>NC_091793.1:120777500-121402500 GCF_041296235.1 Equus asinus | reverse complement strand
CTCAAACAGCTCTAGAAATCACTTTGGTACCATCAATTGCATACGTTGAAGAAAATTGAAAACTGACAAAAAAGTTCTGTTGGAGGGGCCACAAGAAAAGCAGTCTGACACCTGATTGGTAAAAAGTTCTTCAGGTGACATTATGATAAGAAAGGGATACAGCCCAAGACACCAAGAAATAAACAGGAAAACATGACCAATCCATGAGGAAAAAAACAACCATTCCTTTTCTGGGAGAAATTGACAAAATTTTATCCATCTAAATTTTGGATTTCCAAGTGGCCAGGTGAGGCTATTTTGAAGTAGAAGATTGATTCCAGAAGAGCAGAAAAGGCTTGGACTATATTCAGTCGTTGATAAAGAGTAGAGAGATCCGCAAGAGATGAGAAACTTGGCAGTATGTAAAACTGAGGGTTCTCAGTGTCATTTGGCAAGCACTAAATTAATGATACTTTATGTTAATTAATGTATTAATATAAATCTGCAGTAAGAGAACCTGTCTCTGAGCTGTATTTAATTATTCTCAAAAGTGCTGTAAAGGATGGTGATATGCAAACTCAGCAATATTCCTTGAAACTAATTACCCAGGGAAATTTTTCTAAGAATATAGTGACACAAATAGATATTTTAGAGTTGCATTTGCCAAAATTTCCTTTAAATTTTTAAAGCTGAACTATTCAAATGAAAGAAAGATTACTTTTTTTTTTAAGATTTTATTTTTTCCTTTTTCTCCCCAAAGCCCCCCGGTGCATAGTTGTATACTCTTCGTTGTGGGTCCTTCTAGTTGTGGCATGTGGGACGCTGCCTCAGCGTGGTTTGATGAGCAGTGCCATGTTGGCACCCAGGATTCGAACCAACGAAACACTGGGTGGCCTGCAGCAGAGCGCGTGAACTTAACCACTCGGCCACGGGGCCAGCCCCAAGAAAGATTACTTTTTAAAAAAAGCTGTTTTTCTATAAGTAATAATATCTAAAGTATATAATAATTTTATATTAGTGTGTGGTCATAACATTAAATACTGAGAAATTATCATATGCTAGACATTGTGCTATATGCTTTACGTGGATTGGTTTATTCAATAAAGAAACCAACCTGAGCTTCAAAAATAAGAAGCTCCAAAAAGTTAGGTAACTTGCCTAGTATCCCTAAGGTAATAAATGATAAGGCTAAGATTTGAACCCACAAAAGTTTATGTTTTTAACTACAATGCTTTACTTATTTGATGACACTGAAGCAGAAGAAATAGCTATGATTTGACGAGATCGAGGTCCCCTAAGTGGCTCCTGTCTGGATCCTGTTTGGGCCTGTGTTGTTCATACACTCCCAGCTCGCAGTTATTCTTTGTTGGTGGGAACTAATTTCTGACTTTTTATTTTCAGATTTTGATATATTACTTTTTCCAAGTGATTCAGATTTTTATGGAAAATCTAAAGATCAAGGTTTGTTCAGAACTCTAGGTGAGCATGTGTGTATGTTTTGCCCTTTTAAAGGCAAAAAGTAGGACAAGAACCAACAGAGAAAATGAAGCACACTTTTGGTGTTTGGCATCAAAAAAAAAGAAAAAGTTTGAATCTAAGCCCTAAGGAGACCAGTTTCTCCTCCTCCTATTTTGACCTTTGGCAAGTCACATTTGGCTCATTTGTAAAATAACTTGGTTGAACTAGATAGTAATAATAGTAATGATCGTGATGATGATAATAAAGCTAATGGCTTTACAGTGTGTAACAAGCATCAGTTACATGCTATATTTTTCTAAGTGTTCACATATAACATTTAATTCTCATATTAATCCCGTGAAATAGGCATCATTATTATACACAAATTACAGATGAGAAAACTAAGGCGCAGAGTCCTTACGAAACTTGTCCAACACCAAACAGAAAGTGGCAGAGCCAGGGTTGGAATCAACATGGAGATTCGGGAATGCATGATTTTAACCCCTAAGCAATATTGATTTAAACCAACTCTCTGTTCTAGTTATAAAAAAAAAAATGTGGGCTACCCTTTTGTAAGGATATGTTTTTCCCTTCTTAAATATTGTCTTTTTCTTCCCTTTTAAACAATTAGTAAAGAGTAAAATAATGTGTATTGATAACAACTGAAATTTCAACATACTACAATAATGACACTTTTTAAAATTTTCCTGAGATCTAACATTCTGAATTTGGAAAAGAACAAAATGATCGCATGGAAAAAACAATAAAATAAGCCCAGTCATAAATAACAAAGCCAGAACATATAAATGGCAATGTCTGGCAAACTAACATTTTTGTTGCAAATTTTCATTGGAATGAAAATGTCAACTTTGGTTTGATAACATTAACGTTCTATCTCTGGTTCTTAGACACAGTCGGGGCCTGATCCTGGGAGATGGGAATTCACTCTCATCCATCTCTGAGTAGTTTCTTTAAGAATAGATACAATTAAAATAATTAAGAAGTGTTCATCCTCTACAAAAATGCCAGTAACGAAACAATCGTAAAAAACCTGGGGGGAAGAGGAGGAAATAACCATGCAGGAAAATAAATGTTATATACAGAGCAGAGCCCAGAAAGAGAAATAAAAAGCCACTTGATTTAGTTTGCCTCTACCGTATTCCTCCTATTACAATTACATAAAAATTCCACCAGATGGTGCAGTAAAAATAGACCCCTACTTCTTCATTTGCACTTTTTGATTACCGTAACATTTAAACCTTCAAACATACATTTGCACAATCTAGTTCTGAATGGTCCATGATTAGTTTCAATTCCCTTTTTTGGTTTGTTTACTAGTTTTTAATTTGTTTAGGTGTTCTGAGTCATACTTCTAGGCCCAGCAGTTTTCTTTCTGAAAATGTATGAAGTACCATTATATTACAGGTAAGGATCTACAGGTTACTTCAAACAAAAGTATGAGCTTAAATTTTGATAAGTGGTTTTATTCTGCTTCATAGAGAAATACATTTTACTATAAACATAAAATAGATCTAACAGAATTCACAATCTCTCTGCACCCACTGTCATTAACTTATCTTTCTTAGGACGTAGATATTAATTTAGGAATACATTTTGTTGGTAGAACATTCATGTCTTTACCAGAACCAATATTTATTACAGACCATTACATACAGTCCTCCTCTTTATCTGTAATGGATGAAAACCTGTACATTAATTGTAAAATGACTATTTTACAAAATCATTTGCTTTGCATAAAGTTTTACAGTTGGGTCCCATTTTACACCAGGTCTCCATTGACATTTAAATACAACTTGATATTTTTCAAAGTCATTTAACTGTAATATTTCAAAGTCATAGTTACTAATTAAAATAAGACAAATTTTTGGTTTGTGATTTAAAAATATTTTTAGTATATTGTAGCTTCTTCTAAAGATAATATACACTTTTTCCGAAAAAAAAGGAAAATAAAGAGAAAAAATTACACCAAATCTCATCTGCCTAGAGATAGTAATTCTTATTAATTTCCAACTCATACTGAAAATACTAGTTTTCATGACCGTAGCCATATTTTAAAGCAATGTCCTGTTATTGCCTCATATTTAATTAGCAAAAGTTCCTTTAATATGACCAATTTTTATAACTCTTTCAAATTTAAGGTACTTAAGATCAGTGAGTTCAACTTTGGTTTATATTGTATTTTGATTGCTTATAATAGCAGTGAAAAATGGTAAAAGAATCTTTCAGAAGTTAAGGAAGGCCCAGAGCACTTGCAATTTTTAAGCTTCTGTGATGTTAAACAAATGAAGAGCCATATTTGTAGATAATATCCAAAGCATAAATGTAGATTCCTTCATAAATCTCAGGCCAATCTTTGGCCACTGCTCACAGACGGAGCAAATGGGGCCATTACCGTGCTATACGCATTTGTTCTCAATGTTCAGTCTGATTGCAAGTACTTCATATTCACCGTGTTTTCACTGACTGCTGTTAGGGACATTTTCGGTGGCCATGCAACAAACTATATCCTCATTAACCTTATGGTCTTACTTCTGCTATCTCAGCTACTTTGTTTTAAGCCACGGAGCAAAACATGCATGAACTGAGTAGACTTTCATAAAGGGAAACAATTTAAAAGGTTCACATGGACGAGCATGAACAAGATGTGCTATACACAATGCATATAGTAACAAGAATATGAATTATCACATATAATATAAGAAAATAAAAACAGATCCTTTGGAAGGTAAAGAACATGATTCTTCTCTGCTGCAAATCTTTATTTCACTTTATATCACCTTTAAGGCATCTAAAGCCACGGTTGTGTGTGTGCGTGTGTTTATGTGTACACAGATAAGCGTATGTGTACTCTCAAATATATATGACCCAGCTCTGTGATGTTCACAAATATAAAACGCATGCCCATCATCATTTTCAATTTATCTATACAATAAGGGAAAACATATAGTGAGATTGCAGACTCAAAATTGCAAGATCAGTCAAAGATTTTTGTTATTTTGTCAAATAGCTCTTGATATCATACAAAGAGTGGCTACAAATATCTATAAAAGAGATAGAAAGCACAGTATGATTATTAGTATAGCTCATCATCGCTACTGGAAAACAAGTAAAGAACTCAGTATTGCTAGTGGGTCAGCAGGATGATTTCACTCAGAAATGGACTCTTTGTGTCTTTATTTTTTTCTAAATCATATATGTGCTTGGGATGGACAACATTCTATATTCACATGATAATGAGAGCAGGGATTGTCCTGCTGTAAACACACCTCCAAAATGCTATTTTTGGTATTCATTTTTAATGAACTTACTTTTATCAGGTTTTTATAAGGATAAGGCATTCAAACATGGTTGCTGCAAGAAATTCAAACAATATAAAGAAAGGACAAAGTAAAAATGTACCTAATGCATGTAACACCGTTGTCTGTTTTCTTTAAGACCTTGTTATACATTTACATATTTTCAGTTATTTTTAATATAAGCTATGCATATATGCACACATATATCTCATCTTGATCAATTTTTACTTCTTACGGGTAATAACAGTATCTTCATTTTCTCATGTAGTTTTGAGTAGATTACACTTAATAACACTGATAATTATGTAAGTTGTGAATAATACATGTATGCATATCTTTATTTCATACACATTTCATATATGCATATACACATATGAAATGTATGTACATATATGTGTATGAAATGAATCATATACATTTATTACACATAAATTCATAGACATATATCAAATGTACATGAAATAAATATATGTATATTTCCAGTTTTTAAAATGGTGAGTATTTAGGTTGTATCTAGATTATTGCTATAATAAACAATACTGAAATGAATATCCTTATAGAAAATCTTTTTGTAAATAACTGTTTTGTACTTATAAAAATATCTAAAATACTACACTAGAAAATTCCTGGGTACAATCCAATATAAATTACTAATGGCATGCATTTTCTACTTTTTTTTCATAATTTGAAGTTGTCTTCCAAGAGGCCACACTCTATGAGGGTAATTCAAGCCCTCTATGAGGCTTGGATTTCATGATCCACAGAACAGGTATGAGGCCATTTTCCTGGGAGAGCTTGTGTAATTGTTTTTTAATAAATAATTAAATGAATAACATAGTGTTTAAAATATATTAACCCTAGTATATAAGACAATGCCCATACTATAGGGAAGTCATCATATTAAATTTCCAATATTGCTTAATAAACAGACAAAAACATATCCACTATTTTTGCTACTACTGAACCTAAAACACTTTTAGCCCTAATGTGTTATTACAGTCAGACCGCTGCCCTGGGCCCCAGGCTCAGGACACCCCCTCCCCTCATTTTGAAGTGCCTGCCTCCCTCTGCCTCGGGCCAGCAGAGGTCAGCAGTGCTGCTCAGGCAAGACAACCCAAAGTCAGATCTGCTCCTGCAATAGCTCCAGATCCTACATGGGATCCAGTCTCAGCTTTGCCCTCCAGAACACTCCCTGACCCTCTACTCCATGCATGGATTCCAGATCCCTGGAACAAGATTTTATGGGGTTATCCCTGAGCCCTGGCAGTAGATTCCCTGCTGCAGGCCAGCGCAGCATTTCTTCCACAAAAGTAAGCAAAACTGGGCCACCAGAACAGCGGCTGACATTGATGATAATGGTGTTTGGGATGCTTCTCCCTTGTATGAGCCACGGAACAAGTTAAGCAGTCTGAGAGAGAAACATTCTACTGTCAAATCTTGGGTTCAAGCCACCTGCATGGGTTAACTTGTCAGTGTTCACACTGTGTTACTATCTCTCGTCTATAGCACCTGAGAGCAGCAGGGATGACAGTAAGTGTCTTTACCCTAGGTGTCCACTCCTGCCTCCATTTCACTGGCACTCAGATTGGTCATTCCATCCTCTCCAAAGGCTCCTCACCACATTCAAGGGTGGCTGCGTCCATTTCCTGCAAGGACTTAAGGATTTTTGAGATTGTTGTTCTATAATGCCATGGGCTCTTCCAATTGGTGTCCACACTTCCCTTTATTCAAATGGTAATGCTGTGCTTTCCAAGGTTGGTCTTAAGCCACCCCTGAGGATGGTACCACTCTTCTTGCTCCACTCGTGGCTCCTTGCCTAACTCTCTTATGGTGGTAGTGTGCATACAAGATGTGTGTGGGTGGTGCAGGCAACAGTGAAAAAGACCACATGCTGGCAATGCCGTGATTATAGCCTAAAGACTTCAGGCAAGTCATGATTGGACGATGTGCTATTCTACATATATACTATAAAATTCTAAGTGATAAATTTAACATGACCAGAAAACAAAATATATTCACATTTTACTGTATATGCTGGGCAAGTGTTGCATTTGTGATCATTATTAATGAAGCACAATGACAATCATAGAAAGAGTTATTGGAAGCCAGTATTCACGGGAGGCACAATGGATGATGGATGGTGCAGCATCATGAGTAATGATGGAACTGGGTTTAAGTAAATGGTATTGGAGAACTGCAGAGGCAAGATCTATGTTATTGCAATACAAACGGTGGCCCAAGAGCCGTTACCTTGTAAGTAATAACAACACTGCGACCTTTTTCATGTGGTGGGAGATAGGAAATTGGCTAGGAATGCACAAGTGATAATAAAGAACACGAAGAAATGATTCCTGGACCTGAAGAGGAAGAGAGGGTACCTGAACAATACGAAGAATCTTCATATCCACTGATCTGACAGTCAGCAAATATTTAAGTGCATTTTCTCTAACCATTACTCTAAGTCTTTGGTAATTAATTACCATATACTATACCTTGCAGGGGCCCATGAATTTTGTAATTCATTTTTAATTAAATTGTTTGTATAGTTAGAAGCCTCACAAAAACACATATGCCCAGGGTCCACACACCCTAGAGGTGACTTTGTCACATGAGCAAACTTTACACATCACTTTCATGTTTCATAAAGTGAAAA
This sequence comes from Equus asinus, assembly GCF_041296235.1. NCBI lineage: Eukaryota > Metazoa > Chordata > Mammalia > Perissodactyla > Equidae > Equus > Equus asinus. The sequence continues at coordinate 121,395,093 of NC_091793.1, read as the reverse complement.
AAATAAATTTTTGTATGAACATTACTGTATTAGTTACCTATTGCTGTGTAGCAAATTATCCCAAAACTTAGCAGCTTAAAACAAAAGATATTTATTATCCCACATAATTTCTAAAGATCAGAAATATGCAAAAGGCTTAGCTGGCTCAGGGTATCTAAAGAAAATACACTCAAGTTGTCACCATGTGGGTCCCTCTGTAGGGCTGCTCGCATAATACATCAGTTGGCTTCCCAGAGTAAAAAGGTGAGCACATTCAAGGCAAAGCCACATCTTTTGCATATCCTAATCTCAGAAGTGACATCCAATCATTTTTGTCATATTCTGTTCTTTAGAAGTGAGTCACTAAGTCCAGCTTATACCCAAGGAAAAGAGAACAAAGATCTATTTCTTGACGAGAAGAGTATCACAGCACATATTCTTCCCCAGCCTTACTGAGATATAATTGACAAATAAAGTTGCATATATTTAAAGTGTACAGGTGATGATTTGATATACATACATATTGTGAAGGGATTACCCCAATCAAGTTAATTAAGACATCCATCATCTCAACTAGGTTTTTTGTGCCTATTTGTATGGTGAGAACATTTCAAAATTGTGATACACACACACACACACACACACACACACAATGTGTACATATTTTTTAAAATGCCACAATGACCTATGTTTCCTTTACAAGTTAGTCGGTCATGGCCATTTAATAGTGTATAAAAATAAGAAAAAATAAGAAGGATATCTGTAGCTGGACAACCCAGTGTTTTTGTATTCTCTATAATTCTGAACTGAAATCTATTTGGAAAGTGGGCAGGCAGACAAACTTTATATACTGATAAACTGCATTAAGTATTGTTCTACAATTTTCTATCAGTTAAGGATCTTGGAAATTGTATTTAAACTGATTTTTATAGAGAAGCACCTATTATTGACAGGATTTCATTTGTGAGGTGATGGTTTGTATTTTATCCATATATTGTAAGTGGAATAAATGTTTTTACAGGAATATTTTAATTCTAAGATAGTATAAATTTAGTTGAACATATGTTTTTTGGTTTTTTTGAGGAAGATTAGCCCTGAGCTAACTGCTGTCAATCCTCCTCTTTTTGCCGAGGGAGACTGGCCCTGAGCTAACGTCCGTGCCCATCTTCTTCTACTTTATATGTGGGATGCCTACCACAGCATGGCTTTTGCCAAGTGGTATCATGTCCCCACCCAGGATCCCCAACCAGTGAACCCCAGGCCGCCAAAGTGGAACATGCGCACTTAACTGCTGTGCCACAGGGCCGGTCCCCTCAATTTTAATTTCTTTGCTTCTTATACGTTGTACCCTGGCAACCAGTCCTTATCTGCAACTTAATCATTTCTCTGAGCTAATTTTTTTTTTTAATTTAAAGAGTCAGCACTTTTAAATCATTTGGACATTTTTCACACTATTTCTGGGATTATTGAGTTTTTTTGTTTTCGTTTTATTAACTTTGATTGCTGAGAGGGCTTATTATCTCTATAAGTCAATCAGAAGAGGAGCTTCAAGAGGCTTTATAATCTAATTTATTAATTTCCCCAGAGTTAAACAAAGGGATATCAATCTATATGTTCATAAAACATTTCATACACACAATAGAAATCTCTTATCAAACTCTCAGAGAATTAGGGGAACTTGGGGACGGCTGCTTTCTGCAGGGTCTAAGTCATTTACCATCGGGTGGAGCCCCAGGTAGGCAGAGTACTGGTATAGAGACTGTACACCAGAGACCCAGCTAAAGATTTTAGATGCAGTGGATCTTGCTCTGTTTTTTTCTCTAGTTCTTGCCCAAATAGGCTGTGGATTAAGATATGGGTTTAACCTTATTGTTTAAAGTTTAGTAAACATCTGTTTATTAATAATTCATGTTAATTAATAAATTAATTAATGTTAAGTAATAAATGTCTATTAGACATTTATTATTAACACATCTTGATGTTGTCATCAAATATTTTATTCACATCTTCATTTCTTTCATTTATGTATTTCTCTAGACTTCTCTAGTTCTTTCAACAGAAAGGAGAGAAACAATATCTTACACTTACGCTAAAATCTCTGGATGAGCCAGCAATGATCTTTCACATTTTATCTACATTTCAATTATAAGACACAGTCAGCTACATTCATACAATAGTTATTAAAACTAACTAAAGTTATCTCAGAAATCAGCTTTGATCGCTAAACCACGCACGACTATGGTGTGCAAAGACGATAGAAAATTCTCAATCTGTGAGAAAGGATAATTCTCACTCTGTGAGAAGAGGAAAGCCTGTTTTTTCTTTAATATCTACATATATATAGACATATAGAAAACTGTCAGATTTCCTTTTACAAATTTAGCCATGGGTAAGCACAGCACACAGTTAACTTTTTCAAGAAAAACTCATCTGTTGACCACTTCAGCTGTGTGATAGGAAGTCAGGGAAGCACAAAGGTATTTAAAACACATTTGTTATGACGTCTTGGACCCAATGGCTGCTTTCCACTCCAGTGGGCACAAAGCTTTGTTGTTGTGTTTGTTTGGTTTTTGTTTTCTTTAAATGATTTAAACTCTTAATGGCACACACAAACATGTCAAACCAAAGAGCATGCTATAAAAAGTCAGAAGACAAATACCTCTATATAGGCATATAGACATATAGACATATAAAGACGTCTCTATATAAAAGACAAAAAGTGACACATGCAACTTTTCAACCTCACGACTGAAACAGGCCAATGGTCCTACTAACTCTATGTCCTGTAATGATGTGCAACCTGGTAGCAAAGATATGGGTATTCCAAAAGAGAGAAGATAGAATCAGCAAGATAAGAAATTAATGTAAATGACAATATAAAGATCTACCCACCCTTTCTGTCATATATTACCTAACAAAGACTAGTTAACCAGATCCTCTAATCAAAACTAGGCTCCCGACGTTTTGCCACTGACAGAAGTCATAAATCGGCAACTTTAAGTACAAAAGACAACCAAGTCTCACTTACTCCAGACATACTCCAGAAACAGAATCTGAAACAGCATCAGAGTCATCAAGAGAAAAACTTCTATCTCTGAATGGCAAGATTTACCCCTGGAGCTGGAAAGGCTGACCCAGGCGTGAGGGGCCCATGAGCTACAACTCTCGGACAATATTTGTCTGCTCCGCACCAGTGGTTAAATCAATCTGGGCATCTTTGGAAGGAAAATCCATAGATAAAACCATGAAGAAAATAAAAATTATATTTTTACCTGCAAATGGTTTAAAGAGAGTCTAGACTTTAGAAGAACTAACTCCTTGATGAAAGAGTACAACAGGTGTTTAAAAAATAAAACCATGCTTTATCGTCATGCAGCTCACAGTGGTGGAGAGCAAAGCTTTCTTCACAACATTTTCCTATCTGTCCCTTATCTGTAAGGATAGTCACATATCTATAGATGTCAGTGTTGCAAAAGTCAAAGATAAAGTTGTTTATCTTACGAAGTTAGCAGCTTACAGAAAAAGGCTTAAGTCTGCATTTATTTGGAGGCTAGAGTTAGACAGGATGTTACATATTTTTAGTTCATCTCAGGATGCGAATTTTTTTTGCTTACTATTGAACATGATGTGCTAGTTATAATGGTGTCAAGGCAAGGTTTAGTTTACTGTCTTGAATCAAATGCGCACATTTAGTAATAAGCCTTACTAGCTACATGAGTAGGACATGTTACAAGTTAGTCCTTCTAATCCATTATATTTTGACCCAACTACAGGATCTTGACGTTAAAAGCCATAAGTCCGACCTACCCATGCAGGCTACCTCTCCTGTTTTCTCAACCAAACTTAGTCATCAGGGTGAAGACAGTATTGGGCAACAAATGCTATGATAAACCGTGGCATCACATTCACACTTTCTTTTTTCTATGGAAAAGAAAATGAGAAAGAGTATTAGAGCTTATGGTAAAGGATGAGTAAGTATTTGAGTTTTGTAAAATAGATATATCTTACAGAGTAAGAGTAGGAATTCTAGCTCAAAAAGTATCAGCTTTTATTTTTTGACTTTGAGAATTCTTTTCCATGAAGACATATTTAATGTCTATGCAGTCATTCTTATTAGATTTTCACTTTTTGTCGTTTAGGCAACATTAAATTCTCAAAACTATTTTCTGAATCAACATTATAATGAAACTATACAACATCAAACATGATGAAAGTTGCTTTATTTTTATTATAAATTATTTTTTAGCCTGAAAAATTACTGTTTAATATTACCACCTTTGGCATGTTATTTAAGTCAAAAGCATCTGTGAAATCATATCTTATATGAAGACAAGATGTCCTTTTAGCATTCTAGATTACTTTTATATAATGTAGTCAATCAGAATTTGCTAAGTCCTTTCCGTGAAGTATTAGTAGTGTATGGCAAACAGAAGACCAATGAGTATTTTTTTGTCCCAGACAACCACTAATTAATCTGGTACCTTTTGTGTCTCATCTATTATAAAAACTGTTTCTAAAATACTGAACCCAATAAGTCTTTTTGATAATAATAATAGTCATATGTGCTTTCTGTGGTTTATTTTACAAAAATTCTATTTTGCTTATTTTTTATTTTAAAATATATTTTTAAATACTTTCCAATTATTTTTCCCTGATTCTTTTACAATGCTGTTTAATTATAGATGTAATTTTTCTTGGGTTTTTTAAAAAGTTAAAAATGTAGGACATGTTTATGAAAAATAAGAAAGCAGTTGGACTTTGTTCTTCATAAGCCGAAACAAAAACAAAAACAAAATAAACCCCTATTCTTATTAAATGCTACTAATAGAGGAAGTGTTTTATTTAAACTGTTTTGGCCAACCTTAAAAAAAAACTAATTTTTGAAAGAAATCCCAAAACCACTCTTTTGGCTACAAGAAAAAGTTTGTTGACTGAGCATGTGCAAACTTTTCATAACATACTATGATATAAACCAATATATATGTCCAGAAATAGAAAAATGTTAAATGTCCCCAAAGTAGGACAGCTTTTCCATCATATCTGTATTACCAGCTTCTTAACATGTGAAAAAATGTCACAAACAAGACTACACTCCTTTTCAACCGAGATGCAATATTACCTCTATAATCATTCTCAGTCAGACACATGCATCCAATCCTATCTTGTCTGAAAAAGACCACTTTATCTGTGATTATCTGCACTAGGCTGAAACATATGTTTTCCCACTGCAGCCAGATCTTGCTGTTCAACACTTCTACTCATTCAATTCCATCGAATACCTCTATCCACTTCTCAGTGCTATTAGCTATTCATTTCTGTAAAGGGCTTATTGCCAGTAACTCAAACCGTAGAAATGGAAGAAACTTTATCTCATCAGATGTTATCAAAAATCACTTCAGAATTATACTCTAACCACACCATGCGTAGACTTAATCATAAACCTAACACAAATACCATAAACTCATTAGTAGATTTTTACATGGAGAAACAGGGCAGAAAAATTAGAGAGAAATAAAGTAAAAGAATCATGCATAACAAACAGGGAACAAATAGGACCCCCATCATTAGAAGCGAGGTACAAACTCAGAGCAGAACCGAGAAAAAAATTAACGATACTGAGGTGACTGAGCTGGTTGTCTAGATCTTGCTGGTTCTAGGAGCAGCAGCATCCACATTTCCTGGAAACTTGTTAGAGATGCAGAACTTCCAGTGCCTCCACCGACATACTGAATCCAAACTGCATTTTACCAGATTCCGCAGCTTCTTTGTATGCACAATACATCGTGAGAGGTACTGAGCTAAACCAGAAGTTTCTATATGCTCTTCTTTTTTAGGGTCATCTAATTGAATAGTTTTAAAACCCCTTAAAATAGACTCTACTCGTATGGTCAACTTTATTTTTAAAAATGGATTAAAACCCATGGCAGCATAACATTTCACTTGTTTTTATTATATAATACAGTTACATTTTGTTATCCGATATATTTGAGACTAATAGTTTATTGGCTAAGTGAAAAAACAAATGTAAAATTAATCCATACGAATAAGAAATATTTTACTGTAAAGAAATATGCAATTATAAAAGTATATGCATTTTAATAATCTTTTGACATAAAGTCAAGATCTTTTCTTTGAGTATGGATCTGTTGACAAGTTTTTCAACATTTTTCTGAAAATATACCCAGAATGCATCTGCTGTAAATTTTAGTTTTGTTTTCTTTTAAGTGGAGAGAGAAATTAGAGTCTATTTAAACGAATCAATCAGGTTAGTAAAAGTTTTACAGCTTTTTTTTGGAATTTTTACAGTAATTTCACCCACACCTAATACCACTGCTACTTTTTCGATGGAAAACAATATTCAGAAAAGATCATTCATATTTCATTTGTTTATATATTATGCAATCAAATTATGTAAATACAAAAATAATTACAGTAAATAGGTTAGGGAAAACACACCTGACACGTGGTAGTAAAACACGGTTGACTGGTACTCATGAAACGTAGCAGCCTGGTAGCCATGCGATTTCAGTGTGTGCTGCAGGCTGTATTCCCTGGGAAGCAAACTCTGAGACGAAGGTTAGCAGGAAGAAAAAAGACAAGTTATGAAGGACTGTTCTGGGATTAATACCTATGGAAGGAAAAGAAAAGGAAGGAAGCAGGATTGGATGGATGGAGAGTCTGGGCTGTGATAGAGTCTCAAGAAAAACCTCAACCAACCCCTCAAGGAAGCTCTGGAGAGGGATGACCCTTCAAAATTGCCCTTAGCTTGGGGAAGAGGACTTATCCTTTATACCCGACATCAATCCGTCATTGGATGCAAATTGAGCTAGAAAGGTGGCTTTCTTCAGTCAAGGCACTGCCTGTAGAGGGTTGTGTGCTGGTAGCACACTCAGCAGTTGGGAGATGAGTCATTCATTACCGGAGAGGGGACCTGGGTGGCACAGCACAGTGTCCATACAATAAGAGTGGTCAATAGTTAATCTGTTAACTAAATGTCATGGTTAATTTCCCATATACACAAAGAAATTAAAGAAACACACATAATCCAGGAGGTCCACTAGGCTGAGTTGGATAAAAGCTATTTTACTGTGATTATAATGAAAAATTAAATAAAATTTAAAGATAAATCCAATCATAGTATATTTTGGCATTTAAAATGAATTGAAAGAGCCATTTATAGGAAATAGCTACTTACAAGAAGATTTGCTTTCCTAAATTGTGAAAATCTATTGACTTTTTTCAAAGAGCGCTGTATTTCACTGCAGCACAGTTCTGTCACTTAAATATAACCCAAATCTTTAATTTGCTCCTCATTTTTTTCCATGGGCTGAGATCAAAGTCTTATTTCTTTAAATTTGAAGAAAGCATATTTAGTACAGAGACATGCATATATTAATCATAAAACTGCCAGTTTAAAGATTTTTAATTATTATGAATTTTAAATTTGAGTGTTTTAAGTGTAATTATTTAAATTTATGTTCTGAATATCAATGTGTCCAAGATGCCCTGAACATTTCCTTGAAAACTGTTGTTTACAATAAAATGAAAAAGATGCTATGAGAAAAATAGAAAACTCTATGCAAAAAAGTATTTAATAAATCACTCTATGCCAAATTTCACCCTCTTTAAAATGTGAGTGGAATATTCATACGCTATTTACTATCATGGTCATTTTTAACAACAGTGCAAACAAGTTAGGAAAGAGTACTTTTACATCTTTATAATGTAAAGAGTCTCCACAGATTTCTCAGAGCTTAAGTAAGTAAGAGGTGAATAAACATCCCTGGCTGTGTGTGTATGTGTGTGCGCTTCCCACAGATTAAACTCTAGTGACAGTTTTCCTAAAAATTATTGGTTTTTTTCTCATGGTAAATAACTTAGAGGCTTTAACACCACCACACAAAATCAATCTTTCTCCCTTTTTCTCCTCAGCTATTTAAACAAACATTTAATCAATACCAAGTAATATAAGCACTTATCACTCCGTGAGGTAAAGGCTATTTAGGAAGGACCTTTTCCTAGAGCTCCTAAACATTTTTAATCTGTAGGGGAAAAGTAGAAGCCAGATAAACTCTTCCCTCTGAAATTCAGGCAGAAGATCTTTAGCAGCTGAGGCTGAGGATGCTTTGAAATTTAGCAGCCCTAAAAATAGGGCTTTCTGCTTTTTCAAGTCACAGCTTCTGTATCCAAATCATAAACTCTATCTACAGTCCAGGTGCAAAGAAGGATTCTGGGGGAGCTGGTATTTCAAGCGTCTGGGGAATAATGCCTATCTGTTAGGAGAGCATCAGTACTTCACAACATCCCTTAGTCCCAAATGAACTAATGGTACAGGAACACGGTGCATATTATAACCCTAAATTAATTTAGATGTATTTCACAACTGCAACTAAGTAATTTTTCAGTTAGAATTACACAAACCATAAAAATGTAATGTAACACAGAGAAACTAATTCTATTAAAGTGGTATGAAGTCCGGGCCCTAATAAAGACAAGCTATGAATGGGAACCAAAATAATTAAATTATTGATTCAGGCCCCTTAAATCATCCTTTGTGAGGTCTAACAGATGACTTTTCATTCAAAGAAAAAAGGATATCTAACTAAATAGAGAACCTTAAATTGAATCTACATATTTGAAATAATTTATAAAATTGAGTTATCTTTATCTTTAAGGTTGTGACTATAGGGCCCAAAATAAATATTTGCCTCCATGATTTACTCTTTGAAGTTATTATGATTACATAGGCAACACAAGCATTTGTTTATATCATCCTCATGAGTACTAAATTGCAAGCTCCCCAAAGATTAGGGATTATATTATTTTTTAGCAGCAGATGTACAAAATTTCAAGTTCTAATAGAGAACCAATCAACGATTTTGTTTCATTTTTTTGTTTGGTTTTTGTTTTGAGGAAGATTAATCCTGAGCCAACATCTGTGGCCAAACCTCCTCTTTTTGCTAAGGAAGACTGGCCCTGAGCTAACGCCAGGCAGCCGGGATCTGAACCGCTAACCCAGGCCGCTGAAGCAAAACGTGCACACTTAACCGCTGCGCCAAAGGGCCGGCCCCCAAATAATGACGTTGGATGAGAGAATGCAATGAACGAATTTTGGGCTGGGAATGAGGAAAAGTACCTAAAGGAGTGAGATACCAATCTACCCTACATAACCAAGCACACTTCCACTATTACTTATTCCAGTGAAGAGCATCACAAATCTCTAATTCAGAGCGCTTGCAAGGCGTGGAAACAACTCCCCTTTGATGACGGCCCTTGTACCGTATGGCCTTGATGACTTTGCTAAAATTTACCCCTAGTTTTGTAAATAACTTGTTAAATTACTTAATTTGAGGGTTCCATCTGATTCTTGACAGAATCCTAACTGAAACACTCACCAGTGAGTCACTAAGCCCCTAGGACATTGCTTGCCTAGAGTAAGCACTCATTAAACGCATATGTGCTTACATTTAACAAAAAAGTAATAAATAAATATCTCCCCAAATAAGTTTCAAGCTCCTCTGTGACCAGGACTCATGGCTTGCAGCTTATATGTCTTTTTCCTTTTTTTTTAATCTCTCACAGTACCTGACACTAAAACATAGTAGTTTGACTGAGTCATAATGTTTTCAAATAGTTTCAGAGAAAAATAACATTAGCAGAATGAAAATAATTGTGTATGAAAAATTTCTCTGAACTTTCAAATGTTTTTAAAATGCTGCAAGATAAATTCTCTAATACAACTCAATATTTTTCAATTTCTGAAGAATAGTTGGGACTCAATTGAGATTAAAAAGTCAAATATTTTTAATAGGTGTGACAGGTTTTTTTCTTCCAACTGGATAAAAATAATCAGAAATTTTGTTAAAGAATTTAAATTACTTATATTGATCTTGGTTTTCTAAAAAGTTTTTCTAAGCCCCTGCAATAAACAAGTTTCTGAAGTTACACTGCCCATTTTTTTGTGTTTTATCCATTAAATTATATGATTTTCTTTTGCTCCTTCACAAAAACTGCGATTTAAATAAAAATAATCTCTTAGGAGCCTCAAGCATGTACCTAAATAAACTCTGAGCACATTCTCTTTTGACAGTTTATAACCTTTATTCAGCCTCGCATGCCTCTTTTAAAGGTATTGGAAAGCCAACATATTCTTTAGCATACGGCTTGCTCCTTTTTATTTCTCCACATCCTTAATAGGAAATAAATTGGTACCTTATGATTGTAAGAATGATTTTATGAATATCATGGGGAATGTTTGCACAGGCTGGTTGAAGTCATATTTTTATTCCTCCAACATTGCCAGGACTCCAGGAGGAATCATGGGAAAAGGAATAAAGGGGTAGATTGCAGCTGCCTCTGAAGTTTCCCTTAATTTCCATGTTGCTAACAGCCCAGCGGGTATAAGAGAGGGGCACACACTTTGACCAAGGCCCTTTCTCACTCCCCAGAGGGAAAGATACCGACCAGAGAGACTCACACAACTCAGACAGGGCAGGAGGAATGATGTGATCGATGCAGGCATAGACAGGAACGGCTCTGTAGTCCTGAGGAATTTCAACAACATGAGTTGCCTTGTGGAACATGTTACTAGTCTCTATTCAATTTAGAGATACAGTTGGGAATGGGGTTTGCTTCATCACAGGGTTTCTTTATGAAGACACGATTCTTGCAAACCCCAGTGGCAGGAAGAATTTGACTTTTCCTAGGCAACTGACTTGTTTTTAACTTAACCACTGTAACTACAGCTTTGAAAATGAGGTTTTTCTCTTTATTGCTCACATGCTTAGAGCCAAGTTTGCTGCCCACTCCTAGAAAAGGAAAAGGTAATATGCCACATATTTTGTGAATTATCCCATATATATTTTTCACCCAACTTGAACCCTCTTCCCTACCAGTTGTATCATTTCTTTCCTTGACGTATTACATGGGTCTTTTTCAGATATCTTTAAACACTTGCCCCAGCCCAATCGGTCTACAACCACCAGGGACAAACTTGGTTTATTGACCCATTGCAATGAGGGAGACCACAGACCAACAGAAATGCGGGCATCTCATCAAACAAAGGAAAGATAGAGTTTTATACGATTAAAGGGAAAGGTGGAGTTTCAGAAAATTTAAATGAAGCAAAATTTTCATAGGCATAAAGCAAGGGTGTGTGTAAAGGTGTGTGGCCTGCAAAGTGGATTCCAAATCCTATTTTCTTGGAAACCACAAAGCCAAGACAAATGTAGATTGTTGTGTCCAGAAGCCCCTAAAACCTGAGCCTCTATGACTGGGTTGGATATTGAACTTCCTTCTCTCTGTCAGAGTGATGGGGAATCTAGGCAAGAATGGTGTATTTAATTCTTGTGATTTCAAACAGAAAACTTTCTGATCATCTGTGATTTTAGAGAACAAAATTTCTCAATGAATAAAAAAACAGTGAAACATCAAATAAGGGGGTCATTTTGATGCTTTCCCTTGTAGTGTGTCATTGGGAGAAATAATGTTTCCTATTCAATCTGCTGTTAACTTAATCTCTGTCTGTCATTCCAGTCTGACGAATAGCTGGGTAGACTTTTACTTTCCTAGTCCAAGTTAAATTTTACTTTCTCATGTTTAAGTGTAACACTATATAAATTAAGAATAGATAATTAATAAACTGCTGAATTTCATGAAAAGTGAAAACATGAAGCTAAAACAGTTAAAATTTCAGAACAGAATTATCTGGTTTGGGTTTTAGCAATTACACCACAGGCATTAAAAAAAATAATGGTTATTTTTCCAACCAAGTTTTAATTAACTTAACCCTTACTAATGTTATGTTTTTGATGTCTCTCCTTCTTGTACTATATCATGCATCACTGATTTGACATGACAGAATTTGGGGCTTTTACCATCTGTGGCATTCATTTTTATGGGCAAGGAAAATGAGTGTCAGCTCATTGGAGTTAGGCCAATCCTGAAAACTCCAGCTTCCTAATTTTCAGCCTAGTGTTTATTCACCATACAGTTCAGAATATTATGTCCACACACACTAAAAAATAAGGACATTTAGAGATACTGTTAAAAAAATGTTCTTACAATGACTGGAGGAACTTCAACCAGATGATCACACACACACGCATACACACACACATTTACCTGTCATGGCAGGAGAGAGAAGGTGGGCTGTATTTAGTTAGAGGGAATGTAATTAAAATCTGTCTTTATTACCTACAGGCAATCTCAGTAATAGAGTGTATGTTCCTGGATCCTTGCAGCTCTATAATAAAAACAACATAATGTATCCCTGAGCACTATGAGGAGCCCTAAAATCTAGAAATGCATTTGGTTGTGTACTGACTATTGGTTATCAACACACCACCAGGTGATTCATTAGTGGTTTTCAGGTAATGAAAGGTATTAAGAGCTCCACTGTCTTCTGAGGGAATTTAGCATGAAATTAATGAAAAACATTAGCTTCCCCTCAAATGCCACTGTTTAAGGAATGAAGCAAGGCCAGCGACCTCTCTCTCTTTTTCTTTCCTCTTGAGCTCTGCACGTTCCTGGCCAGTAGCAGCCTTAGAATGATGAACCCGCAACAAAGTCTGGAGAGAGGCAATATAGCATAGCTGTCACCCTCGGGCCTGGATTTGGACCACTTGTTTTCAAAGTCTGGCTCCATTAAGACCACATCTGTGGCTTTGGGACAGAGTCTTCATATTTCTAATTTAAAATACTAACCACCGCAATTCCCCTATTTATGAAACAGGGGTGATAATAGTGTTGTTCTAAGGAACTAAATAAAAGTGTGTGTGCCAAAATTTTATACAGTGCCTATAGCATAGTATGCACTCAATAACGCTATCTGAGTGTGTTTTATTTTGAAAACAAATATGAATAGAAGTTTCCCTCCAGAAACCATGGAATGCTTTTCTGAATACAACAGTCATTTTGAAGATATGAAAAATTTTGTAGTTTCCTGAAAAATCCTTGCCTGTAGGAGTAATGTATGAGTAAAATACCTTTTTTCTTGCAAAGAGGCATTAAATATTTAATTTAAATGATAAAATATATATGTGATAGCTTATTTAAATAAAAAATGATACTGTAGTTGAACCAAATATAGTTTGTCTTCACTTTCAAAAACGCGTTAGAGTTCCTTACAAAACTAAATGCACTCTTACCATATGACCCAGTGATCAAACTTTACCCTAAGGAGTTGAAAACATGGCCACACAAAAATGTAAGCACAGATGTTTATAGCAACTTTATTCATAATTGCCAAAAACTTGGAAGCAATCATGACATCCTTCAGTAAGTGAAAGTGAAAGGATAAACAAACTATGGTACATCCAGACAATGGAATCTTCTTCAGCACTAAAATGAAATGAGCTATCAATCCATAAAAGATGTAGAGGAAGCCTAAATGCATACTACTGAGTGAAAGGAGTCAATCTGAAAAGGCTACATACTACATGATTCCAACAATATGACATTCTAGAAAAGACAAAACTATGGAGACAATAAAAAGATGAGTAGTTTCCAGGAGTAAAGGGGGTGAAAGATGGATAGGCAGACCACTGAGTATTTTTAGCCTGGTGAAAATACTCTGTATGATATTATAATGATGGATATACGTCATTATAATTTGTCCAAACACATAGAATGTACAACACCAAAAGTGAACCCTAAGGTAAACTATGGACTTTGGGTGATTATGATGTGTCAATGTAGATTCATTCTCGGTAAAAAAAAAAAAAAAAAGGAAAAGAAAATACTATTCTGGTGAGTGATGTTGATAATGGGGGAGGCTATGAATGTGTGGGGGCAGGAGGTATATGTACCTTCCTTTCAATTTTGTTGTAAACTTAAAACTGCTCTAAAAAAATAAAGTCTTTAAAAATAAAATAGATATTAAAAATGTGACGATTTATTCTACAGTGGTTTATAATATATATAAGACATGTAAGCATACTGTTATATTCTAGGTATCACAGGTGAGACTGTCAAAGGAGTCTTCAAGAGACTGTCAAAGAAGATTCAAGGAGATCATGACATCGTGATAAGGCGAGTGGATAGCAATGCGTACTCTAAGGGAGGTTGCACCACTGAGGGCAGGTTGCCACTCCTGGTCATGCGGATTATGTTCTACACCATTCACAACGACAGTGGCACCCTGAATTGTGCAGAGTCCAACATGCAGGACACAAGCATGGTCTTCAATAAGGGGCTCCTAATTGACCCCAGGGTTGAAGAATGAAGAATATTTTGTACAGGGAAATAATTTATATAATTCAATTCAACAAATATGCGTTTAATACCTTCTATCAGCCAGTACTCTAATGAGAGCTATTATTACCATTTGAGAAACTTTGAGGTGATGTGAATTTCAATATGTTGGAGCAAAGAATTATATAAAAAAAAGGAATTTTTTTTTATCAAAAACAAAAAGGAAATCATAAAAGTATTTAAAGAAAAAATGGGAGAATTCCTGCATAACCTTGGAATAGGGTTAATTTCTAAAAATGATTCAAAATCCAGATAAGAGAAAATTAATAAATCCAACTACGTGAAAACATTTCAAAATGTCTGCACTGGGAAAAAATTAGAATCATAAAAGAAATATTGAGTTAGGAAAAATCGTGTCCAATCATATTACACATAAAGAGTTCATGTTCCTAAATTTTTATAGTTCCTAGAAATCAAGACAAACATCCTAATGTAAAGAAAGTTCACAGAGAAGAACATATATATCACCCTTAGACGATGGCAAAATGCTTATTCACTACATTAAGACAAATACAAATAAAATTCACTGAAGTAGCATTTTTCACATATTTATTCTGGAAAAATTCAAAAGTTGTATAATACTTGATATTTAGTGTAAATTTGTACAAGTCTCCTGGAGGGTGAGTTGACAATATAAATAGATGTATGTACCTTTTGTCCAGCGATTTCACTTGTGGGAATTTATCGCACAGGTGGCCTTTCATGAGTGCAAAGCGACCTATGTTCAAAGTCGCTCATTGTGGCATTGACTCTAAAATCAAAATATGGGAAACAACTCAAAAGATCATCAACAGGGCGCTGGCCTACAAAACAATAGCACAGCCCTGCAACGGGCTACTACGCAGCTGTAAATTTATAAAAGAAAAAGGCTTTATATATCACAGAAATGTTAAACTCTCCAAGATACATTAAGTAAAAAAGGAATGGTGCATAACAGTTCGTGTAATATGCTATATTTGTGTAGAAAAGGGAAAAACTAACACTATGTATTCATATTTGCAAAAAACAACTTTAGAAGGACGTATCTACAACCAGTAAAAATAATTACTCATAGTAGTGGGTGATGGAAACTAAACATATGAGGAAGAGATTAGATACTAGACTTCTTGCTTTATAGTTTTGAAATTTTCTCATCTTTAACTCATTGTAAATTCACTGTCTATTTAAAAATAAAAACTAATTAATTATAAATATATTTAAAGGAAACATCAGTTTAATCCCTTTAGTGAGAGTGAACTAACATTTATTGATTATCTGTTTACCTTGTTTTTGTTAACCACTGTGCTAGGCTGTCTTTGTGTGTATGTGTGTGTATTATATACAATTATATATGTCTTATATAATTTATGCTATATGTAATTTAAAAGACAATAAAAACCTTAAAAGATAACACATGGTTTACAGGTCAAATACTTGAGTCTCAGAAATATTAAGTAACATATCTAGGTTTGTCCAGTTAACAGTGATAGCTAACCCATACATGAACATACCATGTTTATGTCTAAGCACCTGACATATATTAATTTAAGCCTCAAACAACCCTGGGAGGCAGATATTAATACTTTTCCTACTTCACGTGGAAGAAAAAGCACACAACAAAGTTCAGTGATGCTCCCCAGGTCCCAAAGCACAACAGTGGCAAAGCAAGGGTTCAAATCTTGATTCTGGCTCTACAGTCCATATTCTTAACCACTTTCCTGTTATCTAGATACTTCTACCACAAAAGCTCAGTCTTTTCCTCTGCAGCATGCTTTACTTCTATGCTGAAATGTGATTACTGAAAAGTTGCCTTTGTGGTATCCAATAAATTTTGTAAAAGAACGTTGATATCATGATGAGTCGCATGGATACAGAAATACTGTTGTCCCCAATCAGCTAAAACAGTGTTGTTTTTAAAAGAACACTGGTTCTTTTTGAATGCTATGAGTTGGTGAGGAACTGGACTAGGGATTAGAAAGTCAGGGTTCTTAAAGCCATCTGTCACTATGTGGCAGGCTGATTCCCTTCTTTTTCTTGCTTCCTCCAATGTAGATGAGCTCCTGGGCCTGTCCCTATTTGACTTTACAGTTCCAAAATTCTGCAAGAGTAGCCACTTTCCCCAAAAGCTGATACCACAGAAGAACCTTTTCCAACACATTTTTCTAGAATATCCCCAAAAGGGCCTTTTGTGAACTCCTGCTAGGCCTGTAGCCCCTTTAAAAAAGCAAGCTCCTGAAGACATGAGGTCACAGAGCACCTGGTTCCTCAAACTGCTAACCTGGGAATTTTTCCTCCATTCTCACGAGAGTGATTTCTAAGAGAATGGAACAGTGGGAAAGGTCAAAGCTGAGCCAGCCAGTAACAAAGGACTGAGATGGACCTGCACGTCCAGGTGGGAGAGAAAGCTGTGAATTAGCTCTCCTGAGCTCTGTGTTTTGTATTCTGCCATATGACCTTACTAAAGAAAGCTAACAGCCACTTAAGGGCCCAGACGTAGCGTATTAAATCCCATATAAGCTTCTACCGAGTTTTCACACTATAAAAAGACATTCTAATTTTAAATTTAGAACAGCAAAGGAAACTTACCAACATTTTAGATGTTTGCGATTATTTATCTTTAATGTATATGCACGAACCACGGAATTCAGGGTTTCGTCTCATGATGGAGTACTTTAGTTAAATCCCCACATCTCAAGATTTAAATGTTTGTTCCAGCCAGCTGCCAAGTCATAACTGACATGTATAGAGACAAGAGTTTAAAATGGGATTGCTTGGTCACAGCTAAACCCTAATGTCTGCGGCAGAGACGTTGCATCCTGCCATCTCAGCAGACGCCAGCTTCACTGCCAAAGCCTGACGGAAAGACTGATTTCCTTTAAAGGCAGTTCAGTGGCTTAGTGGATTGGACTGGATTGAATTCATAAAGTATCTACAGCATCTTTTCATTTGAATAATAAAGATTTATATGAGAACTTCATTTTAAGTACATTCCAGAAGAGGATCGAATATAAATGTATAAACCCTTCAGGATTCAGTCTAACACATTGCTGCAAGGAATTTTTGGAAGACTGTGAATCTACATCCACCATTTAAAAATACAGAATCATTATTTATCCTGCAAGAGACCCCGTAAATCAAGGAGCTGGGTGACCTTGTTTTACACATTTTAAAGCATTACATTACAGTAGTTGAAGGACAAAAAGTTGGCTTGGCAGTATTTCAGAAATAATTTTAGGAGTGGATTTGGATACTCAGTTAAACTTGGCTTTTTGGCTCAACAGTAGTTAAAATTTGCACAAAAATACAAACAGGAACAATTATTTCAGTTCCTGGAGACAGCAGGATATTAGCTGTTAGATCTTTTATAAATAGGAAGGGAAAAGAGAAGAGTGCATATGAGAAAACATACCCAACATCATCTGTTCAAAGCCTGGTTTTAATATTTGTGTGACCTTAGAAAAAATAGTTAGCTCTTATCCGAATAATTGTTAAATCAGACCTACGTCTCCAAACTATGATGTTTACACTAAATGTGAAAGCAGTATGCAAGGTGTCTGGACCCAGACAATCAACAGAGAGTGGCTGAATCCTGAACCTTGACACATTTACCTTGTACTCGTCACACATTCTTATTACAGCATTAGTGGAGAGGAAGTTTCCTTTTTACTAGTGATCATAACTAACTTTCAAAGTTTTACATAAAAGAACTCTTAACACAGATCCACAAGAATAATGAAATTCATATTAAAATAAGATGTCTAATTCTGTACCCTTGGACATTGGGGGACAGCCAGAATCTCACTATTTATATTTCCACAGAGTAACACATCCAGATTCTTGCCCACCCGTTTTCTCAATCTTCTAGTCGGGGTCTAGATTTCTCACTTGTGGACTAGTCACATTTCTCAGTCTTTAAACTTTAAAGATTTGCTGTCTTTGCTTCCCTTTCTGTCTGCTGTATTAATGTGAGGCAGTAATCCTGGACCCAAACTCTCACTTTAGGCAGCCTGTAGTAAGACTTAAACTGACAAGGAGACTGTGTTACCTACGTACTTAAAACCATGTACTCCCCCAACCCTGGAACTAAACTTTATCAGCAACGAAGCTGACGTATTGATGACCATCCAGCTGACTCTCCTCTGGTTCCGAATTTAGTAAGAAGATGGATGCTATTTATTGATTCCCTAAAAGCTCAGTGATGAAGGGTAAATCTCCAGCTACGAGCAGCCATGAGCCTACTGAAAAATATTTGTCCAACATGTAGGCAGATGAATGATGCCATCCAGCAGGGTGTGAAAAGGCATGAGGAAGGGGTCTCCAGTGAAGAGAAATCCTACATAGCTCTCTGCATGTCTCTCCCTTCTCACATAAGATGAAAATTATTGTATACATTCATCTACCTCTTCCATTTTGCCACAATAGCTTAGAAGGCCAGAGCAGAGGATCAGCGCAGTCCTTGGGTCAGAATTTTGGCAAGTGTACAAAAGCCAAATACAGAAGGGTTTTAGCTTAAGATGGAAAAGCTTATAAGACTCAGAGCTAAAAAAATTGATAAATTATTACACAATGCATGGAGAGTTCCCTGTCATGGAAGAGCAGAGACTGAGCAAGCGTTTCACAGGAATGAGATAAAGGAGTCAAGCACCACATGGGTGGTTGGCTTTTAAGTTTCCTTTGAACAATGATAACTTATCATCATAATTTTTTAATGATCACTTCTTTCTAGAGTAATGACTAGCGTATCTTAACTTCACTTCTATTTAAATTAATTTAGTCATTCGATTCTAATGTTTCAGGAAAGGTAGAGATTTGCTTGTTAATTCTGATGTAAAACTCAAGTGCCAGCAAGTACAGTGTACAAAGCAGAATTGAATTTCCTTAAGAAAGCTGAGGATGAGAATGATAATACCAACTGCATTATGATTTTACAGAGAAAAATGAAAACCAGACGTCTTCAGAGTGACAAGGCTTTTTGGAGCAGCACTCAAAATAATTGGTTAAATGTTTTTTTCCATTAATATATACATTCCAAAGTGAAGGCACAAATGCACATATCTGTAGATTTCTGCCTCCCTGAAGGGAACCATTTAAAATTGGAAGAAATGTGATCAATTCATCTGACAGTTGGTAATGACTCTACAGAAGGATGGAGATACTAGTATACTGCCTCTAGACCACCATATATATTGTATGTAGCCTCTTTAAAATTCACTGAGGGGCCAGCCCCGTGGCCAAGTGGTTAAGTTCACGTGCTCTGCTTCAGCAGCCCAGGGTTTCGCTGGTTCGGATCCTGGGCGTGGACATGGCACCGCTTTTCAGGCCACTTTGAGGCGTCGTTCAACATGGCACAACTAGAAGGACCCACAACTAAAATACACAACTATGTACTGGGGGGATTTGGGGAAAAAAGCAGAAAAAAAAAATATTGGCAACAGTTATTAGCTCAGGTGTCAATCTTAAAAAAAAAAAAAATTTACTGAGTAAAATCGTTATTGCATATGGCTGGTAACTTATCAGAATCTTTCCAGGTATTTGACTCAAAGTCAACAAGGAGTGTAGCCCCATTTCTCAGCATTCAAATTTAGATTTACAACTGCATATTCTTTCTGCTTCCTCTCTCCCTTTCTGTCTCTCTGAAGGAGACTTTTCTGATTTTCCTCAATAAAATACAAAAGTGTACACACAAAAAACTGAAAATTCTACTCTGTGATTGTGTCAAAGAACTTTTATTACATTTTATATTAAATGAGCTTAAGAGAGTTAAAATAGCTAACACTTCTCTTGTTGTTTGAATGTGGCATGTTGATTACCGTGAGTATTAAAACTCATTGTTATGGCCTGATTGGGCACAATCTATGGTACTAAAATTGATTAAAAGACTTAAAGTCTTAGAAAATTTTTTAAAGTATTATTATTATGTTCATAATTACTGAAAAAGTGGAAAATGAACAAGTGACTTTGAGTCAGATGGCTAAATAGTGGAGAGAAAAATTAGACTGTTCTCAAAATATACCTAAATATGTGCTAGAAGTATTAAAGATGTTATTTTTAAAACAATCACAAATATGAAAACTAATTAATTCAGAAGTTAAATTGGGGGGGTCCTAGAAAATTGTGTTTTATTTTTTTCCAGCTTTATTGAGGAATAATTGACAAAATTATATATATTTAAAATGTACAACACGATGACTTAATATACACATACATTGCGAAATGATTAACAAGATCAAGTTAATTAACACATCCATCACCTCCCATCATTAACTTTTTTCATGAGGGGGAGTGAGAATGCTTAAACTCTAGTCTCAGCAAATTTTAAGTACACAATATCATATTAGTAACTAGAGTCCCCATGCTGTACATTAGATTCTCAGAATTTATTTACTTATAACTGAAAGTTTGTGCCCTTTGACTTATGCCTCCTCATTCCCCGACTCCTCAGCTTTTGGCAACCACCATTCTATTCTCTGTTTCCACAAGACCGGTTTTTATTTTAATACTATTATTTTTAATATTCCACAAAAAAGAGATACCATAGTATACATCTTTTCTGGCTTACTTAGCATAATGCCCCCCAATTACGTCCATATGTCAAATGGCAGGATTCCCTTCCTTTTTATAGATGAATAACATTCCATTGTCTACACACACCACGTTTTCTTATTCATTCATCCATTGACAGACATTTAAGTTGTTTCCATATCTTGGTTATTGTAAGCAATGCTGTAATGAACATGGGAGAGGAGATATGTCTTTGAGACAATGGTTTTGTTTCCTTTGGATATATACCCAGTAGTGGGATTGCTGGATCCTAGACTAGCTCTATTTTTAATTTTTGAGGAACTTCCATACTGTTTTCCATAATGGCTATACCAATTTACATTCCCTCCAACAGTGCAAAAGGGTTTCCTTTTCTCCACATTCTCACCAACATTTGTCATCTCTTATTTTCTTGATAATAGACGTCCTAATGGGTGTGAGGAGATATCTCATTATGGTTTTCATTTGCATCTCCCTGATGATTACTGATGTTGATTACCTTTTCATGTACTTATTGACCATGTGTATGTCTTTGGAAAAATGTCTATTCAGGGCTTTTGCCCATTTTGTAATCAGATTATTATTATTTATTTCATTTATTTATTGCTATTGAGTTGTATGAGTTCCTTATATATTTTAGATATTAAAACCTCATCAGATATAAGATTTGCAAATATTTTCTCCCATTGAAGTTAACAGTGATAAATACCTACATTAAGAAAAAACAAAGATGTCAAATAAACAATCTTACCTTATACCTCAAGTAACTGGAAAAAGACGAGAAACGAAGGCTAAAGTTAGCAAAGGGAAGGAAATAATAAACATTAGAACAGAAATAATTGAAATAGAAACTAAAACGACAATAAAAAAGCTCTACAAAACTAAGAGCTCATTTTCTGAAAATAAAATGAAATTTTAGCTAGACTAAGGAAAAAGAAAGATGACTCAAATAAATAAAATGATAAACTAAAGAGTAGACAATACAACTGATATCACAGATATATAAAGGATATTCAGAGACTAGTATGAACAATTATGTGCCAACAAATTGGGCAACCTAGAAGAAATGGATAAATTCCAAGAAATGGATAACCTACCAAGAATGAATCATAAATAAATAGAAAACCTGAACAATAATGAGGAAGGAGATTAAATCAGTCATCAAAAATATCCCAACAAATCAAAGCCCAGGACAAGATGGCTTGACAAGTGAATTTTACCAATCATTTGAAGAAGAATTAATACCAATTCTTCTCAAATTCTTCCAAAAAACAGAAGAGGAGGGAACACTTCCAAACTCATTTCACAAGGCCAGCATTACCCTGATACTAAAGCCAGACAAGGACACTACAAGACAAGAAAATTAAAAGGACATTATCTTTGATGAATACAGATGCAAAAATCCTCAACAAAACACTAGCAAATGAAATCCAAGAGCATATTAAAAGAGTCATACTTCATGGTCAACTGTGATTTATCCCTGGGATGTAAGAAAGTTTCAACACCAGTCCATAAATGTGAAACACCACATTAACAGAATGAAGAATAAAAACATACGATCATCTCAATAGATGCAGAAAAAGTATTTGACAAAATTCAGCATTCTTTCATGATAAAGACTCTTAAATTAGGAAGAGAAGGAATGTACCTCAACATAATAAAGGCCATAGCTAACCCATAGCTAACATCATACTCATAGTCAAAAGCTAAAAGCCTTTCCTCTAAGATCAGAAACAAGACTAGGATGCCCACTCTCACCACTCCTACTCAACGTGGTACTGAAGCCCTCGCTAGAGCAATTAAGCAAGAAAAAGAAAGAAAAGGCATCCAAATTGGAAAGGAAGTAAAACTATTTGCAGATGATGTGATCTTACATACAAAAGAATTGTAAAGACTCCACCAAAAAACTGTTAGAACTAATAAATAAATTCAGTAAAGTTCCAGAACGCAAAATCAACACACAAAAATCAGCTGCTTCCATACACTAACAATGAACTGCCTGAAAGAAAAATTAAGAAAGCAGTCTTATTTATAACAGCATCAAAAATAACAAAATACTCAGGGATAAACAGTTAAAAATTTTAAACCCAAGGTGGTGGTGCCCAGGAGCAGCTCAGACGGGAAGCCGAGAACAGCGCTGGCAGCGGAGGCCGGGCGGCCCCACCGTGGTCGGATTTTATCTGCTCCCTGTGCCTATGGATTCGCACCTCTGTCCTCTAAAACCAAGGAGGTGACGAAAGTCCGCGGAATGGGATGCAACAAATTCTCAGCTCGGATTTCACAGGAGCCAGAAAGAGAAAACGAGGGGATTCGTTTTGGAGCCCTCGCCGTCCCACTGCCTCTGCACAGAGCGCAGGAGACACGAGCGGGACAGGAATCCTGCGGCAGAGCCCACTCTGCTCCTGACAGAAGGCGATGGGGTGAGAGCCACAAAGTACACAGAAGCCAGGCCTTCGATGGGCAGGTGGCCCAGACAAAGGAGAGCTGTTTGTGCGAGGCAGGAACGTCCGAGGGTGCCTGGGACTCAGTCCCCTGCAAGAGCAGCATTTCCCACGGAGGGGAAGGCTGGACTGGCAGGCGTGGGGCATGTCCACAGGGCAGACTCAGCCGATGGGGCCGCAGCGCCGGTGTGCAGCTGGGGCGGGACCAGGCCCCCGGGCACTGCTCCCCGCCCCGGTCTGGGCTGCCCTCCTTCTGGCACTGCCCGCTCTCTGCCAGGGCATCAGGACAGGCCGCGCAGTGGTGAGCAGCCAGACCCAGCGCCCAGCACCAGCGGCTCAGGCTGGGACTCACTGCCCTGAGCTCCTTCCTGGGCCTGTTGACTGAGCAGTCTTCCAAGGAGGGAATAGCCTTCCAAGGAGGGAATAGCCTGCCCAAGGAGGGAACAGCCTGCCCAAGGAGGGAACAGTCTGCCCAGAGGAGGGAAGAGCCTGCCCAAGGAGGGAACAGTCTGCCCAAGGAGGGAACAGCCTGCCCAAGAACAGAGCAGCCTGCCCAAGGGTTCCAGTCACATGGTGCCCCGTAAGAAGCCTCCTCAGAGGCTGTCCCCAGTCACATGGAACAGAAAAAGAAAACCCACCAGGGCCTCATAGAGGAGCCCAGAGAGGTCCAGAGAGGTTCCCAAGAGGGAGAGATTTGACGTGAACTGGCGAGCCTGGAGCTGTTTACAGAGGCGGCAGAGAGGAGTGTTTTACAGTGCATTTAAAAGAAGGCAGGATGTTCCATATTTAGGGCGCCTTCTCACAGCCACTGTTGTGAAAACTAAGGCTTTTCATAGGGGGAGGAAGAAATTAGACAAAAAGTTTCCTTTCAGAATTAAAGGGGAAAAGTTTCTTAAATTGTGCTTTATCTTACTGTTATTTACTAAGTTAAGTTCTTCTAAACAAAGCTATTTACTTTTTTGAATGCAGAACATATGTCCTCGGTAAAAAGTGTGTTGTGAAAACTAAGCCTCCTGTCTCCTGTCTCAGAGGCACCGCTGGCCCTGGTTCTCATTTGTCTCCAGAGACAGACTCTGCGGAGAGAGTGTGTGTGCACCTGTGCATGCCTAGACCTAAGTATTTCCTTTGATGCCTGGATTTTAATAATGTGTTTTGAAACTGTGAAAAACGTTTTTAAAAACCACTTGCAAAAGTGCAAAAGAAATGCATAATTTAAATAAGGATTTGTTTGTCAAAAATCCCCCCAAAAAAGTTAAAATTTTTATACATCAAAAATTAATATGAGGGGCCAGCCTGACGGCGTAGTGGTTAAGTCCCCACACTCTGCTTCAGTAGCCTGGGGTTAGTGGATTCAGATCCCAGGCACGGACCTACATACCACTCATCAAGCCATGCTGTGGCAGTGTCCCACATATAAAATAGAGGAAGATTAGCACAGATATTAGCTCAGGGACAATCTTCCTCAAGCAAAAAGAGGAAGATGGGCAAGAGATGTTAGCTCAGGACCAATCTTCCTCACCGAAACAAAAAAAGAAAACTAAGAATACAATGTTAAAGAAATGTGATCATATCCATATATAAAGAGTTTGATAAATCAATAACAAAGACAAAAATGGCAAAGGAAATATAGATATAGATAATATTTACTTAAATATTTAGCATCACTAGTAATCAAAGAAATAGAAATTAAAACATTCACATTGTAACAATTGTTTTTAATGAAATTACAAAAGATAGGTTTTAGAAAAAGTAATAGAAGACACCAGAATATTCCTTCAGTACTAAAAGAAAACTTGTGAATATACTTCAGATAATAATGATTGCATTTGCCCTTTTATTCTATAATTGCATATAAATAAAGAATAAGGAAAACATATAAATAATTGAGCAATTGGCTGTATAAGAAATAAGATCCAGCACTGTGAGAGGACTTTATTACTCTGAGACTATGTACCATCATAGATCTTACAGTTTTTCTGGGAGTAAAAATCATTATTATAGAGTTTGTACACATACAATGAGACCTTAGAAGCCAGATATCTGACCAAATAAAGTGAACAGGAGATTCCCTGAGAGGGTGGTATAGAAGCTGAGTCCCCATAGATGAGCGGGAGTTAACCTGGTAAGTGGAGGAAGGATGGAGTGGACAAAGAGTAAGCCAGTCGTGAAAAACTGAATCTATGAGGGTCTTACAGAAAAAAACCACACACAAATAAATAAAAACAAAAACACCTCACAATTAATTGAAAGAAGTACAATGTGCTTATAAGCTGAGACAAATAATACAGGATTAGGTAAAATAAATTAAGTAGTTTGTACTTTAATCTAAATTCAAGTTAGAAGTTCTCTGAGTAGAAACATGGCAGACTAATTTATTCTTGCCCCAAATGTTTTATTGGGCATCTACTTTATGTCGGGCACTATAAAGACTTATGGTCTCTGCCCTTAAGAAATTTACAGTCTGGTGGAAAAATGATTATTTCGGAAAAAAACATTCTGCTTTCAGAATAGAGAACAGACTGAATAAAGGTGAGAACTAATGTAGAGAGATATCTTAAGCACCTTTGCGATACCCATCTGAGGGATGCTGGTTGCTTGATCCAGAATATTGGCAGTAAAATAATTAAAAACACTTAAATCTTCAATGAAGAGTTTGGATCATATTTGATCAAGTATGATAGAATAAATATGATGAGATTATATCTAAAATAAATATGATCTCATCATTTATTCAGCTATCATGTTATATTTTAGATGAATATGCTTTTACATGGAAAGATGTTTGTAATATACAATAAATGCAAAAAGCAGTTACAAATAATATGTATTTTAAGTTCTCATATTTTAAAAAATGTTTTAATTATCTCTTATGTAACAAATTATTCCCAAAACTTAGTTGCTCAAAACAATCTCTATTGTATTATATTTCATAATATTGAGTCAAGAAATCAGGCAGTGCTAAGCTGGGCAATTTTTGCTCCATGTAGCATTGATTTAGGTATTTAGCTGGTAGATGGGCTGGTCTGGACTATCTACAATGGCTTCACTCAAAAGTTTGCACCTTGACAGAGATGGCAGGAAGGTTGGGGTCAGCTGTGACTGTTGACCTGAGCAACTAGAAAAGGCCTCCCAAGTAGTGGGACTTCTCACATGGCAGCTTGGAGATCCCAGCAAAGGGATATGCCTTAGAAGACACGAAGTGGAAACTGCCACTCCCGTAAGGCACGGTATCATCATCTCTACTGGATGTGCTCTTGGTCGAAGCGGTCACCTAGCCTGCCCAGACTGAAGGACAGGAAATGTAGGCTCCATCATGTGATGGAAGGAATATTAAAAAACATTGCCACCATCTCTAATCAGCCACAGTCTACCTTTTAGTCACAAATTATTGACATTCTTTTCCCTTGTCAAACACGTTCATCCCCTCCCATGATGCCAAAGATCTCCTCCCTTTACAGCATATATTAAAACTCCTAGATCTTGCCACCTAAAACACGTCCAGGTGGGGCTGAGCCTCCTCGGGTTTGGTTACTCAGATAAAAGTATCTGTCATTCTGAAGATGTGTAAACTCAAGAGGGAGATGATCTGTCCTCCACACACGTAGCATACAATAGTGAGACACAGATAGGACAACCAATGTAGAAAGCCCAATCAAAGAACTTGGAAATGGGAGGCATATAGCAGTCACTAGTCCATGCCATTTCCAAAATCTAGTCAGGCACATGCTTCCTGTTCCTTGATTAAAGCCCAGTAGTAACCTCTGGAATGATCCTTGGCAACACCTCTGACTCTTGGTTCTGCCCTCCGATTCATCTGTCTTTCCCATTACAAATGCTATATTTGCAACTGTGGAGGCTTCTCAGCCTGTTTTCTCATTGTAGAAATTTGAGAATCCAAAGGCCCCTTTTCATTTTGTACTGTCTCTGTTCCTTTCAGTCAAAGCTGATAAAATGCCTTTAAACTGTGAGGATTCCTTATGTATTAAATTACAATTTCTTAAACAAAAGCAGCACCTACTTTTTTCTGAGACAGGCCCTTCTCTACCTTGAGCTAACAGTCGCTCAGAGCACGACGGGAAAATGCCTTTAAGGTTTTTGAAGTCATTGGCTGGTTGAAGCGTTCTAGAAGCCATACCCTAAGATTTTTAGGGGCCCTCTCATCTAGCAGATAGTGCCTAAGAGGAAAGCTCTAAGATTTTCAGAAGCGCCATCAAGCAGGCCCTACAACTCTTCTGAAGTCTCAACAAACATTCCCACAGTCACAGCCTTGTGATCTGTGACCTTAGCTCACGTTTACTGGCAACTGCTCCACAGTCATCTTTGCCCTGAGGCCATCTATAAGGAGAGTCTTTTGCTGGGAGAGACTGTGGATGAGAAACAGTATTGTTTTCAGACCAGCTTTTTAGTTTGATGTAAGACCTGTTATATATACTCTCTAAATTCTTCTTGAAAACTGAACAGTTCCTTCTGTAGTTTATTCCATTCTTCTTGTATTTTATCATAGGCAACAAGAAGTCAGACTCCTGCCTTAGCCAAATCATTAAGTGACTTCTTTATTTCCCATTTCCCTGCTAAAGACAGATTCACTGAATCTTCTGCCAGTACATAAATCAGGAACCCTTCCTCCAGCCTCTAACAGTATTTCCTCTCTCTTTTCTATGCTCTTACTAACAGTTTCCTCGAGGCCTTTCCAGCTTCTGTCCATCACTCAGTCCCAAAGACAAAGCCGCAAGTTTTAGGCAGCACTCCACCTCTAGATACTAAATTTCATTCTTGCTTCCTATTATTGCATACAGAGCACCCAAATATTTAATGGATTAAAACAACTATTTTATCATATCTTAGGATTCTGTGGTTCAGGAATTTGAACAGAGGGATTACTTTACTCTTTGTATTGAATGGGGTCCCTCAGCAGAATTCAGCTACAGATGGGCCAATCTGGAGACTCCAAGAAGGGCCCCCCTTACATATCTAGCACTTTGCCAAGAGTGGCTAGAAAGCTGAGCTCTCTTGGGACTGCAAACCAGAGTGGCGTCATGTGGCCTTCCCTGCATGTCGTCTCAGAGTACTCAGGTTTTTTTCATGGTAGCACAGTTTGAACATGTCAGGTGCTATCGAGTAAGGTTTGGGGCCAGAAACTGCATCCCACCATGTCTACTGTATTCTTCTGGCCAAAAGACTCATGAGCCTGCCTAGTAGCAAGGAGAGGGGAGATAGGACCCTCTCTCATGTGGAGAATGCCAAAGAATTTATAGCCATCTCTAATGTGACACATCAGTATACATAAATATCATCATTATGGATGTTAAAAATATTTTTTCTTGTAGTTTATCTGCACTGAATCTTTTTCTACTATGAGCATTTTTTAAGAAAAAAAAGAAACTTTTGTTTTTATTTTCAATAAAAGTAAAGAAAACCTGGAGGCCACAAACAAGAGTGCACTACCATGCAATAAGGAATTGGAAGAGCCCACTAAATTGCTGTCACTTAACCCGATAAGGAAGATAAATCTGCAGGCTCCATTCCTCTTCCCCCTGCCAGCTCTATTACTTGTCAAAGCTCTGAAATCATGCGCTTGTTCAGAACCATTGGATGGCTGAAATTCCATTTAACATTGCCCTACGATGAACAAGAAGAAGGCTGATTTTGTCTCAAACATCTTGTTTTTTTTCTTGTCTAGTCATCCCATTCCTAATAAAAATGAGTCATCTGAACAGAACCCAATTTTTATTTTTGTTATTAAGTGGAAAAACCGTCAAAGAAAGTAAAGCCCACTCATTTACTTTTATTTCCTTTTCCTAGCCTTAGAGATAATCATTTCCACAAGTTCAGTCATTTGTCCTCTACTTTTCTAGCTCGTTACACTATGCCTCAGAAACTCTTTCTCACTAAAATATTAAACCGCCACATTCATTTAATCCATAGCATCCATAACAAAAATAATTTTGAAGTTATCCTCTTAGTCACAAATTCAAATTACTAAAGTCAAAACAATCTTTATCTCCTCACACAGCTCCCATCTTCTCCTCTGTTCATTTATTCATTCACTCTTATATAGCAAGTGTTTAGTAGCATAAAATGTCTTGGCACTATTATAGGCACTGGGGAAAGAATGATGGGAATAAAATACATATATTTCCTCTACTCCTAGAAAAGTAGAAACAAGATATTAATAAGCAATTATAATCAATTGTGACATAAAAAAGAAGAAAACTCTATGCAGAGCGCAATAGTCACACCCAAATGAGTCTAAGGAGTAAGACAAGGTTTACAGTGGAAATAATATGCTAGCTGAGACCGGGATTTTAACTGGTCAAGGACTAGCAAGAAAGAAAGGGAGCATCCATAAAGTTCCAAAGGCAAGAGAGAGTATAGAAATACCTAAGGAACTTGAAAAGTTTTGAGAGGCAAGAGGAAAGATTAAATCAGAAGGGGTCCTATAAAATATGGTGCCAAATTTGGACTTTACAGCAAAGATTACAGCATAATCCATTGAAGAGATTCAAGGTAGGAAAATGTCATCCTCAGAACTGTGCTAATGAAATCATCCTGGTTGCAAAGTGGTGAATTATTTGGAGAGGGAAAATATTGGATATAGGGATCCCACTTTGGAAGCTACTGCAGGAATCCATTAGAGAGGCAAGCATTGACAGTGAGAACAGACAATGGATGAATTATAGAGCTATTTAGGAGGTAGTACTGAGGGTTGATGGAGTTAATAGCATAATTATAGTAAAAGTAGAACTATTATAATGTGTTACACGCTATTCTAGGCATTTTTACCTATACTATTTCATGCAATGTTTTTAATAACCCAATGAAAGAGGTAATATTACTTTTCCTATTTTGCAGATAGGGAAACTGAATAGTAAAACGATTATGGAAGGCATACATCTAGCAAGTAAACGGACCAGAATTAGACATCAGGTAGTTTAAATTTAGGGCTAATACTCCTACTTGAACCACACGATTAAGATGGTTAAATTAGTACTTTAATGGGATTGTGGGGAGACATTAAATTTGATGTGAAAACATTTAGAGATAAAACAGCCAGATATAAGGTACGGTCCTTGATTTAATCAAACCGACACTAAAGGGCATTTTGGTAAGGGGGTAAATGTGAACAGAGACTGGATATTCTAAGAAAACTTATTGCCATGTTAACAGTGGGGATCACTGTCTGAAAAGGACAGGTTACAAAAGAGCAAATATAATAGGATGTTTACATTAAAAATACATACATATTTGTTTAGATACATAGATAAAGATCTAAGAATATAATTTCAGGTGTTCACAGTGGTTATTTATGGGTTCTGCCAAAGTATTTTTATTTTACTATTTTACCTGTATTTTCTAAGTTTCCATAATATACCAAAATTGCTTTTGTAATCTTAAACATTTTTAAATAAATTAAAATAATGGAAAGCAGAACTATAATTTTAAAAGATTACATGTGGGCTCAAGGCTAATTATTATGCTAATTCTACTCTCTATCAACTCTTCATAGAGGTACCAAAGGAAGATATACGCCCAGGTAACTAATTATTACAGCAATGTATCACTTTATTATGATCAGTACCTCTAGCTTAATGCCCCCAAAGCAGAACTCTAGAAGTGTTGCAGGTTGGGATCCCTAAGATGCTGACTCTAAGGCAGAGATTACGTTCAAGAGATTTATTAGGACACATTCTCTCAGAATTAAAACCAGGGGAAATGATTGAAAAGGAAGGGAAGAAAAGAAAAGATACAGGATTGGGCAGAAGAAGCAATTGACTGTGATTCATTCTCAGGGTAAAACAAGCAACCATAGGGAGAATTCTAAAGGTAGAGTGACCTCTCAGAGCTGTCCTGAGTTGAGTCAGGACAGTAGAGTCGTTATAACCCTATACTGATTATTCACCGGGTATGGGCCATCCCAGGAAATGGGCATGATACTGAACAAGATGCTGCCTTGAGCGAGGCAATTACCCACCGGGCTAACAGCTGAAGGCTGAAGAGTGCCAGCAACACTCTCAGAAGATGGAGTAATAACCCCTTGATTCCTAAAGGAGGCTATGGGCAGTACATCGCAGTGTCCACACAAGAGAACACTCAGAGCACTGCCCTTACCTAAGTGGCCTCCTGCACACTAATTTCAACCCTCAAAGTAAGGATATACAAATGTACAACTTGAAAACCATATCCAGAGTGCCAAAGGACAGGATGATGAGGAGACAGTGCATTCTCCATAATGTCCATTCCATAACACATGAGAGGGTAAGAGTTCAATTTGGCCCAGAAAAGAACACACAGAATCAATTTACCACTGATGCAGCTTAGATGGAAGACAGAGATGAAAGACCATGCCCAAATGCACATTAAACTGTATCTGTTTTGAAAGCTCCATTTTCAAAACAATTGAGCTCAATCTGTCTATCCTTGCCCTTGATCATAACTCATTCATGGAAGTGTAGGAAACCTCTGTGTGGGGAGATGGGAAGGAGAGAAGGAGATCTTCAATACCTTTTCAAGGCAATGTTTAAATCCCATAAGACTTAGTGACTGACTGGATGAGGAGGTGAGGAAAGAGGAATCTCAAGGATAATGTCAACATTTTTAACTGAATGGATGCAAATGCAACAAGACATGACAGATTATTCAACAAATTGTATTGGAATAATTAGCTATCCTTCTGAAACAATATTAAAGTAAATCTATATCTCATATTATGCACAAGTGAATTTCATGTAAATAACTATTAAAAATAAATATAAAATTTAAAAATTTTGAGTAATTGCAGAATACACACACATATCCCCCCGCCACAAACACTCCAAATGCCTAGAAATGACAGGAAAAACAGTAAAGCTGAATAGATATATTAATATTCAGGAAATAAGAAGAAAAATGCTTAGTTAAATAAGAGATCACAAAACGCCACATCTCAGGCAAACGCTTCATGAAATGATGCTCATTCTCCTTAATATACTCCCTGGTTTATATTAGTAATTAGACATGGCTCAGCATAATTCAGTCAGTTAATATATCTCAGCATCATGGAGCCTGATATTAAAAAAAAAGGTTATTTCTAAAAAAGGAATTATAGGAACTGACCATATACTTCAGCAAGGTCTAAGGGAACACGTGGGCGTGATCTTGAAGGTTAGAACAGAGGACGAGAATAAATACTCAATAGGAGTGTGTTGACTGGGCACTCTTCCCTATGTCTCAGGATGTAACACCCTGGTAAGGTCACATGGAGCCAGTCTTAGCATGTTTTCAACTTCGCTCTTTCACGCTCAGACACAAAGAGTTCCCTCAACAGATTAAGTGGCAATGCCCCAACTGCTTTTTAAAGAAGTCAGAAGGCCCAGGAAGGTGGGCATGTTGAAATGGATTTACTACGTGAGACTAGAGAACCCAGTGTGAGGAAAGCAGGCAGGAAGCAAGAAGGCAAGAAAGCAAACAAGTGAACAAGGAGGAGGAAAGCCAAGCAGAGCAGTGCCCAGAACACAGTCCACCACGCTCAATCGATAATTTGGTGACAAACTGATTAAATGAATATCTTAAAACCCAATGTGTCAGTTGAAAAAATAATATGTCTTGAATAGCATAATTAACGAACTTGATCTTCATTATGTGAAATTGTATGCTTATTTCCTTCTAACATTTTCTCTTATAACTTGTGGCATGCTAACAATATTGACCATGTACTAGACTACAGAAGAAATCTCAACAAATTCTAAGTAGTTCATCACATATTGGCCTATTCAATGACTGCAATGCAATAAAATTAGAAGATGTAAACCAAAAGAAAGCTCCCTTGATTGCAGAATTTGGATCTAAAAATCAACTATACCCTTCTAAATAACTTTGGTGATAATGAGGACATAAAAATAGAGTTACAAAAAATGTAGAACTGAATGCATGTATGAAAATCTATCTGAAACATTCAGAATGTAATCTTGTAGTCTTGAATATATTTTTGGAGGAAGAAATCAGTGAAATTATGTTTTTTAAATAAGTAGAAAGAAAATAAAGAAAAAACCTAGAAAAAACAACAACCCCAAAGGAAGTAGAAAAAAATGATAAACATCAGTAAGTCACTGGAGTAGAAGAGGAAAAAGAAGTTAATATAAACAAAGTCATCTTGGGTGTGGAATACCTACATATTACCTAAAACTTTGGCAGGTACTATCAAGCAGAAAAAAATGAGACAGTGCACAATTATAAATATTAGTAAAGGCATGCGAAATTAGATATGGTTAAAAATAATACATGGGGACACGCAGACTACTGTTTTTAACTCTAGAAATCTCTGATATAATTCCTAATTGGAGATCTTTCAACCCCCCTCTTCCCTTGCATAGCTTCCCTCACTCACTTGGGACAAGGGGCATTTAGTTCCCTTACTCCATTATTTCCCTTAGTCTTTCAAATATTAAAGACTATTGGGTAAAGCAGAGGAAAATGAATACCCTTTCATTCCCTTCCCACATCCAGAGGGTAACATACAATCTGAGAACATACAGATTTACTGACAAACATCTCTACGGAACTTTGTCCTTGTCCTACATAGGAATGGTCTCCTTTGAAAATCTTCTCCACAATACAACAAAATCAACATTATCCCTTAACGTAGTTCCCATGACAACTAAGTCTGGAACCAATGGCAAGGAGCTTGGATGCATAACACTATGAGCAAAGGTTATGTTGTCACTCGCATTTTCTTATTTCCACAGTGTTTGCTCATGATTAATAATAATAGCTACTTAGAAGTATTCTTTGGTCTGAGCAAGATGAATGTTTTTGGTAAATGTGGACTGAAACTAATACATTTGGAAATTGATCAAGAAATTCTGCTAACTTTGCTTATTAACAACCTTAAAATTCTCCTAGAGTTTACTATTCTTTCAATCTGAGTTTTTTCAAGGACTTCTTTTGACGTATAGCATATTCCAGGTTATAACTATATACTTTCTTTAAATGTATGCGGGAAAATAGGCCCTGGCCCAGGGTCAAGAAGTTCACTTAATTCTAAGAACATCGTTGCTAATTCTAAGAATATTACCTACCTCTCCTCTCCATCACTTTCTTTCTGTTTTGTTTATATGGGAATGTAAATGGTTATAACACTACACAGCTCTTCCCTGATGTAATTACTGTGCCTATTTCAGATGTCTGCTTACAGCGGTTTATCTTTACAACATCTTTGGTATTGCTTCCTAGAATGTAGCCGTAGAATTTAAAATTCACAGAATTTTCTCAAGGTCGCAATTCAAATATCAGGACAAATCTTTGACTAAAATATTTTAAATAAACTATAAAAAAGCAGAACACCGATGTATAAAATCACTATTTTATTACATAGTTAGACCCAGAGTTTAACAATGCTTCTCTAGGTTTGGCTACCTTAGGGGTGAACCTAAACTTTGTCTTTATATATTAATATACTGCCAAAGTTTTCCACATGAACATGTATTATTTATATTTTTAGAATAATATTATTTAGAAAAGAATTTGAAATCTTGTTTCTTCTTTCTATACCTAAGAACCATAGGTTTTCACAGTTATGGTTCAAGTCAGAAAATGTGAACAGATAATAATTACAATAAAATCATAGAATTTGTGGAGACAAGAGGAACCACAGAGGTAATAAAATAAACAATGAAAGAAAATAAATAAAAGAAAAAAATTCCTTTATCTTTCAGATGAGGAAACCAAGAATCAGAAAGTTTATTGACTCGTTTCATGTTCTGTCTCTAGCTAGTGGGACATTTGAGAATCTAGCCTCCTGAATCTCATATAAGGTTCTGTCCATTCTGCTCATGGACAGTTCATGCTTCCTACTTCTTTTTGCTCCATCATCCCACTAGATAATGAGTTTTTAAAGAGAGAACCAAGTCTCCTCCTAGTTTTATGACAATTCCCTATATAGCAGTAACTGGAACACTATAAAATTCAATGCATGTCAACTTACTAAATATCTTTGATACTCCAGAAAACAAAATGCTTTTGCAAGAGGAGAACAGCATAAAGAAAGGGTGTTGTATAATGGTTCAGAGTTGACTGCAAGAAATACAATATAAGACAATTTCACAGAAGTAATTCTTAGGTATTAAAAATAATTAATTAAAACTTTTCCATAAATCATTAAGCATGGAGATAGAAAAAATTAAGGTAACTTAACACAAGTCAAAAATGGTGTCCATAATGTGAATCCTGATGGGCATTAGGGATTTCTTGTTTTCCA
Organism: Equus asinus; assembly: GCF_041296235.1. Classification (NCBI taxonomy): domain Eukaryota; kingdom Metazoa; phylum Chordata; class Mammalia; order Perissodactyla; family Equidae; genus Equus; species Equus asinus. The sequence goes on along the minus strand of NC_091793.1, from coordinate 121,359,669 downwards.
AATCCATTGTTCCTATGTAAACTAGATGTCTAGAGAGGTTAGTTTGTGCCAGAAGATCTAGATAGGATTCATTTGAATCCCCATCTCATAGCTGTTTGTATTTAATGCTTTGCCTAAGGTACATGTACATTTCCCCAAGTTTATATTATCAGTGAATTAAACACAGCCAGAAATAAGGTCCATCAGGTAGCATGTGTATTGAGGCAAGGCTTTGAAAAACACCCCTGACAGTATGAAGATCTCTCCCTTAGATTTATCACACTACATAGGATAAATAGAGATTTGCCAAAGCATTTTTTATGTCTCAAGCATCAAATCTGAGAGCTGGGAATTAACAGACTCTATCCAACTTGACCAGTACGAAGTCGTGAACTGCAGCTGTATACTTGCGGAATATGCCTTATTTATAGCATAAAATTTTAACTACAAAAGTGTAGAATTTCTGGATGTTTCCTTTTCTTTTGATTCACTTTATTTTGCAGAAAACATTCACCTATTCCTTGCAAGTTAGAGACACTAGGGTTCTAACAAATGTTGTTAAATGACTAAATAGAGTCTTGGGGGCCAAGAAAAATCTAGTATGGTAAGAAGCCTACTGATTCTAACCATATGTTCAAGTGCAGCATTTGGAGTAAATATCAGTAATGAAGTCCCAGAGATCTCCTAATCACTTCCAGACAACCCAAATTTCTAACTAAAATCAGTGAAGGGTTTTATATTATTTTTTGTATATTGACCTCGCCCCACAAAATAGCAAGCCATTATAAATAAACAGATTGGCCAATTACACTATGAGTTTTCTGAGGAAAACACACCTGTTACTTCATGCTTTAAAAAGATTTCAAAGATGGTGATTAAGTATATTAGGTAGGAGAAAAATAAATATTTAAAATAAAAAATTAAAATGAAAACTCATATTTAATGGTCAATGTGATCTTATTAAAGTATTATATGGAAACACCATATCTGGAGTTAAAATTAATAAAGGAAACCTCAGCTAAAAGTGGAATTGGGAAGGCCTGTAGAGGGAACTCTCATGCCCCTCCACTCCTCATCAATTACCCCAAACAGGAAGACATCCATTACAGACCCCAACAGGATGAGGCCAGTTACTGACTCCAATAGGAAGAAGCATCAGTTATTGACCCTAAAAGGAAGAGAAGCACCTTGTGCTTTACTGCTCCAACAGGAGGACAGAAGACTTCCTTCTTGCCCAGCAACAAGCTCAACCAATGGAAAATCCCACAGTTCAGCCAACGAGAAGCAGTCATGAACTGAACTTTTACTTTCCTCCAATTAACTTTCATTTTTTTCCTTGCTGATGACTCCTTTCCTTGTCCTGTCCTCCTTACTATAAAAGCCTTCCACGTTGTGTATCTCTTTGCTTGCCAGATGAGATACTGCTGGTTTCACGAATTGTGTAATAAAGCCAATTAGATCTTCAAATTTACTCAGGTGAATTTTGTTGTTTAACACTGGTTAATGACACTTATTTAACTTGTTTCATCTCTCCTGTGATATCATAATAGAAACAGATAGTTTGGGCACCATCTTGAAACAGCTTCATCGGAACTAACGGGGTCAATACTACTTTCTTTACCTAACTAGGTTATTTCAAGTGAAATCTGGAATGTGCCAAAATAGAAATAGGGGTTTGACACTTGCAGCCAAAATGGACCTCTGCTCCCAAAGGTAAGGCAGGTCTTGGGAATGATTTTCGATTCTAACCCATTCTCCTGGGCCTAGTAAAAGTTCTACTTCTCACGAATTCAACACGCTTGACCCACATCATAGATTCTTCCTCCCTGACTTAGCGTAAGAGAATCAGAAATAGATGAACAAACATTAAGACTTGTACTGTATTTACCTCTTATTAAATGATAAACGGAATTTTTTTTACTTCTTACTTTCAACTGAGAAAATCAGAGGTCTGATCTGAGGTAAACAGGCATTCTAGTCCTATACCACTCTAGCTAAGAGATACAAAGACAACCATAAATTTATTCATAACCCACTAAATAGGATTGTTATTAATGTTTTTCAAGATAGTCAATTTGAGGTAACAGAAATTATTAGTTTTATTAATTGTAGAATTAATACATGTTCATTATGGAAAACTCAAAAAATGTATAGAACATATAGAAGAAAAAAAACTAGATAAACAACAAACTATTCTAAACCCCAAACCTTAGCGAAAGATAGCTACTGCAAATACTGTCAGTCCACTTTTTCAACTCCTTCTAAGTGCATACGTTTACCATGAGATGAACTCATAGACTACCATATTTCATCACTTCTGACATTTCTATTTTTTACGTATGTGAAGTTTATAAGGAACACTATTTCTCTCATGGTATACTTGGATTGACTTACATTTCCAGGAGAAACTTCATGTCTCCATTTTTATCTAAACCTTTCAAAGAGATTGATGATTATTAGATGGTGTGTGTGTGTGTGGACGTACGTAATTTAATTCATAGTCAATAAAGCTTCTAATGCAGCACTTAGGAAAAGAGATCTAAGGAGGGAAGTTTCCTCTGGATTGTTTTATGCGTCACCTCATTCATCTCCTTCTAAAAGAGGGCTTCTGATGGACAAAGGACACAAAACAGCCTATCAGCTCAGATCAGCAATCAAGTCCTTCTGTTTCTGAGAGCTTTCTGCACAATACTAGAGCTCGAGCTCCCAAGGAAAGCATCTAGTAGTTTCCATCTTTATAACCAACTCCCTAATAGAGGTTTGGCAAGTTTTGTGTTTCATGTAGTTAATTGTATACAAGATTGCATCCAGCTCATTTAGTGGTACAAATAGAACTATATGCACTATAGCTAAGAAAATAGAATGTTGTTTGGCTTATTGTCTATAATACAAAATACAGTTCATTCTCCACAAAATATCATCATAATAGTTTAATAACTTGACGGTATGTCAAAACAAATAGGCTGCATTATTTTGGCTTCACATAAAATCACTCTTACTGGATTCCACCACAGTGTCTTGTCATCAATCCAAAGGAACATTACTTTAAGTCATACTAAATGTATTATTATATTTATTGTGAGGCTTCAGTTGAGTATCTTGCCTATTACATCACAGAGTGACTTTTTATATCATGCATTGTCCAGAAAATTTCATAGAAGAAACTGATTTCCAGTCTCAGTTCCAGAAATGCCTGTCTTTTCGTTGGTGGTAGGTTTAAATTTATCTTGCTAACATGATGAACCTCTACTCAATCAGGATTTGCACTTATATCTAGCTTTCAATAAACTCGAGCTAAATCTGCAGCCCCTCTCTAATAACTATGTGGGACCTATGGTGTGCATTTCTGCCTATGTTCTATGAATCTCTGCTTTTGTTATCTTCCAACTCTTATTTTCCTTTACTTAATTTCTCAACTGTTTATTTTAACCATTTTCACCGTACCCATTATTTTAAGCAGCTTCAACTCCTTTGTGAAACAAATATAAATTAATAATATTTACTTTATCAGGCTTAATGGTTTTAAAGGAAACTTCGTTTCTATTTTATCTATTTTTATCTAAATCTTTAATGATATTGTGTATGTGCATGTGTGAATTTTAATACTCATTGAGTTTGTATGGGAATAAAGACACACTTAAAACTGTTTTAATAGCATTTTCCTTATCTGCAATTTCTATTGAATTAGGCAACAAGAAAAATGCTTAAAATCCTTCTATTTTTCTTTTAGCTCAAAGACTTATAAGGATTTCTCAAGCACATATAAGAAATAAGATAAATAAAAAGATTTCTAAAGGTGATACAAATTAATAACCTTCACTAATCCAGTATAGAAAATTAGTTCTTAGGAAATCTCTTGGCAATCCACTTCCAAACCTTTCCAGTTTGTTCAATAACAATACAAGTTTGTGTTAGTCCCTGGCTAAGTCACTTCTCTGCACCATGGTTTCAGCATTTAACTTACAATTAAGCACTCGAAATGCTTGAAAATATACTTATTAGGGCATCAACACATTGTATCATAATTTTTTTCCTCTGTCCCTCAGATAAACATTATGGATGTGTCAGCATGAGCCGTAGTTACACAACGCATTACCCATAGTGGCATAGTGGGTTGCTCAGCATTATCTTTATTTTATTCTGCTTAGGAGACAAAGTTGAGATTACATAAACTAAACCACTTTGTCACTTTTTGATTCCCTAAATCGGTTCGATTTGCTTAAGAAGGTCGTTACCTCTGCAAAAGTAAAATGAGGAACAGATTTTGCTCTATGGATACCATGAGCATTCATAAAAATATAAAGGTAATATTCCATTTATTTAGAAGAGCATGATATTTAAAGTGAAACTAATATGAGCAATATGGCAGAGCTTAGAGCATTTTAAAGAGAGAGGCATCTTTAGAGGTGATTTAATTTGATCCTCTCGTTTTGTAGATGATGCTGTTAGCCAGGAAGCTGAGTAATTTTTCCTAAAGCCAAAAAGCATTAGAATTGTTAGAATTCAGGCCTTCTGATGACCCAAATTTGCAGGTAAATTATCAATCCTTCTTTAAGAAAAATGCTTTTATCACCCTCTGTCATAACTTTTAATCACAGAAAATATTTGTTACATACTCTCATTTATACATCTTCTCAAAAAATTATTCATTATTCTAAATACTCAGTACCCAAAGCCACAAAGAAAATAATTTTACAACTTCTTGAGACAGTGCTTTGTATTTGAATCATTTTTCACACCTAATTAGCGGCCCTCGTGAACTTTTGATTCTTATAAGAAACTTCAACAACTTAAATTACATTAGGGGGCGGGAGGAGGGTGGGAATTAATTACAAAAAACACCGCTCAAAGAAATAATAACTTTGTAGAGAATTCTTTTCCTTCCCAGTTGTGTGCACCTTCCTAGGCAAATGCTTCACAAAGTTTTTCTAGATACTAATATGAACCACATAAAATGTAGATATTAACATTAATAAATCAGAAGTTATTTGGTAGCAAATGACAGATAAACCAACCAAAACTAATTGACCAAAACTATGAATTTCTTGACTCCTGTAACCTGAAAGCCTAGGGCTATTTTCAGGCATGTCTGGGTAGAGAAAATAAAACAATGTCACAAGGACTCTCTGGCTTTTGTCATTACATTCTTTGTATTGTTATGCTTTAGTTAAATTCTCAACTCCCCTCCACATGGTAAAAAAGATGGCTATATGTCATCCTAACAGAAACTCCAGTGGGGCAGGTGGGAGATACTTTCTTCCCAAGAGTTTCAACAAAAGTCCTGCTCTGACTGGATCACCTGCTCACCTCTGAATTAATCATTGGGTTATGATGCTTTGACTGCTCAAGACTGGGTCACATGGCCATAGAGTTTGAATCAACCTCACTCCAATCACATAGAATATGAATGGCAAAAGAAAGGTTTTGCCAGAAGACATTAAAATGAATGCTGGGCATGCCAAAAATGATGCATGTCCTTTGCAGTGCACTTGTTATGCAAAGAAGTTTGGGGCCTCTTTTCCTTGTTTATCTTCCTGATTACCCCATAAGTAGTTGTTATGAATTATTTTCTAGTACGCTGACAGGAACACATTCACATAGTGGGTAGAATCACAATGTGGTACTAGATTTCACATGAACAAGGTTCTCTAACTCCCTAAATCACTCTGTCCATGGACAAAAATGGTAAGTGGCATATCTGCTTTCAAAGTGGAGGAAGACTTGGATTTCTCAGGTTTTCTCTCAATGTCTCTCTATTCCATTTCTCCTGCACTACCTTAAATCACAGTGGTAAGAGCCAAGCAAAAGTAGTAGAGGGGAGTTTGGAAAAAAGAGAGAGCTGTCTTTATCACAGTTAGGACTGACGAATTTTAGGCCTAATTAGCTTAAGAAAAGAGAGCGTTCCACATGATCCAATGCCATCTTGGATTACTGCTATCATCTCTCCACTCTCTCCCTTTAATAAAATTATGCCTTCACGTCCTTTTCCATGTGACTTTGCAGTGCCTCCCTCTTGGGATGGAGTATAGTCCCCTGTCACTCTAACTTTGGGCTTAGCTAACTGACTTCCTTTGATCAGTGCTGTGTGAGTATAACATGTGCCTCATCCAATCAGAGGCTTTAAACTAGCCTGCAAGGTTTGGCTTGTCCTTTTGTGCTTCTGCCATCTGTCATCAGATCTTGCCTGGGTCTCCGAGTGAAAGATGTGTGCAGCACATATGAAGCTGCCTTGCAGACTGAAGAACAGCCACCCCAGCCAATACCTAGACCTGTGATGCAGGCCATGTCTCTCATTGGACATCCCTGGCATTGCTGGGTGGTTTGTTAGGCAAATTGATCTCACAAAACTGACTAAAACAACATGTTACACAAATTATCTGCGTTGAAATTTATGACCAGAGACAAATCTAAGAAAAATGTTTTAAGATAACGTTAGAGCCATGACTCACATGGCCTCTTTTCAGAGTATTGTTACGATATTAATGAAAAAAATTTAAGTCTGAAAGCCAAAGTAGGATCACATTAAGCTCTTGATTTGACTATCTCCAACAGTTTGAGATTGATATGTTAATCAATGCAGGACTTTTAATAATGCCTGCCTTCCTTCCTCACATCATACAGCTGGCCACACTTCTCACATCAAATATTCCTCCCTGCGGTGCAAATCCACACCCCTCACCCTAATCCAATGCCTTTAATCCACATCCTACACTCTCTTTCTTTCCTAACTTCATTGACAGAGCAGCAAAGAACTATTCTGGCAAATAGGGATTTCCCTGGAGAACTCGGTGGGAGATATTAGGCCAAACCAGAATTCTCTGTTGTGGGTGAGGAGAGAAAACTGGCCCACTTGCTCATGCGCTTTCCTTGGGGCTGCATGGGAGGGCATGATTGTCACAGCCAGCAGCTCAGCATATTTGCTCCCCTATCCTGTTCACGTCATTTACCAAATGTCACCTTGGCAAGAAAAATTTCAAGTCATTATATATTTGTTCATATGATCCTGTATTTTATTGAATTTTTAATTATAAAAAAGGTAGTTTTATTTTAAGAAATTAAACAATGCAAAGTTGTAAAAAGAAAATGTTGATATTCTTAACCTCCTTCCTCCAATCCCACTATCCTCGAGGTAATCAGTATCCAATGTTGTGTACGTTCTTTGAAATATTTATCTGTACAAACATATCATGATATTCCATAAAATAAACTCTATTATACACTTTCATGGAAGATGTGCTTTCTTTTCCCCATATAATACATGAACAACATCTCTTCAGGTAAATATACATTTAAATCTAACTCATATTCAACCAAAAATAGTTGTGTAATACTCCACGTTATATATTTACCAAAAATTCTTCAACCAACCTTTCTTAATTAATATGTAGATTATTTCTAGCTTTTTGGGTTTTTGTTTATTAATATTACCATTACATGGCAAATTCAGTGAGTGAGGATATGTAATCTGACAGTGAATAGAGAACATATTATTAGTCAATTGTATAATTTGCCATACGTGATTTTTTATACGTTGTATATATGCGTGTGTGTGTATTTGTGTTCTGTTTTGATCTTTGGTCTTTTGAATCTATTCCTTTATTGCTTTTGAACTTCTTGACTCACCCAAAAAAACCCTGGGACAAAATGAATGCATGTTGTCCATAGGCCAGGAATATTGAGCAGAATAGGCAACCCCTTTGTGGTGCAAATTCAGGGAATTTAGAAAGACTCAATAATCACCTCAAATCCTTCTTAAATTGCTTGCTGATACCTGACATTTCTTTGTCTTAAGGTAATTGCAGATATTGCTGGGAGAGCTAACACACTAAGTCTCATTAGACTTTTACATATTATTTTAATACTTTGTCAAATCCTGCAGGAGAGTAAGTTTTTATGTAGAAAAAGAAAATGAATTAAATAGCAATCTTAAAAGAGTTTTAAACTAGCTAGAAGAAAAAAATTAAAGGAAGATTGAGTAAATTAAAGAAAACTTCATCTAAATTATAAGTCTATGGAAGGAAAGACCTAAACAAATGACTTTGTGTTGAAGATATTTTAGAAATCAGATACATTTCAAGATGTTATGTTGGTCAAGGGCCTAAGGTGATTGAAATATTCAAATCAGCTTTTCTCCTTCAGCATGATATTAGATGGCCGGCTTTCTAAAGCACAACAGAGTATACTTTAATCTTTAAGATGTACTCAAATTTCACAGCTGACAGAGCCAAATTTTGTGTGTTTTTTCCCCAGATGCAGAACGCTGGGGATCACCACTTTGCTTTGCAATAGTAAGAAAGTAGTGAAGAAATAGTGAAAAGAAAGTAGTGAAGAAATAGTAAGAAAGTAGTGAAGTGTAGCAAAAAGCAGAACCTCTGAGCTCCTGTTAGATCTTAGGTAAATTTCAAAACAACCCTTCTCTACCTGGTTGATGCAAATCCCAGTACTGCACGTAAAATCGTTCTTTGCATCATGAAGTACTTGACAAACACAAGAGGTTATCATTAACCGTACTGAGAAAATTCTCAGTTTTTTAATGAAATAAAAAGCGTTTAAATGTGAAGAGTCCCTGATTCTACACAAAAGAATAGCTTGGAGAGCTAACTCCTTAGCTCCTCTTAAATGAAAATATTAGCTTTCTGAATTCTTCTATCCTCTACAACCAGTTTCCCTGGGGCCCAGAAGTGCCACTGCAGAAGGACTTAAGCCGAACTAGCTAAATAACACTTCCCTTCCACATCCATCAGAAACCTTTATAATTGCTTTTATAATTAAATACTAGTTTTCTGAATTGAACCTTATTTTTTCAGAGACATTTCCCCAATCTTAAAAAATGTTCTCTTAAAAGCAAAGGGCCCTACTGTGGCAACTGATGCTGTGAAACACATCTGTCTGAGGGAAAGCCTACAATTTGACATGCTCCAGGATTTTAATTAACCTGATTGAGAGATTTCTCTCCAAAAGTAACAACAAAATGAATAAAGTAAAACATGATTAAAAAAAGAAAATTAAAAAGACAACTGCTAATGTTTCACATAGTATGATCAAACATCAAGCAAAGTGAAGAAAATAAAACCCTATTATTATGTAAGGTATTTATTAAAGTGGGGCATATTTGGTATTAAAATGGGACCCGTAAAAGGAAGGTTCAAGGATTGATTAACTTGCGAAGACCATTAGGAAGTCATCATTAAATAGAACACGGCAGATTCTAAAATAATTTTTAAAAACAATAACGTACCTATGTTACTGGATATTTGAAACCAGTAGTGTTCCAGGATAACAGCTTGATCTTTTTCGTCACCGCCCTTTAAACTAGCTCCACCAAATTATTTTTTCTGGTAGTGAAAATCCAGTCTGATCTAATATCAAGGCTTTAGTTTTTAATTTACTTCCAAGCATCCTTGCTCCCTCTGCTTGGACCTGTGTTGGGCTGGGAAATCTTCAGTCTGGGAGGAGCCATGATTGGATTTTCACTGTTTTTCCACCCTTGTTCTTCTGCTTGACTCTTTTTGCTGACTTTTAGGGAGAAGTGAGGGAAAGAAGGGCAATAGGAAAGTCACTTACTATTTCTGGGTCTTTCATTTTGTCATGTGTAAAAGAAATCAAATAAGTTCCCTATATTTGGTCACTCAAATAATTCTATTTCCCTCTTTTGTTCAAATAAAAATAAAAAGAGTCCAGAAAAGGAAATTAGAAGCCAAATACAAATTTCACTTCTCTGGCATTTTTTCTGGAGCGCTTGTCATGGCAGCAGTCTTCAGCCCCCTGAATACCACGTGCATCCTATACATTCTCGCCTTACAGACAATCTCCTGTCCAGCAAACTGATCTTAATAAAGATGCATAGATGAGAACTTCACAGACCAGCTGAGATATACGTAAGAAAGTTATGAATAGCTAAAACTATTCTTTTGGCCCAATTCTTATCACCAAATTGTGCCTCCTATGTATCTGGCACTATTCTAGTTTACTATTGTGTGAACAACACAGACCAAGATTGCTGACTTCACAAAGCTTATGTTCTGTTGAGTGTTAAGAGACAATAGATACTAAGTATAAATAGTTACATATTGCAAAGTATGTTCAAAGTTGTAAGATGTAATAGAGGGAAAAAACATAAATTAGGCCAAAGCGGATATGGAATGTGCAGGTGGGGGGGCAGGGGCTGGTTAACAGCCTGCAATTTTAAATAGGGTGCTCAAGGTAGGCCTCATTGAGAAAGGAGTATCTGAGCAAAGACTGGAAGCAGGTGAGGGAGTTAGCCAGAAGGACAAGGGAAAAGTTGATGCAAAATTCCTAAAGTAGGAGCTTATTCGAGAAAGAGCAAGCAGGCCTGAGTTCTTGTTGCTCACGACTAAGAGGGGAGTAGGAAAGTCTCCTTCATGAAGCTAAGGTGGGAGTGAGGTGACACATGAGACAGGGTCACTTCAGTCATTATAAGACTTTGTCTTTTACTCCTGCAAAATGGGGGAGCATTTCAGAGTTTGAATGAGATGAATTGTATGGTCTGATTTACAGTTTTAAAAAGCTCACTCTGGCTACTATGTTGAGAAAAGACTAGAGGTGGGCAGGGAGAGACCATGAATCAGTATAGACTAAATTATACTGTGGTAGCAGGCAACACGAAACTTCCAGAGACTTAAAAAACAAAAAAAAGGAAGTTGTTTTTCTCACTCACATTACACAGCCATTGTGGGTCAGCTGTGGCTCTGCTCCACGTTGCCTTTTCTCTGGGACCCAGGCTGACAGAACAGTTGCTATCTGGGACAATGCCAGTCTTGTGGCAAAGATAAAGAGAGTCCCGGGATCAGGAGCTGGCTCTTAAAGCTTCTGTTCAAAAGTGCCCTGGGTCATTTCTAATCACATCTCACTGACCACAGCAAGTCATGGGGCCAAGCAAGTCTGACATCGAAGACGAGAGATCTATAATCCTCCCACAGGGAGGGGTGAAACCTCAAGAAAGGCATGCTAATATTTTGAATAATAGTACACTTCTCCAAAACACAGGAGAGAAAAAGAGGGAGATGATTTAGGTTTTAAAATGCTCTAGGTGAGAGATGATAATCACTCCTTCCGTATCAATTACATCTCAAGCAATAGAATCTTGAGATTTCCAAGGATATTAAACAGAAAGGAGCCGGGGAGGTGACAAAGAACAGAGGTTCATACAAGATTAAAAGAAAAGTGGCATAGAGACCTATAATAGGAAAAAGACAAGAGGTGGAAGGAACTCAAGTGAAAGAAAAACTGGTAGAAACAAAATACAAAACGTCATAGAAATATTATAAATATTAATTTATTACATCTATACATTTTAAAAATACAGTTTCATGAATGCTTATAGCTAAAATTCTCCAGAAAAAAGGAAAGATCCCAAATAAACTTAAATCCTAGAGAAGAGACTTTGATGACCTGGGTATTGCTTTTTGGAAATTTACTTGACCTTGTAATTCAGAAGCAAGAGTTTTGTTAATAGCATGCCAATTTTGCCTCCTTTATTCAATTTGCTCCGTTATCTTGACTTGACAGCAGGATCTCTCTGTTAAATCAAGTATTTCGTTATCCCTGATTCCACTAGTTGTTGTTGAGTATATGTGGAAAGGTGATAAAATTCAATTTATAATTCCTATTTCTACTCCTACATCTTTCCTTTGTAGACTCTTCTGGACAATAATGAATCCCAAAGCTTAGGGGCTGGCCCCGTGGCCAACTGGTTAAGTTCGCGCGCTCTGCTGCAGGCGGCCCAGTGTTTCGTTAGTTTGAATCCTGGACACAGACATGGCACTGCTCATCAAACCACGCTGAGGCAACGTCCCACATGCCACAACTAGAAGAACCCACAACGAAGAATACACAACTATGTACTGGGGGGCTTTGGGGAGAAAAAGGAAAAAAAATAAAATAAATAAAAAAAAGTAATGAATCCCAAAGCTTAATGTAATGATGTACTTTCTTTTATCTACCACAATTGGTTTATTCATTTATGTTTATTCTTAACATGTTCCAGGAAACAGGCTAGATGCTAGAAATACTAACATAGAAAGAACTAGCCCTGTGCATGAGATTCTTATATTCTAGGGATAAGGATAAATGAGATTTATGGAGGTAAATGCTATTTTGGAGAAATATGTGATGTGCAAAAACAACAGAGGAAGGAGAGTCAAATTCCAGAGGCTTCCTAAAGAAACGCTTTAGATGAGTCTGGTTGAAGAATAGGGACATTTCACTCCAAAAAAAGATGACCGTGAAAGGAACACCAAGCAGAAGGAAAAGCCTACAAAAAGACATGTGATAAAGTGAAAAATATTCGAATAACAGAAATAAAATGGATGAAAAATAATATATGAGGGGCAGTGGAAGTTGTGACTGAACAGATAAAAAGAGACCAGATCACAGAGGAGCCCTTGTGCTTTGCTGAGAAGTTCCAACACTACACAGCAACCAGGAAGCCATGAAGAGATTCAAGCAGGAAAGGAACACGATTCCATGTTTCTGGCAGTTGTCAGTTGCTTTAAACAAATGATTACTACTTTTTCACATATCTCTGTCTGTGAAACACAGGAAAGCATCTCCGAAGTGAATAGTCAGTCATAAAAATCCGCAACGTCATTCAAATATCAAACCAGACACAGAGGCCCGTGAGCACCTGGTGGCTTTGCCAGTCTCAGAGAAAGGTTTTTCCCGGTTGGCTTCTACTCTCTCAAGACTTCACGGCATGCCTCTCAGAGTCTCTCTCTCGGTTTCACGGCTCTGCAGCAACGCTTCTCAGACTTTTTGGTCTCGGGATCCTTTTTATGATCTTTAAAGTCAGTGAGGACTCCAAAGAGCTTTTGTTTGTCTGGGTTTATCTATCGATATTGACTGTATTAGAAATTATAACTGAAAATTTTTAAATGTTTGTTTATCAATCCATCTAAAATATTAATGTCATTGCATATTAACATATCTTTATAGAAAAATTATATCTTCTAAAACTAAAGGAACTGGTTAGAAGTGGTAGTTTTATATTTTTGCAAATTTCCTTAATGTCTTGCTTAATGAATGGATTCTCATATCTGCTTTTGCATTCAGTCAGCTGCAATATATTGTTTTGGTGGAAGTATATGAAGAGAACCTGTCCTCACGCAGACATATAGTTAGAAAATAGAAAAGCCTCTTCAGATAATTGTGAATATTCTTTTATAATAAAACCCCAAAATTCAGTAAGTGGTAATTTCATAATCTTCATTGCAATGTAGAATCTAAAACCATATCAAGATAGTTTTTGCACTCTGTTGCATTAAAATCTCTTGATTTATCTTTCCTTTTAATGGCTTTACCCTTGCAAGATTTTGCTACCTCATGCGTTGATCATTTGTAAAGTATTATTTCACTGATCTTCCAAATTTTGGCACACTTATTACATGATATAAAAAACACACCTTTGTTAATATCTCATCAGAAATATCTTAAGTATTTTAAGTTTTCAAGCTTACAGATGCAAATCTTCCAAAATTTTAATTTTTCTTTGAAAGTTTCAATTTCATGATTGGTGATAAATACGTTCATTTGTTTCAAGAAAATGTATGCCAAATATCAAAATTGAAATAACTATGGTTTGTCAGGCATTTTTCAAATGAAAATGGTGCTTCATGGCAAAAAGCGGCTAGTTCAGCTCACAACCCAATCACACCAGGCTCTTCCTGAGACACCCTCAGCCTCCAGGAGGCGGCAGAAGCGCTACATGTGTACTTTCCACTTCAGCTCAGACACTAGTAAAACCTTTTATTGGGTTGTCTGTCTTTCTCTAATGATTTGTAGTAGTAATTTATACTGTCTTCATGGGATACAAGACTTTCTTCACTGGACCTATGTATTGCAAATATCTTCTTTTACTCTCTGGCTTGGCTTTCCACTCTTTAAATGCTATCTTTCAATAAACATAACTTTTGAATTTTCACATAGTTTAATTTACGATTTTTTGCCTCCATGGTTACTGATTTTTTGTCCGTTTAAGAAAACTTCTTTTGATCCCAAAATCATGAAGATACTTTCCTATGTTTACTCCTCAAAAATGTTTTTGTACCTTTCAGTTTAGAGGTGTTAAGGATGTTTAATTAGCTTTATTCTTACATAGTTCATATGTTTTAGTGCTATGGCAAATGATATTTTCTCACTTTCTATACTTTGTTGGTTCTATAAAGAATACAAATGATTTTTATATATCTTTCTGTCCAGCAACCTGATACATTAACTTAATAGTTCCAAGAGTTTTGCTGTAGAGTTTTTTGAAATATTTACATATATAACCACATCACATGTAGTTTTATTTCATTTTCTCCAAATTATAAACTTTTTATTCCTTTGTCTTGCCTCATTTTACTGACTGGGAAATCTAGGACAATTTTGGTTGGAAGAAATGATAATGGGTCTCACTGTGTCAAGATGATTTTTCTTAATTTAAAGAAATACATTTTTATTCATAGTTTTAATGTTAATTTCTGACTTTATAGGAATGATAATCAGAGATTATGGCCTACAAGATCTCTTCTGTAAGACAGAACATGTAAAGTAGATGATGGACAACAGAGTACAGAGATGAAGAACAAGTCGTCTGAAAAGAAGACTGCTATTTACAAAGGGAGTCACTGGGACTGGTAACCCAGGCTGGGCAACAAGTCTTAAGTCTCTAGCGGCTGTGGTTGATCTCAGGATAGCAGAAAGGTCGTACTGGAAGACACCTCCATCCCTTGAAAACAAAACAGACCAACAAACAAGGCAGCTATGTGTATGACTTGAAAGAGATGCCTGACTAAACTGTAACATTTTGGGGTTGAATAATTCCCTGCCTGGGATCTCCATCTCTATCCCTAGACCCAGCACTTTTCTCATATCACCAACAGATCATCACTACCAACATCTCAACACCTATTTTTAGCTGGAATGAATCAGCAGGAATCAAGAATACGGCAAATACAGCCATGTACAATCATTCTTATATACTGATAAATCTGTGGATGCAATTCCTCAAATTTGGATCAAAGAATATGAAATTTAAATTATAATAAATATCATGAGGTTGTCTTCCAAAAAGGTTATAGCAATTTATTCTGACTAGCAACAGAGACAACTTTTTCTTATGTCCCTCAGCATTTATGTTTTCAAATATTTGAATAATTTTCCAATCTTACAGATGAAGTAATGATATCTCATTTTTGTTTTAATTTGCATTTCCCTGAGTACTACTGACGTTGATCATGTTTTTATATATTTATTGCTCACATGCTTTTCCTCCTCTGTGAATTATCCATTGACATCTCTTTCTAGGTTTATATTGAAATATATGTCTCTTTAACAATAAATGTGTAGAACCTCTTTGTTTATTAAAGACATTAACCTTTTGCCATGTGGCTTTCTTTTGTCTGTTGACTCTGTCAAGTCTTTACTATTTTTATTTAATAAGTGGTCAAATAAGTACATCTCTTGGAGGTCTTCTGAGTGTACAGACATTCTTAAGAAGATCTTCCCATTCCTAAAATGCCAAAATACTCTCCTTAATTTTCTTTGACTACTCTATATTTGAGTCCCTACATTAAAATTCTTAACATATCAGTGTTCCACTTTTGCCCATGATGTGGGTAGGGCATGAACGTTGATGTAGTCCCTTTGCGATTGAGAAGTCTAGGACTTAGAGGTTCTATAAAAAGGACATGCTAAAAAAACCACACTGAAGAATTGTTGTGTTTATCTCACTGTGCTGGCAGTTCAATTTTTTCTCAAATTTAGTTAGCAGTCTTTCCTGGACCTGAAAATTGGCTATGCGAGAGTTTGTAGGGTATATGTATAGCAAATACATTCTTGTCCTACTTACAATTTATTTGGATATTAAATGTTGTATTCCATTGGAAAGATTTGAGAGAAATGTTTGAGCCCATGAAAAAGGTTGCCGAGGTCAGGAACAGCATTGGTGGTAGCCTCTTCTCTCTCAGTCATTTGAAAACCATAATCATAAAACTAAGTGCCATAAAAAGAGAGCCCTCCTGAGCTCTATTTTAATGAATATAAGGAAATGTTTGTCAGCTTCAATAACAGGAAAAAAATGTAATATGAACACCTTTACTAGATGCTGAAAGAACATTTTAAAAATCACTGCAGGAAAATATAAAGAAAAAGCTAAAGTAAAATAGGCTTACTAGGCACACAGCTATGCTTAGTCTGTTCAATTAACAAGAGATTTATAGGAGCTAAAAGGAGCAAAAGGATAGAAAAATTAATTGTCCACCATACCCAGTGGCAGCCAAATAAAATATCAAAATATTCATTCAGATAATAGTTTTAGGACTTAGGGAAAAAATGTTCTTTCTCAGTATATATGCTTGCAACAGAAAACTTCAGTATCTGCTTATTCAATCCTTAGATTCAAAGAATAAAAACAGAGCAAAACTATATTCGCTTTCTATTGCTGCATAACAAATTACTACAAACTTAATAGATTAAAACAACATGCACTTTGTGGGGGCCTGGAATTGGCCACCCCAAGATATGTCTCTTTGACGTTATCTCTAGAAACTCTTAATCAATGGGAAAGGCAAGGACTTAAATTTGCATTTGTTTATTGTGCTTGTCTGGTAACCTCCTATAACTGACTTCCACCACCCCCAACATCCTCCTTTGTCTTTAGCTGGATATGATATCTAGGTGGTGGTTTTGGCCATTTTGGCGAGCTTGTCTGAGCAACTCCCATGTATACATTGACAAATGGAAATGTCAAGCAATAGGATATATAGGAGCACATGAGGAAGCCATTTGGTGTAAACCTAATTCGGCCTGACTTTGCTTTTTTCCAAAAGGGTCTGACTGGCCATTAAGCACACATTGTATATTTGCTTTAGACATTTACTATGGCAAGAACAAATGGCCTTAAGATAAAGGTGCAACTCCCCCCACCATTGGCATTTCCTTAAGGATGAGCATCTTTCCTTAGGCTAGGAACTGATTGCTGCACTCACCTTTGACCACCCAGCTCACCTGTGACCACCCAGCTTGAGACAACAGATCTACTGTGTTCACCGAGACGGCAGACCTACCTGCTTTGTCCATCAATTGCTGTGCCAACAGAGCAGTCTCGCGACTATTGTAAAAGGGACATTTCAATCATATGTGAAACACCCTGTTTGGGGGTATATAACCACTCTGTGCACCCCACTTCTTCGGTGCCCTTTCTTCCTTTGGGAAGAAAGGCCCCGGGCCATGGTCCTCATAAAGCTTTCTTTAATTTTCTCCTGTTATTCTGTCTCATGTGAGTTTAATTCGTTCTCCAGCCGGACGAACCCAGAGAAGGTAGAGGAAATGTCTTCCTCCCCTACAGCTTCTTATCTCACAGTTTCTCGGGGTCAAGAGGCCAGACATGACTTAAATGGGTCTTCTGACTAAGGTTTACAAAGCTGCAGTTAAGGAAGTTTCCAGGGCTAGGTTCTCATCAGGGGCTTGACTGTGGAGGAATCTGCTTCCAAACCCCCTCAGATTATTGGCAATTCATTTCCTTGAAGTTGTATAGGAAACTGCTTTTGGAGAGAAACTCCAGCAATGCAGGCACCATAGCTTTCTGTAATCATCTACACATAATCAATGCACGCTACTGGTTAGAATCACAGGTTCCAGTAACACCCAAGGGGAAGAGATGAACAAAAGCATGAGGAGGCCGGGATTACAGGGGCTGTCTTAAATTCTGATCACCACCAAAACAAATTTCACAGTATTTGAAATTCTCTGGGGTATGATTTGAAATGCTTATTTTTTTTAAAGTTTATATTTTTCTAAAATCAAAAATAAATTGATTTAATGATTTTAAAATACTTAACTCTATGACAGAGAAAGTGTTAAGGAAAACTCATAATTTATGTAACATAGCATGACTAACTATTAACTACACGACATTATGGAAAAAGCATGAAATTAGGAGCCAAATTTGAACTTTGGCTCAGTCACTTACTAGATACGTTTACTTAAGATATGTTCATGAACTTCTAGGAGCTTTAATTTCTTTATGTATAAAATGAAGGAATATTTATGCTTACCTTACAAGGTTCTTATGTCAGTTAGAAAAAATATTCGTTAAGTGTATTAAAAGCCCACTGTGTACATAATACACTTTGGGACGTTACGAAATTTCTTTTCAGAGTTTAAAGTATCCCCTATTTCTAAGAAAAATATAAAGGGGAAATAAGCCAGCCAAACTGACTCAGCATGCCCCAAAAGGAGCAGTCAAAATGTATATATACATAGATATACATAATAAATAATATGTTCATGTTTATTTGAACATTTTATATACATTCAGCTTGAAGTTGTTTCTTTTGTTTTTGAGTCTCATTTCCTCCAATAGATATCAAGTGTCCTTGATTGTGTGTCTCTGAGTGGTCTCAACCTATAGCACTTTCAGTGACATTAAATATGCAAAGTCCCAGAAAGTAATCTCTAGAGATGGAACAGAGTCTATGTTTTAAATAAGGCCTAATTATTTAGTGGACTGGGTTTTTATACAGAATAAAAGTTTAAGAACCACCAGGTCACAGTTAAACAATAGGAATAAAAGTAGATGCTTGTCTTCAAGATCTAGGTAGTAAGGACGTAAGTATTACTGATGTTGACTCTGATCCCACTTCTGATCATCAACTAAAGATCACCAACTCCAATGTGTGTGGGCAGAGTTTCCCCACACCACCAAGCAATTCTCCATCAGCTCAGCTCCCTCAATTCAACTCAATTCTGACACGATATACCTAGAGATAACATCAGATGCCACAAGTTAAGGGCTCAGTCAGTCCCACAGGTTTGGCTCCCTCCCTCAGTTCAGATGCCAACGCCGAGTCCAGGTTCTCACCTGTGCTTCTGACCAATCGCCTATAGATCGGAGGTTCCAAAGACCCTCTCTTTGGGTTGGATTCGATTAATTTGCTAGACCAGCTCAAAGAAACATTTCACTTACTAGATTATCTGTTTATTATAGAAGGATATAACTCAGAAGCAGCCAGATGGAAGCGATGCATAGGGCAAAGTATGGGGAAAGGGCATGGAGCTTCCACACTCTTCAGGCGTACCACATGTTCACCAATCTGGAAGCTCTCCAAACCCCATCATTTTGAGATTTTTAGGAAGGCTTCATTACATCAGCATGATGGCTATGATCATAGCCATTGGTGATTAAACTCAATCTCCAGCCCCTCCTCTCTCCCTGGAGGTCTAGGGTGGGTCTGAAAGCTCTAATCCTCTAATCACACTATTGGCTCCCCTGGTAACCAACCTCCACCCTTAGGTGCTTTCCAAAAGTCACCTTATTAGCATAACAAAAGATACTTTATCACTCTCATCACTGGAAATTCCAATGGTTTTAGGAGCTCTGTGCCAGAAACTGGGACAAAGACCAAATATATATTTCTTATTATAAATCACAATATCACAAAACTGTATGTTCCTTTTCATTTGCTCATCTTCCTCTTTCTGATTTTAGAGACATTAAAATAAAATACAATTAATATGCAGATGTGTATGAGTGAATACTAGGAAATATAACTTAAGTGGTATTAGGAGAATTACAATCGGAAGAGAATTCAAGATCATTTAGAGAGGATGCCCGATTTCATTATGCTTTAAAGGTGGAAAGGGTTTGGATGCTACTTAAAGAACAAAGGATTATGAGTAAAGGTTCAGATGAGAGAAAAGATAGGGTTGTAGACTAGGGTTGGGCAGACTGCAATGCTTTCGTATTTAGAAAGATACTGAGTAATGACATACAGGTGGTAAAATGGGTCCAACTGATAAATAATGCTTTTGATCAGGAAAAAGATCTATTTTGCAAATAGCTTTGTTCCTAATAACTTGAAACATCACTTAGGCCTAGCCAAGTATTCATATGCAATCTGATTCTAATGCAATTCATTGTTTCAAGGGACTATATATAAATATATATATAAGCCCTGAGGTTAAAAGTGAACCTGAAAGGAATCAAGTTTTCATTAGATAGAACCATTTCAGGAATCAGCTCATAGTTTTGAAGAGAGGGAACAAAGTTGCAGAGAAAGTTATTATAGAAATCTGGAACAACAATATATAATAGAGATAATAAAATGACCAAAACCAAAGATCTGTAATGTCATCGGTATATTTGTGGTAACAGATTGCAAGGGCTGGGATAAAACTCGTGGCTGCAGAGACAGGAGAAATGGCTAGATCGAGGCGATATAGTGAAGGCAATAGCTACATCAATTCGGTTATTTGTAAAGGTCAGAAAATCCTACATTTTAGACTGTGAGGTCTGAAAACAAAAATGAAAAGGATATCATAATATGGCATTTGGAAATATGAAGGTTCACAGAGGAATTAGCTCAGAGTTAACATGTTAGGGGAGTGGAAGCTTTAATCACGGATTCAACTTTTAAAATATCCTTTATTTTTTATATTATTTATACAACAAGTGCAGCTTAGAAGGGAAAACTGGAAACAATAATCAAGGCAGCACAGCACTGATCTCCCAGCCATAGTGAAGCAGAGGTTTGAAAAGCTATTCTCACATTAATCCACTTGCATTTTCAAGCTTTCCTGTAATATCTTCTTTTTCCCTGTTTTTAAAACAAAATGTAATTCTGGTCAAAGCAGAGCTTGGAATTGAGTTCTAAAGGTTGTCTCAGTCTTTTAAAATCACTTCTCTGTAACGTTGTATTTTATTTTGCAGATCAAGAAGGAATGGGTATTTTTACCATGCTGGGTATCAGGGAATATTCCAGGTAACAACAGCATGACCCAGTACCTTTATCATGACACTCCCTCAGTGCATACAGTCTTTTTATTACACTAAATCAACCATTTAAAACCTTGAGTAAATGAAATAATAATAATGTATCATTATCCACTGCTAAGATTACTATGACCTAGAATTGGCTGACCCGCCAGCATTACACAGAGATTATCAAGGTGGCAATTACTAGAAGCAGTTTGATTCTTGATTAGTTACTTGTTAATACCTCATTATGAGACAAAGGAAAATGAATTTGAATAAAACTCATAGCACTTTTTGGCAACTGTTAATGAATTTATCATGCTCTTTCTATATATTTGGATCCTGTTCTTTGACTACTCCCTATAAACTTCAGGGTTAATATGGTCTTATTTCTTGCTCAACCTCCTTCATGACAAGAAATGACCTTGTGTGGCAATTACTTCTTGTTATACTTGATTCTAAGGATACGTAATTACAAGCTGCATGCTGATTCCCCTAAAATTGCATGGGGTAAAGTGTCAGAACAACCATGTAATTTCAAATGTTTCCCTTCTTAAAAATTCTTTTATTAGTCTTTGTCCTCTTTATTAATTTTATTATGATGATGTATACATTGTAAAAAGTTGTAAATATCCCAGAAAGTTTAGTAAATAGAAAGTACTGTATTTTAATCATATAATGTCCATAGATAGATTCAGTCAAATGCTGAGTAACGCTCAAATTGGAACTATTGTTCTGCAAATATATGGCCATCCAAGCTGTTTTAGCTCCAATCATGTTTTTCGCGAAATTTGTAAACATTTTATAAGTATACCAAAAATATCCTGAATTACTATATTGATTTTAAAAGTGTTTAAACCTTCAAAAACAATTCTCCACTAGTGAGAAGAGTATTACAAATAGACCATTTCTATAATAATGATTATCGTGAAATAGTATTCATTTTTTTTTTTTGAAGTCCCTAAGCTTATGTGAGACCTTGAGAGAAGAGAGTAACGCTACCATCTTCTAGAGCTAGGCAGCCTGCTGATTAGCAGAGGCTGAGGAAGTGAAAATATGAATTCTCTTTTATTTTAGTCAAGTAAGTAAAGTTAATGTAAAATAAACTTCCCAGAGAAGGTCACAATAGGCTTCCCCGTGTAGGCACTCCTGCCGACATCCTGCTGGGAGCAGAACCAGCCTCCAAGGAGTGTCAACGGAGGTAAGATCATTCTGGGAAAATCACTGGGTTTTTCAGAGATGGAGAAGAGTCAGATAAACACCACAGTGGGGATCTGTGCAAGCATAAGAGATTTTAAAGGGAGACATTGCTGAGAAATATGCTTTAATACTGTCTACTTGATTAAACCGTTCAGCACTTTCATTGTACCTTGAGGCTTAAATATAATTGTACAGCATCACTGAAGATTCACAGCGGTATTTGGTATTTGGGATGTTGTTCAAAAAGAATGCAACTGATAAGAATCATTTTAAGACTTTTGCATTCTCTTATAAAACGCTTTCTAATCAGAGAGTCATTTTGTAGCTAGATTTCATAGATGTAAGTGGAACCATTCTCCTGAGTACTATATAAAATTATAAGTGTTTGTGGATACACACACATCTATATATAACAGCTGCTCACTTTGGCTTTTATTTTGTTATTCTCTATTTTATTCTGCATTATTGCCGCAGAATCTTTGTCCTTTCTGAGTTCCCACTGTTCCCTTCAACTTCACTGACAGTTATTTTTTCTCCTGAGAGCAGTCAATGTTTACCATACCTGGCTGTACTTTGTGTCTTCACTGATAAACAATGACTTAAACACCAATGTCAAGCAATGTCATCCGACACATCTGTTTCATTAATGCAAATTGTGATGGCAGTCTGAACCCTCCCCTCTGATTTCTTGTTGCCTATCTAGAGCAGAAGCAAGGCAAGAGGAACATATCAGGAGCGTATAAATGATGTGCCCTTACCGCAACATCATGGAACATAGAACATCTTTCAAAAGTGTCCCCCGTATTTAACTATTTACCTGATGTGGTGACCATAGTTAATAACATCGTACTGCATATTTGAAAGTTGCTTAAGAAAAGGGTCCCCATGTATAAATAATATGGAGTTTTGTTTTAAAAATAATAAAATACTATATTTTTTATAATCTATAAATTCTAAGATTAATAAAAGAATGTAATTTCACATTTAAAATCACTTTTAATCTGAAATATTTATTTGATTTTGGTAAAGTCTGATGTTCTGATCTGCTTTTGGTGGTTGGAATTTGGAAAAGCAACTCCTAAAATTCAACTAAGCATCAGTAAATGTGAATCACAGATTTTATTTTTTTGCACATGGATAAATCACTTTAAAGTCCAAGAGCAGAGAACGAGATGAAATTGAAAACATAGAACAATTTTTCACAGCTTTCTCCAGCTTTCACCATTATTCTTCACCTCTTTCAAATTTAATTCCCTGTACGAGGAAATCCAGTTGATAGAGTTTTGTGGCACAATGTACCTGAAATTGTTCATTCCTTGCCTGTGAGTGATTCTCCACGTAGCAGGGTGTTCTGTTTGGGTTTTTACATTCAGTACTCAGCTGGGGATGTTTGGGGCGCATACATACC
The DNA here is from genome assembly GCF_041296235.1 of Equus asinus. Taxonomy (NCBI): domain Eukaryota; kingdom Metazoa; phylum Chordata; class Mammalia; order Perissodactyla; family Equidae; genus Equus; species Equus asinus. Next base: position 121,336,327 of record NC_091793.1, on the reverse strand, counting down.
AAGAAGAGTCATTTTAAAACTGGGGCCTGAGGTTCAAACTGGAGATTAGAATAATATCCCAGTTGAAAAATAGGCTTTGCTCTTTTACTGTCATTGTTCTTTTATATTAGATCTGTTACGACATAATTGCTGAATTTTTCTGATCTTCTTAAAAGTTTTCAAGCATTTTATTTGACTATTGGCCAATAATGTCATTTACTGAGTAATGAATCTACTCATAACACAGGCTTTAAACCCAATGAGAACCTAATTTTACTCATATGGATTTTTTCTGTTTTTGGTACAAAGTCCTGTTTAATCACAGGAAAAACAATTTTGGGTAGTTCCATTTTTCCAATTATTTTTCAGCACAGTGGATGCTGTTCTCACTGAGCAGAATGATATTAATGCTAAAGGGTATGGCCCCAATACTTCCCATTCAGGTAAAAGCCAGGCTGCCAGGGCACTTTTAGCGCACACAAGGGGATTATATCACGTCCTCAAGCACCAGCTCAGTAAGACTTCTGGCGATCAGGTGATTACAAAAACAGTAACTTTCCAACTCTTTTCTTTATATGTCTTCTGAGGAAGGAATTCTTATCCTGAAAAATCATCCATATGATATCTCTCTGTTTTTTTTTTTTAACAATCTAGCTGATTCTGAGAGACATTTTTTTTTTTAAAGATCGGCACCTCAGCTAACAACTGTTGCCAATCTTTTTTTTTGGCTTTTTCTCCCCAAATCCCCTCAGTACTTAGTTGTATATTTCGGTTGTGGGTCCTTCTAGTTGTGCCATGTGGGACACCACCTCAGCATGGCCTGACCAGCGGTGCCATGTCCGTACCCAGGATCCAAACCAGTGAAACCCCGGGCCACCGAAACAGAAATGTGAACTTAACCGCTCAGCCACAGGGCCGGCCCCCATATGATATCTCTTGATGTAGGTTAAAAAGGAAAGGAAATATTTTAGTAAAGTAGAGATCAACTGAAATGTAACCTTGAATATTTCTTCAAGTTTCAGATTTTCATAGAGGCCCAAACAAGAGCAGTATCGTCCTGAAGTTGGCAGTTGCTAGGAAATGCCATGTATTTCACAGATAGATACACAGATTATATATTACAAGAAATCACCCATGGGGCTCTCTGGCTCAAATGCACTGGCTTTTATGCACGCTTATATTACTTTTACAGAGAAGTATTACTATTCGTGTATTCGCTTTTGAAACAGTGAAAGCAAATCGAGTAAAATCAAAGTCTTGTTCTGTATCTTTTTAAGGAGTTGTGACTGGAAAAGAATCATCATCCCAATGTTCCAGAATTCCTCTGTGCTTAACTCAGGGGGAGGGAAGGAAGGGACTTCCTGAAAATCAGATAAAAATTGATATATGTGGCAATTTCCTCCACGAGCTTGAAATAGTTTTTCTTGTATGTTACTTTATCAAATAAAGTGAGTGGATTTAACACTAAGAGCAGTTTTTGATCTGGTGTAGGTTTCAAAGTACAGGAGACAATCACGGTTTAAAGATAGCTCAGGGACAGTTTTATGTAAAATGGGGAGGAGGTGGTCCTTCCTGTTGCCCAAGGACTGCTAGTCTCAGTCTGTCCCTCTCTTTCTTTCTCTCCCTCTGTGTGTATCTCTGTCTCAGTCAACCTTCCTCACTGCAGCTTCTCAGAGAGTAAAAATAAATATATATTTTTTTTAAAGTCTCTTTCTCTTTCTATCTCAACTTATAAGGTCAATGGGGTATGGATCAGCTCTAGAAACATCTATGACATCTATGCCATGTATTGGGCGAAAGGAAAACTGATTACTTTCTATGGAGTCAAATAGTTGTCTTAGGAAATGATCACAGTAAGTATGAGGGAGACACTAACTTTAATGCAGTCTAACAGTCCAGTTCCATGTAATTTAATTAAATACGGTAGATAAATGGATGAGATAGATACAGATAGATAGAAAGACCAACCGTTATTTTATATTCTTACAATATTAAAATAATGAGTTAATAAGTCTGTATAAGAATCATCGATTAAAATCATCAATAAGTCTATGTAAGAATCAATTAAGAATTTGACTTAGAACACTTAGTAGGTAGGGACACTAAGGAACTTTAAATAATTACATCAACTAAAGGCAAAAGATCTGTGAGATCAGGAAAATTGACTTAAAAAAATTGTGTGAACCATTGGGCTAAGTTTGAAATGGGAACAGAACATTTCCAGTTAAAACCCAGTAACTACTCACAATAAATTTTACTGTACACAAATTTGTAAAACAATCAATGTAATAAAATCTTAGAGTGCTAATTGCAGCTCCCTTGGAAATGCAAAGACGTGATATGCTTATATCTACAGCAATATCTGCTCTTAGGAACCAGACTGATATTTCCTAGGCTAGATATTATGTAATGACCTTCATTCTCTTATTTCAGTATGTGCAAAAGATGCGAATAACCAAACTGCTCCTTGTTTGTTAATTAGTTTGCAAAATGGTTAAAGGACATCTTTGTATGTTATCCTTTCTGGAAAACTGAAAGTGACTACACATTTTGTAGACTGCCTGCAGAATGGATGATCACCGAAGTACTTATCTTTTTACTTTTTTAACTAATTGGCATATTAAAATCCAAGGGAGAAGAAGATAATAAGCTATCGCTACCAAATAACTCTGTCAGTTTTGTAAAACTGATGTCACCGTTGTCCTTAAAGTGTATGTGACAGTACAGCAAGGTACAGAAAAGACTCCTGCATGGCATAGTTATTTTGGTACTGTGGTTATTTTTCTTCTGCTGGAGCTGGAGTAACCAATCTGATAAAGCCAAGGGCTGTGTTGTCACGGACCTTAGGGAAAGGAGGATACCCAACACTGGCAGACATTGCTTTGCTTTTTGTCTACCATTTACACTTCCCTCAGGATTAAAGAAGGGTAATTTGGGTGTGAGCAAATACAGAGTATTATAATAAACAAACTTGGCCATGAGGTCTGTCTATTCTGAATCTAATCAAATAGGATCTTGAGTTGAGGCAGAAGCACATGGTCTTTCCATACTGGCCAATGAACTCTACTCTCAAATCAAGGTCATAAAAAAATTCAAGTTTCCTTTCAGTGGACATAAAAACAAGAATGTAATTGAAATTCCATTCTTAAAACATATGCTAAAATTTTTGGAGATATATCTTAAGGATGATCCTCATATCGTGTGGCTCTTAGTGACCTTCAGTGCCTAGCTTCCTCTACAAAACTGAACACTTTGGGAAACAGATTTTCATTTTTAAGCTGCTAATGTCTTATGTAACGACTTGCTGCCTGAGCAACTTGTCACAATTTAGCTTCCCAATATTTTTACAATTGTAAGTCAAATGTCCAAGCCGGCATAATTCAGGAGACATTAATTGAATTTCATGACCATGTTCTGTAAAGTTTTCTAGAAACTAGATCCTCTAACTTTCTTCTAATAATCTTGCAGGGGGTTCTCCATTTTAAGAATATGGATTTAGGAAGACACACACACATCACCGTTAATCAATGTCAACTCTCCATATGTTTGCAATTAATTTATGGGTAGATAGTCATTTTGAAAGACCCACTTATCAACAAAAATGACAGAATTCTTCTATCCCCAGATGAGAAGCACTTTGAAAGACAGACGCAATGTTTGTCCAGATATATTTGCCAGTTGTCTGTAACTGCCTTAAATATGAGGAGGATGGGCTTCCTTGAAACTTAGGTTCTCAAAAAATAAAAGAATTTTACACTGTACTCAAGCTGTGAAGCTAGTGAATAAATGTAAATTGCTGGTGATTGTAAAGATGGTGAAGTAAGTGTGTTGACATTTTGAAAAGGTCAGCTTCCAATGTGAGATGGTACATAAGCAACTGCCTTGACACAGAAGCAGGAACATAGCTCCTGCTTGGAAATCTGGCATCAGACCTATATGAATTCATACAGACATTCACTGAAACTAGAGGGCGTAAGGTATCTGAGTGACAGCTCTTTGGAATGGCCTAACTTTGTAAAATGTGCAAGAGATGAGGGCTATTTACCTGGCCAGGCAGTACAGCAGCAGGCTGCTCAGCATGTTTGGACCCAAGAAAAAAAATAATTTATTTTAGGAACACTTCTCTTTAATATGCTGCCTTTAAGAAATTGACCAGGTATTCCTTTAAATCATTGGTTCCATTCATTTATTCTTTACTTCATTCAAAAATATCAATTGAGTAGTTTTCATGGTTCAGACACTGTTCCAGGTGCTTGACACGTGACAGTTTGATTCTAGATATTGGAGCATACTGGCCAGAATCTACTGTGGTTCTTGACAGAGTGGATGTTCAAATTTATCTATTGAATGAATCATATGGATTCAAATTTGACAAAATTTGGTAACAATAGGCCCTTGAAAACAATAAAGGACAAACTAATTCTTCTACTCTCTGAGTGATTGTTCAATGTAGAAAATATGGCAAAATCCTTTTATAAGCAGAAAAAGCATTTTACTTCGTTTACCTAAATAGTATCATCATCCCTATTTTATTTTTATCAAAATTTCTTTTTGGAAATCCATATACGTATTCCCTAACTTTTACTATGCTGTTGCTTATAGAAAATTATATTACTGAAACAGTCTTAAAAAGTCATCTTTTCCTCTTCCTGCAAACCTCCTACTTATTGAATACATTTTACATTCAGTGAACTTCTGAAGACCCCTAAGACATATCATTATTCACCATTTCACCTCTGACTCACTTCTGCCCACACCCAAAAGCTTAACTTTCTTTTCTTTTTAATAAACCTCTGTGCCTAAAAATGATAGATAAGTAGCAGAAAGGAACCCACATTCGGAGAAGTCTGAATTTTGCCTTTGCTACCACAATACAGAAGTGAGACACTATACAACTATTCATCCTCTTGAAGGACCCAACAATCTGTATTTTAACAAATTCTCCTAGTGATTCTGATTCACTAAAAATTTTGATAATCATTGTTCTACATTTTTGCACATTATCTTCCTTCCTGACCCTGATGCATCACTTGCTCTTCTAGTTTAGGGAATTATCACATTATAGATGTTAAAAAAAAAAGAGCCATAACCCTCTATAAATGATCTATATTTAAAGGCATTTTTCAATCACTCAAAAGAAGTCTGGACACAAGGTCATTGTCAGGGAAAGATTTGGTCTGCATAAAAGAAGTCCCGAGATGGAAGCCACTGGAGAGTCTGGAGGGGCGCTGTGCACTTTCTGAAGCAAAGAGGACCATCGGTCACTACCACTGAGTCCAGTAATAAAGAATCATACATGTGTCATTAGTCAGGAGACCAAGCACACAGTGAATCAGTGTGAGACACAGCTTCAGATTTGGGTTTTTCTCATAATAATCCAAGACCCTAATGTGAACTGAGAGTGATCTAACAGAACACAGGAGAAACAACCATCTCATTCCAGGGAGTCAGAATTATGCACTACTGAAACTGATGAGAGCATCCCGCTGGTTAATTAAGGAATACAGAAATCATAAGTTCGGTCTCTCTTTTTCTATAAAACATAAACCTCCAGTGTTTGACAATAGTTTTGAGAGAATTAAATCTTTTTTCTCATCAATTCAGAGAGTTGACAAGTATCTCAATAAGGCAACAACTGAATGCAAGATCGATACACCATTTTTCAAGTCTGTTTTCCAAAAATTTGTGTCGGCCTAGTAAGACATCGTAGCAATGTAGCATAGTGGTTAAGAACAAAGACTGGAGCCAAATTAACAGGATTTGATTCCTGGGTCTACTATGTACTAGATGTACGAATTTAGGCAATTATTTCACCTGTGTGCCTTAGTTTCCCACGTATAAAATAAGATTTACTGCCTCTTAGGGTTGTTATTTTTATTAAAAGAGTTAATATTTGATTTTGCCAAATATTTTTAAAGATTTGTAAAGGCTAGTATCTGGAACATAGTAGAAATTATGAAGTGTTTATTAACAAATATACGCCCTATTGATACTCTGATTACAGTTTCAAGGCAATGTGTGTGTGAGTATATCCTTATAGTTAAAAATAAAACTATACATAAAATTAAGACATGTTAGATATAAAGATCTTACATATAGCATTGCTTTTATTGATTAGTCTTCGTGACAATTTTTCCCAGGTAACTTCTGTTGAGACAATGCAATTTGCTCAAGACATTATCTCCTTTGGAAAATGTTACACACTGACTATGAAAAGGGCAAAGAATGAAGCTGTACTTATATTAACAACTAATAGCAGACAAGTCCAAGTTACTACTGTTTCATATACACGAAAACGAATTTATTACTAGCAAGTCTGAGATTGCTAGTATATTGTACTACAACGTCAATAGACAAATTCTTATTAAATAAGTAATCAAAGTATATTGTTTGTATAAATTATTGAGATATAGTCTTTCTGATTGCTATAACCCATTTTTATGATAATTTAAAGCCACAAAATGAAAATTTTTCATGGAGGAAAGTATATTTTTAGAAGAAGCATCTATAAAAAGTTATATTTGACTAAAATTTCTTTTCAGTGCCCATATTAAGTACTGTCCATGGGAAATATAAGAAATGTCATGATGTTTTTAAAGAAGTAGGATAAGTACAGACTAGAGGTAGGTGAAACCCAACCTGTGTCCACACAAGGAAATGCAATCAGTTGATTAATATTGAACAAGTTGACCCTTCAACTGTCAATTTAACATCCCTTTCCCAATTTTAAAAAACCCTGTTTAGCTTTAAATATTTTCATGTTAATTTTTGTGGAAACAGTCAAACTCTTAACCTTTTTTTCTGCATGAGAATCAACAATTTATAATGACACACCCTGTCAAGTAATTTGCTGATCCAACCACAGCAGCTAGCGAAAAGTCACACCTTTTGTCTGTCTCACTCATAATTTGGGTTCCTCTTTGAAAAACCATCATCAATCATGTCTACAGTGAGGCTCTAGCTATTCCTTTCCTACAGTGAAGCACCTTCTTATAAAATAGCCCTCTTCCCCTAGGGAGTCTAAAGCTGTATCATTGCCAGAAAAATCCAGAAGCAAAATAAAAAGTCTGCCTTCCCATGAAAGCAATATTGCCACTTACAGATGACAAAGAGAGAAAATACTGATTTCTACTCACTGTGAGCTCCTCTCTTTGTCTCTGCATCTTCTTTCTCCTACTTTTTTCCTGAAAAATAAAAGGTATTAAAATCTTAAAATGAAGAAAAACATAGTTAAAAATAAATTTTACATGATCTGCATATGCAGACTATTTTATTATAAATATGAAATGATTAAACAGTAAAACTTTCTGTTGGTGAAACACAGGGGGTATAAAAATACCCATGATTCTCCAACATGAGAGAGTTCGCTTTAAGGAGAGGTACAAGCTAAAAGTTATCCTTTTTGTCCAAAAGGGAAGTCTACAAGGAGCCACTGCAGAGGGAACCACCCACTGAGGAAAATGGCAAAGAGAAAACATTCAAAGAATGAGCAGAAGAAAGAGACAAAGAGCTAAAGAGTTGGGCCTTCATACGGAAAGAATTCATAGATAAATAATAAGTAATTGGAATTAAGATTTTGAGAAAGCATTATTAGAGTAAGTAACCCTAATCCTTAATAGAATTAAGACTTTTTTAATATAAAAATCTGAACTTTGAGTATGTACTGATGCAGAGATTAAGAATGTTGTATAACTGGGGAAATGATCAAGATGGTGATGATAATACCAATGAAAAAACTTTTAATATGTCAGACATTGTCGTATGTAATTTGCAGAATTATTTCATTCAGTTCTCAAACAAACATTTAAGCCCGTTCTTTTATCCCCTTTTGCTGAAAAGAAGGCTTGCAATGGGTGGGTGACTTGCCCAAGATCACCAAACCAGTAAGTGCAGAGTCAATGCTAGGAAAACGTCTGTCTAACACCAAAGCCAATGCTCTAAATCACTGAACAACAAAGGCACAGTTTTGCCGCAGGGCACAGTGGGCTACAAAAAAACGCATCACCAAAACCCGGAAGAGAGAAACGGAGATTGACAGGATGAGAACAGAGACCACATTTTCACCCATATTGTCTACATAGGTATTTCAGCATGTGTGAAGTAAGAAGAAATTGGAAATCAATGTAAGAATGTCATGTATACTGGTTGCAATTTGTAAGTGAAATAATGATGTTATATAAATAGCATAATATTCCCATTCCATACAGTTGATATATTCATTTCATTAATCCTTTTGTTAATTTGAAAAGTTTGGAACTAAAGGTATGATTTTATACAGCCATCTGGACCTGAAGAACTCCAATTTACTCTTGTCTTCAAAATTCATGTACGCAGAGTGGACAGGATAAGTACTACTGGTTTCAGAATAATGTCTTTTCAGGTTCCCAAAAGACACTTATAATTCATTACCATTACAGAACATATATTTTATATTTTCTGAATTTTATTAAACTTTAACTCCTCGAGGGTAATCTATGTGCATCAAAGGCAATCTTCATCAAAGATATTAACTGCTATCTAGATAATAAGCTCACTTCTCTAGTTTCCATCTGGAATGTGCTAGCAACGCAACTGTCCGCTCTATGTCTCTTTTTCCTTTATACCTTGGCAGAAGAAAATAACCCCTGGACAGTGCTTACAGTAGCAGTCACCTTTACAAGGCAGTCAAGGAATAAAACAAGCTTTGCCTAGTCTGTTTATTTATTTATTTATTTTGCCTTGTACAGTTTAAATCCTGGAGGAAAGAGACAACAGAAATGATAGGGAAACACAGCAGAATTATCAGAGAAACATTCTTCATTGCCTTACATTCCCTTCAGAGCATCATGACATGCACTGTCAATTATTATCACGTGAAGCCATATCAATATATTTATATCGGCCTTTAGATGGCTTGGGATATTTATTCAAATTGACCATCTTCTCTGTTCTGACACTAGTGCTTTCTCCCTGAGTGTCTACATCTTCATGTAAACAAGGGACTTTTTATATCTCTTTGACTAGCACGAGTGAGCTGGATTAACCTCCGCTCTTCCCAAAATAAAATAAAATGGATTTCTAAGTTGTATATTTTGAATTTCAGTTTATACAATGAGTTTTTCCAGTAAAAAAAAATCTAATAAAATAACCACCTATGTCCACTTGGATGCCAAATCAGATGAAGGCTTCTCTCACTTGCCTGCTCCAAATATTGGGATGATTGACTGGCTATTCCTAATAAAAATATTGAGACATATTTGTTGACTGCTTATCATGTATCAGGCATTGTGCTTTATTTTTCTAATCCTTAAACAACTGCAAGAGGTACCAACGATAATTATTCCAGTTTTATAGCTGAGGGAAATGAGACTCAGAGAAATGAAATCACTTGCCATGATCTCTCACCCTAACAATTCACATTGTTGGTGAATTATAATTGGGGCCAAGACTTGAATCAAGGCCATTTGTCACTAGGGTTCATGTGCTCATCCACCCTGCTCTTCCATCTCTCATTTGAAACTCTTCCACTGATTTCTAGGACATGACTTGCTCATGGTTCTTATCATACCCTTATGAAACACTCTCTTTACCACTGGTTCTACTTTCTGTACCTGTCTATTAAAAGCTACACTTACATTTTTTTATTACTTTTCAGCTCTACTACATATCCTGACTAGTTGATCACGTGTACATCTATCAATAATCATCTATATTTCAATGATCTCCAAATCTAGATACTCACTCTCACATCCACGCTCAGTTCCAAGATTAAATTCCTGACTTCCTTTATGAATATCTATTTAACCATCTCACAAAGACCCCTCAAATTAAACACGTCCAATTCTGAACTCATTTCACCATTCCAACTGTATCTTGGATTTCCCACATCATTTATGGTATACCGATAACTGCCATTCTAGTATGGCATAATTACACCAAGCCTGGAAACCTAGGAATCATCTTAGACTTTGCCATCTAGTTGATACACTTGTACTCCATTTTTCCCATCCAACTTATGACAAAATGGTCTTCATACTACCTTGCAATATCTCTTTATCCCATCTCTTTCTGTGAATTAAGATTGCTTCAGTAGAAGTACTCATTATATCTCACTTGACTGACTAAAATTTTGTCCTATTTTTTCCTCTTGTTTCCATTCTCTGTCCTCTCTCAGACATATTAAGGTTCCAGAGTAATCTCAAACTGAAATCTTAGTCATTTAACTACTGCAAAACACTCAGTTTCCTTAACAACTACAGGGTAAATCTAAATTCCTAGGTTTAGCAAACAGAGCATTTCTAGACCTCACCTTTTTTACTTATTTAGCATAATTCCTTGCCTGCTACTCCTGCTCTTGAATCTGCTTCTTCAGTCACATTGGATTGCTTGAATTTCTCCATGCTTTCTCATATTTCAGTGTCCTTGCACTCACTCTTGCATATATCTAGATTCCTTTTTCTCCTTTCCTTTACCTAGGAATTCACTCATTACAAGTGGCCATAATCCCCAAGGTCATTCTATATTGTTATTTCTTTCCTGGTGACCATTACATGTATTATTGTTATATCATTTCTCAAAATGAATTGTAATGATGCTTTTGTTCACATTACTGGATATAAAGTTCTTTCAGGATCATGGACGGAGATTCATCTTCATTTAAGCAGTGCCTGCAAATGTCATAATAGGCACACAATAAATATTTATTGAATAAATAAAGAAATGGATGACTTGATGGATAAGAAGTGTCATATGTTCTGGACTTTAACGTACTGGCAGGAAGAAACTGAATCTGTGTCAGTTCCACTGTCATAAATAACAATAAATGTATTTTGTTTCCTACTGTTTAAAGTAAAATAACAATACTTGCCTTTAATAATGAGTTTTATTCTAATTTTACTGTATATTCCTTAAACTCATTGAGGTGAAAGAACTCTGGGTATTTCTATTTAAATTACTATAATTAACATATTTAAATTATGATTAAATTAAATATCCATGTAACGCTTGACACAAATCCTAGCACAGAGTAAGCCCGAAAAATGTAGTGAAGGGATATCTATTACCTAAACGGATATAGCGAAAATTTTAATTTCTTAAAGTATTAAAGTTGTCAGGCATACTTCTTTTTAAGTAAAATGTGATCATAGGGATTATTTTAAAAATTCTATAATAAACTTAAAGAAGATATTTAAAAAAGCATTTTTCTTCAAATAGTCACTCTCTAAATTACCCAAATAAAATATCTTCAATATAGCACATGAAATAATTATAATAACTCAATGTCTACTCCTCTATCCACTGAATCAAACTGAGTATGGAGAATCTAAGTTACTAAATGCACATATATTCTGCCATTAAACGTCACTTTCAAATGTAATTTTATGAATACCAACGACATATAAACAACATGCATAAGATAATTCAGAAAGGGAATCCCTTTCAACTCTTGTTGAAATAACAAAACAGTAGGCCAAAATGTTTGTTGTCTAATGGATAGTGAATAAAATATTGTCAAAGTTTTTCAGAAGGAAGCAAGGTCTGTATAGATGGAACACAAAAATATAGTAAATGAATATTCAGTAGCTTTAAGAAAAATGATTGAATTTTCAGTTGCATTTAAAATGACTATTCAAATCAAGAGCCTATTATTTCAGAGGACATAGTCTATTTCATAAATATGGAGCATAATAATTAAAAGTACTGCTGTCAATAGGCTAGAGGTTAATTGCAAAAGCAGCTGGAAGGCCGGCATTGTCTGGGTAATATTCAAAATTAACAGTCAAGTGTAATGAACATTTGTGCATCTGCAAGAAATGTTTCAAAATCAATCTTGCATTGAATTGAAGGCTATTGTAAATGTTTTCCACAAATACTATGGACAAATATTAAAATGATATCTGGGAAGTTACCAGCAGCTAATCATCCAAAAGCTTAAAAGTCCATAAATAACGCTGTTTACTTTAAGTATGGATATGTGAATTTTAAATATCTCCCAATGTACTCTATTGTTAGGTAATATGACCTTCTGCAGATTCACTGTTATCCTTAATTAACTTTATTTATATAAACTTTTATATAAATTGACTAATTTTGAGTTTATCTGGGATTAGCCTAGAAACACATATTTATAAAAGCAAAGAAAGGAAACTATGAAAATGGAAGAAGAAATGTAATCTAATTACAAGATTGCTTTCACTTATTGAATTTTTTCTTTTTTTAAAGATTGGCACCTGGGCTAACAACTGTTGCCAATCTTTTTTTTTTTTTCCCTGCTTTATCTCCCCAAACCCCCCTGTACACAGTTGTATATCTTAGTTGCACGTCCTTCTAGTTGTGGGATGTGGGACGCTGCCTCAACATGGCCTGACGAGTGGTGCCATGTCCGCTCCCAGGATCTGAACCCCAGCCGCCGCAACGGAGCGTGTTAACTTAACCACTCGGCCACGGAGCAGGCCCCTACTTATTGAATTTTTATGTTTATAATCAGGTTCTTAAGTTTATACTTACTTTATTGACATTTGAACTACCAAAACAATGCATTTAGATCAAATAATACAGTGGCGCATAAAAAAAAAACTAAATAATTTTTCCTTCCTCTCCTTTAATTCCACATCCTCTCAAATGTAACTACCATGACAATTTGGTATATATTTCTTTCTGTATATGTAAACATTTGAAAATATATACACATATTTGTAATTTTCTACAAACACTGGTAAATATATATGTAGCTCCACCACTTGTTGCTTTATCATATAAAATGCACATCACTCCAAATGAATAAACATAGGTCTAATTAGTTTCAATGACTGCATAATATTTCACATTATGGCTATGTTGCAATTTATTCAACTGTTCCTTATGGATATTCAGATTATTCTCCAGTGGGTCCTATTGGCATTAAAAACAACGCAGAAATAAACACACCTGAACTTATATCCCTCAGTGCCAGTGTACTCACTTATATCTCTAAGTAAGATTTTTCAAAGGTGAAATCACTAGGTCAAAGAATAGGCATATTTTTAAAAATTATTGGTAAATACTGTCAAATATTTTCCAAGAGTTTGCAAAAATTCTTACTTTTGCCAATAATATATATCACGTCTTTAATTATTATTCAAGTATTATTCAATATATTAGGTAGATTTTAGATAACATAATAGGATAGGGAAACAAAACAAACAAAATTTATAAAAAGAAGAGTAAAACTATTTAAAACTACTTAATGTTCAATATTTAATGATATTATTGTACCACTTTGTATATCTAATAACCCCAAAAGATTCTATAAAAACATTAGAATTAATAATTGAAGTGGGGTAATGTGTCTGCATATAAAATGAACATGCAAAAAATAAGCTGATTTTCATTATACTAGCAAAAACCAGTTAAAAATGGCATTGGATAAATAACCCAAACACAATAAAAATCAAAAATATGAAAATACCTCAGAATAAATTTAACAATTAAGATATAAGACTTACACAAAGAAAAAAAGAAAAAGAAATTAACATAATTATACTGAAGACATGAAAACTAAGTAAATGGAGACACCATGTTCTCACATGCAACATATATACAGCAATCTTTCTTCAAGTAATATTCATTTAAGGCAACTTTTATCTAAATCTAATGCGATATGTTTAACTGAACAAAATGATTGAAAATGTTATATAAAATAACAAACATGGAAAATTGTGAAATTTTTCAGAAATGAGAAGAGATAGCGACTACACCCACCAGCTATCACAAGTTATTATAAGGCACTGGGGGAGTGAAGTTGTTAGAGCTTTTCATCTAGAATTAGATCATCGTCCACGCCAAGCAAGGTGAGTTAGAACCAGATGATAGAGTTCAGCAACTACAGCAGCGGGAAAATGAGAGAGGAAATCCCAGAAAGTAGTTTCAAAGTGGAAAAGTCCAAAATTTTAGGTATAAACTTTACCCAAATTTCAGACTAAACTCTGATGTCATGTGTATGGGGGAGAAACCAGGCAGGCCAGCTAAAGTTATTGAACTAAACAGAGATTTCTTCAGCTGCCAAGTCCAGGACAGGCACTGGGTCAGCTGTGTTAATTGCTTGATAAAGCAAAGTATCAGTCCTCTTCTGGAACGGAATCCTGAATCTCCATAATATATCATAATATCCAGGATACAGTGTAAAATTCCTAGGCTTAGGAAGAAAGAGGAGAATGTACAATAAAGACTGACTCTGAGATGAATAAGATGCTGAAATTGGTACATAAGAATTTTAAAACAGCCATTGTAACTAGGTTCAAAGACATAAAGCAATACATGCTCATAATAAAAAAAATAGAAAATCTCAGCTGAGAAATAGAAACTATAAAATGGAACCAGATGAATTCATAAAACAAATATGCAACATTGAATTTTTAAAATCATAGAATGACCATGATACATGATTGAAGATTTAAAGAAAAAAAACAAGCAGTCTTGCACATAGATCAATAGAAACTGTGTAATAGGGAAAACAGAGAAAATATACTGTTTTAAAATAAAAAGATATTCAACGACTGTGGGACTATATCAACAAGTCTAACATAGATGTAATTGGAGTCCCAGAAAGAAAAGAGAGAAAGGAGTAGAAAAGAATATTTGAAGACATAATGTCAGATAAAACCCAAATTCTGGTGAAAGACAGATGTACAGACTCAAGAACTTTCATGAGCCCCAATTATGATAAAATCAAATACAAAGAAAACCACATCCAGGCATATTATAGCCAAACTGCTGAAATCTAATATAAAGAGAAAAATCTTGAAAGCAGCTAGAGAAAAGTAACACAGGGGAACATTATAGGCAATAGGATGACATGTTTAAAGTGTTGGAAGAAAATAACCTTCGAAAATGATGGTGAAATAAAAACAAAAAAGAGATTTGTCACCAGCAAACAGGCTCTACATGAAACACGAAATAAGGGGCTGGCCCAGGGGTGCAGTGGTTAAGTGCCCACGTTCCCCTTCCGCAGCCCAGGGTTCGCCAGTTCCCATCCCGGGTGCAGTCCTATGCACCGCTTGTCAAGCCATGCTGTGGCAGGCGTCCCACATAAAAAGTAGAGGAAGATGGGCACAGATGTTAGCTCAGGGCTAATCTTCCTCAAAAAACAAACAAAACAAAAACAAAGAAGCACGAAATGAATTCTTCAGGGTGAAGTGAAATTATATCAGATGGGAACACGCATTTTGAGAAAGAAAGAAAGAAATACAACCAGAAATTGTAAGTCTGAAGGCAAATAGAGTATCTTTAGTCTTAATATCTTTAAAATACATACAAACTATTTAAAGCCAAAATTATAACACATATGGTGGAGTTTATAATGTCTGTAGATGCAATACACATGACAAAAACAATATAAAAAGATGGAGATGGAGAAGTATGGTTGTAAACTCATTATATTTTATGAAAAGTAATACAATATTAACTCCAAGTGGGACTGGGAAAAATTAAAGATGTATATTATAATCTCTAAAGCAATCACTAAGAAAATCAGAAAGATGTAGCTAGAAACCCAACAGATTAATTAAAAGAAAAGTCTTAAAAATATTTGATTAGCCCAAAAGAAGGCAAGGAAGAAGGAATGGACGAACAAAAAATAGAGGGACGAACGATAACCAAGAGTAAATGGCAGACTGAAGTCAGAGCATAGCAAGAGTCACATTAAATTTCACATCGTCTAATCACTCCAACCGGACAGGAGTGATCATGAGAATGAAAAAATAGCAGGATCCAACTCTATGTTGTCTTCAGCAAGAGACCAACTTTAAACATAAAGACACAAATGAATTGGAAGTAAATGGATAGAATAAATATACATGCAAATAGAATGCATAAAAACACTGTAGTGGCTATAGTAACATTAGATAAAATAGGTTTTAAGATAAAGAATAAACCAGAGATGAACGGGCCATTTTGTGGTAAAAGTTTAGTTCATCAGGAAGACATAACAATCGTAAATGTCTAGGTGCCTAATAGCAAATTTCAAAATTCCAAAAGCAAGTGTTGATGGACTAAACAAAAGAAATAGATAATTAAAATAAAATAGATTTTAACATCCCTCTCTCACCAACTGATAGAACTACTAGACAAAATATATGCATATATGTAAAATCAATACAAATAAGATGAACAACACTTCAAGCACTTTGAAATAATTGATATTTACAGAATATTATACACAACACTGGAGAACACAGATGTTTTGCAAGTGTACATAACACATTTATCTAGATAGACCATATACTGAGCCAGAAAACAAGCTTCAATATATTTAAAAAGTTTAAAATTGTACAGAATAATTTCTGACTTTAACATTCGGACATTAAAACACATTTCTACATAAATCCTGGGTCAAATTAAAAACCACAATGGAAATTTTTAAACATTAAGAACGAATTTATAATGAAAATACAAAATACCAAAATTTATAGGATAAGATAGAGCAGTGTTTTGAAAGGTTTATAGCTGCAAATTTTCCTATTAAAAAGGAAGAAGGTTATTAGAAGACCATTGTCTTCACTACGCATACACGCAGGTGCATGTCCACGCACACACGCACGCACACACACACAGGTTATTAGCATAAGAATAGACAAATAATTGGAACAGAGCAGCAACCAGAAATAGAATGAAGGATACAGGAATATCCTCAGCTATAGGGATATGATTTTAAAATAAAGTTTGATTTCATTGGGATAGGATAGTTTATATATATAGCTAAAATTAGCTATATATTCGGAAAAATGTTATATTACTGTAAGACTAAATATTTAAATTTAATAATAAATTTAAAAGAATATTTGTATTCCACTGTGTTCTTTATTCTTAAACAAAATAGAGAAACCAGAATCCATAAAAGAAAATATTGATAAACTAGACTCCATGCAAATTTAAAATACCCCAACAACAAAATATACCATAAGCAATGTTAAAAGACAAATGATAGGGCGGGCGCTATGGCAGAGTGGTTGGGTTCATGTACTCTGCCTGAGCGGCCCAGGGTTTTGTTGGTTCGGATCCTGGGCATGGACATGGCACTGCTCATCAGGCCATGCTGAGGCAGCATCCCACATAACACAACCAGAGGCACTCACAACTACAATATACAACTATATACTGAGGGGCTTTGGGGAGAAAAAAGGAAAAAACAATAGAAGATTGGCAACAGATGCTAGCTCAGGTGCCAATCTTAAAAAAAAAAAGACAAATGATGCATTATAAGAAAAAATTTGCCACACATCACACACAAAATATGGATGTCTTTGATATACATAGAAAGTTTACAAATTAATTTTAGAATATTAATAAAATAATGCAATTCTAAAAAGAAGTAATATTGGAAAATAAATGGGAAATTTGTTTAGTTTTAGTAGTAGTCAAAGAAATGCCATTTAAAACAGTGATATACCATTTTTTCATCTACAATATTGGCAACAAATTTTAAAAATTGATAAAATCATGTTAGCAAGGGTATGATTTCGCTTCTTTTTGTAGACTTTTTCTTTCATCAGCCATATTCATCTGGAATGTTAAGTTTCTAAAGCGGCATTTGAAGCAAAATAAACTTGGGAGCAAGAGCAGGAAGAGCTAGATTGTGAGTACTTAGAGAACAAAACCCAGTGATTCACAAGATGGGATAGCCGAGAAGAGAGGCAGCCACCGAAAAGATGGAGAAGCAGAGAAGCAATCATATCAGGAGTAGGGCAAACTTGACCTCAATAGCAGCTATTTAAAAATAATAATAAAATGTAGGGACCTATCATGCTGAAGAAAATTGCTTCAACTTCCCCAGCAGGGCGCCATAACTACTAGTTGCAGGGCTAAAGAATCTCATTGCCTCCCCAGGCCTGCAATTCACTTCCCCCACAGGGAAATTGCCACTAAACATTTTCTTCTCCTTGGAAAAAGTGAAGTATAGTTGAATGTGTCTGGCTCTGTGGCCAGACAGACTGCATTAGAATCCGTGCCTGATACTAAGCCTTAGTTTCTTCACCTACAAAATGTAGATATGATGAGCAATGTGGGGATTAAATAAAAGAGCAGTGACAAGTAGTGGCACATTGCCTGGAACAGTGGAGGTGTGCACCAAAAGTTAATTCCCCTCCTGTCCTATGGCCTGTGCAGATCACATTAAGCACCAAGGATGCGTTGTACATATTGTCAGGTAGTGGAGTAAGCCAATCAGCAAACCTTTTGGCCTCATGTCATTGACAGAATCATTTGGTGAAATATCAGAAAAGAAAGAGTTTCTTAAATTGAGTTGAATTTGCCTACTGAGTAAAAAAACAAAAAACCCCAATGCTGCTAACAGTTACATTTCAATCTTACTTTTACCTGAATGATTCCTTTCAAGTTTATTCTCCTTATTTTATTCTTAGGTACAGTGGCAAAAACATTGAATCAAGATTTTCAAATTCTAAGTGCAGAGTTTGAATTCAAATCCCAACTGTTTGTTAGACAAACCAGATAACATCTCTAAACCCATGAACATTCGTAGAGAAAGAGGGAATAACGAGAGCTACCTCGCCACGGCATTTCAAGAATCCAAAGAACTGTTGTCTACAAAAACCCTTCTTTTGGCCAAATGAAAATTCCTTCTCTTAGTTTGGGTTTCCCCAGAAAAAAATGCTGAGATAAAGGTTCTAAAGAGGGTCATTTTTGGGTGATACAAATTAAAAAACACAGCAACAAAAAACCCTAGGAGGGGAAAGAAGTAAGAGAGAAAAAGGAGAAGATAGATTCAAGACAGCCACAAATTTTTACACTCTTTCTGTTGAAAGGTGGGACATGTCTCCCTGCTCCTTCAGTCTGGTGGGAGGAGAAAGTGTTGACTGCTTTGACGAGTTGAGTATGGCAGAGGGTTGCTTGTGCCAATATCCAAACTGAAGTTTTAAGAAGCTGGCAGACTCCACTTTCTGTCTCTTGAAATACGTGGTCTTAGAGTGCTAAGTTGCCATGTATGATGTCCAACTACCTGCTAGGGAGACCAGGTGGAGAGGCTGATAATTTATGGAGAGGAAGAGAGACCCAGCTTGGCTCCGACTTCCAGCTGTCCCTATTGAGGCACTAGGCGTGTGAGCAAAATTATTTTGGGTCCTCAACACCAGCATAGCCACTAGCTGAATACCACTGGGTGTTTCCACTTGATGACATATAAATCAGAAGGAATGAATAGCTGGGCTCTGCTCAAATTCAGGATGTGCAAAATTGTGAATGTAGTAATATGGCTGTTATTTCAGACACTAACATTTGGAGTAGTAGGCTCCAAAAAATAGCCCAAAACAGCACATCTAGCAAGCCTGCTATCACTGTGAGTAAATGAAGCTTAATCCCATGGAAAATTCTAGGAGACAATGTCAAACAAACATACTTTAGAGCTATTCCACCTGAAGGATGAGAGAGCTGGAGTATTTATACATCCACTATTGGCTGAGTGTCAATTCTCTGGCTGCCAGTGAAATCTACAGTAGCACACACTGAAGTGTTGACTCCCAAGAGATACAGGCACAGCCTAGAGCATCTGCTACTGTCCTCTACAGATGGAAAGCATTTCAGGAGGTCTCCCTTTGCCTTCTCTCCAATAACAAAATCCTGCTTTGCCTGATCCTCCTTCTAAGTGATTTTCTCCATGAAATCTTTCTTGGTATTCACTTTTTATACGTTTTTAAGAACTCAATAGAACTCTCTGAATTTTTATTCATTTAAATCCATTCTTTCTTTTTCTTTTGTCTTTCTAGTATTGTTCTTACAGTTTTTTTAAAAAGCAGCTTTTATAAATCTTAAAATAACTATTATCCTCACCAAAACATAAAACCGGTAAATTTTTGCATTTGCAAATTTTAGTTCCCAGTCTTACTACGTGGAACGTTGGGACAGTTAAAAGCCAATGGTCATATTCATAAATAACTGCCAATTGAAAATGCTTACACTTTTGATTGTCTATCCCTTTGTGGGTTGTATCTGGGTGTTTGTTTATATAGGTGAGTGGCTACAGCACAGGGCTTACAGCCAGACTTCCTGAACCTGAATCTCTGCTCAGCCACTTATTAATTCTGTGCTCTTGGGAAACTATTTAACATTTCTGTGCTTCAAAAATGTTTCATTATTGGTAAAAGAGGGAAAATAATAGCACTGTACCTATAGGATTGATGAGAGTATCAAATATAAAGCACTTGGAATAGCACCCAGCATATATATGTAGGACCTTAATAAATGGTAAAATATTATTATTTCAAAAATCATAATATAAAATGTAGAGACGACATAAAGAATCTAAATTTGTCATAGGACTATCAAGAGACCTAAGTAAATTATAATTCCTTGTTGTGTCTTTATGCCAACATAACTGAAGCTATTTATAGAATCATGACTGTCTCTTAGCAGAACATTCTCTAGGGTTATATAACTTGAATATCATTGTCATGTGCATGAAGCACTGAAGAGAAGTAAACTGCATAGATCAAGAAGTACAGGTGACACAAAGCCTCAGGACAGCATGTACTGTTCATTCTGATGCCACATAGACTCCTTCTATGTCTAGGAACCATGCAGCCAAATTCCAACCAGTAATCTTACTCATTTTTCTTAAAGCAAGACCTGCCTTCTAGACTTTCAGATTGGAAATTGGAGAAGATATCAGCATATGAGCAGTTTTACAGTTTGATGAGCTTAAGCAAAAATCTTTTTATAACCCAGATTCTCTAATACAATTCGAAATTGCAATTCAAGCTTGAAACAAAAAACACCTCTGGGATAAGCTAGAGAAGAAAAAAAAGTATGGAAATGACATTCTGACTTTTACTGTTCTTCTCTTTTTCACATGGTATTCTGTAATTAATGACTGATGTTCTCCAAGTTCCCCTTTGAAATTTCTGCTTTACTCTCTTCTTTGCTGGTAACTTTAACAATGATTTGTGCCTAAAGTCAGAGGCAAAAAATACTGCTAGGAATCTGGCCACCTAGTCCTAAATGACTAATTGATTTCTTCTCCTACACAGAGTACAGCTCCTAAAAACCTCATCAGTCTCTAGTCTTATCTTAATCTTCATTTCTACCTGTGCTCAAGAACAGTCCTGAATATGGATTAAATTGTCTTCTTTTTTTTTCCAAAGATTGGCACCTGGGCTAACAACTGTTGCCAATCTTTTTTTTTTTTTTTTTCTGCTTTATCTCCCCAAAACACCCCCTGTACATAGTTGTATATCTTAGTTGCAGGTCCTTCTAGTTGTGGGATGTGGGACGCTGCCTCAACATGGCCTGACAAGCGGTGCCATGTCCGTGCCCAGGATCCGAACCCTGGGCCGCCACAGCGGAGCGGGCGAACTAACCACTTGGCCACGGAGCCAGCCCCTGGATTAAATTGTCTTGAGTGACTCTGACTCTCATTAGGCCTCTGAGAACTGATCATATGCGGTCAAGGCTTGATGTAGCTCTTTCCACTAAAGACAGTTAGCTGCCAGGTGCCCACTTCTCTGGCTCCCTCCTCCTCCTGGCACAATGCTCGTGATTGTTGAAGCGGGTCATGTCTTCGTGAAGGTTTATTTTATTACTTCTCTAGCGAATATCTGAAATTCTCCATAATGCATTAAAAAATACTAAAGAGATTATTATTCATCTCTATATTTTATCAGAAGCTTTATTGCAACCTGTTTCTGCTAAAAAATGTTTAAAGACTTTTGGACAACTTATCGATCCAAGAAGTTTTAAACAATATGACGTATAACTAATCTATTTATTTACCCGCTTCTCCTCTCCTGGCTGGTAAACAAATATATAGATGGAAAGGATTATAAGGCAAGAAGCCACAATTTCTTCTTCCATGTGGACTCTTATTAAGCAACAGTGAACTTTTAAATTGGAGTGTCATAACTTAAGCATTCCTCAATGAATCCATTGTTAGACATCTCCCTACCATTCTGGAACGTGATCAAAGAGAGCTCACACCAGGCCTCTGCAGAGTTAACAATGCTTTCCAAAAATGTGTCTAAATTCAGTAAAGCACAACCTATGTTTCTCTCCCATACTTTTATTTCCACTCCTCTCTTTCTCCATGCTTTCTTTTAACATGCACTGGGAAAACAAGTAACTTTAGAAATAGTGGAGTCCTATTTCATATAGGACTTAGGTTCTGCAATGAATTCACAAGGTAGAATCAAAATTACCCTTGATAATTTCTTAACATTCCATTTTCAGTTTAACTGAGAATGCAACCCTGGTTAGTAATGTCTTAAATATACAAAACAAACATTAAAATATATTTCATCACATAAAATAGAAAGAGGGAGTGGAAACGATAGAAGAATGGTAGGACAAAATGCTCAGGATCTGTAAATTGGGTTAATCATATCCTTGCTTCTCTCAGGGTTTAACTCTTTTCACACACACACACGCACGCACACACACACACACATAAGTAACAAAGCTCTTCTCTTTCTCTGTCTCTCTCACCCTCCCTCCCTTCCTTCTTCCTTCCTTCCTTAATTATTGGTGTGCCTGAGGAAGGAAAGAAGAAGTGGAGAGACAGGTATATTTGAACAAGTGTAAGTTAACCTATGACACAGCTTTACTGTATTATTTTTATTCTTTCTAATTGAATGATAAAATCTCTTAAAAGAAGTTCAAAGACTGTGCACATGAATCCTCATCTCCTCTCCACTGGCAGTGCAAAACGCAACAGAGGCACGTACCATCGACTCATCAGTGCTTGCCTCCACCAGGTCTATGAGACAATCATTCTCAATTTACCAATGGCAAGAAACACTTAATGTTCTGGAATTTTTTTTTAATTCTAATTTATCCAACTAAGCACTTCTACTATTTACCTGAGAAATGAACATGTTGGTTACAAATGACAGAGACTTACTCAGTTTAAGCCCTCAAGAGAAATCGATTAGTTCTCTTCACCAGGAAGGATATCCTGGAGACACAAAATCTAAAGAGCTGCTGCAAGTCCCAGGGCCTCAAAGACGAGCCAAGCTCCAGTCAGCTGCTGAAGTTTCAGACTCACATCTCTCAGCCTGGCAAGCATGGGACACATAGAGCTTCCTTTTCCAATATCTGCACAGCAATCCCAGAAGCTTGGGTCTGAGGCTTAGCTCTAGAATATTTATTATTCCCTACAAAATGAGTTACGACAATTGACCAAACCTAGGTCATCCATACCTATAGTCAGAGGGCTGGATCTCTCCTCAGAAGAAAAAATATGAAGGAAAAAATATACTTGATGTCAAATACGACAGCTACTTTGTGGCCCTTGGGATATTCATTAGGATATGAAATCAGCTTTGTTGTACCAAATGTTTTTTGTAACTGTCTATAATGTGTAATGTAAACACGTCCACAAGTCAGTCTCTAAATAGTTCAGAAATTTGCATTCTTAGAAAAAAATCACTTTCATTTAAAATTCTACATTTCATTTCAATGCTAATATGATGAGCTAGATATGTTTAGATAGATAATTGGGACTGCACACATCTGGATTTTTAAACCATTGTGCTGATAAAGGCAAGGGCAAGATTTTGGGGGCCTAATGAATTGAAAAAACAGGAGAATAAAAGAATTATGAACCAGCGAATGGAAAATTAAAGATGATAAAAATAATTATGATCAAAGATTTAATTCAGTCTCATTATATTTTCTTAACTTCTCCGTCAATTAAAGAAGTCATGTCAAAAAAAAAAAATAGGCCAAGGCAAAATGCACTAATCTATAAAGAAACTTAAAAGAACACAAATCAATAGTCTGGTTCCTTCCCAAAACCGGAAGCCCCAAAACTGAATCTCATCCCATTTTTGTCAATAGTTGTTCAAGAGCACTTTAGAAAACTATAGAGAATTGTTATCATAGACGTGAATAAATGGGCTAACATCTTGAAAAGTCAATAGCATCTTTTTCTTTACATTTATAAATATGTTTTATATATCTTCTGCAAGATCAGAGAATGAGTGGATATGATAACATATATTTAACTGATTATTCAGAATCTTAAAAAAAGCAATCGATCTTTAAATTCTTGAAATGAAGTCACTTCATGAAAATTCATAAGCTATATACACTTGTGTAAGGCCAAATATGAGTGCATAAAATATTCAGCTTTTTAAATTTAACACAACTTGTTTATACTGCTATTTAGTTTATATAGCTTCCAATCTCACATAGAGATGCCAAAGCTTCACACTTCCCTGTCTAAACAAAGTGTAAAATGAAAATCCAGATAATTTTTAGCATGTCTACGGGTATATTTATCACAATCTTAGCAAGTTGGTTGAGATTCCCATTGAAAAATAAGATTAATTATTTTCATATGGTCTAAGAAATGATAACAAATTGTTGGGCAGTTACTATGTGCCTGTCATTTTTAAGACAATTTAAAACCAATGCTTTATAGTAGAGCATTTATCATAGAAATTAACATATTTTATCAATAAGAAATCTAAGGCTTGGAAATAACCTGCAATCAACAGAGCCAGAATTGACTCAGGTTCAGCTCCAGCGCCAATTCTATTATTTACTGCAGTAAATTGTCTCGTAATTATAGACTTAAACTAATGGGCAACATTATTGTCCCCAACTATTTTTTTCATTCTGAGAGGATTAGACAGCCCTATCCATTTCCATGTGACTTATAGCAGCTCCCTGCAGACAAAACATACTTCCCTCCTAAGTGTCATGCCTGTCCATGTGACTCACATTGATCCATGGACTGTGAACACGTTTGATGTACATTATGTCTGAGCAAAATCTTTAAGAGACATTGAAAATTTCTACCACTTGCTCTTTTCCCTCTGTCTTGAGAACAGCATGTGGCAGATATGGTTTGCTCCTCTTACCTGATTCCCAGAGTGAAAAGATATATGCAGCAGATAAACAGCCATTAACATTCAATATCACTGAGAAATAAATGTTTGTTGGTGTAAACCTATGAGATTAGGGGTTACATGTTATTGCAAATAGCTGATGAGTACAAGAAGTACTGTGAATATTGATGAACAGAATATTTATTATCATTCCAATATTTATGAAATAAATATGGCCTATTAGAGTATTCTGCTTTCCATTATAAAGACAAAACTTTAAGTGGAGAAAGCTTTTTGCATTCACTATTCACTATTGGTAAGTAATTCTGATGCCTAGCAGTACCAGCTTGGGAGCGTGAAGACAAAAGCAGCACATTAAGGATAGAGCGAAAAGATGGAATCTGGATTCCTCATGGCCCTGCTTATTTACCATTCCAGGTCTGGATTACAAACCTCCAGACTTCTCGTGTGAGAAAAACAAACACTTTACTTCTCTAATCCCCTACGGTAGGTTTCTAATACTTACGGCCAAATGTAACCTTAACTGTAACAAGTTAACTTAGATAACAAGTTATCTAAAAGTCCTTCATATAACTCCTTTGGAGTGAGGTGAGAAAGAAGAGAATGAAGATAGAATGTGGGGAGGGGAGGATAAGAAAGGCAAAATTGGGAAATTAACTGGATAAAAGATATGAGCTTGATTATGACAGGCTTACTTCTCCTCAATGTGTACATTCAAGAATTTCCACAGGGAGGGGCAAGGGGAAAAAAATTTCCAGGGAATAAAAAGATGGACCATAAATTTACCTCCTTCTGCAAAAGCATTAATTATATTTGCCAAATATTTCTTGGAAATATTTGTGTTGTCCCTTGTGCAGTAAAAACCCTTATTACATGCTGACAGAATTTCTCATATTAAATCACTTTTATTCGTGATGTAAATCTTACTTGGTCATAGTATATCATTCCTTGATTAAATGGCTATCTTCTATTCCCTAATGCCTAATGTGATATTCTTGATCTATATTCATAAGTGAGATTAATTATCGTTTTATTTTTTGTACTTTCAAGTTTTTTACAGAACTATAAATTCTTTACCAAATAGAGGCATTTCCACATTTTTCTAAGCCTCTACATATTTTACATATTTTAAATAGCATTTACATTGCCAATTCAAAAGATGATATAAAATTAATATATGAAGCTATCTATGGCAATTGGTATATTTGAGTGTTCTACTTATTCTACTGTCAATTTGGGGCATTTGTATTGTCAACTCAGGTTATTTGGCCATAAAATTTGCCCGTTCTCTCTAGGTTTGCAATTTTCTAAATTAGTAGACTATTTTTCAGAAGAGTTTTAAGTTTACAGAGAAATTGAGTGGAACGTACAGAGTTCCCGTTTATCCTCTCTCCCATTCCCTCCGTTCCTCCCCTCCCCCGGAGTTTCCTTGTTAACATCTTGCATTAGTGTAGTACGTTTATTGTAAGTGATGAGCCAATATTGATACACTGTTATTAACTAAAATCCATAGCTTACATTGTTTCGGTCTTTGTGTTGTACAGTCTACGGGTTTTGACAAATGTATAACCACACATATTCGCCATTACAGTATCATACAAAGTAATTTTACTGTCCTAACACTCTCCTCTGCTCCACCTATTCATACTTCCCTCCTTCCTCCTAACCCCTGGCAACCACTGATCTTTTTACCGTCTCCATGGTTGTGCCTTCTCCAGAATGTCACATAGTTGAAATCAGGTAGTGGGTAGCCTTTTCAGATTGGCTTCTGTCACTTAGCAACATGCATTTAAGTCCCCTTGATGTCTTTTTGACATGAAGCCTCAAGCAGCCCACTGTAAAAGTGCCAGTGGAGAGACGCTGAGGCCTCATGACAAAAGCGAGCAACAACTTGCTAGTCAGGTGAGAGGGTCACCTTACAAGTGGGTTCTCCAGCTCCAATCAAGCCTTCAGATGACTCATCCCCAGCTGACACATCTCAACAACCTTATGAGACACACTGAGCCAAATCATGCCCCAGCCACTGTCAAATTTCTTACCCATAGAAACTACGAGAGAGAATTTTTTATAAAGCTAAGTTTGGGGATAATTTTATGTATAGCAATAGATAATCTAGGGCTGTAAAATTTCCTCTAAGAATAATTTTTGTCCCACATGTTTTGGTAGAAACTAATATCATTCCAGTGTTTTCTAGACGATTCGTATTCTCTACTCTCATTTTCTTCTTTGCTGTGTAGATTCTCTGAAAGTGTTTTTTTCCCCTTAACTTTCAAGAGGCACTTGGGTGGTATCTTCTTTGATTTCTTGCATAGCTCTACTTCCCTTTAACTGGTGGATGAATTCTCCCCTGGTTAAGTAATTCTCAAGTTGCAGTCATTTTCTTTCACTAGTTTATAAACACTATATCTTCTGCCTTCTATTGTGGGTGCGGAGTTCAATAAGTATCTGACTTTTTCCTGTTTATAGATAGCTTTTTCCTTTTTTCAATTTTCTGGAAGTTTGTTTTCTTGTTGATTAGAGTTTATGATTTTTAGCAGGATACGCCTGGAGTGTTATTTCTTTTTTCTTCAATGGAGCCTAGACCTTAGGTGAAACTTTACGTCTGCAAATTCAGGCCTTTCCCCAGCTAAAGGGAATTTTCTGTGTTGTTTGCTTCCTCTCTCCCTCCTGCTCCTTTTTCTCCTCCAGGGGAACATATTCTTCACATTCAGGCTCTCAGATCTATTCGATAAGTCTTTCAGATTTATATTACTCATCTGTGCTCTGAGATATTTCTTGCATCTGATCTTCCAGGGTGTTAATTCAGCTCTCAATTCTGATCATGCTCTCCTTTAATTCATAAACTGAATTTTCTGCATTTGACTAGTTTATTTTTATGCTTCAGGAGGACTTTATAATGTTTCCATTAGAACTTTTAAGTGGTATGTTGTTTTTTCTCTGCCATTCAAGGTTTCATCATTTTCCCCCAGTAATTCTGCATTACTGGGTACAAGTTTTGATTATTCAACCTGATCCTTTTCTATCTGGGTGTGGAGCCTATGAGAAGAAGAGCTATTTATTTATGCATTTATTTACTGGCCTTACTGGGGCTCATGTTGAAATGTGGCACATCGTTAAGGTGTAAACAGCAAAAGGATTAGCTACAGCTATGAGTCTGTAGATTAAGAGCAAAATGTGAGCCTCTGCTTGAACCCTTTGCAGGAAATCTTTCTCCTTATTGGTCTTTCCATTCTTTCCCAATTTCTAATAGGGAAGACTCAATCTGTTTCCCTTCTCCCTGTTTCTCCCCTACCCTGAATTTTGGGAAGAACCAGCTTGCTCTTCTAGCTCCCCATTGGCTTTCTGACACTGTCACTGAAGGCCACGGCATTCCTCGCAGGTCTCAGTAACTCCCCCACAAACAGCTCCTTCCAGGAACCTCCTCTTCTTTCCACTAAGGACTTTGGACTTTTAGTCCAAATTCTGGGCAATTGCCTGTCTTCCACATCACACTTTAAAAGGCTGCCCCTAAATCTTGAGGCCTCAGTCTCTGCCAGTAGCCTGCAAATGTCGGCAGCCACTCGGTTCTGCACAGGCAGATCACCTAGATTTGGCTGGGCAGGGAGGCAAGCCATGTTCAGGCTTCATATTCCCAGACTTCCATTTGTGCTAAGTTGGGAAAAGACTTTGCATGTGTATTAATTTTCTGTTGTCACCATAAATTACCACAAACCAGGCAGCTCAAAACAACATAAAGTTTTTTTCTCACAGTGTCTGTAGGTCAAAAGTTTGAGTGACAGGGGCTGGCCTGCTGGTGTAGTGGTTATGTTCGTGCCCACCACTTCGGCGGCCTGGGGTTCACTGGTTCAGATCCTGGGTGCAGACCTATGCACCGCTTATCAGGTCATGCTGTGACAGGCGCCCCACATATAAAATAGCACAGATGTTAGCTCAGGGCCAATCTTCCTCAGCAAAAAGAGGAGGATTGGTGGCAGATGTTAGCTTAGGGCAATCTTCCTCAAAAAAAAAGAAAAGGTTTGAGTGACAGACATCAAGGTTTGGCAGGGCTGCATTCCTTGCTGGAGGCTCTCAGGAAATATTTGCTCCTAGCACATTTAGGGTGTTGGCTGAATTTTGTTCCCTGCAGTTGTAGTTCCCTTATGACTGTCAGCTGGGAGCCAGTCTTCACTCCTAGAACCTGCCCACATTCCTTCTCAGGCTTTCCATTTGGCCCCTCCAACTCTGGCTGGTCAATTCTCTCTCACGCTTCTGAACTCTTCATCTTTCTCTTCTGTCATACCTCTTTGAAAGTTCTATGCTTTTCAGGATTCGTGTGATTAGATTGAACCCAGCAGATAATACATCCTAATCTCCCTATTTTAAGGTCCATAGCCTTACTTACATCTGAAAACTCATTCGTGACGCCATGTAACAAATTCACAAATTCTAGGAATGAGCAGATGGACATTTTGGAGGGCCATTCTGACTAACATAGCATATTTAAATATTGCTGGGAGTAACCCATTTTGTATAGAGTGCCTAAATATAAAGGAGAAAGATGCTTATTTATGGTTTCTAAGACAATAAGAATCTATAGTATCCCAAATACAGGTGATCCAATTGCCATTAGAAAGGATAATCAGTCATTTCTGTAAAATTTAGGAGGGAAGGAGTGGATGGTAAAAGTAGACTCAAAGAAATTGAGGAATAAGAGAAGTTCAGGATGAATGAGGTGGGTCAGAGCCTAAGGCTTCAATGAGAATGAATTTAAGAAGAGAAACTGAAAAGTTTTACTTGATTTATCAAGTAGATTTCCTTGAATTTTTTTTAGGAGTTTTTATGAAGTGTTGGGGCAGAGGGGAAGGCAGTACAAAACAGACTGCAGAGGATTGAGAAGCTACTTAAAAAGTGATCATGGATACATTTAATAAATTTTTAATGTTTTGGATTGAAAATGCAAGAAAAAGAAAAGCATAGCTGGAGCAAAAGTGCCAAGCAGTTAAAGGACTTGTGGTTGAAAGAATTAAGAATCTTGAGAACGTTTGCACATTTGGACATGGGGAAAGAGAGAAAATAGGTGTCAACGGTGACTGTCACATTTGTGTTATTCATTGGTGGATGGTGCTACCGACAACTCACCAGGAAACCATGCAAGAGAACACCACTGGAAGAAAAGAGAAAGAGGATGAATTTAGTCTTATGCTTTGTTGCCTAGATTACTACTTATCTTTCCAATACTCTTGTCTCCCTTCATTGTTACTTATAGCACTGCAATTTTGTGCAGATGAGCAATGTGCTTGTCTAAAGGACTATATTTTCCGGCCTTCTTGGCAGCTAGGGACGGCTAAGAGATGTAAGTGGACGCCATTCTGTTGAGCTTCATGGAGCTCCTTAAACAGGACTGATGCAACTAGGAAGTAAATCCTTCTGCTGCCTTTCCCAACCTCCCACCTTCCTATTTGAAATGTGTAAATAGCTCTAGGTCCAGTAGCTTCCTCGGATCACGAGGCAATCTTGAATAGGGGGTGACCTCAGTTTGGACATGGAAAAAAAATAAACAATATTGACTCTCCTAGAATTCAGAACCAAGAGTGGCAAGGGCAATGAGAAAGGGGTTCCGACGGTAAAGCAAAATAAAGATTTGGTAGGTGGACTAATGGAGAAACCTACTTCTCTCTCAGAGCAGAGGATCATTATTATTCCTGGTAATGGGATTTGATAATTGCTATGCACCAGTAAATCCATGTGTTTCTCACTGTTCTTTTCCAAATGGGACTTTTTACGGTGGTGAACCCATTATTATTTCACCATCACACACTGGCTGTGTCAGGGAAGAAATGTGCCTTTGAGCTTACAGTTTGTCAGAGTGAAAATTGCCAAATCCATGTCCAAAGGATGGGAGAATAGACACGGAAATCTTGGCCTTTTAGTTAGTTTGGGTACTCTCATGGAACTTTGGTTTTCTCCCCCTAAAGGAAGGGATTACTTTCTCCAGGATATGGAATGAAGAGTGTACATGAGCAAGTGAGTCATCCAAAAGCCAAAATATGGCAGAAATGACTTTCAACATCTCCTCTTCAATTCCTTCTCAGTACTAGAAACTTCTCACATAACAATCCAAACTGACAGGAGAACAATGCCATCAAAATAATGAAAACATTTTAATTTCACAGCAGAACTTGTTGACATAAAGTAAATTTTGTAATTTCTTCCTACGTTAATGAAGAATATTTTAGAGGCATCCTAATATCACCAATATTAAGCTTGATTCCACTTTGGCCCCTGCTTTCATATCAATTGCTTTCCTTTGAAGGTATAAAAACATTCTGTCAAAATTTACAGTTCCTAACAGCTTGCATCTTCCCGCCAACTTATTTGACAACTTCAAATAATACCTTTAATTTCTAATTACTTTCATTGATATTGGTTCAGAAAGTGCAGAAACCCAAAACATTTATTCATTATTATGTATGATATTTTCCTGTGATTTTCATCAGGATTATCCATGATTGTTTCATTTTAATCCTACTGCTTTCAAGTCTCTAAAAAGAAAAAATTGAATAAGAAAAATGATAGTATAATGGTCAAATTACAGAGCTATGTAACTTATTCAAAAGTCTGTTTTTCTTGTAAAAATTCAGAATTAGAACTTTTTATAATTATTAGGTTAATAAGTTCTGAACCATCTAACTTTTTAACTTTTTCTTAATGGCTTTTTCATTTATTTATATTGTATAGACAATTCATCAAGTCACTTTCTCTAATTTTCACAACAAAACAAATGAAAACTCTTAAAAACTGAGTGTATTACTTCTACTTTCAACATAACTACTTAAATTTTTAGGGCATCAAACATATAAGAACAATTATGAAAGACTATAAGATATTTGGTAAATACACATTAATGTATAAATTTAGTTCTATTGATATTATCTTAAGTATAATTTGAAAAATAAATTTCAGAAAATGAGCATTAGTCAATTTTAAGTGTTCAAATCTTTTAAACTGTTTATCTTCTGGAATACCTGGTCAGCAGTTTTTATCACAATGGCAGGTAAAATATTTTGGTTTCATCACATTCTAATAGCCATATTTTCCTTGTATCTCTTTATAAAATGTATTACATTTTTTCCAAATTCCTACAAATTGTAGGCATATCTTTTTAATATCCATATTGCAAAATGCATTTTCCCTTGACCTATTAATTGAGGTTCATGGGAAGGTAGAGGTGGAGAAGGTCATGTAAATGAGATGGGGGCAAGGATTCAATAACTTTCAAATGATGACATATTCTTCGTCCTGTTGGGAGACAGCTTCCCGTAAGCCTCTTGCATTTGTACATGTCTTGAAAATGAGGCAATAATTGCCCATTTTTTCTGTGCAATTTCTGCATTGGAAGACAAGATCAGTGTCTCACTCCAGAGCAAATGACAGGAAGGTTCACTGCCTATTGTAAAAAATCTGGTTTACCAAGCTCAGGGTTCTCTACAATGTAACCCACTGTTATGTGTAGATATCCATCTGGGTCCATTTCATGACCTCCACGGGATTGGGTGCAAGACGAATGGACACGAGTATACTGATGCTCATGCTGCTTGCCACGAATAATAAAATCCTTCATCTCTGACCCAGGAGTCTCATCTTTCCTGCCAACGTCCACAAATGCAGTGGCAGTCTACCACATTAGCTTGCAAGCATGGGCAAAATCTCAGAAGCTTTACAGTTTTGACACACCCTTATAACCACATTAGAATTACTTAGCATGTTATTTTTCCTTTTATCTCTTCTCAATTGAATACTGAGTGAAGGCATATATGTTTGATCAAGTCAAATCTAAATTTAGAATATAAGGCCAAGCAAATTGTATACGCATGAGCCCAGTCAGGATGCTGGCCAGGTCCAGGATCAGAGTTTATACGCATCATGTAGAGTTCTGGAAAATTATTACTTGATAAAACCAGAATGAAAAGAGACAAGATGGTGGGTTTAAGTCGCTATCTTCCAACGTACAAAGAATACTAAACGTCACATAAAATCACAATGAAAAATAGACAAATGATTAGTATCTGTTAAAATAGCACCTGTTGTTTTCTGTTTCTGAACTGAGGGATTTTTTTTTTTTTTTGAGCATTTGTTTAGGACATAAGTGGGCAAATTCCAAATTATTGGCTCTCTTCTTCTCCTTTTTCTTCACATAATTGCCCTACCTCTAGGGCCCTGACTGTGATTACTGAAAGCTGTAGTACAAGGCTCACCTTAGCTTTCATAGTCCAGCTAGCCATGAGATGGCTCTTGATAAAGGAAGAACCAACAACACAACAGACTTGTGTGGGTAAGGATGGGAGGTGTGCAGCAAACACGAAGTGGCATATATTTATTATATGTTTCACACAACAAAGGCCTTCTAATATAGAGACAGTTTCATTGATTTTTAGCAATTTAAAATTTTTTAATAATCTATTATCTATTATTATTATTTTTTAACATACCTAATTTGAAAACTGGTAAGCCATTCCCAGAAAATAAAGATTTGATTAAAGGTCTCAGGCCCAGACATCTATATTTTTATGACCATGACATCTTCAAGACTTCCTTATTATTATATTCATATACAGCTTATAGATGGTCATTAAATTAGCAAGAATTACCTACATTATGGCTGCTCTTTGAAAAGGATCCCTTGAGGAACGTCAGCTTACTGCTTATGGAGGGTACCAAGACAGCTTCACAGCTATTAGATAATGATGTATATTAGCTGCTATATCTGATAGAACTGCCCTCCAAAATTTAACTATCTTCTAACTTCTGGACTAAATAATAAGAGGATGTCTTGAGTTTCAGATTGAAAGCACCTATCATAATATATAATGGCAATCTGATGTAGCTACGAAGCCTCTAGAATCTCAGTAACTTTAGTTTCCTTTTTATTACTAGTAAATCATTTCTAATTAATATGCATTTCTTAAATTGTTCTCATTTTTATAAATATATTTTAACCTTGTGGTCAATGAAACGACTCTTCCTCATTTTTTCATGATTCCTTGGGTCATTAACCTTGATACTATATGGATATATTTCAGACATTTTTAACTCACTATTATCCTATAATTACATTTTTTAATTTCATAGATCTTAAATAACTCCAAACTTTTGCTGTAGTTAAAACAATGGAGGAACTTTACATTTATTTAATCATTTACTTAATTAAAAAAATTTTTTTTTTTCAGGAAGATTAGCCCTGAGCTAACTGCTGCCAATCCTCCTCTCTTTGCTCAGGAAGACTGGCCCTGAGCTACATCCGTGTCCATCTTCCTCTACTTTACTTGTGGGACACCTACCACAGCATGATTTGCGAAGTTGTGCCATGTCCGCACAGGGGATCCGAACTGGCCGACCCCAGGGCATACTTAACCTCTGCACCACCAGACCGGCCCCTACTTAATTAAATTTATTTTTTAAAATTATGATAAGGTTCTACAAATTTAAGTTGTAGTTCAGAAGAGTTCAACTCTACTAGAAGCCCTGCTCTGTAATTTAGACATAGTAATAAAAGTAAATAATTAAATAGTGATAATAAAAATATACATCATTCTAAGCCAGAAAAACGTATTTGTAATGTTATATGAAACAAGTTGCCAAGGGAGTTGAGGTAATCATTTAACAATGTGCAAAATAAAACCAATTTTTTCTAAAAATAAAAAAGAAACATTTTCACTAAACTTTTGAAGATTGTTTTACGTTTCTCAACAAATGTTACTATTTATGAATAGGTTAGGTCACAAAAACGCAACATATGAAAGAGTTTTATTGGTTAAATGAATATTTACTTATTCACTTTCAAAATTTAACTTAATTTACTGGTTGCTTTTAAATCATGCAGCAGATTATTGCTTTAAAAGGATAATTCAATTTATGTATGAGAAATTGTATGGATTCAGGCACTCAGGGGTTATAAATGTAAAAAAGAATTACTTATCCTTTTGAAAGTATATATACTTTATGACCTCCTCATAGTCATATTTTCCATTCTTAGTGAGAAGAAGATTCTAAAGAAATTAATAATAAAAAGTTTATCAGGGCACTTGAAAGGGGGGTTGTTCTTAATGAGGGTTTCTTGTCACTAACTTAAACTAATATAGAATATAAAATAACAAGCATATTAACCTAAACATGTTATATCTACACATTATTAAAATCTTTAAGATGGTTACTCTCCAACCCCAATTCTCATCTATCTTTTTACATATTTTGTAAATATATGCAAGTAGGTAGTGGAAGCATATTTCTGGAGTTCAAGAAAGTGATCTAAGACTGAGTAAGAATTCAGAGTCTCAAATATACTGTTTATAAATGAAAAAAATTTCCAGCAAAAGAATAAGCCTGTGTTACTAGTAGCTAGTATAATAAAAGAAAAAGAGAAAACCAAAAAAGAATCCTGGAGACATGCAGCATTAAGAGGATGTTAGAGCCAGAATATATAAAACAAGAAAGAAGGGATGCAGAAGACACTGGCTGGAGAATGTAACTAGAATGAACTTCATAAATTCTCAAGGTACTTTTTAGTTTGCAATTATCTTTAAATAATAACTATCAAGACTTATATGCCTTCTTCAGAGGAAAGAGCCTAATAATGGCCTTTTAGGCACTATTGCAAGTCTAATAGAGAAGACAAATATATAGAGGCAGGAGTAACTTTCAACATCATTCAAAGTATATAATCTGAGCAATGATAGATCCCACTGTCCTCATCAGTTGCTTCAAGTAAAAAAAATAATCCACATGAAGGTTCTTTGTGACATGAAAATCATTCTACAAATTAAGTTGTCATCTCTGCATTTAGAAAGGTATACACAGCAAAGCAAACCAGCAGTCCCTTTGGAGGCATCCAGAGGGTTAGAAAATGGCTTATTTTTATATGCAACCCCAAGCTTATGTTGTGTCTCTATATTAGCTGAGAAGTATTTGGCAGAGTTTTATTCCTTTCTATCATGTTTTAAAAAAAATTCTATCCAGATAAATGTATAGGGTTTACATTAAAAGTGAACATAATCTTTTCCCAAATCCTTAATAGATTGAGTTTAAAGAATTGACCATCAGGAGAATCTAATGACTAGCTTTAGGGAAGGTCATTAGAATTAGCTGGGCAAAAATAAAAAGCATCAGAGTTTGAACAGTTTGGCCAAACTTTGGACAGGAAAAGAAAGATAGGGAAAGAGAGCCAATATATCAAACTGTAGAATAGTAGGGGTTGACCAAGAAACAAAACTGTTCCCTGAGCAAATAGAGTTAAATGTCTCTGTCTTGCCCTTGCGAAAGACCTCCACCTACAGTATTAAGAGTTAATGAGAAAACATACTTCAGATGGGTTTGGTTATCTCCATATTGTAAAAATTGGGGGAGATGTTAAAGGAAATGACGGTGCTTCAGGTAAAGGTAACTTTGAGCCTGTAGTACTCCAGACCAGTCTACACCAAGTGTGGACTGTATATCAACACTATGAGCATCATCCAGGAGATTGTCAGAACTGCCGAATTTCAGCCCCACCCCCCCACCTCTGACTTACTGAATCAGAATCTACAATTTAGCAAGACTTCAAGGGGATCTGTAGGCATGTTGAAGTCTGAGAAGCGCTGCTCTAGAGAGCATCTGCAAACTGCTCATTGCTACCGACATTGGTCAATTCAGCATGGGCGATAAATCCTGCAGTTACTTGTCTCTGTTGTCTCACCTGTTCTCCTCCTTGGCATTGATGCCTGTGAGTCAACCAAGACCCGAATGAGACAGAAGCTCCCTAGACTGGTGCCCTGAGGACTGGCTGGTTCCCAGCCATCTGAGCATCTGCTGCATGCAAGTCGCTCTCCCTGCCCTTTTCATCACAATGAGGGGATGATGCAATAGGGGCTCAACAGAATATACATCTTGACCCTAAGGTGGCAATACTAAAATGTTTTATAAAACATTTCCTAAGGAAATACCAGAAGTTTACACAAATTGAAATGCTTCCTTTCTTTGCAGAAAATAATGGCTAATAGAGCTTTTTCTTTAGAGATTAAAAAAAAAATGTTATTAATACATTTATATGAATCACATGAATAAATATGTTAGTTTATTAATTAGATACTGTTTCTTGGTTCTAAATAGAAATTTTATCCTATTAATGTTTAATGCTCTATGAAAGAAAATAATTCAGAACTAAGCTGTTTAATTTCTCATTTTCTGCTTGCAAGTCTTAAGTAGGTTTTTACACATTATAATAAAAGATCTTGTCAGAACTTCCTATTTCCTGGGGATTTAGCAAAAGATAATAAATGGACTTTCCAAAAAGTTTCAAAGTCTAGTAAGCATCTTTAATAAATTGTGTTTCAGCTCCGTCTTAGTCCATCCACCATATTCATTAAAAAGAGGCTTCTATACTGAGAGCCCAGAAATCAATCCCAGTACATTCTCCTAAATCAATTTCACCCAATGGGCAGATCTTCAGAGAGCAAACACTTACAGAGATTGTATGATAATGGCCTTGGAGCCCATTATTAAACAACCTTTTCTCTTTTGGAGAGATATTGGTCTGGAAATTTTCCAATAGTGAGAGATTTCCAGAACAATGCATTTTCATTGTGAGTAATTCTGTGCTTTATGTAAAGCTAGAAATGAAAAAACATAAATCATTTTCTACTTACTTGTAAGAATGGAAGTCATATTAAACTTAGAAAGTTACTCTAGAGAAGAAAATGCTTCATGCTAACTATGGAATGAGGAAAATTCTGAAAAATAAAACAGTTTTTATTCACTTGAGCAGACACTACTTTTGAAAATCTAAAGGTAGCTATTAGCTGATTCAGAAATTATAGTAATCATATTTTAAATACAAAAATTAAAAGATATTTATTATAGTTACTACAAAACAAGTGTTTGATGTTAAAATTTTTAAATGTTTAAATTAACTAATAAATATATCAAAGGAGACTTTCTGGATTAACATAGTTATTTGTGGATAATTTAAATCAGGGCCACAGTTAGGAATAATTAACATGGTATAGACATCTGAAATTTTTTAAATTATATTTACAAGTAATAAAATAGTTTATGATTCCTAGAATGCATATTATTATTATAATAACAAATTGGCATTTTTGAATAATGGAAGTGATGAGAATTATAAGAAATTACATACACTAACCAGAAGTTCTTATACTAACAAATTCCTGGTGTTATTGTTGCTGTATTTCTTAATTCAAGCTCCCACAAACAAAAATGATTAATAAAATAATATTTTCCAATTATGCTACATAAACTGAATATTTCTAGAAAGCTCTATATGTTCATAACATAGCCACTAAACTTCATAGTTCTAAATATTAAATAACTAACGAAGAAAAGCTGAGAACTTCTTGATTGAAGATTTCCAAGATTGGCCCGGACAAGGCTCCTGTGAAATACTGCTGAAATAGAAAACCTAAATAGCTCTCTGTAGCATTCAGCAGAACAGACTAGTTATCATTATAATAGTGCTGAATAACAAAACAATGATACTAGAACATTAACATTACTGGAAATGATCCAGACAATTCAATGAGGTCAGACGCACATTGGGAGCACATGTATCTTTATCTTAAGTCCATCTAAAGTTTTTAAGCAACAATGTGATAGATCCCAAGATGGAAGCAGGGAGAACAAGGATAAGGTTATGATAGCCTAAACTAGGACGAGAAGAGCATCTGGTCCTGCCTCATTCCTAAGCTTCAGCCTTTATAGTGACTGGAAAACCTTTAAATACAACATAGTTCATCTCTGGCCCAGGCTCTAAGACAGCTGATAACTTAAAGCAGGCAGACTTTAAGAAATTCTAGCCCAACACAATGGGACACATGATCAACTCACTCTTGCTACTATTCTTACTATTTGGATAATAAGGCTTCCAATTTTTTATAGATTTTGTCTATCCTATCCCATACCCTAATTCTTATCAATGAACTCTAACTTTGTTCCCTGTGCCTGAAACTCTGAACCTCTGCATTGAAAATGGTTTATTTCCCAGCTGTAGGATGGGGGTCTTGTCCTACCCTTACTCAACCTGTTAACTTCCCAGACACTGGACCCTGTCCTTGAATCCTAGTCCAGCAGTCCCAGCCCAGTCTGCTACCTAATGTTTTCCTTAAACCCCTAGATACTTCCTACTCCTGGATTCCCCACTTCTGTGGTCTGACTCTTACAGCTGCTGGAATGGTCTGTTTGTGAAGATAACTACCCCTTAGGTATCTCTATGCCCTTTGAATATCATGCCAAACTGGATTA
Source organism: Equus asinus (assembly GCF_041296235.1). Taxonomy (NCBI): domain Eukaryota; kingdom Metazoa; phylum Chordata; class Mammalia; order Perissodactyla; family Equidae; genus Equus; species Equus asinus. Next base: position 121,297,265 of record NC_091793.1, on the reverse strand, counting down.
TCTGCTATGAAGTTGGATGTTTTCACCAGTAAATATGTACCTTTGATGATAGGTTTTTATACTATCTCTTCCAAGGTATGTTTCAGATACGTTGCCATGTTTTGAATTCTATTCCATAGGAATGAAAAACAGATGCTTGAGGAATTCTAGAGATGTCCTAACAGATTAAAAGATTCTCTCTAACAAACGAAATGACATATACGAGCCATGAAGATGTGCTGTAAAGATCTTATTTCAGGAAGCATGATTGACTACTACACACAGAATTACCCGACATCTGTTCCAAAGCCACGTTTCCCATGGGATGCTCCCAGCCAGTGACAGAGTGCAGCAGGGGTACTAAGGCAAACCCATTCCTGTGAGTAACTTTGGGTTTGAGCACTCTCCATTAGCCTGGCAAAAACTATTAGAATTTCACTACAATCAAAGACCTTCTTCCCAATCCTGCTTCCTACTCTAGCTCCTTTACAGGTGTTGGTCCTACATTGAAGTCTGACATGTTTTCCTTCCTTTAACTCTCCTCATTTTTCCTCCCAGAAATTTTCCCCAAAAATCTCTTGTACATTTAATCCTATTGAAGTGGGGTAGAATATGCCACCCTAAAATATGCCTCTTTGGAATAAAGATTACTTTCAGCTGAAGGCACTTGAAAAAACAGTAAATGCAGGGAGAGGCTTTCTCTGAACCCCTTTTATCTGCCTAAGCTTCCAAAAGGAACTCAGTTGTCATATATCCTCTCCCCTGGAGTTTTCACCAACAAGGGAAGATTGAATCTTATCACAGGAGAGGAGACTAGAAGTCAACACCACACCCAGACAAACTTTGTCACAAACTATCATATCTCCCATCTATTCTCCTAAGGGCCCATTCATCCTTCCTAAAAATCATTTACTTTCCCTTAAGTCCACTTCCCCTATTCAGAGGATATATAAATTCTCAAATCTCCTTGCTTTTCTGAGTGTTTATTTTTTTCTTGTGAAGCTCCCATGACATAATATTAAAAATAAATTTGAGCCAGCCCTGATGGCCTAGTGGTTAAAGTTCAGGGCACTCTGCTTTGGTGGCCTGGGTTCGCTTCCCAGTTGTGGAACCATACCACTTATCTGTCAGTTACCATGCTGTGGCAGTGGCTCACATAGAAGAACTAGAACAACTTAGAACTAGAGTATACAACCACGTACTGGGGCTTTGGGGAGGAAATAAATTAATAAAGTTATATACCTTTCCCCTGTTAATCTTCCTGTTGTCAGTTCACTTCACAGATCCAGCTATTGAACCTAGGAGGGTAGAGGGAAAGTCTTTCCTCCCCTACACTGTCTTGGTGTCTGCTGCTTAGAGCACCCAAACTAACAAAGACATTACAGTGATAACAATGATGGCATTTAGACCACACATTATATGATTTTTAAATATGTCATTATTAAGTTAAAAATTTATTATCTGTAAGTATAAATCTCTAAAAATAAGATTTGTATTTGGTTCCCTATTTTCAATCTTGAGAAATTTTATTTTAGATAATATAGAATTAGTCATTAATTTCTACTAAATCATTCATCTGGTTGGATTCATCTGGTTGGATTCTAATGGCACTATAGGTTAAAAACCAACAAATATTTCAAAAAATTCCATCGATTTTCATAAAACTATGCTCTGCTCTAAATGACTACTTTCTAAATAGAGGAAGATTACATTTAAAATCTGATTATTTCAAAAAACAAAGCTCTACTGTATATCACAACTATAAATAAATGTCCTAAAATTAAAGGAGAGAGACTCTCAAGATAATTAAAAATATAAACTCATCTTTAAAAATATTTTAGAATATTTACTTAGGTGAAATATTTCCTTTAAAAAGTGTTAGTTAAGAATAATTAACAAATAGTAGCATTTTAATATGAATAAGAAGGTAATGCCCCAACTACAGAAAAGCATCTGAAAAACATCCAAATAGTTCAAATACGATATGCAATTGAACTTATCAGCATAAAAATTAAAGCAAGAAAAATTCTAAAATTTCTCTGAGCTGTGGATTTAAGAAAAATTTAAACTTTGTAGTGTTTGAAAATACTCCCCAACAGTATATTAAGTACATTTCAAGTTAAGTAGAAGTAATGGGAGTTCACCCGGAATTAGTCAGTGGAAATCAGCTACAAAATTATCTGCAAATTTTCTACACATCTGAGAAAAAATAAACAGTAATAATATGCGTTATTCTTGGACACTATCCTTAAATGTTCCTATCATAAACTAAGCAGCAGAAAATGCTATGTTATAAAATGTTATAAGTATTAATGTTGGTGTTACAAGATCTATTTTTACAACTGAGGAAATCAGACAGGTATACATTGTGCATATTTTTATCACAAATCTAATCTTTAAATTCCTCATCAGAGGAGAGAATGTTAAAATTTAAATTTGATTCAGAACAATTTTTGTAAAAATCAGACTTTTTTAAAGCCAACTCAGAAATTCATATCACTTACCATTCTCCAACATCAGAGAATCAAAGTTATTTTCTACTCCTTGCAAAGTAAATTGTAAAGAACATTTTGGCTTCTCTTCTCTGCTTTTCCTTATATATGACTCATGCAGAAGCCCATATCTGTAGCACAAATGTTTCACTGAGTAAAATTACATGCTTCCAACTCTCCCCACAAAACTGAAGCACTTTGTTTCTATTATACTCTTACACTCGTTTGTACTCTATAAGATGCTTTCATGTATGGTTTATGTGGACCATATCTTTGATTTCCTACTACTTACTTTTGAGTATCTAATACAGTGTCTTTCACGCAACAAACATTCATAACATATTTTTCATCAACAGTGTGTATAATAATTAATAGTCAGACTCCTGGAAGATGGATTTTTTATTAATATTTGTCAATGTAATAAATTGCCACACAGAATCTATATCTCAAAGGGGTATTCATGTAAGTCATACTATCCCAGAAAACATGGAAGATGCCATCTTTTCAAAATATTGCAATCATATTAATCAACATGGTACAACAGTCTTTAGTGAAAAACAGGGTGAAATTAAAACAGGAAAAACTAATAGCATTGACAATGTGTTAAAAAGAGTAATGTAGAGAAATTAATCTTTCACAAACATGTGCTCCCTCAATTACTGTGATCCAGCATGTTGTAATCAATTCTAAAGGTTTATGCTATAATAAAATGACAACTTGTTTCTAAGCCATTACTCAGGGGTTTGCAAATTAAAAATGCTCTTTATTGTCATCTTAATGAGATGTAAAATTATAAGTTTCCTGTCCTCTCAAGTAGTGAACTTAGAACAATAGTTAACTTTCTTCACCACATCAGACACTAGATACTCTATGCAGAGCTTGCTGAGTGGGTAGCCCCAGATTTGCAACTCTCAGAGAAAGGAAGCAAGAGGAGGAGAGAATCACTTGATCTGTGCCACCTGGATTTGAAGGACACAGGGTCTAATGTTCAACACTTTCCTAAAAAATATGTAAAATTACGAGGTTGACCAAATCTACAATATTGAATGAGAGAGATGCCTAAGTTGGGAGCAGCCCTCACTCCAACGGTTTAGTGAAGCAAGTTCTGTGAGTACAGTGGCACTAAGGAAATTATCTGAGTTTGAAACATCTTTAAAAGATAGGGCCCAAGGGATCTTTGTGTGAAGGCAAAGTGAACCCAATAGCAAGAGTGTATAAGGGGTAGATCATAAGAATCAAGGTGGGGCCGGCCCCGTGGCCGAGTGGTTAGGTTGCGTGCTCCACTTCAGTGGCCCAAGGTTTCACTGGTTCGGATCCTGGGCGTAGACATGGCATCGCCCCTCAGGCCACGCTGAGGCAGCATCCCACATGCCACAACTAGAAAGACGCACAACTAAAATATACAACTATGTACTGGAGAGACTTGGGGAGAAAAAGCAGAAAAAAAAAAAAAAAGAGAACAGATTGGCGACAGTTGTTAGCTCAGGTGCCAATCTTTAAAAAAAGAACCAAGGAAAGTCTCTTCAATTATCATTTGAGAGTGGGAAAAGAAAAGAGAACTAAAACTTATCCACATACGTAAACAAAGTTCTAATCCCATTGTAGAAATGTGCTTCACCATTAGAGGCAGTTAATACTATATTTCTCTTCCTCCTTATCAGTTTATAATGTGCTATTGATGAAAATTATTGCTTTGGAGGGTGAGCATGTGTGTACGTGTTTGTGTGATACGTGTGTGTGCACATGTGTTTGATATAAGTGATGTGCTGGATACTGGGTAAAACAAAGGCATATCTGTCACTCACATAGGTGGGAAAATGTTGAAGAATAAATGAGACTAGTAGAGCTCATGACAACTCCTGGATAGTTCCACAGGACTTGGACTATCAAACACCATAGAAAGATCTATTGACTGGATTTATTATTCTAAAGTAACTAACTCATTTTGAAGGAAATTCGCTTTGAGATAGGGTAGATAGAGGTTCATTCATTTGATCAACAAATATATACTGTGGACCTGTTATGTTCAGAACAAAACTAAAATAGAGCTCACTACACTCATAAGGTTACATTCTACTCTGGGAGGTATATCAAATGCTATGCCTGGAAGAAAAAAGGATAGAGACAAAGGATACGGACAAGGTTATTTTCAGAGTGAAGGGAGATGCGATTTCACATGAGACTCTCAAGGATGGATAGGGAAGGCCTCTGTATGGGAGGAAAAGGTTTCCTTAATCCTCTTAGGCTCCCTGGCTGGGTCTGAAAAATAAACTGACAAAGGGAGATTAACAGGAGAAAAGCACACAAATTTATTTAATATGAGTTTTACGTGACACGGGAGACTTCACAAGGAAATGAAGACCTGAAGAAATAGTTAGGCATGAGTATTTCTGTGCTAGGTTTGTGGAGCATGTGCAGGTTTGTGGAGCAGTCATGGAGAAATGTGATAAGTTAGAGCATGAAGTAAATGAAGTAAACTGGGGCGAACTTAGTAAGGCCTGTGCATTCCGATTCTTCTTGGTGTCCCTTTATCTTTGGAGCCACAGATGCTGCCTTCCTCCTGGTATAGAGAGGTGAGGCACCTCTGTGGGAAGGGAGCTCTCACAGGAGAGGTTTATGACTTGTTTCAGAGGAGAAGGCAGGAAGAAGTTCAGATCTTCCTGCTTCTGCTGTTTTCTCAAACCTCTTCAGCTTATTCAGTATGCCAAGGTGCCATATTTTGGGGTAGCATATCATGAACCCCATCACCTCCCAGATAAGGTGGCAAGGAAGCGCTAACCATCTTCAAATATTTAAAGAGGCTCTAAGGCACGATCATTTACTATAGGGACAGATGCCTGGTTGACCATGAAGATGAGACTGCTGCATGATACTCAGCAGGCTTCACTGGTAATAACTCACTGGAGCTCATCTCTGCATCAGAATAGCTTAAATAATGCGAGAGAGATCCCAGGGGATATCTGGGGCATGAGTTAAACAGGCATAGGGAACAGCAAGTGCACAGACCCTGAGGCTGTTGAATGCTTGACAAGTGTGAGGACCAGCAAGAACCTGACTGAGAGAGGTCAGAGACAGCTGGGGACCAGGTCATGTGGGATGGATAGGCCATGCATACAAGACATTTGGATTCTTTTCTAAATGGAGTAAACAAAGGGAGAAAATAATTCATCTTTTTTCAAGAATCACTCTGGAGTAGTGTGGAAAAAAAAAAAGCGAGGACACAAGTTAGGAAGTGATCATGAATCACAGAGTTGAGACATGGCGGCAGTGCAGAGTAGGATGTAGGGAGAGGAGTTACTGAGATGGCTCAGCAGCTCTGAGGGACATTTTGAGGACAAGCTATATCATGGGAAAACATTTGATAAAACCATAGCCTTTGACAACTTGGAAGGCAGACCATGTGCCTTGACAGCCTGTAGTTCTGAGAAAAGCAGCCAGAAAAGGTAGGATTGTTAGTATGTGTTGACAAGTTTTCAAGAAAGGAGATAGTAAAAATACATATTTATGGCCTATAATTGTTAGCTATTGCCATAATAATGCTGCTGCCTAACAATTTCTCAGAAAACCTAAGTGATACATAATACGTTTATTAATCAAATATCTGTAGCTCAGTTGCTAGTGTGTCAGTAGGGAGCTTCCTGGGGTAACATGGTCTCTCTGGGCAACTCAGCTCAACTCCACATGGTCTCTCATCCTCTCACAGGCTATGCTAGGTCTGACCTCATGACACCGGCAGAGTTCCAAGAGAGAAAGCAGAAACATGCAAGGACTTTTTCAGTCTCTGTTCATACTAGGTTTGCTAACCTCTCATTGGCCAAAGCAAGACACGTGAACAAGTCTGTAGTCAAAGTGGGAGGAGACTGAAAAGCAAAAAGGCAGAGGGTGGATACAGGAGGCCACTGATTAAAGCTGTTAATGAAACCTAGCTATCAGAAGGCCTTGAGGGTTGTTAATACCAAGTAGCAGTAGGTATGACTGTTGCCCAGATACTTTCTCAAAGGCCAATTAATCTTTTAGAGCCAATAACCAAAGGTTTGTAGCAAGGACCTTATCTTCCTATTGTGCCTGTTGTTTGAAATTGTCTCAAATTAGCTGTCAGGTCCCAAAGGCCACTCTCAGCCTCAATGATTTGCTAGAAGGACTCACAGGACTCAGGCAGGCTGTTAGACTCATGGTTACTGATACTACAGCAAAAGGATAAAAATCAGCAAAGGGAACAGGTGCATGGGCCAAGTCCAGGAGAAACCAGCTATGAGCTTCCAGGTGTCCTCTCCCACGGGAGTCACATGGATTCACTTAACCCCTTAATTTTCCCTGTAATGATGTATGACAACACAGTCAAAGTCTTGTCAGCTGGAAAAGCTCACCCAAGCTTTGGTGTCTAGGGTTTCTACTGGGGGTGAGTCATGTAGGCATATAGCACCTATGCGAGTGACTTCGGTTACTCAGACTTCAGTCCCCAGAGCAAAAACAGGTGTTTACCATTAATCACATTGTTAGCATAAAGTATCTGATCAAACTGGCACTGCAGTGCCCAGGGCCTCAGGCATACAAAAACAGGTGTACATTAAACGCTGTTAGCATAAACTATCATAAAACTGGAAGTGCATGGCCTCAAATCTCAGGCATACAAAAACACCCTTATCAGGCAGAATATGCCAAGGGCACAGAGCTCATCTCCCAGGGGCTGATGATAAGCTTTTCTTGGGAATGTGCTGGGTCTGAGCAACCCAGGTCTGCTGAGTTAACCTTTCCAGCACAGTAGTCACCAATAAAATAAGGCCAACTGGGGTGGGTCAAGCACAAGAGTCAAAAACAAAGCAGGCTAAAGATCCATGAAAAGAACTAGGGGTATAGAAATTGGTACTGACTAAAGATCAATAACCCAGAAAACCACTAGGTATTTAAGCAAATTGCTTTGATAAAGAAAGAAACAAATGAAAGAAGGAAGGAAGGAAGGAGTCAGTTTGGCAAACAAACATCATTTTCTGATCATGAAACTAGCCCCAATGGCCTAGTTTACTTTCCAATACCCTTTTCTGATGACTGACTCACACAGAGGCTGTGTAAGAAAAATAAGTGTAATTGTACTTTATGTCATTGTCATGTTGGTCTCTTTAGTGTGGCAGCTTAACTTTCATTCTAAATAATGGAATTCTAAAAATAAATCTATGAAAATATGTTCATGTTCTATATTAAAAAATAGAAAGTTTACTAGATGATATTAAGGAAACAAATCAAGAGATGTCTCATGTTTATGGGCAGAAAAATTAATATGGTAATGATGTCAATTTTCTTCAAATTGATCCACAAATACATTTTATCTCTCAATTGCTAACGCGAATTGAACAGCTTTAGTGAGATATAATTGACGTGTAATAGCTGCACATAAAGTATTCAGTTTGATATTTGACAAATATACATATCCATGAAATGACCACCACAATCATAATGACAAATATTTCCATCACACTCAGAAGTTTTCTCACGTCCCTTTGTAATTCACATCTTCTCAATCCTTCTCCCACCAAGCAAAGTACTGGTCTGCTTTTTGACACTATAAATTAGTATGTACTTCTTAGAATTTTATATAATTAGAATCATACTATATTAACTCTTTTTTCTGGCTTCTTTCACTTGTTATTTTAAGATTCATCCATATTTTTCATTATTAATTGATTGTTCCTTTTTATCACTGAGTAACATTCCATCATATGGACACTTCACAAATTGCTCATCCATCATCTACTGATGGACACTTATGGTTAATTCCAGGTATGGGGTATTACAAATAAAGCTGTTGTGACATTTGCATACAAGTCTGTGCGGACACATGCTTGCTTTCTTTCAGGTAAATGTCTAGGGTTGGGTTTGCGGGGTCATATGGTAGGGATATGTATAACATTTTAAGAAAATGAAACTATCTTTTCAAAATGATCGTATAAATTACAGTTGCACCATTACTGCGAAACAGCTCCAGTGGCATCTCATTCTCACCCACACGGTTTGATTAGCCCTTTTGAATTTAGCCAATGCAATGGGTAGGTAGTAATACTGAATTATGGTTTTAATGTACATTTTTCTAAAGATTAATGATGTTGAGTATCTTTTCATGTGATTATTTGCCATCCACATATCTTCTTTGGTGAAGTATCTCTTTGACTCTTGCCTCTTTTTAATTAGGTTGTGTATTTATTGTTAAATTGTAAGAGTACTTTATATATTCTAAACATAAATCACTGGTCAAATACATGTTTTGCAAACATTTTCTCCCAATGCGTGTCTTGCCTTTTTATATTGTTAGCATCTTTTGAAAAGCAAAAATATATAATTCTGATGAAATCTAATTTACTGATTTTTCTTTTATACTTTTCGCTGTTTTTCTCTTATAAAATAAATCTTTGTCAAAAAAAAGTCACTAAGATTTTCACCTATGTTTTCTCCCAGAAGTTTATGGTTTTAAGTTTCACTTAGATCTACACTTATGTCAAGTTCATTTTGTATATGGTTTCAAGAGAAAGGTATGTCTGTTTGTTTTTAATGGCTATAATTGTCCAGCATCGTCTGTTGAGAGATTTAATTTTCCCCACTGAATTGCCCCAAAACCTTTATCAAAAATCAATTAGTCATATATGTATAGGTTTCTTTGCGGACTCTCTGTTCTGTTCCATTGATCTAATTGTATGTCTATGTCAATGTTATGCTGACGATTACTATAGCTTTATTCTAAGTCTTGAAGTCAGGTAGTGTAAAATTCCAAATTTTGTTACTATATTTCAAACTTTTTGGCTATTCTGGGTGCTTTGCTTTTCCATGTAAATTTTAGAATCAGCTTATCAATTTCTACAAAAAAAATTCTGCTGGGGATTTTGATTGGGATTGTGTTGACTCTTCATATCAATTTAGGGAGAAATATATCTTAAAAATATAGTGTCTCCCAATCTCTAAGCATGGTATATTTTTCGATTTACTTAGATAGTATTTAATTTCTCTCAGCAATTGTAGAATTCAGTGTATAGGTCCTGAACATTTCTTGTTAGATGTATCCTTAAATATTTCATAATTTTTGACATTAGTATAAGTGGTATTGTTTTCAATTTCAATGTCCAATTACTTGCTGTGTATATATAGAAATAAAATTGATTTTTGAATATTGATTCTATATATTGCAAGCTTGCTAAACTTACAATTACTTCTAGATTTTGTAATTTCTTTAGCTTTTCTATATAGTTGACCATGTTATCTGAGACTAAAGAGACTCCTTTCCCATCTTTATGTTTCTAATTTATTTTTATTCTTGATAGTATTGCAGAAAACTCCAGTAAGATGTGATTAGACATTTTTGTCTTGTTCCTGATCTTAGAGAGAAAGCATTCACTCCTTCACCATTAAGAATGATGTCAGCTGTAGTTTTTATGTGGAAACTCTTTATTGGACTGAGATTTCCATTTATTCTTAGTTTGCTGAAAGTTTTTCTCATGAATACGTGTTGAATTATATCAAATGTTTTTCTGAATCTGAGATGATTATGAGTTTTCTTTTTTGGCCTGTTAATATGAATAATTATATAACTGAATATAACCTTCCATTGCTGATATAAGCCAGATTTGTCAGGATTTTATGTTCTTTTTCATATATTGTTGGATTAATTGTTAAAATTTTTGTTTAAAAATTTAATCTATGTTTGTGACATGCTGGTATCATAGATGGTTAAAAAATATTCCTTTCTCTTCTATTTTCTGGAAAAGTTTTATAGAACCATTATTATTTCCTCCTTAAATATTTGCTACAGACACCACCACAGGAATTTGGGCCTGGAGATTTCTTTGTAAGAAGGTTTTAACTACAAATTCAATTTCCTTAATATAGGATATTAGGTAACCTATTTTTTTCTTGAGTAAACTTTCATAAGAATGTATTAATTTTGTCTAAGCTGCTGAATTTATTTGTACAAAGTTGCTTATAATATTCCCTCATTATCTTTTTAGTGTTTGTAACAACTATAAAGATGTCCCCTCTCTCATGTTGACCACTTGTGTCTTCTCTTTTTTCCCCAATCTTGGCTATAATTTTATCAGTTTTACTAATCCTTTCTGTCTTAGTTCATTCCGGCTGATTAAAAGAAAAATTCATAGACTGGGTGGCTTAAATAACAAACTTTTGTTTCTCACAGTTCTGGAGACTAGGAAGTCCAAGATCAAGGCACCAACAGATCCACTGTTTAGTAAGGGCCCGTTTCCTGGTTCACAGACAGTGTCCTCACATGCTGGAAGGGACTAGGGAGCTCTCTTCAGTCTGTTTAATAATCTCACTCATGAGGCTCCTAATCACCCGTGAATGGCCCCACCTCCAAGCACCATCACATTGGGGATTAGGTTTCACCATATAAATTTTGGAGGGACATAAAAATTTAGTCTACAGCACCTTCAAAGAACTAGTTTTTGGTTGCACTTATTTGCTCTATTTTTTTTTTTTTTGATTCTGCTCTTATCCTTATTATTAGCTCTCTTCTGCTTATATATGTTTAACTCACTATTGTTTTTCTAGTTTCCTAAGGCAGAAAATTATGGTCTAGGTTTTAGAGTTTTCTACTCTTTTAATATGTATGTTTAAGGACATAAACTTCTGTCTAAGCACTGCTATAGTTGTCTCTCTACAAATTCTAATATGTCTCTTTTTAACTTTTACCTACTGAAAATATTTTCATATTTTCTTTGTGATTTCTTCTTTGAGCCATGTGTTATTTAGATGTGTGCTTTCATTTTGTTTTTTAGCTTGCAAATATTTGGAGATTTTCAGATATCTTGCTTTGATTGATTCCTAATTTAATTCCATTGTGGTCATCATTGATACTTTGCATGATTTGAATCCCTCTAAAATACTTTGAAGCCTTTCTTATGATCCAGAATATTGTCTATCATGATAGACATTACTTTTGTTCTTGAAAATAATCTGTGTTGTCATGGGACGAGAAACAAAGGAAATTGAAGAAAACCGGAAAACAAGACACAAAATGGTAGTGGTAGGCCCCCACATCTCAATAATCACTCTAAATGTAAATGGATTGAACTCCCCAATCAAAAGACACAGAGTGGCAGGATGGATCAAAGAACAAGATCCAACAATATGCTGCCTCCAGGAAACACACCTCAGCCCCAAAGACAAACACAGACTCAGAGTGAAGGGATGGAGAACAATACTCCAAGCTAATAATGAACAAAAGAAAGCAGGTGTCACTATACTAATATCAGACAAGGTAGATTTCAAAGCAAAACAGATAAAGAAAGACAAAGAGGGACAGTATATAATGATAAAAGGGACTCTCCACCAAGAAGATATAACACTTATAAATATATACGCACCCAACACAGGAGCACCAAAATTTGTAAAGCAACTCTTAATAGAACTAAAAGAAGACATCAACAACAATACAATAATAGTAGGGGACCTCAACACACCATTAACACCAATGGACAGAACATCCAGACAGGAAATCAACAAGGAAATAATAGAATTAAATGAAAAAATAGACCAGATAGACTTAATAGATATATATAGAACACTTCATCCAAAAACAGCAGGTTACACATTCTTCTCAAGTGCACATGGAACATTCTCAAGGATTGACCATATTTTGGGAAACAAAGCAAGCATCAATAAATACCAGAGAGTTGAAATAATATCAAGCATCTTTTCTGATCATAATGCTATGAAACTAGAAATCAACTACAAGAAAAAAGCAGAGAAAGGTGTAAAAATGTGGGGACTAAACAACACGCTTCTGAACAAACAATGGATCACTGAAGAAATTAAAGAAGAAATCAAATATTATCTGGAGACAAATGAAAATGAGAACACGACATACCAAACCATTTGGGATGCAGCAAAAGCAGTCCTAAGAGGGAAATTCATCGCAATACAGGCTCACCTCACTAAACAAGAAAAAGCTCACGTAAGCAACCTCAAACGACACCTAACAGAACTAGAAAAAGAAGAACAAACAAAGCCCAGAGTCAGTAGAAGGAGGGAAATAATAAAAATAAGAGCAGAAATAAACGATATTGACACAAAAAAAACAATAGAAAGGATCAATGAAACAAAGAGTTGGTTCTTCGAAAGAATTAACAAAATTGACAAACCCTTAGCCAGACTTACCAAGAAAAGAAGAGAGAAATCGCAAATAAATAAAATTAGGAATGAGAGAGGAGAAATCACAACAGATACCAATGAAATACAAGAGATCATAAGAGAATACTATGAAAAACTATATGCCAACAAATTGAACAACCTGGAAGAAATGTACAAATTCCTAGACTCCTACAATCTCCCCAAACTGAATCAGGAAGAAATGGAGAATCTGAATAGGCCAATCACAAGTAAGGAAATAGAAACGGTAATCAAAAACCTCCCCAAAAATAAGAGTCCAGGAACAGACGGCTTCTCTGGAGAATTCTACCAAGCATTCAAAGAAGACTTAATACCTATTCTTCTCAAACTGTTCCAGAAAATTGAGAAAGATGGAGTACTCCCTAACACATTCTATGAAGCCAACATCACTCTGATCCCCAAACCTGACAAGGACAACACAAAGAAGGAGAACTACAGGCCGATATCACTGATGAACATAGATGCAAAAATCCTCAACAAAATTTTGGCAAACCGAATACAGCAATACATCAAAAAGATTATACACTATGATCAAGTGGGATTTATACCAGGGACACAGGGATGGTTCAACATCCTCAAGTCAATCAACGTGATACACTACATCAACAAAATGAAAAACAAACACCACATGATCATCTCAATAGATGCAGAGAAAGCATTTGACAAGATCCAACACCCATTTATGATAAAAACCCTCAATAAAATGGGTATAGAAGGAAAGTACCTCAACATAATAAAGGCCATATCTGACAGACCCACAGCCAACATCATACTCAATGGACAAGAACTGAAAGCCATCCCTCTGAGGACAGGAACAACACAAGGGTGCCCACTTTCACCCCTCCTATTCAACATAGTACTGGAGGTGCTGGCCAGAGCAATTTGGCAGGAAAAAGAAATAAAAGGAATCCAAATAGGTCACGAAGAAGTAAAACTCTCACTGTTTGCAGACGACATGATCTTATATATAGAAAACCCCAAAGAATCCATAGAAAAACTGTTAGAAATAATCAACAACTACAGCAAAGTAGCAGGGTATAAAATTAACGTGCATAAATCAGTAACATTTCTATACACTAACAATGAACTAACAGAAAAAGAACTCAAGAACTCAATCCCATTCACAATCGCAACGAAAAGAATAAAATACCTTGGGATAAACTTAACCAAGGAAGTGAAGGATCTATACAATGAAAACTACAAGACTTTCTTGAAAGAAATTGACAATGACATAAAGAGATGGAAAGACATTCCATGCACATGGATTGGAAGAATAAACATAGTTAAAATGTCCATACTACCTAAAGCAATCTACAGATTCAATGCTATCCCAATCAGAATCCCAAGAACATTCTTCACAGAAATTGAACAAACAATCCTAAAATTCATATGGGGCAACAAAAGACCGCGAATTGCTAAAGCAATCCTGAGCAAGAAAAACAAAGCCGGCGGAATCACAATCCCCGATTTCAAAACATACTACAAAGCTACAGTGATCAAAACAGCATGGTACTGGTACAAAAACAGGTGCACAGATCAATGGAACAGAATTGAAAGCCCAGAGATAAAACCACACATCTATGGACAGCTAATCTTCGACAAAGCAGCAGAGGGCCTACAATGGAGAAAAGAAAGTCTCTTCAACAAATGATGCTGGGAAAACTGGACAGCCACATGCAAAAGATTGAAAATTGACCATTCTTTTTCACCACACACCAAAATAAACTCAAAGTGGATCAAAGACCTAAAGATTAGGCCTGAGACAATAAGTCTTTTGGAAGAGAATATAGGCAGTACACTCTTTGACATCAGTTTCAAAAGAATCTTTTCGGACACTATAACTCCTCAGTTGAGGGAAACAATAGAAAGAATAAACAAATGGGACTTCATCAGCCTAAAGAGCTTCTTCAAGGCAAGGGAAAACAGGATTGAAACAAAAAAACAGCTCACTAATTGGGAAAAAATATTTACAAGCCACTTATCTGACAAAGGGTTAATCTCCATAATATACAAAGAACTCACACTGCTTAACAACAAAAAAACAAACAACCCGATCAAAAAATGGGCAGAGGACATGAACAGACATTTCTCAAAAGAAGATATGCATATGGCCAATAGACACATGAAAAGATGTTCATCATCGCTAATCATCAGGGAAATGCGAATCAAAACTACACTAAGATATCACCTTACACCCGTCAGATTGGCAAAAACATCCAAAACCAAGAGCGACAAATGTTGGAGAGGTTGTGGAGAAAAAGGAACCCTCATACACTGTTGGTGGGAATGCAAACTGGTACAGCCACTATGGAAAACAGTATGGAGATTTCTCAAAAAGTTAAAAATAGAAATACCCTATGACCCAGCCATCCCATTACTGGGTATCTATCCTAAGAACCTGAAATCAGAAATCTCAAGAGTCCGTTGCACCCCTATGTTCATCGCAGCATTATTTACAATAGCCGAGACGTGGAACCAACCTACATGCCCAGAAACTGATGATTGGATAAAGAAGATGTGGTATATATACACAATGGAATACTACTCAGCCATAAAAATAGACAAAATTGGCCCATTCACAACAACGTGGATGGACCTCGAGGGTATTATGTTAAGCGAAATAAGCCAGTCAGAGAAAGACGAACTCTATATGACTCCACTCATAGGTGGAAGTTAGTATATTGATAAGGAGATCTGATCGGTGGTTACCAGGGAAAAGGGGGGGTGGGGGGAGGGCACAAAGGGGGAAGTGGTGTACCCACAACATGACTAACAAAAATGTACAACTGAAATCTCACAAGGTTGTAATCTATCATAACATTAATAAAAAAAAATAATCTGTGTTTTTCTGTTGTTGGATGGAATGTTCTATAAATGTTGTCATTTAGGTCAAGTTGGTTGATTGGTTTATCCCTACTGATTTTCTACTTACACGTTATTTAAGTTATTGAGAGAGTAGTAGTGAAATGTCTTACTCTGATTATGGATTTCTCTATTTCTTCTTGAACTAATAGTTTTTGCTTTATATATTTTGAAACTGTGTTATTAGATGTGTAAACATTTAGGATTGTTAAATCCTCTTTTTTTTTTAAAAGATTTTATTTTTCCTTTTTCTCCCCAAAACCCCCTGGTATATAGTTGTGTATTTTTAATTGTGGGTCCTTCTAGTTGTGGCACGTGGGATGCCACCTCAGCATGGTGTGATGAGCAGTACCATGTCCGTGCCCACAATCAGAACCAGTGAAACCCTGGGTCGCAGAAGCAGAGCACGCGAACTTAACCACTTGGCCACAGGCCAGCCCCTGTTAACTCCTCTTGATGAATTTACAACTTTATTCATTAGTAAAAGACCCTCTTCATCCCAGGCACCATTTCTTTCCTGCTAATAGTGGCAGCCACATATTCAGAGCACTCTCAGTCCCTACTGTAGGTCTGCCAACATTGGAGTGGATTCAGCACAGTCCTAGGTTTAGTAGTAACATCTGGGACCTCGCTTTTTGGGGGGGGGTTTTTTTGAGGAAGATTAGCCCTGAGCTAACATCTGCTGCCAATCCTCCTCTTTTTGCTGAGGAAGACTGGCCCTAAGATAACATCCATGCCCATCTTCCTCTACTTTATATGTGGGACACCTGCCACAGCATGGCTTGACAAGTGGTGCCATGTCCACACCTGGGATCCAAACCTGTGAACCCCAGGCCAGAGAGAAGTGGAATGTGTGAACTTAACCACTGCACTACTGGGCTGACCCCCTGGGACCCCGTTTTTTATTTTACCAATGGCAATATTCTTGTTGCAAGTACACTAAGGAGACAGTCACAGCTGAGACTAGAAGAGAGAACCATTGAGAAATTAGACCGGAGAGTACGGCTGCAAGGGCAGGAATAGGATACACTTTTGAGGGGACAATTCCATCACATACTGAACTCTTCGATTTCTTTCCCTTTGACTTTTAGAGCAGTTATATTTTGTCAATAATTTAAAATTAATTTACTTATGTGTTATAATCCCACTTAGTTTTTTCCCCAAATCTATAGAAAATCACTTTACTACACAGAGGTTTGTGGAATAAAGTGATGCTTGCAACCAAAAGGAAAGTTATTTCTACCCCAAATTAGACAGTCACACCTGCCCCACGTGCCTTGTTGCCATTCCCTGTGGGCCCACACCAAAGAGGGTGCAGATTATGGTGTCCAAGCTGCGATGATAGTGAAGAGACAGGTATTCTTGATAAAATGATATCTAAGGGGAAAGGGGAGACGAGTTTTATTTAGCTTAGAGTCTTTTAACCTCTCACTGTACACACACACACATATATACATACATGCTACACGCATATGCATATATGTATATACACACAGCATATACATATATATGATAAATATATATAGCATGCATACAATAAATGATTTTAAATGAATAACTAAAATATGCAGGCAACAAGAAGATGATAAGAAGCTGTCAAATATATAATTACAAGTATTTCTCACAATAGAAAGGAGTTATTGTATGGTTGAATTAGTGGTACTATCTCATAAGATTTCACAAGTTAACAGTGAAAAAGTGACTCAGAACAGTTCTTTAGTTATTCCTGCTTTAATACATCTTCTAACGCTGCATGTAAAAAGTAAAGTAATTCACTACAAAAAGAGTTAAATGTTGTATGAATTAGTAATAGCAGTGGCTAAGGCCAGTCTTTGTTATTCATGACATTTAGCTTGGTAAATAGCATATTTTACAATCCACAATTGCAAACAAAAAACTATCTAAAGTAAAGTAAAAGGTATTATATGCTAATGTTTATATCATATTGTTGTTAAAAATTAATTTCCAAAGTTTTGATTATCAAAGAGTATTATGAAGACAAAGAAAAACATTTTTAGTAAGCTATGAATAGCCCACAATTTGAATGAAGTCCTCCGTGGTATTTTTCATTTTTCTAATAGTCTAGAATGACTATTCAGATAAGGCCAATGCCAATGAAAATGATAGTGATGATAATCAGGATCTCTTTTATGCTAATGAAACCCTGAGGAAAGACTCAGACATTTAAATTAGATTATACAATAATCCAGTTGAAGGAGATTTTAAAATACCCTTTGTAATAAGTATTTTTGCAGCTTTGACTCAACTTGAAGTCAACAGTCTGCTTCTGAAAGATGCTGTAAGAATTTTAAAATGTGAGGATTTATTTCTCTGACATTTTCTCCTATATGAAGTTTTTGTATCCAAGAAGGCTTTTGCCCTGGGATTCACAAATAGCTAAGACAGCAGATGCAGGGAGCCAGGTACAGTTTAAGTGGTGGCTCATGTGATTTTTGTAATTATTTTCCCATTTCATACATAAGGAAACTGAAGCAAGAAAAGTTTAGCAACTTGTCCGAAACCACAAAGGTAATAAAAGGTGGAGTCCGGATTAAAAAGTCTGACTGTAAAGCCCTTGAATTTATCTTAAAACATTTTCTAGGGGCTGGCCCCGTGGCCGAGTGGTTAAGTTCACGCGCTCCGCTGCAGGCGGCCCAGTGTTTTGTTGGTTCGAATCCTGGGCGCGGACATGGCACTGCTCATCAGACCACGCTGAGGCAGCGTCTCACATGCCACAACTAGAAGGACCCACAACGAAGAATATACAACTATGTACCAGGGGGCTTTGGGGAGAAAAAGGAAAAAATAAAATCTTTAAAAAAAAAAAAAAACATTTTCTAATACTCTAGTGCTCACTTCTCAGTCCCTTTAATATTTACCTCCAAATCTTTTTATTTACTTCCAATTTCTCCTACAGCAATGTGCAATACAATTAAATCAAAATATAAATAAATTTAAAAATATATACAACTAATATCAGAGTCAAGGGACTACTTTCTTTGAAATATAAAGTTACTAAAATCAGTAAGTAAAATACCAAAAAATAATAGAAATAGAAAAATAAATAGGATTTGTTTGAACAATTAATACTTTAGGAAGATCCATGTGGTCCACTAAAATACACTGCCATGAAATTCTGGTTAAATATCTTTAAAAAAATGACTTGCCTTAAAGTAAAAGAAAGGCTAAGAAAGTTACTTACATCTAGATAACTGTTAGTCCCGCACAGAGTCTGAGAGAAATGGAATCAAGATGAGAAACACCATCTTTTTTTTATAAGCTGATCAACTTACATTTTGCCTTATTCTCTAGATGTTTAAAATGGGAGGGTAAATCCAGTCTCTCTTACTCCATCATAACCAAGAGTAGAAGTTTCTAATGGTATCTATTGATAGACAGAAAGGAAGAATAAATGCAAAGACTTGTCATAAAGTTCATTCATTGTTCATAAAGTGGTAAAAGTACAAACTTAAGGTAGCTTTTCAGGCTAAAAGAAAATTATCCAAGATGGAATCACTATAGAAGGTAATATAAACAAAAACTAATTTGAAATAGATCTTAAGTCGAAATATAAAAAATATAGTTTATAGAAATGAATGAGTATATTTCTATGATCTTGAATGAGACAAAGTTTAAAAGAAACATTAATGTAAAAGAAAAAATGGATAAACTGGACCTTATTTAAATGAGAAACTCATATTCATCAACCTACACCATTAGAAAATTTCCACTCTGGGCCATGATGGAGTAAGCAGCTCCCTCCTTAAACAACTAGAAAATCAGACGAAATATATGAAGCAATGGTTTTAAGACATCAGACAACTGGCAGCAAAGTGATCCCTGAGAGAAGAGAAAGAGATCAGGGGAGATCTCCAATTAACTCAACTTACTGCCTGAAGAGAATTTCGAGGTGCAGCACAGCCGGGAGGAAGTACACCTCATAAATTATGAACACAAAGTTTGGAATTCTGAGAGGACAAGTTGGGTAGAATTTGAGACACAAAATACCCAAGAGGAGGCAGCTTCAGAGAGAAAAAGCCCTCCAGGATCTGTGAAAGGGTCCCTTTCCCTTCAAGCCTTTGGCTGAGTACTATTTGGTTCACGCATGTGGAAAAACTAACCCAAAGCCAGAGAAAGAACAACGCTAAGAAGGCAGCAGTACAAATACTGGAACTACACAAGTCTGAGAAGAGTTCATGTTTCCCCACAGCTAGAGTAAAAACATCTGCCTAACAGAGGAGACGTCACATCATTGGTTAACTCCCCAGAACAGTTTTTTCCTTTATAACGAGACCAAAGTAGCACTAGATTAAAGACTTAAATGGACTCATTCTCTCAAAGACTAAAAACGAATCTTGAAAAGATCAAGAGGGAAATCAAGGAGATCAAGATGGCAGAGCAGGAAGATCCTTAGCTCCCCTCCTCCCACGGACACATCAAAAATACAATTACATATAGAACGACTATTGCTGAGAATGACCTGAAGACTAGCAGAGGAGATTTTCCACAACTAAGGACATAAAGAAAAAGCCACATCAGCATGGGTAGGAGGGGTGGAGACCCAATCTAGTCGGATCTCACATCCCTGGTGCGGCAGTCCCCAAGGCCGACAAGATATCACAACTGCGGAGGTCCCACCAGATGAGCAAGGGGCCCGAGCTCCACATCGAGCTCCCCAGCCCAGGGGACTTGCCCCAGGAAGATGAGCTCCCATATGTCTGGCTTCCAAAAACTAGCAGGGCTTATGTCCAGGAAAGCCAGAGGGCTATGGGAAACAGGGACTCTGCTCTTAAAGGGCACAGTGAAAGAAAAAAATCTCACTAGTAATGGCAAACATATAGTGAAGGTAGAGGTTCAACCATCTATGTAGCTAGTTTGAAGGTTAAAAGACAAAAGTAGTAAAATCATCTATATCTACAACAATTAGTTAAAGGAAACAAAATAAAAAGATGTAAAATGTGACATCAAAAACATAACCTGTGTGGGAGGGGAGTAAAATGTAGGGCTTTTAGAATGTGCTGGACCTTAAGCAGCCATCCACTTAAAACAGACTACTATATACATAGGTTGTTATATGTGAACCTCATGGTAACCACAAACCAAAAACCTATAATAGACACACACAAAAATAAAGAGAATACAAATATAACACTAAAGGAAGTTATCAAACCATCAGTTTTAGAAAATCTAAATGATTAGCACTAGTTAAATATGGCTTTTAAAAACTTCAAAATTAAGAACAGATATAAATGTGATCATCCTAATCTAAATTCTAATCAAATGTCCATAAAGGGAATTCAATACTTTAAATTAAAACTCTCTTCCGAATGTGTAAATCAAAGTTATGCTTATAATACTAATTAGATTGTCTTTAATTAAACCTCAGTTATGTATAATAGAAATCTTAAATATCATTAAAATTATATGTGGAAGTAATTATTGACAAAAAATCTAGTTTTGACAATCTTGCAAAAATCTCATGCAAACATAACTTTTATTTAGACTCTGTACTTTTTTACTTTACATGTTTTTGTGGAGTTTTTTTTGAGGAAGATTAGCCCTGAGCTAACATTGTACCCATCTTCCTCTATTCTATATATGGGACGCCTGCCACAGCATGCTTGACAAGCCATGCGTAAGTCCGCACCAGGGATCCCAACCGGTGAACCCTAGGCTTCCAAAGTGGAACATTGGAACTTAACTACTGCGTCACCAGGCTAGCCCCTACATAGTTATTTTTGAAATGGATAAATTTGGGAATTATTTACCATCTAAAAAAATGAATTTTCTTCTCTCTCAGTATAACAAAAAAATTCATGAAAAATACCGTTTAATTCACCCATAGGGTGAGTTGAAGACAAAGCCTTAAAGACAGGAGAGTGTGGCGAGTAAGACAGTCATGATGATGATGTCCCCACAGGCCTATTCCCACCTTAATCTGTAACAAGAATGGAAACACAAAGTCTCACAGTAAAGTCTCACATAAAATAACATCTACAAACTACAGGGCAGATTTACGATCTTAAAATAGTAGTTTCAGATCTGGTTTTTTTGTTTAAAAAATAAATCATCCAGGGGCTGGCCCCGTGGCCGAGTGGTTAAGTTCGCGCGCTCCGCTGCAGGCGACCCAGTGTTTCGTTGGTTCGAATCCTGGGTGCGGACATGGCACTGCTCATCAAACCACGCTGCAGCAGTGTCCCACATGCCACAACCAGAAGGACCCACAACAAAGAATACACAACTATGTACCGGGGGGCTTTGGGGAGAAAAAGGAAAAAAATAAAATCTTTAAAAAAAATAAAAATAAAAAAAAACAAGTCATCCATGTATCCAAAATAATGAAGGCATTTTGTAAGTATTAAAAAGCACGTATTTTTCCCCCATTGCTTCCTGTACATTAACATACAATGAAATATTTGCTTTTAAATATCCACAATGTCTCTCAGACTGATAAGCACCCATTCGCATCCCCACGTCTCCCGGTAATTTATCTTCATCTTAATATGTTGGTGATGAAGAACCAACCTCATATTGATGATTGCTGGGACCACTACAGAATAAACAATCGTGATTGCTGAGCTAATACAAAGGATCATATCATCGAATCAGACTCACACAAATCAGAACCCTTACCCAGTATCAAGCTTTACTAGTCATTTCAAAGATACTAGTAAGGAAGAGGCAGACGATCCATGGAGACACTGGGACACATAACGGGGTTTTCAGGTCTTTCCTTCCCACACGGGGCACGTGCTCTCTGGTTCAGATTAATAGGCGAAGCTGAGATAAAACTGGGTGAGGGTGAATTTAATCAATAACTCCCATGAAAAAGGAAAAGGCAACATGCTTTCTTCATTTGTAATAACCATCCAAATTATGCACTTAGAAAAAGTGACATAACTATCAGATGATGTGTCTGGTCAAACTTTCCAATTCATAACATCACCTTTATCTTAAATGCCTCCACCATGTGTTTCCTACGCTCCCACTTTCACGGTTAAGTCTTTCAGAACACCATCCATATCACGCATAGCGATACTAAAATATTAAAGTTTCTCAATCTCAACACCATTATCATTTAGGGCTGAATAATTCTTTGTTGTAGGGGGCTGCTCTGTGTATTATAGGATGTTTAGCAGCATCCCTGGCCTCTACCAACAGGTGTCAGTAGCAACCACCCTATTGTGACATGTTTCCAGACAAGGCCAAACAAATGGTTCTGAACTGCGAAATTGCTCCCAGTTAAGAACACTGCTATTTATTGAGCACCCTTATCTAGCAATCCTAAGAAACTTCATATACCAAATCCCAGACCACTACACCCAAACCGTTGCAAAAGGCCCAGGATCTCTCACTGTGAGTTGTGCAAGCTGATCTCAGCCTTTTAGATAAACTTTCCAGAGTCTGTGGCTTTATCTGAGGGTAAATTCAGACCCCTGTCCAAGTATTTTTCATTCTAAATCACAATTCTCATCATTGAATTATAATTTCTCTAGATCAGAATAGAATGAAATTGCCATGGTGTTTAAGTCATAAGAGTGGGTACACTGTTTTTTAAAAGTCATCTAAACAGATTCCTTCAGTTGAGTCAGTTATTTCCTTCTGCATATTTTCTTGTCTCCTCTTTGCACCCTTTTCTTTATGTGGCCTGGGTCTTTTATCTTTCACACATAATATTCCTGGTAACAAAGCCTGATAGTCAGATACTTCTTCCTGAATATTCTCTTGACTTCCTAAGAACTAGATTACATAAAGCTCCCAACATTAGGAAGCACTCCAGACCATGCATCTAACATCAGCTGTATCAGTGGCATTTAATTAGGTGCGACTTCTGGTCCTGATTAAGCCAGTTAAATTCACGTGTACTTGTAGTATTCCAATCTCTTTGGAAGGATTATTCCATTCATGGGTGGGGTAGTGAGGGGGTCAGACACTCCTCTCAGGGTAGTTGTATCACCCCTATGATATAAACCACTGTAGCAAATTACCTGTAACATCCAGAAACATCTGCTTACTGAAGTTTACAACCACTTGAGGATCAATTGTCAAGAAGAAAACTTCCTTCCTTTCAGCAGAACCTAAAATTAGCAATATAGCCCCAATATGAGGTTCCTGCGGCTGCCATAACAAATTTCTCAAACTATGTGGCTTAAAACAACAACTTATTCCCTCACAGTTCTAGATGCTCGAAGTCTGAAATTAAGGTGTTGGTAACGTCATGTTCTCTCTGAAGGCTTCAGGGGAGGATCCTTCCATGCCTCCTCGTAGCTTCCAGTGTTCTTCAGCAGCCCTTGCCGTTCGCTGGCTTACTGATGCACCATTCCAATCTCTGTCTCCCTCTTCACACGACCTATCCTCCTGTGTGCCAATGTCCAAATCTCCCTCTCCTTAGAGGGATATTATTCACTGCATTATTCAGAGCCCACCCTAAACCAGTTTGACCTCAACTCAACTTCACTACATCTGAAGACTCTATTTCCAAATAAAGTCACATTCACAGGTTCTGGGTAGACATGAATTTGGGGAGACAGTATCCAACCCAGTACACTCCTTGATCGTTAATTGTAAGAATCTACACCAATAATAATTCACCAGACCTTGTCTAGTATTTCTCTGTAAAATGTCTGAGTTCTTTAACAGATTATTTCTAGTATTTTTAGTCACATGACCTTAGCCTTCAGCTGTCTGCATGGTTTTACAGTTAAATAATGGCCTCACTGTGTTATCATGTAAGCGAATAAGTTATCTCACCACATAGCCATGGAGGCATAAAGGAACCTTCCGGTATCAAGAATATGCAGTCTTCAAGCTTTTTCCTATTATTATCTCCTGGGCATTGAAGGATTCTTACTTTCAACAGTGCTACCAGCAAGAGCCAAGAATGAGAAGTTTTGCAATCTTTTCCAACGTATGTCACTCCCTGTCAATCAACCTAGCCAGTGCCTCCAATTCTAAATCTATTTCCTTCTAATTTTATTGGTGAGATTTTCCCTTGTATTTTGCCTCAATTTTTCCTCCACTCCATAGTAAGAATGAGTAGCAGTTATCCAAGCATCAGATTTTCACTATATTTTCTCAGCACTCCCTTTTTCTTGCCAAAAACTGCCTTACCCATTCTTTTTCATGATTCTGAAAGATGATCTGGCTCATCATGCCAACTGAGCTAATTTGATTGTTCAGATTCATACAAATCAGAGATCTTACAAAATATCAAGCTTTGCTAAGGATTTTAAGCATATAAGCAATTAAGAAGTTCAGGCAAAGCAGAAACAGGCCTACTATATCCCATGTGTATCTCCAAGTCCTTCCTTCCTGTGACAGTCCCTAGATTTTGGTCCCAGAATTATAGTTTATATTTTTAATGAGGTTGGCACATTAACATACAGAGTTGTGAGTGTTCAGATAATGAAGCATCTCCATTTTTCTACTTACAGAGTTGTCAGATTCTCCTTGGACCTCTTATTCACATATCCATGAATCATGGGTTTGTTTACCATAAGCAACCCTAAATCAGGGGCATCATGACTAAGACCATTCCTTGACAGAGAGACTCTTCTAGCAAATGTCTAGACAAATTTTGCCCAAATTTTCCCAGAGGTTCAATTATCATAGACCATGTCTTCTGCCTTCTTTCTTTCCTCAGGTTGGTGTCCTTCTTTGCCAGGACAAGAATGCGTCACAGAGAAACAGCCCTATCTCCTTCCCCCAAGATGCTTTTCTGGAGGTGATTTTGCTGATGATGCAAGAAAAGATAAAGATAGGAGTAAAATCTTTTTTACCTTACCAAAGGAACAGAAAACACTTCTAATGGCAAAAGAGATGAGTCTGTAGTTGATGCTGACAACAACCAGTTTTATGGAAAAGATTGTTGGGTTCGGGCTTATGTAAAACAAAAATATTTGAAGTAGTTCAAAATCAACAAGTGAATGCATCCTTAAAAGCGGGAATATCTATAATGGCAAGGTGGTAGATAGTCATTTACAGCCCTGAGGTCATCTTAATTTTGCATAAAACATTATATTAGAAGTTAAAGAATTATAGGATCAAAAATCCCAAAAATAGCTTTAGTCTTTTGGAAGATTCAGATATAACACATTCATGAAATAATTAGGGAGAAGTTACCAAAAAAATAGACAAGAGGCAAAATAATCCAGATATTATTTTTAGAAGATAAAATAGACTAAGAAAGGGTAGTCGTACAGGAAGTAATTAGAAAAGATGAGTTGAAAGGCATGAACTTACAGCCAAGTATAAATGAGAAGGTCATCAATAAAAGCAAAATGGATTTTAACAGCTGAAGTAGTGTCCACATTACTCCACTGCCTACAAGTGAATTTATTTTATTACTAGCTGTCTGCTTGCTTTTCTTAATGCCAGAGAATTCCTCAGTTTCACTGGACGACTCCTCAGTTTCCAGGGGATTTAAGAAATGCTCAATTATGTCTACTCTATCCTGGGGGAATTTTATATTCTCATATCTACACATATGCTTATCTATGTTAGAAATGGTAAATGCAGCTGCTTTGTAAAATAGTGATCACCTACAAAATAATTCATCATAGAATTAAATTGATTCTTTTTTAGAGATTTAAAACCCTAAGAATTTTTTATGGGAAAACATCTTCAACTAAAACCCAGCTTTAAATTCTAACCTTTAAAAAATAAGTTTTAATGAAAAATCTCCAAGACAATTTTTCATTTTTTTAAGTAGCATTAGTCCAACCAAACAGTTTTATTTTATCCTCAGACCTCTGCTGTCACTTACAGATAATATCATATATATTTTTAAAACAAAATAAAGGTCAAATCGATATGGCTTAAATCACAAATTGTTGGATATATTGTAAAACATAGGCAATAGATTCTCTTAAAAAATACTTATGAGAAAGAGTGCTCACTTCTTTAGACTTTGACATATTTAATCAACTAGTGTATAAATATTCAAGCTTAAAGAAAATACCTAGTATAGATTTCTTTTAATTTGGAAATTCTAAAAATGGCTACATTATTTTCTTTAAATATGGTCAAACTTTCTCTCCACGGTTTACACAAAATTTGTTTCTTTGGAATAAATGTAATTGTCTCAATGTTTCTTTTTAGTGGTAACCCTCATAAAAGCAAAATAACAAAAACAATAAAAGCACAGATACCAAATCAACTCGGACATTTTTCCAGTATTTATTATAAATAAATTGGCCTCCTGGCATTGTTCTACAGAATCATGATTAAATGAACAACGCTGGTGGTGCTACCCCTGTCCAGGTGAGGAGCAGCTCAATTTCAAATCAAAACCTGCTGTTTGGAACACTTGCCTTGTTATTCCCGCTGTACACTCACTCTGAAGCTGGCTTTCCCCTCTGTCCACTGTGTTTATTGATCCAGCCTCTCTCCTACCAGCTGCTGTGTGGACCTCTCTTCATACCTTGGTTTCAGCTGTTCTAAGGACAATATTCATATAACTAAGTTACTCCAAGGCAATAAATTAAGTATATACGATATATATCCTATATCTTAATTTGGGTCACTCCAATTTTAGAAATTTGAAATTTTATAAAAATTTATTTAGCCATAATTCACATAACTTGATCACAGGCAAATTAATTGTTTTAAAAACTTTTTGTAATGAAACCAATTCATTACCAAATTTTGTATAATGAAATCTCTGTTACATGGTTGCACTTCACAGAAAAGAAAAAACTAGTTTTTTACACTTTTTTGTCTCAATCATGCATGATAGCTTCATAAATTTTAAGTAGAATTTCAAGAACTCTTGATTTAAATATATCAATTTCTAGCAACTTAGGTAAATCAATGATGTCTCACATCTTCAAATGCTCTTCTATAAGATTTCCTGAGGTAGGATTGTATGAATCCTTCAGTCCCGGTCTGGAGAGGACATTTTTTTGATAAACGTTTATTGGTTTCCTGCCATAGAACATACTGGGAGCTAAGCTCTGGTGATGCAAAGTGAACCCAAAAAAGAATCCTGCTCTCATGCAGCTCACAGCTTAGTGGAGGAGATAGACTAAAAACAAGTAAACAAACAAATAAAAAATGACACATTGTAGTAAGTGATATAAAGAATAAAGTGGATGCTGATCTAGAGAAAATAAGAAGGAAGCAGGGTGAAGGTGGGAACCTGTGTCCATAGGATAGTCTGCAAGGGTATAATTCAAGAGGTGATTTTCTGGCTGAGGCCTCAAGGACATAACTAGCTACTTCCACAAAAAGTGTGACAGGAAAGAACATTCCAGGCAGTGGGAACAACCTGAGCCAAAGCCCTAAAGCAAAAGAGAACTGGGCTTGTGCAATGAGCTGAAAGAATGACAGTTTGACTGCAGACTGGTGGTGAGAAGGAAAAGTGGCAACATTAGAGCTTGGAGACATCATCAAGGACCAAGTCATGAAGGAACTTACAGCACATGGTAAGGAATTAGGATTTGTTTTAATTGCAATAGGAAACCATTGAAGAGTTTTAAACCATAAATCTTTATTAAATTGTATTCAGGTAACTCTAACGGTTAATGGAGAAATGATTGCAAGGGGATGAATATGAAAGGAGGGAAATTGATTCTTTTAGGAAACCAGGAAAGAGGTGATGATGTTTGAAACAAGTATTTTGACAACAAAAACACTTGCCACTGAATTTGATATGGGAATGAAGTAACAGAAACAAAAGATGACTCGACAACCCAGCTTCTGGCTCAAGCAACTGGTTGAATATTACTGCAAAATTCTGAGATGAGGAGGAACAAGGGAGAAAGGCGTTAGATGAAAGGATCCTAAGAGTTCAGTCGTAAAGTCCGAAATGTCTCTGAGGTACCAAAGTCTAAAAGTTCTGTAAAGTGTCAAAGTCTCTAAGATTAGGCTGGAGCTCAGGAAAGAGATGTGGGATGTATATTTTTGGGAGTTATCAACATAAAGCAATTAAAACCAGACACAAAAATCCCTGTCTGCTTTTATATATTTACTCATCATTACTGGGTTTATCTTGAGTCTCTTGTTTTCTGTTTTACTTGGAAATCTTTTTTTCCCACTCCTAATTCCTGTCCTTTCTCTTTCACAGGATGGAACTGGGTAGTGTTTATTTTGACCAAACACACTACCTGTAACCTAAGACCTTCTCTGAGCCCGGAATCCAATACCTGTATTCCCACATCTGTGTCTCCCAGCCTTTGTTTCATTACAGCCTTCCTTAGGAGCCTTTATGGACATTTTTTCCTAATTTCCCCCCCTGATGTTTTACTACCATAGATGGATTATGTATCTATTGATGTCATGTGTGTCTATCTGAGCTGTATACATAAAAAGAAGAAACACAAAGCTTACTCTTTTTATTCAATGCAGAGTCAAGAATGACTAAAAATTTTTAAATAAAAACTTAAAAGTACAAAGCCTAATAACTTAATATTGTTTTTGCTGAGTGACTTCTAATGTAATTCATTTACTCAAAGAAATTGTATCAAATTACATATGCAAATTAGGAATGTATATAAATACATAGTACCAATGTAATGAAATTTTCTCGACTAATACAAAACATTTTTCCAGTAAAAGTAAACAGAATAACTAAATTAATTGCTTAAAACTTACTTTTAACGAACCTAACTTTTAACTTTTGCCTTATATGAGAAAATAACTTTTAATTAGCTGCTAGTCAGTCATTCAGATATTATACAGGTTTTATTTTTTTAGGCTTCTACATAATTTATTCTGCATTGGCTAATGTTGTAGAATTAAATAATAAAATATAAAGTATTTTTATTTAATTCCCGGAGCCAACCACACACCAAAGCACTGAAGACCAACCACAAACCACTAGATCCACAAGGCAGCCAAGGGCAGCCAGTAGGTCCTTGTAGCCTCCCTCTCTTGACAGGACTTGTTAGGAGAAAGTCCTCCAATTGCAGCCACGCATTCATTATAACTTTGTAGCAATGACCTTGCAAACATTTTGTGATCTTCCAGGAACTCAGTGTCAAAGCTGCTCATGGGATACCCAGGAAAATCCCATGAGAGAAATTAAATACTAAGAAATAAAACTTTGTAGGGTATAGTTGAGCTGTGGAGGACCACATGTCATTGTAATAAAAACATTGTTTTACCCCTCTTCCCAACCAAGAACCAATTGTCATTCCTTTGGGGGTGATGATATTGTTTTCATTGAGAAGCTCTATCTTATACTATCCCAGGTCCAAGAAACTGTGACGATGCCCCATTATGAGCTCTATTGCTGGAGACCAAACCCCTGTATAGATGGGTTTTCAGGAGATGACATCCCATACATCCGGCTTCTCAAAACTTAAGCATCCCCTTACTATCAAGTAACATACACAATGAATAAATGTAAAAGTGAATAATTGAATCAGAAATTTAAATCATACTTAAAATTAATTCCAAAAACATAATTAGAAAAAGTAACATAATAATAAACCACTAAAACATTTTAATTCTACATTAACGTTCACATAAACAGAGGTATCAGTGGAAGATGCTCCAAAAACATAAATGGGTATTTGGAAAAAATATTTAATGACTGTCACAGTTTTAAAATGTATGCTTGTATTTATTGCTCTCTCAGGATGCCTTGAGTTTATTCTTCAATGTATCAGCATTTTCTATACAGCAACTGCTGATCCGTGGATAACCTGGTCCAGAGTTGTCTGAAAGCCTGTGAATCATTTTACAAAACTAGCCTCAGTCCAAGATAACCCAAAAATCTTGCTGGGCAATGACCAGGTTAATAAAATTACTGACTATAGAAAGATCTTCCATGTACAACATTGGAACAATTTGGAAAAAGAAAAAAAAAGGCAAGTAGTTAATAATCACTACCTCTGCCTTTTCTACTCAATCTTGAGAAAATTCCTTTCGCCAAAATACACTTTTAAATGCAGCAAAAATACAAGGGAATTGTCTCTGAATAAATTTTCTTAATTATGCAAGTATGAAAAGTTGTGTGGCTAAAAATAGCAAGATTTTTTCAGGAAATAATATTTTTAAGTAACGGGCAAAAATCCCAGCTGGAAGTGAAATAGTCTTATTATCAAATTTAGTAAAGTACAGAGCAAGGCACAAGTGGCAATTTGCTGATCACATGGAGAGGGATGAATTTGGCAGGGCTGAAAGCAGTAAACACAGCTCTGGAGCTGAAGGCTCCCCAGAGTTGCATCCACGCTCTCAGCAACCATAATAGGCGCAGTCTACCTACTAATCACTTCTCTAGAAATCTTTCTAATCTTTAGAACAGCTAATGAATACTTGTCTAGATCTGCCACTGATTGAAATAGTTCAGCTCACAGTTACATAAGGACAAAATATCCCATGCAAGTTCAGTTTGACTCACATTCCGGAACACAAGCTTTCAAAATCTTTTTTTCTCCCCACTTTGAAGCATTAGACCAGTAGCCTAATGTTCTGAAAACCTATATTTTGTTAAAAAAAAAAAAGGGGTTTTTTTTGGGGGGGATCTGAACAGTTTATCACCCCCCCTAAAATTCTAATTCCTACTTTCTGTCTAGGTTATTGTTCTATCTTGTTTTAAACTCCTCAAATGCAAGATCCATTAAGTTTTAACTTACTCTGAATAGCACCAAGTATAATGCTATTTGCAAAGAGGTGCTTAAAAGGCTCTGAGTGATAGAATGATGATGTTGACATATGGTCTCAGTAAAGAATTGAAATTGTTAAAGAGTGGCAGAAAGGATGAGCTTAGTATAAACTGAATTTTTATCTCTAAATAGTGATTGACTTGCCTAAAAGAAATGCAATTAGTAGAGTTGAAAATGTATCAAAATAATTTGCATAGTATCTCCTAACACTAACAACTTTAGATAAAAAAGTAAGGCCAGCAGGACTCAATCCTTGGAAAAATTAAGAGGTCGTGTATCTATTTCCCAGAAGTTGAGTTGAGTTGGAGATACAATTAACGCAGCTATCAGAATATAATTTTGACATTTACTTGTCAC
Organism: Equus asinus; assembly: GCF_041296235.1. Taxonomy (NCBI): domain Eukaryota; kingdom Metazoa; phylum Chordata; class Mammalia; order Perissodactyla; family Equidae; genus Equus; species Equus asinus. The sequence continues at coordinate 121,265,797 of NC_091793.1, read as the reverse complement.
CTTGTTTTAATTTTTTTTCAGAAATACACTTTCTGATTATGACAATGTCTAAAAAGTTGAAGATTTTATTTTATTTTAAAATTTTTTTTTAAAGATTTTTTTATTTTTCCTTTTTCTCACAAAGCCCCCCGGTACACAGTTGTGTATTTTTAGTTGTGGGTCCTTCTAGTTGTGGCATGTGGGATGCTCCCTCAGCGTGGCTTGATGAGCGGTGCCATGTCTGTGCCCAGGATTTGAACTGGCGAAACCCTGGGCCAACAAAGCAGAGCGAGAGAACTTAACCACTCAGCCATGGTGCCGGCCCCATGGAGATTTTAATCAATGGATATTTGTAGCTTCTCCTTAACAGATGACAGACAATTATCCTTTTTTCAAAAGCTCCCTAAATTAGCAGCTCAGAAAGCTAGGTAATTATTACCACTTGGAAACCACGTGACTTTGGGAAGTTCATTTTATTTCTCTCAAATTCAAAAATGTCTCTTTCATATATTATAAAAATATTTTCCATCATTTCCTCTCAGCAAATTTCAAATAAACTAAAAACAGTGTTTTACATCGTCAAAAACATAACTCTACGTATGTTAGAGATTATCATTATCATACTCATGACGGCGATGATGACAACAATGAGGAGAATGAATTAGACTTGTTTTCATATATATTTGATAAAAGTAGTCAACAGGGCTTCCACTGAAGAGATGTTATCAAAGGTGAAAAAGAAGATAAATTTCTAAATTTGTGAAAGTGATCTATCTCTCTATACAATTCTGGTTTATTGGGATCGTGTGGTATACATTGTTCTGCAATTATTTTTTCTCAACAATATATCTTGGCTATATTCCATATCACAGCATATAGATTTATTGCCTTCTTTTAAATTTCTGTATAGTGTCTCAGGATTAAGAAATATCAAGGTTTATTGTTCAATCATTAATAAAAACTACTCCAATTAGTAAAATAGTAAAAATTCTATATTTAGCATTGTTTTTGTACCTCTTTATTGACATAAGTGGAGAATTTCCCAAGAATAAATCCCTAGAATGAAATGGCATGTAAAAAAATTATATTACCAGCAAAACATGTAGTTTCGTTCTGGGCATATAAAATGACTACACTTTGTAGCTCCATTGAATCTGGATGGGATCATGTGACCAATTCTGGAAAAGGAAATGTTGGCAGAAATACTATATGTTTCATCCGTGTCTGGCCCCAAAGTCTCCCAAGAGAGCCTCCACTTGTTTTCTCTTCTTTAGTCTCCAGGCCATATGCAGGATGGTAAATTATTTTATGTTGTCCAGTCGTTTGTATTTCTTCTTCCATGACTTGCTCGTTCATATTGCTTTTCTGTTGTTTTTGTCATCTCTTTCACTTTTATTTTTAAGATTTCTGTCTCTACTGGTGAAAATCCCTTGTGTCACATGTAAGGCACATGGCATTTCTGTGGATCTACTGAATTTGTTTACAGAACTTTTGATCATTTGGAATAGTTTTAAAGATTCTGTCATCAAATTAATCTATTTTTTCATGTTTAAATTCTACTTATTACAGCACGTTTTAAAAAATTTCACTACAATCTGCCACAAAATACTCATACAGAATTGCTTAACCTTTTTTTATGCTAGGTCTTTTATAATTTCATTTTTAAAAGTAATTTTACAAAATTACTAAACTTTTTTTATTCTAAGTCTTTTATAATTTCATTTTCTTAAGGTAATTTTCATTCATTTGTAACGCATTTTTTGAAGGGAAGTAAATTAGTAGTTCAACATTTTTCTTTAAGTATTTAACCTTTGGCAAAATATTATTTATTATATAACCCAATTACCTAACAATTTGAAGTGTGATTTCTTATCTATTAAATTCTCCATATATTTTAAGCTACCAACATGATGTTGATAGACCAATATGATGTTTCTCTTCCATTTTAGATGATAAAACAATTCCTCCTGGATGCTTTTAAGATTCTTTATCCTTAAGGTTTAGTCCATTTTCCAGGATATATCATAATCTCAATATTTTTCTAATTATTTTATTGGTATGTAAACCCTACGTACTGATTTAATTCCCTTGTATAAGGTGTCTTCTAAATTAGATTTTTTTTTGTTCCATTTGTCCTAGACTCTTCTTCACAAATGCCAAGTATGCATACACTAATTAGCCATTTTCTGGCTCTGACTTCTATTAACTTCTCTGAAGTAACTTTTATCTGTTTTTTTCCATGAAATTCTTTATTTTTCAAATATAGTCCTTGTTAACAATCCTGCTTTTCAGTTTCTATACAGATTTTATTCCTATAAACATTTCCTTTTTTCTAATTCTTTCCCTTTTTTCTGCCCAACTGTTTTTCCATCTCCTCTGTCTTCTCTCTTCCTTTTCATCTATCTCCTAAAAGTTCACATTCCTTTCAATTTCCTTAAGATTGTTCTTAATATATTATTTAAAGTATTCTTTGACTTTTCTGGAGCAATATATTTCCAAATGTCTGTTTCTGACATCTAAATTTCACTTATTAAATTCATTTCCTTCACTTTCTTAAAATTATCTGTAGATAGATTTGATTTGGATACTTTCTACTACTTATATTTGCATGGCTATTTTTCCCATGAAAAGTGAGGCTGGAATATCCTTGACTTTAGGACTGGCGCTGTCTTAACTCTCTCTTTGGAATTTGAGTTGTAGGAAAGGATTGTTGGTTTGTGATCGCTTTTGAGTTTTTTAGTTGAATATAGGTAGGAGAATGGTTATGTGTCAAGTGAACTGAGCAGCTCCAACTTGAGTTTATTATTTTTTCATCTTTTGTCACCAAATTTTATCTGTTCCTTGGTCCTCGGGGAAATGTACTCCCAAAAGGCTCTCCCTTCAGCATGTAGCTCTTACACCCTTGAGGCCGGTGTGGACCCCAGTGGCTAGACACACTTTGATTTTGTTTGTTTTTAATATTTTTCCAGAGTTTTCTGCTTAGGTCATTGTGGTCAGCAGCTGCATGGCTATGTTTCACATTCTTGTGTCTAATCTTCTTCTGCCACACGACATCAACTCCAAGCTATTTGTCTTTTTTTCTGATGGCCTGCCACCGGAACCTTGCATTTCTCTCTTTCCTTTTCTTGCTTTTTCTTCTCTTCTGACTCTAAGAATTGATTTATAGACTGCTTCAAAATAAGTGATAAAAAAGAACAAACCAGATTTTAATATTTTAAAAAGATATGACTCTATTCCTCTTATAGCCAGACTCTTCTGCTAGGAAGGTTTTGGTTCTAATTTCTGAAAGCCATAATTCCTGAATATAAGCAACTTCTTACAGACCAAAAATCAAATATAATAGACCAGAGAAAAGAACAAAGGAGCAGATTAAAGGCAATGCAAATGATGGATCCACTGGAGAGAATTTAAAGAACAAAGTTATGAATGTTTAGAATAAACAATGTTTATTGACATGCTTTTGAACCACGCTTGGTAATAAGGACAAAAAAGAGAAAAGACCAAACAGTGGTGGACTGAACAAAGGGAATAGCGGTTACAGAAAGAACTGAGAGAGTCAACAAAATCAGGAGGAGTCTGGCTTCTGAGACAGTGAAGCCTTTGGCAGGAGTGACACAAGATGACTAATGGTAACATGCTCGGCTTTAATAAAGGTGAAAAGTTCTCTTCCAAGTCACTATTCAGTTGTCACTAGGATATTTTACCTCAATTAGTAAATGGATTCGGCCCAATAGTACAAATACAAGTTCCACTAAAAATAGAAGTGTGTAACTCCATTTAAACCGAGATTTTACTGTTTACTATAGGAGAAACTTGACATTTCTGAATTTTTGCTTAACAATCAGAAAAGAGAGTAATAATTCAAATCAAAAATAAAATTATATAAACTGGTTGTTACATGGATACACAATTGCAGTCAAAAAATGGGTAAGTATTTACTGCAAATCAAACAAATAAGGAGTGTCCTCTGGTAGCAGCTGCAGACAAGAACAACACAGCCTTGGGTGTCACTGACTTTTATGGTGTATTTATATAATGCCAAAGATTCACACAGAGAAGGAGCATTTTGTTCTAATCAGAAAGCATGTCAACTTAACCACATTTAACTGGTCATTTATCCAGTCTTTTGTCAAAATGCAGCCAATCATCAAACCAAAACTTCAGACAGGTTATTCGAATAAACCAGTGGTAAATTATAGCCTCATCAAGGTTGTCCTCCATGGGGAGTGCAGTGTCTAATCTGAAATCAAACTCATACGTTGCACCAGAAGACAACTCATTCCCTGGCTATTTCTTCTACTTTGCTGTTGTTTACCTGCTCTCTTTACCAGCTCTTCAATGTAAGTAAAGCACCAACGTTGTGCTTTGAACTAACCATTATTCTCATAATCTTCTACCTACTGGATTCCATCTCCACAGTATAGACTTCCAAGCATGAAGTCTCAATTTCTCATTTCCTCCAAAAAACTTCTTTACATTGCAACGTTCTTTTCTTCCTGGCCCTTCAGGGTTGAGAACACATGTCCCTCTTCCTGTTGTGGCCCAAGCTTCAACTGTTCTTAAGATTGTAATCTGCCCAGTATCCTCCTGGAACTTATTCTCCATAGTGAATGTTTCTTATGGGTTGAACTGTAACCCTCAAAATTCATATGTTGAAGTCCTAACCCCAGTACCTGAGAATATGACTGTATTTGGAAATAGGTCATTGTGTATGTAGTTAGTTAAGATGACATCATACTAGAATAGGGTAGGGCTCTAATCCAATCTGACTGATGTCTTTACAAAAAGGTGAAATTTATAGATAGATACATGCACAGGGAGAATGACATGAACATGAAGGCAGAGATTGAGACAATGCATAAAAAAGCCAAAGACCATTAGCAAATCTCCAGACGCTAGGAGAGTGGCGTGGAACACATCCTCCCTTTCCTAGTGCCTGCAGAGGGAACATGGCCCCACCAACACCTTGACCATGGACTTCTAGCCTCTAAAACTGCGAGACAATAAATTTCTGTTGTTTAAGCCACTTAGTTTGTGGTACTTTGTCACAGTAGCCCTGGCAAACTAAGTCAATGCTATACCACACTAATTCTTCTATAGCTCCAAACTCAGTCTCTATTTTTTCTAAAAGTGCCCATCTTCATCTGTGCCATACTGTGGATTTAACCTCTCTTTTCCTAAATTCTGGAAGTAAAATAAAACTTTTTCTGGTGGGATTGATGTGGTGCATAGCCTGCCTGCTCTGATGACACACCAAGAACCAGCAGGATTTTTTTGCCCAGAACCACCATGTTTTGTAGACATCCTATCTACTCAACCTAAAAAGAGTTGAATCTCATCTAGTGATAGATATTCAGAGGGGGACTGGGAAAGAGAGGGGCATTTGGTGCTGCCATATTTTGTGTACTAAACTTATTAAATAGGATTATTATCCTTTAGAAGAATTTACAATTAAATCTGCTAAGTCAATACACCTTTATAATGGGGGAGAGGTGCCATGAGGACGAAGCAGATTAGGATGACGTTTCCTCATGATCTAATTCCACTAAGCAAGAGGTGAGCAGGGGCACCTGAAACACAAGATTTTATTGAATGTATCTATGAACTACAAGCTGTGATAAATATCAATGATACAAAAAAGAATGAGATGGCCCCAGTCATCAAGTAGCTCAAGGGATAGAGTGGTCTAAGAAACAAGGTAATACTGATTTTTAGGAGGGAGGGAATAGTTTTACGAATGAAATGCAGGAAACTGCATTTATCCTACAGTAGTGAGTGAGTACAAAGAAAGTCTATTTGTTAAGTCCTTGAAAATCCATTTAGTCATCAGTCAGAATGTTAGCTCTGTTTGTTAGATACAATTGCCTTCTGGTAGTGAGTAGTTTTTTTATTGCTATTTGTTTTTAAAGTATAAGCTATCATCTTGTTGATGGAGCAGGTGATTGTAATTGTTAGCTTTGTTTTTGTCAAAACTTTAAAGAGGAAATTTGAAGGACTTCAGATTTAAAATGCATCGCCGACCACATCCATTGTATTCTTTTCTTCCAAAACTCTATTAGAAGGAGAATAAAGGAATTAAAACTGATATAAACTCAGAACAATAAAACGAAAAACTGGTGACTGGCTACTCCTAGTCTGATAAGGTATATCCATATATATCTAGGAGACAGAAAGCAGAAAGGAGAGAGGTAATAGCGGGAGTAGAACAGAGACCACCCCAAACTACAGTAGATGCAGAGGACAGAGGACAGTTGAGTTGTAGATTGAGACAGTCCTGGAAAAGACTTCAAAGGCTGGCACTTTATAAATGTCACATCAAACAGAAGACAGATGTAGAACTGAAAAAACAATGGCATTAATTAAAAGTTTGTATATGGAAAAATTACTCCCCCACCACAGCTCCATGCATAATGCTAAGCAGACAAGACCCTAACCCCAGGGTAGACTCGCTCTTCTCTAGGGGAACTGAAGGACTCCAGAGGAAAGCCTCCTCTACTCCAGTATTTAGCTGTACCTAATGTTAATAGCTGGTTTTCACTCTACTGCATAAAGTGCAACCTGCCATTTGCCAAGTCTCACCTTTGAACCCAGATATCCTGAACACATGTTTTTTAGATGAAGATTTCTTTCTTTCTTTCTTTTTATTTTTGGTGAGGAATATTGGCCCTGAGCTAACATCTGTTGCCAATCTTCCTCTTTTTTTTCATCTTCAAAGCCCTAGTACATAGTTGTATATTCTAGTTGTAAGTCTTTGTAGTTATTCCATGTGGGATGCCTCCACAGCATGGCTTGATAGCAGTGTGCAGGTTTGCACCCAGGATCTGAACTTCTGAACCCCAGGCCACTGAATTGGAGAGTGCGAATTTAACCATTACCAACCAGGCCAGCCCCTCAACAACTTTAATGTCTTACTCTTAATGGTGAGTGGGCATCAGAACCCTCAGACTTTCATGAAATTCTCTGAAATGGGAGAGAAAAGATAAGCAGGAGGAAAAAAAAAAGAGAATAGCAGAAAGACAAGATAGAACTTCACAAACACTGGTCTCCTCAGAGATGATTAAGAAAATCCACAAAACAAGAAAAGGTGGCTGTAAAAAGGAAACTCAGTGACTAAGACTGAGCTCTTAAAAGTAAAGAGAGTATTTTCAAAAATTAAAAATTCTACACAAGGGTTAGAAGAAGTAGTCAAAAAAAAACTCCCAGAAAGCACAAAAAACATTAAAATGTTGGACAATATAAGGGACAATGAAGATGAAATATCAACCCAGGAAATACAGTAACATCATAATATGAGTTCTAAAAAGAAATAAGAGTATATCAAAGGGAGGAAACCGTCAAACACACACATACGCACACAGCCCCCCAAAAGTTTTCCAACGCAGAAGCGTGAGAGACAAGACTCCAAAACAAAAGAAACTAGCAAATAACGGGGGCAAAACAGGACCCATTCCTCATCAATAAAAAGGGAGAGTTCAAAACCTAAAGAAATTTTGAAAGATCCTAAAATCTTTCCAAGGATAAAAACATATAACTTTTAAAGGGCAATGGCTGTCCCAGCAGAAATACTGGATGCTACAGGAAGATGGGTCAATGCTTCCAAAGAACTAAGAGGAAATTATGTTTAATCTAGAATCCTGCAACCAAAATGTAAATTAAATATTAAGTAAGAATAAAGATAGTTTCAAACATGAAAGGACTCAGGCGATTTGCCTTCTAGACATACTTCCTTAGAACATGCTTAAGGGTGAAATCCAGCAAAAATGAGGGAGAAAACCACAAAGAGGGAAACATGGGAACCAGAGGAAAATGGAAACAGGAAAGACTTGATCCAGGTTGAGGGCCATGTAGCAGGTCTGTGGAGCTGGCAGTCAGATGGGAGCAGGAAAATGTGAGGTCCTGAAAGGGAGGACAGAGGGAAAAACCTGAAAGAAAGACTGACTGAACAAAGAATTTGACAAATGAAAATGGCAAGCAATTGAATATATTGGAGTATATAAGGAAGCCATTTGGTGTAAACCTAATTCAGCCTTTGCTTTTCCTAAAGGGCCTGACATGGCCATTGGGCATGCACTGTATATCTGCTTTAAGCATTTGCTATGTACCAAAGACAAGAACAAATGGCCTTAAGATAAAGGTGCAACTTCCCCCACATTGGCATTTCCTTAAGGATAAGCATTTCTCCCTAGCCTAGGAACTGATTGCTGTGCTCCCCTGTGACCACCCAGCTCAAGACAACAGACCTGCCACCCTGCTGTGTCCACCAAGACAGCAGACTTGCTACCCTGCTGTGTCCATTAATCACTGTGCTGACAGAACAGTCTCATGGCTGTTGTAAAAGGGACATTTCAATCATACATGAAACATACTCTTTGAGGGTATATAACCACTCTATGCACCCCACTTCTTTGGTGCCCTCCCTTCCTTGGGAAAGGAAGGCCCCAGGCTATATGGTCCTCACATTTGGCTCAGAATAAACTCACCCCAATTTTCACTTATAGATTGGTTATGGATTATTTGCACCTACAAATTGGAAAAATACAGGCTATGAATAAAGTAAATAGGAGGAAAATGGCAATTCAAAATTCCAGATAAATATTTTTAAGCACAAAGAATAATCAGGGAGCTGTGCTTTGCTGTGAACATTATTTACACAATCACTATAATGAAGGCACTGTTTATGGATCTTTGACTGAAATAATCAACCAATATACAAAAGCACAGAAGACTTAATTATGGTTATCAAGATAAATGTTATCAATTCTCACAACACAGAGGTAAGCTCATAAATGACAGAAATTAAGTAGAAGGAGGAATGGAACCTCAATAGGAAGTTTTGAAAAATATAATTAAAAACAAAATCTTCTCCCAACCCAGAAACCTCTCCACAAAGGTGGTAGAAAAAGAAACCACTTTTGTTACTGAATGAGTATTAAACTAGAATGTGATACACACCGCAGACAATCCACTAGCAGAGTCACAAAGATAGAAAGAAATCTCACCCTTTTATAGAGCTGAGAATTAAATTGGCGTAAGACAGAATAACAGTAGAAAAGCAAACATAGTTCAATAACATGTATACATGGGAGAAAACCAGGAAACTCAGTAACTCACTAAAATGGGTGAAGACCCCACCTTAAATACCACCTTCAGCTAGAGACAAAAGAGGCTGATGGGAATAGTGGTTTGGGACTTCGGAGGGGAAAAAGGCAATTCACCTGGAGACGGAAAAACAAATGTTTGGTAAACAAATGTTTGCCAAGCCTTACAAAGACAATGGGACCCAAAGAGGACTTTGACCAAGTGGGCTTTGGTAGGTTCCTCCCTGACTACCACACCTGGTTCATATTATACTACAGTTCTCTACGGTGATAGCTCATTCCTGGCACAGGCCTTCTATCTTAAATTCTTTTAGGCAATTAGGGGGAAAGTCAAAGTTTCTTCCTCAGTCTTTTGTTCTTAAAAATAACCCAGCCAAACAGACACATTTTGAGGAGCCATGCTGGTGGTGCAAGGGTTAAGTTCACACATTCTGCTTCAGCAGCCTGGGGTTTGCCAGTTCGGATCCCAGGTGCGGACCTACACCCCACTTATTAAGCCATGCTCTGATGGGCATCCCACGTATAAAATAAAGGAATATGGGCACGGACGTTAGCTCAGGGCCAATCTTCCTCAAAAAATATAAAAAATAAAGAGACACATTTTGTGGTAGCAAATTGCACTCCCCTACAGCTTTATTTAGGGGAAAACGAAACTTCTCACATCTTTATGGCAGAAGGTAGTTTTGCAATTTGGAGAAAGTTGCCCACTGAAGTTAGGCTCCTACCTTCCTACAGAAACTAAGAGATATTGATGATTACATTTCAAAAGGGTGACTTCTTGTTTCCTGAGAAAGACATTCCTAGGTCATAAGCTTACAATGCGATTATCTAGTCTTCAACAGGGCTTATACACATTTCAAAGAGAGAAGCACTTACAATTATCAGTGTTCTAAGACAAATGATCTGAGTAAAAGGAGGGACAGGGAAATCTTTTTCCTTATTTTCAACAGGGAGAATTAAGCCTCTTATTTTTATTCTATACGTATTTGTCCCTACAGAAGATAACTGTGCTAATGGCCTCTTCCTGCAGAGTGGGCTATAAGAGACACTGTCTTGAGTTACTGAAGTACAAAATAAAGGTGCTCAGATATTTTTTTGAAGATAGAAAGACAAATAGAGAAACTGAAATAGTGACAAAATATAATTTTGGAAATGAGAGGGAGTATTATATAAATAAGCTAAATTGTGATTCTATGTAGCTAATGACCCAATAAATTAAGAAAAGCACCACAATCCTAGTAAGTAGAGAGTTTGGAAACTGTAAGATGAAAACAGCTAAGAGAATTAGATATGGTTGGTGCTGGAACGCAAGACTTGGGTAAAGACTGTTGCTTATACATGTACACTTGATGTTTTTCATATGATTAGAAAAAGAAAACATATGGTAATTTTTTATTGACCCTACCAAGATATATTAAAACAAGAAAAAAATAAAAGTGGAGAACTGATAACAAAATAATTCATTGATATTGTATGATTTGAGAAAGCAGTTAATACAACTTTTGCTTATCTCTATTTTTCAAAGGATGAAACATGATATCTGTGTGTGTGTGTGTTTGTATCAGAAAACATCTCAAGTTAAAGGATTTTTAAAAACAAAAACTTCAAAAAAATTTAAGAGTATGTAGGATAACATAATGAACCTTTCTATGCTCGCCACTCACACTTTACCAATCCTGCCCATTGTACTTCTTTCAAAAGTTCTGATTTGTATTCTAAAACTGGATCAACTTGTTTTTGCTCTGCCTCAGAGTTTCTGAAAACCGAAGCATATCAGTGCAATTTCAGTACCAGTTCTGTTTCAGAGCTACGAGGAAGGCCAATTCCCACCCTGACCTGTCCCCTGCCCCCAACACACACCTCTTCAGCCAGTCAACTGAAACCTGCCGGAGCTCTGGGCTGCATCATGGCATTTAATTCCTGGGGCACAAGGACCAAGCGCTAAGTACATGACGTACGTCCGACCATTCCCTTCTACCATTGGTCCTTGAGGTACACTGTGTTCCCAGTAGGGGTTCCTTCCCAAAGCTTCATTTAAGGGTCAGGCTTGATTCTTTTAGTCTTTTAATTTTTGGACTTAAATCATGTCTAACAGTGAACTCCTGATGTCCACCCAGAAACCTTTATCTTCTCCATCTCAATCAATGGCCACTTCTTCCTTCTGGTTGCTCAGGCCAAAAACTTGCAGACAACCTTGACTACCCTCTTTTTCTCATATTCTGCAACCATCTATCAGTAAGCAACTGCTATTGGCTCTAGAATTTCTTCCTTACTCACCACTTACACTGCCACTCCCTAGGCCCCAGTACTTTCTTGGACTGTTAGAATAGCCTTCTAAACCTTTCCCCCAACATTCTCAACCCAACAGCTTGAAAATGTTAAGTCAGACCATTTCTTTCCTCCATTCAAAATGCTCCATTTCACTCAGACTACAAGCTAATGCCCTTGCAATGGTTCACAAACGTAAACATTCTCTCTGACTCAATCTCCTGTCATTCTCCTCCTCTCCCTCAATTCAGCCACACCCTTCTTGCTGATTCCTCAGACACAAGAAGATATCCTCGCCTCTGGGTCTTTTACCATGCATTCCCTCAACCATGAAGTATTTCTTTATTCCTTTCTTTTACTCTTCAAATGTCCCTTTATCATTGAGCCTTCTCTCGCCAGACTAAGTGATAAAGCAAGCCAAGGCCCATCCTCTGGGACTTACCATTTCACTTTCTCTGCTTTCTTTGTGTACCTTCATGGTAATTACGACCAACTGACATGCTACATAGTTACACTTGCTGATGTATGCAATGTGCCCTTCATCCAGCCAGAATGCAAGCTCTTGGAGGGGATGGCCTTTGTCTCTTTAATTTACTGCTTTATTCCTAGCACTTGTGAAACTACTTATTTTAAATATTTCTTCATGGAAGCCTTTCTTGACCACCCTATACCCAGCCTTGGGTTAGTTCTGTTACACACGCTTGTCAAAAGACCTGTCTTTGTAGTGCTCATTGCCCTGCAAATTGCATTAACATAATGATCAGTGGAGAATCTCTGCTCCACTAAACGTTAAGCTCCAAGAGAATAGGAACTGGCCACATCTGACTTTCAATACAGGAGCATAATAATGTGCCTAGCACAGAATAAATATGTAATACATAGTAGTTGATAAGATGGATGATTACCTGAAAAAACAATTTGATGAATCCTACGTTTCACCCATGCCAGACTACTTATACTTTTGTGGGGTCTCTTATTTCTCTCTAAAGTTAAATCTGCTACTTACTATATCTACCTAATTTCTTAAACTCAGAAGAAACTTAGTAGTCTTCTCAACACCAATGAACCTACCCTTAAAATTCTTATGTGGCCACTTTCTGTGCCACGACAATCCATTTGCTCATTCATCCAACAATTATTTCTGAACAATTTTTAACCAGACTGATCTGGGCACTGCATATACGACAGTTAACAAAACAAAGTCCTCACCTTCTTGGAGCTTACATTACAGTATGTGTGGGCAGGAGGGAGACACAGAATATAAAGAAATTTGTAATATAATGCCTGAGATTAATGAGTGATATGATTAAAACGTAGAGTAAGGTAAATGGATATAAGGCAGGAGTGGGTTCCTTCAGCAGGAGAGTAAAGAAGTCCTCTATGAGATGTCGAGCAGGGACCAGAGAGAGTGAGAAATATGCCCTGCAGGCATGTGTGGTGTCCTGGACCAGAGCCCAGATCCCAGCTTCTTAGTATTTTATCACATATGGTTCACAGCAGAGAACTTCTCCAGTTCTGACACTAATTCCAATGTGTATTTTTTTTCTCTACACCACCAAGCAATTAACTCAATTCTGACACCATCTACCTGGAGACAGCATCAGATCCCACAGGTTAAGGGCTCAGTCCTACAGGGCTGGTCCTCATCCCACCCCTGCTGCCAATTCAGATGCCAGCTGCACGTCCAGGTTGTCACCTGTGCTCTGACAAACCCATTATAGATTAGAGGTTCAATAACCCCCTCCCTGAGTTCGATTAACTTGCTAGAGTGGCTCACAGAACTCAGAGAAATATTTCACTTACCAAATAACCTGTCTATTATAAAAGGATATAATTCAGAAACAGCCAGATGGAAGAGATGCATAGGGCATGGCAGGTAGGAGGGAGCACTCATCTTCCATGTTCTCTGGGCACTCCACACACAGCAAATCTCCACATGTTCACCAGCCTGGACCCACTCCAAACCCCATCCTTTTGGGGGTTTGATGGAGGCTTTATTACGTAAGCACAATTGATTGAAACATTGGCCATTGGTGATTTACATAGGAAATTCCAAGGGCTTTAGGAGCTCTGTGCCAGGAATGGGGACAAAGATCAAATATATATTTCTCATTATAAATCACAATATCACACCTTCTTAAGGGATTTCCCTCAGGTGTAGAGTCAAGTGCCTAGGAGATTATATTTCCCGACCCCTTCCTCTCCCTCAGGGATCCAAAGCCAATGACTGAATGATGTAAGGATACAAAAGTCCAGCTCCTTTGCTCAGATGCAATTTGTGTTCCGGGCAGAGGAGCACTCCCCTAGCACCTTCCTTCCCACTAAGGCGTTACCTGCACTTGAGCCCTTGGCTCTGGGTTTACTTCTGGAAGAACCTGACGTAAGACATGGGAAAAGTGCATTCCAGGCATAAGAAATGACAAACACCGAAATGATAAAAAAAGGAGTATAGCTGACATGCTGGAGGACAAGCAGGGAGGCCAGTGTGGCTGAAGCATGAGAGAAGTGTGGTAAGAAACATCAGAGAGGTTACCCTGGCATCTATACTGGTTTGGTTGATTCCTTCCACTGCTCCCACACCCACCCGCTGCTCTGTGAACTTTGGGGCGGTGGCTGTGTCTTGTCCATTCCTCTACCTCTCGTGCTTACATTCTTTAGATGTTCAATATGTATTTACTATTGCTCTCTTTTACAAGATTACCAAGTGGATATTTATCTGAACCTATTGTCTTATTTCCCATTCAGCTACCTGAATACTATTTCCCCTGATTCTGAGGAATATATTCAATTCCCCCCCGCCTTTTTTTTGTGAGGAAGATTGGCCCTGAGCTAACATCTGTTGCCAATCCTCTCTTTTTGCTTGAGGAAGATGATCTCCGAGGTAACATCTGTGCCCATCTTCCTCTATTTTATATGTGGGATGCTGCCACAGCATGGCTCGATAATCAGTGATAGGTCTGTGCCCAGGATCTGAATCTGTGAACCCTGGGCTGCTGAAGTGGAGCACTCGAACTTAACCACTACACCACCAGGCTAGCCCCCAATTCTCATTTTTATAATTAAAAAAATGAAAGACTGGTAGAACTGAAGCAATATACATAGAAACAAGTTTAGTTTCACAGTAAATAGACTGACTAATTGAACAATTTGATAAGGTGTAAAAGAAAGTGTGAAAAATCACCTAAATGGCTAGGGCATTCGTGTTCTATAAACTGTCATAGTGCTGAAAATAAATCCTGCATTTTCTCAATTATGAATTACTTCTTTTTATGCCCAGTTTTTAAAAAAAAAATAACCATTGGATTTTATTATATCTCTTAATCATTTCAAATTGATGATGTAATCAATTGAAATGCAAATATTTAATTAAATATGTCTGTCTATCTTGAGGTTATAAGAATGGATACTGATATAAATATTTCAGATGAGCTTTTTCTATACAAACTCACAATTTCAAATGTTTTGGTAAAAAATAATTCCATTACTGACATAAACAACAATAAAAATATTTCCAAGAAGAAAAACACTATTCCGTGGGTGAACTTGTCTGTACCTAGTAAGTAGCCTGCCAAGCAGAAAATGAATCATTAAATATTAATAACTATCAATTTCCTGGGTAGCTATCCTGAAAACATTTACCGCATCTAATAAGCTCTTAGCCATTGCCAATGAGTCATGCTTAGCTTCTGGTGTTGGACTGGATCCCTCAACCAAGAATGTGGTGCTTTTCACACTTAGCAAAGCTAAGAAGTCCTGGACTTTTGCATTGGATGCTTTTAATAATGCCCAGGTTTCCTGTGAGGTATTGACCTTTTAATGGTGCCTTTCATTCATCTGCCATGCCTATCCCGTACCTACATATCAATAATTTATCTTTTTCTTGATAAAATATTACATTTCATCAGTGTATCATCAGTAAGAGCATACTGCATTAGTTTTCCGTGGCTGCCATAAAACATTACCGCAAATCCAGCAGCTTAAAACAACAAAAATTTATTCTTGCAGTTCTGGAGGCCAGAAGTCCGGAACTCTAGAATCCATTTCACTGAGTTGAAGCACTGAGTCCGCAGCACTGTGCTCTGGAGGCTTTAGGGGGCAATCTGTCCCTGGCCTCTTCCGGTTTCTCATGGCTGTTGTCATTCCTTGGCTTGTGGCCACATCTCTCTCTGTTTTATCTTCATACTGCCTTCTCTTCTGTGTGTTTGTGTCAAAACTCCCTCTGCTTCTCTCTTACAAGGATGAATGCGACTGCACTTAGGGCCCACCTGG
The DNA here is from genome assembly GCF_041296235.1 of Equus asinus. NCBI lineage: Eukaryota > Metazoa > Chordata > Mammalia > Perissodactyla > Equidae > Equus > Equus asinus. Next base: position 121,250,183 of record NC_091793.1, on the reverse strand, counting down.
ATAATCCAGAATAAGCACCTCCTCTAAAGATCCTTTTGCCATGAAAGGTAATATTCACTCTTTTGCCATATAAAGCAACATTCACAGGTTCTCTAGATTATGATATGAACATATTTTTGGGGCCTCCATTTGGCCCACTACACGTACCCATCAAAAACCACTTTAATTTGATAGAAAAATCTTTATGGTGTACAATTTTAGGCTTTTAAAATAACAATGTCCATTTAAAACTTTAGGCATACAAATTTTCTAAGAAAAAAGATATATAGGCATTCAATTAGAAAAACTAAATCTTGGCAAGATGACATTTAGCTAAGAGACAGATTTAGCTTAGGTTCCCTTTCCACGCTACAGCACAGATTGCCCTGAACGGCAAAATCGCATGTTCCAAATGATTCTTTAGTGACCTACCTGATTGACTCTTCTTGGGTTCCTCTAACATTCAGAGAAAAATCTTAATCTTAGACAATCTCAGTCTCTGAGCTCATTACAGGCTCTGAAGGGTAAGAACATGAAGAGTTATATCACTGAAATCAGCAGTTAAATCAGTCAAGCTTCAGTCCTCCTCAAGCCATGATCCCAAGGATGCATTTCTTGCCCTTTTTCAACTGATCCTATCTTTGAAAAACAGAGATCTTCTTCTTTCACCTATCTTCAAAACTTATATCTGTGTTCCACCTAGAATAACAGAACTTAGACAGCTTCCCATGCAGGATCAGCTACACAATTTGAAGGACTCAGTAAAAATGAAAATGTGGGGCCCTTTGCTCCAAAATTATTAAGAATTTCATGATTCTAGGAGCAAAGCATTAAACCAAGCATGAAGTTATTTTAAGCTTGGACCTCTGTGCAACTATACAGGTGCATGCCCAAGATGCCAGCCCTGCCTCCATCTTTAAGGCTATTGCATCCACCCTCAGTGTGGGCTCCTGAGTCCAGCTTCCTCAGTTTGATAGGCAGCAATGCTATCCTCATGTATTAGCATTGTTGTATGTCCTCAAACATTCATTTACTAACCAATGAGAAACCATCTTTTCTAATAATTCTCTCCTAAGAGTGAAGGGCTGCCAATGGCAGAAGCCTCCAGTAAATGTTCCCTTGAAGCTCACTGACTCATGTAGAGGCATCTGCCCATTCCTGAACTAACATCTTGAGGCCAGGAAAATTCCTCATTCAGATAGGCGTGGGCCCAGGTTCCTGAACCATAGCAAGGAGAATGGGGTTTCCCTTAGATAGTGGAGACTTGGGTTGATAAAGAGAGATTGCTTGAAAAAAATAAAATATAGGTAAGAAAGTAAGGGTGAATAAGGAGATAAAAAGTGGGCATAAACTAACAATTATTAAAAACCCTTACTGAGGGGCCAGCCCCTGGGGTAGTGGTTAAGCTTGGCACACTCTGCTTAGGTGGCCCCGGTTTGTAGGTTCGGATCCCAGGCATGGACCTACACCACTCGTCAGCCATGCTGTGGAGGTGACCCACAGACAAAATAGAGGAAGACTGGCACAGATGTTAGCTCAGGGTAAATCTTCCTCAAGCAAAAGGAGGAAGATTGGCAACAGACGTTAGCTCAGGGATAATCTTACAAAAAAAAAAAACGATAATAATAATTTAAAAACCTTTCTGAATCACTAATGTATGCATGTCTGAGTTTTTGTTTAGCATTGACCCGAGATAACTGCTAGTTAAAACTGGAATAGCTGAGAAGCAGAGAAATCTTAATGACTTTATCGTACTATTTTGAAACGCAAATCTAAATGATTCTCTACGTTACATTAACTTGAAATTTTTAATTAGGAAAAGTAGTGCCATACATTTGTTACAAAAAGGGTATTACAAAGCATAAGTTGTAAATAATTAAGCTGAAGGGTCTATATAACTAACTGGACAACAACTTGTGGGATCACGCACAGGACCTAAGAAAACTGGAAATACAGCTCCGCTGTTCTTGCTTTTTCAAAGACAATGCATATACATACAACTGTTAAGTAATCTTCATTCTTATGTGAAAGACTGAATTTTTAAATGATATGAATATAAGGAGAAAGACCTTATTGAAAGTAGTATTATTTATGAAAGACATTTTTTTCCACTTTTGAAAGCAAGTAGTCTAACATATTTCCTGTGAGATAATATGTCTGCTACCTTGCTAAGCACTCAGCAATATTTCAAGGAAACGTCCTGGGAGAAACAGAGATGGAAAAATTTCACCTGTCTGTATTTAACCCAGAGTTACTTGAAGCCCTTCTTGTACTTGATGCTAAGTATCTATCAAGCAAAGCATAGTTAAGATGTCTCAAAACATGTGCACAAATAAAATGTATTATATTATTGTTAACTACCCCTCCGCTTGTATCGTCATGAAAATTTAAGAGACAAATGCCAGCTCGCCCCTACTGGCAATAATATATAATTATGCCTCCATTAAACACTTCAGTTCTGCCCTAGAAAAGCATTAGAAGGATGAAACTGTTGACAGAATGGAACATTGTTCACTTATAATGTGCTTTCTATGTTTTCTTATTTTTTTTCTTTTATTGCCTACTTTAAAAAGATTTTCTGTATAAAATGCCAGAAGAAAAAAAAAAAGCACATGATTTATAAGAGCAGACAGGGAAAAAATAGGAAAAATACCTTACTTAGAAAGATTAATTAAAAAGATATTTAGGGAAATGGTAGATTTATACTTTTTAAAATGAATTTATGAGGAATAAATGGATAAATAATTTCTGGCTGCAAAACTGATTAGTATAATCTAAAGTATTCTGGACCCTTAACATAGTTCCTTGTATGAAAATTATAGATTGAAACCAATACCATGGAGCCACAAGAGAACACCTAGCCACAAAGAAAGCCATTTTCTCAATATTTGAGGATAACTATGGCTATCCTCAAGGAAGTACAAATAACTTATTTGTTCCAGGGGACCCTTTATAATTCAAGAAAATGTACTTTCAGGGAGGTTGCTTGCAATGGTGTTTTCCTTAGATCTAATAAAAATGAGTTTCTTAATAAATCAGCGTGTATAGAAAAGTTAAGTATTTGTGAAATAGCCTATTCTTCTTTACTATCTACTCCAAAAGTTTCCTTTATATTTATTCTTACATTTTATCACTCTTTAGGTACTATTTTCTCTCCTGTCACTAAGGCTTTTTGAAAACCAGTATAGCTTTCTTTTGCAGTCTGAGAGTACTTATCTACCCATGTGGATAACATATGTATTTTTTTATTCTGATAGAAGGAAAGTATAATGCAGTCAGGTTATAAACACTTAAAGGTGTGGAATTTTAATCTTGTAGACCATGTAAGTAGTATGAGAAAAAAAGATCTTGAATGGACAAGATTTTTCTTTAAACTCATTTCTCCCATGACTTATTAAAAGATGAAAGTGACAAAATAATCTGGCTAAGGTATGGCCACATCTGTTTTTTCAGGCGAGGGGCTCACTACAAAGTCATGGAAATTTCCTTTCCCTAGTGCCTATCCCAAGGGGTATCCATGGCTATGTCTTTGAGATCTGAGTTCTCGTTGCCCCATGAGAGAGGTAATAGACCTTTTGCTTTCAAAAGCATTTTTCCGAAAGGTTGAAGGCCGAAATAGCTAAAATAGAGAGAGAATTAAAGATGTGTTACTGAGGGGTTATGTCTCCACATAAGATATCTCTCTGAGACTGGGAGTGGAACAGGGGCTGTGGGTTCTGGCCTACTGGGTCCCTGCTGAGACACATGCTGGTGGAAGAGGCAAGACCTCTGCTGGAAAAGCCTAGATGGGTACACAGAGAACTAGTCACTAAACGTCATGCACGGGCATTTAGTGACGATTTCTGTGACCCATCTTGTGCTTACTTAAATGGTGAAGCTCTGGGAAGACATGGCACCACAGCTTTCCCAGAGAATCAGGGCCCAGCAGGTCGTACAGCACGATCACTCAAGAGCAGTAGCTAGGAGCTAAAGAACAATGGAAGGTGACCATCATTCGCTGAATTTTTTAATGTGTACTTTCTACATGCTGGGCACTTTGTACTAAAAGCAAGTCAACCTACCCACTTTTCCCAGGATTATACAGATCTTGAAGTTCTTCCATAGTCTAATGATCACAAATCGCCAATAATGAGTGATACTGAACTTTCACTGAGCTTGCAAATGATGACCACGACCTTTAGAAAAAGTAAGATAATGTGAAATTTCTTCCTCTGCATGTCATGAATCACTTTGGACCTATGAGAGTCCTAAATACAGAGCTGTCATGCAGTTGTCCCAAGTCTCAATTGTGATACTTTTGTGACATTTCCTATCAATTTTCAAATTTCCAGTTTTTTCACTTATAAAATGGGAAAAATATCTCCATCTCCTTTGCAAGATTTACTGAGAATCAACTTATTTGGCAAAAGCACAGGAGTTGAAGAATTACCTTGACAAATTTGCTTAACTTCTCAGGATTTCAGTTATCTCATTTATAAAATGAGGGCAGTTTCTCAATCTCAGCATGATTGACATATGGGGCGGATAATTTTTTGTTGTGGGGCCTATGCTGTGAATTGTATAGGATGTTTAGTCTCTACATTAGATGCCAGTGACACCCACCCATCAGTTATGACAACCAAAAATGTCTCCAGATTTTGCCAAATGTCCACTGGGGGGCCAAAATCATCCCAGTTGGGAACCAATGAATTACAGCTGTATCTGTGATCCCTTCAACTTTAACATTTCGTGCCTCTATGATGTTCGATAATGGACAATGAGAGCACTTTGTACATTGTAATGTGAGATACAAAATTTACGTGATCATTCATTTAACAGGCTTTATTAAACATCTACTAGGGACAAGACAATATAAGAGCCAGTGGGGAATTAGACAGAAATCATACTTCAAAGGTTCACTTACTAGGAGAGAAGTTCAGCTACACATATAATATTTTCAATATCCTACAAAGCTATGGAATTTCAAGATTGGAGAGTTAGAGTCACAAACTTTTAGTAAATTTAGCTAAGAAAAAAGCTTAGTGGATTGTTTCTAAGCAAAGTAGGCCATTTAAGAAAACCGTGCCACAGACTAGGCTACGAGAAGCTATTACTCTTACTAATGTGGTTTAAACTTACATTATTAGAATCATAAAACTTTAGAGTTTGAAAGGACCTTAGAGATCATCCAATCCAATCACTCTGGTTTTACAGATGATGAAACTGAATCTTTTCTCATCCCTTGCACATTAGCAGCACGTGTACCAGAAATAACCATGAAAAATCTAAATTGATGCCAATAGCAGCAGGAGGTTGCACAGTTTATATGTTAAATTTTAAAGGAATAACAAAAACCATGACCTTCTGCTAAGTTAGGAAAGAATCGCTAATACTACATACCAAGATACTGCATACAAGATTCAAACCATGATGATGACAAAACATTGTGTTGGCAGGCGGGGTGTGTGGGATTCCCAGCTGCGAATGTATGGGCAGAATCTCCTTATTTCTGAGAATATTTAAGAGAATTTCCTGCAATAGATATATATGCTTCTAAAGGCAGTGACTTCCATATCTCAATCCATGCCCTACATTGTTTAGTGCACATTTATTTTAAACTAAAAATGAATAATAATTCACAATTAAAATTATTACAATATGTTTGAAATGCCTGGTACCCTTCCGGAGCAAGCCTGCTAATTCATATGTGTACAGGGACCAAGCAGACAATGTGAACATGTGAAGGAGGCCAAGTATAGTGCAATAGGTTCTGTTGCTTACTCTGTATAACCTGAGCCACAGATCTGATAGCTGTCACATATTATACGCTTCTTAGAATGCTGAAGAAATAAATTATCGAGTCCCTCGGAAATATAGTTCCTGATTTTAAAGCTGCCTATCAGAGAGATTTAGACATCCAAGTATTAAGAATAAGAATTGAGAGAGGTTGAGAATTGGAATAAGAAGTTATTATGCCTTTTAATTTATTCTTATAAAAATATTTAAAATACTTTTATTTGACATAATATAGAGGGTTGTCTTTGTAAGGTTTAAGTCAATAAACATTTGTATTGGGGTTATAGTTTTAAATTATTACGCAATAGTTTGTGTTCTTGGTATTTTTCTCTAGCTTTTCCCCATTAAAAGTGCTAGAGATTCTCATTAATCGCCTTAAGTAAAGGTTGATAAAGCAAAAACAAAGAAAGAGTCAATTCTTGGGTTTAGAATTTCAAGTGCCTAGTATAATGAACTCGTCTACTTCAACTTGGATATATACACTCAAATTTGCAGGAGTTCCAATAGAGATAGTTGAGAATTGGCTGCTCCCCCACAGCAGTAACAAATCACAGCCTAAATTTTGCCACATACACCACCAGTTATTGGCAACGTGGCACACACAAAAAAGTCGTATGCTGAAATCTTGAAGATGTCTCAGCTTCCTATCCCTTTGTGTGCTCTAAGACTGCTCTTCATGAAAGGTTGGCCTGAGCAAATGTGGCAATATTCTAGCATCAGATGCAGTCAACTGTAAGCAAGGGAATCAAGACATCTTCCCACTGGAAGAAGGTTGTAGGACCATTTATGGATTAACTCTAGAGATCCATTCTAAAAGATACAGGCTTCAGAAGAGATGACAGTTTTATACTTTTCTTATGCAAGAAAAGAAGAGTCCCTCCCTACAATACTGTAGCTAATCTACTAACTTCATCAATAAAAGCTCATTTCTAATATCCATTCTGCTAATTAGCAAATCACTTCTTTCACCAATGAAAACCTACTTCTGACATTCATTATAAAAATGAACACATCTCTGGTGATGAGGGGAGGTAAAGATAGTGGAAGCACTCGTAGGATGGCCTCTGGGTCTGATTAAAAATTAGTGGATTACTCACACAGTGTATATTCTGATAAGTCTAACTGAATGCCCTTAGAGACAACTTCAAGCAGCTAAGACATTCCTCAGAACAGAACATCCATGCTGAAATGTTTTAAAGAAAACTGAAGACATAATATTACCCAGGATTAAAGGCCTGGAAATAACTTGAGCAAAGACAATGGAGAAAAAAAAAATCATAAATGAGGACAAAGTTTCTTTCTAGTAGACTAGAAAAGATTCCTTGGGCTGGTAAGTAAGAGGAAAGGTAAGAGAATGCTTGGAAAGGAATAAGACCAGTTATGTCAGAAACAAGAGACAGAAGTGAAGTGTCTACTCGTAATGTGAGTCAACATCCAGAAACCACGAACTCTTTTTAATGAACTCCTTTTATCACCCCTCCCAGGAGTAGCAATGTCAGCAGAGCAACCCATTCCTTCTCCATTAAAATAAGCACTATATATTACTTATGCAAAAATTACACAAGACTTTAAAGACACTGACATTTTAAAGAGTCCATCTCCTTGAAGCTTTCACAGTGTAGTAAGGATGGACATACAGATATTTTAAATATGATACTGCACATTACATCATAAAAACATGGATAGAGGGCTTTGGAGGCAGAAAGCTGAGCCGGGGGTTCAGAGAAAGCTTTTTGGACCATACTAATTAGAATGTTTAGTTTGGAGGGTTTGATTTAGAAGACTGTTGTTCCGGTATTTGGGGAAGACGATGATGGGAAGTAATGGTAAGATTAGAGAGAAACAGAATTAACAAATATTTAAGAAAGAAAATTGGTGTGAGCGCAAGGTTATAATGGGCAGGGGCGTGATGATGGAGAATTACGGTAAAGACTATTAGCCAGCTCTTCACTAAACCTGTTTCCTCTTCTTCCTGGGCACTCAGCTGGACCACAGAACTTTGGTGTAACCATGTTACTAAAGTCTAGTCAATGGAATATGAACAGAGGTGACACGTCCTATTCCAGGCCACTCCTACCATGTCTGATCCTCCACACCCTTTTTTTTCCCCACTGAGAATAGAAGATAATGATATTGTGTGATAAAATGTATACATTATTTATATTTCTTATAGTATATCAGATAATAGAAGATAATGATAATTATATTGAATGGGATCATATATCATGTTCGAGTGATTATACACTTTGGACTTTGTTGTTACGGTAGAATTATCTTAGAAACAACAATAAAGGAGAATAACCAGTTATTTCAATATAAACTAATAGTGGTGTCAACATCTAAACCAACAGATGGAAGAACAAGTTTATGGGGAAAGATGACAGATCAGTTTGTCACATTCTGAATTGAGGTGTCTGTAGGATGAATCCAAATGGGATATTGTAGAGACACTTGAACACGTGAATATGAAGGAGAGAGGATCTTAGAGATTTAAATAACTGCAGTGATGATATTCAGTAGCTTAGACTTAATTCTAAAAGTGATAGTGAGATATTGAAAAACTGTTAAGCAAGACGGTGATATAGTTGAATTTGTTTTTTAGAAAATTCATTCTTATGTATAGTGTGGAGTATGAGACTAGACTTTGAGACTGGGTCATGCTTAAAGAATTTAATCTTCACAGAATAATAGACTATTTCCAAATGCAAGCAAAGATAAAACTTTTCATACATGAGGTCCCACCCTGATCAAAGGATGGCCAAGGCAAACTGGAACCAGTATTAAAATATAAGAAAGACTATCTTCTTCTTTGGTTCTTGTATTTCTCACAGGTCTGGACTACCATTGTTGTCAACAGACCTCAACCAATTTTGGCTATTCAACTCTAATCATGTTCTTTTCTTAAACCCCTGGAAACCTCAGGAGATTAGAAGAGTAGAAGCTGGGGGAGACTCTGCATACACCATATAATTTACCAACCAAAGAGAGAGACATTTCTGACACTGAAAGCGGGTGCTATTAATAATCATGCTGAGGGTGCCTGACCCGTGGTCGAGTGGTTAAGTTCTCGAGTTCCGCTTCGGTTGCCCAGAGTTTCCACTGGTTCGGATCCTGGACGCAGACATGGCACCGCTCATCAAGCCATGCTGATGTGGCATCCCACATGTCACAACTAGAAGGACCCACAACTGAAAATATACAACTATGTACTGGGGGGCTTTGGGGAGAAACAGGAAAAAAATAATCTTAATAATCATGCTGAGACAAAAATCTAAGTCAGAATTGTTCCAGCCAAAGATGTGACCACCCTAGAGCCATAAGACCCTCCCACATCCTGCCAGGCAGTATGTTTCAATGAATACAACACTCAGAACAGCCTCTGTCAAATACAGTCATACAACTTATTTTTGTGAGAATACGGAAGTCTTCGCTCTCTGTCCTCTGATACTGCAGCAAAGTCTTTGCCTAGAAGGCTTGCTCTTGTTAGTTAAATGAGAAAAATATTCTGAAACTCTCTCTTTGAATAAAGAATCCAAGAGTGGAATTTATTATATATTTTTGCCTAAATAGAAGATCAATAAAATTCCAAAGGATTTCTCTTGGCTTTAAAAGAGAACCTCAAAATTATATATACCTTTTAGCATACAAAGATGTCAGTTTAAACATTTTTAAGAGAGCAATAATTTACTAAATCACCAATCAGACTTTTTGAAGTTGTTGGTTATATTTCATAGGACATAGCAACAACTCTGAGATCTTCACATATTTCTTCACAGACTTCTTTTTATAAATTAAGACTTTCAAAGATACTTTTATTAACAACAACAAAAAAAGGTATATTACATAATATTGTGACTCTAACACCTGTAGGAGGAAGCAAAGATATTTTGATGTCAAGACCAGCCAACACTCTAGTCAGATGAGATGACAGTTTTCCATGAAATATGAAAAAGCAGAACCAAATGAAGTTCTAGAACTTGCAGATGGGTCCCAATGAGCTATGGAGCTTGTGTGATACTTACATCTTATTTATGCAGGAGTGATAGCCAACCACATACCCTGAGCACCGCTTATTTCACCAATGAAAAATTATGTTAACTTCCTCATTGCATAGATTTTGGTTACATATTTGAAGTGTTTATATAATTATGTTATTCTACAGTGTGAATTCCCAATTATGATACTTCAAATGCTAAGTCACCACCTCCACTTTGCATACATACTCATGCATACATGACAATATTTACATGGAAGTATTTTTAATTTATAAGGACAATATAAAAGCCATGAACCATAAATAATGTCATAGCTGTCTCTGTTCTAAGACCATGTGAGAAAACTTTCCCTTCCAGTCGTTTCCCCTACTGTTTTGAAAGGATAAAAGCAAACTACAGTCTCGATCATTACCTTGTAATGTGCAGAAAATCAATGAGGTCACTGATTTCTTTGGTGCTTTCTCCCAATAGGGACAGTGTCAAGAAAGGCTAAAGATGGCCATGAGATTTTCACAGCATGAAAACAGTTGCCCTGGGATTTCCAGAGCAGTACGAGGAGCCCCATTTTAAGCAGAAGCTGAATTGTGCAGTGCAGAGCTTTCAGGATGGGCCTGATGTCCATCTCCTGCCCTAACGTTTTTGACATTGAGAGCTTGTGATTGCAATTGCTTTAGAATTTGTAGCACCTCAAAATGTGGATGCTTCCTTTATAGCTATGATCACAGCTAACAAATGAAACTTTTACATTCTCATTTAATGTATGCTTCTCTGTCTTTTTGAAATGAATTTATTTTATACTTGGTTAACACCAAAATCACACTTTTTTTTTTTTAAGTAACTCGCAATATGCATCCTTCTTTCCAGGTTCTCAAGACACATTACTGTTGCTAGAATTGTTTCCCACACTTCACCCTTTCTCAAACCACCCTGTTTACCAGGAATTTATTCACCTCCTTTTTTGTCTAACCATCTCCTATCTTACTTGCCACGGCAGGAGTCACCCATTCTGGAAAGCTGTGCTTGTGTTCCCTATGAGATGTAGCTGCCGCTCCTCCGTGCACCCCAAACTTACTCCATCAGAGCACTTTCCAAACTGGCCTTAGGACAAAATGAATCACTAATTTTCTCTATTTCCCCCTGTCTTCAATGTATTCCACTGCAATGAAATAAATATTCTAAGTTGCCATTAAATAACACTTTGCTATTAAGGTAGTGGCTTAGAGTTTATTCAAGGATTGACTAATCTTTGAACTTTCTGTTGATTTAGCTCTTTGAAATAACTGAAAAAGCTGGCTGGCAGAATTATTGATGTACCATTGTTGAAGACAAATTTATAGATTCTTTAAATGTCACTAATATATGCTCATTTCCAAAAATCTTAATAAGGAAACTTTAAACATCGTACTGTAGACTCCCCAATGTCTAGCCTCCCAGGTACATTAATCATACAGCTTAATTGATGCATCATATAAACTTAGTTTAAAAGAAATCAACTCATCTGGATGTAATATTGGATCACACATTTTGAGGGACACTAAGTTTTATTTCACAAAATATCAAAACGTTATTATGTTCAAACTTGAAAATATTTCATCATACTTTTCTGATGTATATTTTGTCAATTAATTTTCTTAAATAAATAGTTCTCATGAAATTCTACAAGTTCCTTATAATATTAATATGAGATTGTGACTAAGTAGAAAAATCTAAAAGGGCTTAGGCTTTTTAAATTGATCTCAATTTTATTGTGTCTATTATTTGGAGAACTCTACTAAATGGATGCCTGCATGCTTAACCTGTTTATTAACAAAGGAATAGCATGGCAAAAACAACCAAATGAAAACTAGGGAATGGGAAAAAACATTTTCAAACCATATATCCCATAAGAGGATAATATCCTATATATATATATATATAAAGAACTCATCCAACTCAATAGTAAAAACAACAAATAACCCAATTAAAAATAGACAAAAGACCTAAACAGACATTTTTCCAAAGAAGACATGCAAATGGCCAACACATACATGAAAAGGTGCTCAATTGCACTAATCATCAGGAAAATGTAAATCAAAATCACGAGATATCACCTCACATCTACTAGAATAGCTTTTATTAAAAAGACAAGAGCTAACAAATGTTGGCAAGGATGCAGAGAAAATGGAACCCTTGTATACTGTTGTTGGGAATGTAAATAGTACAGCGACTGCAAAAAATATTCTGGAGGTTCCTCAAAAAATTAAAAACAGAATGCCCACATGATCCAGAAGTCCCACTTCTGAGTATATATCCAAAGAAAATTAGACCAGTAGCTTGAAGAGATATCTCCACTTCCATGTTTATTGTAGCATTATTCACAACAACCAAGGTATGGAAATAGGTTGTGTCCATCGATGGATGAATGAATCAAGAAAGTGAGATAGGTGTGTGTGTGTGTGCGTGTGTGTGTGTGATGGAATATTATTCAATAACAAAAAAGAAGGAAATCCTACCATTTGTGACAACATGAATGAACTTGGGGAGCATTATGCTAAGTGAAATAAGTCAGAGAAAGACAAACATTGCATCAGGGTAGTACTTATATGTGGAATCTACAAAAGAAAAAAAAAGGTCAAACTCATGGAAACAGAGTAGAAAAGTGTTTTCCAGGGCCTGGGGCGTGGGGAAATAGAAAGAGGTTGGTAAAAGGATACAAAATTTCAGTTCTAAGATGAATAAGGTCTGAGGATCTAATGTATAACACAGTGACTATAGTTGATAATACTGTATTGTATAAATGAAGTTTGCTAATAGAGTAGAATTTAAATGTTCTCACCAAAAAAAAAAGGCAAATATGTGATGGATGTGTTAATTAACTCAATGAAGGAAATCCTTTCATAATATATAGGTGTATCAACTCATCATGATGTACACTTTATTTTACAATTTTATTTGTTAATTATACTTCAATAAAGCTTTAAAAATATTATAAAAATAATACTGTATTGTATACTTGAAATTTGTTAAGAGAATATATCTCAAGTGTTCTTACCACTCCCACCCCAAAGGGAACTATATAAGATGATGGATGTGTGAATTAACTTGATTGTGGTAATCATTTCATCAGGTACACACATATGAAACAATCACGTTGCACTTTTTATGTATGTACAATTCTTGTCAACTATACCTCAATAAGGGGGGGGGTGGGTAAAAAGAAAGAAAACTCAGCAACAACAAAAGGAAGATAAATTGGATGAGTTCAGTCAGAGAGTCCAGTAAGCAGCCCAAATCTGCACCTCCTGCCCTCCAGTGGGTGAGCAGAGCCTGGACTCGAGCTTTCCAAGGCCACCCCTGAGGCCTCCACAGCCTTCACCAGCCTCCCCAGGCCAGGAGGCCATTGTGAACCTTTCTGGGACCTGACGGCAGTAGCAGGCAGGGCAAGAAGAATAGCAGCCTCTGAAAGTTCAGATGGATCTGGGGCTGAGAAGGCAGGTTGGGATGGATGAGAGCTTGGCTACCTCAGGCCTGGAGCATTGGAGATCGGAGGATCCAGGTGACCACTGGATCCCACCAGGACGAGACACCACCCCATCTTGACAATGATGGGCGAAGTCTTTGCAGCCCAGCAGGTACACAGAGCCCTGAAAGATGACTGGAAGTTGGAGAGAGACCAACTAGACCTTGGTATTAGAAGAGAGACAGTGTGGAATAATGGGCCACGTCTGGCCAACAGGAAGCACACACTACCCCTTGGGAAGATTTACTGCTCTTTATAAGAGGTTTGTGTACATAATATGAAACATATCACTCCCAACTTTATCTGCCAACCTTTCAAAATTCAGCTTACTTTTCTAAATCTAGGTCTTATATATGTAAAGAAGTCAACTACATATAATAGAATTAAAAATCACTGGGCCTGGTCCAGCCTAGTGGTGTAGTGATTAAGTTCCCATGCTCCACTCTAGCAGCCTAAGGTTCACGGGTTCTGATCCTGGGCACAGACCTACACACCACTCATCAAGCCAAGCTATGGTGACGTCCACGTACAAAATAGAGTAAGATCGGCAGAGATGTCAGCTCAGGCAGACCTCCTTACCAAAAAATGAAAACAAAAACAAAAAAATTAATCACAGTAAAGAAATACCTTCTGGGAATGACTTGAAAATGGAATTTTTGACCATCTCTAGAAGTGACCCTTCCACATTTGATCAATGGGTTCAAGAAGAGATGGAGCAGAAGGCCATGAAGAGGCTGATTAGAAAATTGAAGGAATTTTTCGTCTATAATTGATATGTGTTGACTGAGGAGAAAGAATGCCTAATATACTCAATTCATATATGAGGGAGCTAAAAGCTAATATAATACCTGGGTTCATAAAAATGTATATAATTATAAACAGCAGAGAAGAAAAGTAGATATCCCAGTATTACACGAAAGCATAAATGAAAAAAGAAAATCTTCAGAAAAGATTCTGCTATGAAGAGTAAAACAGCTACTACGTCAGACTGCTCATATTTGGAAGTGATATTCATATTAAAACCATCCTTCTGTGGTCTATTTTATTCCTCACTACTGTATACGTGGTTGACAGTGCTAAGTACTTTTTTGAAATAACTAGTTTTTCTAGATGTTCTGAGGTGTTTTATATTAAAGTATGTAGTAAAATAACACATTTTGTAAATACTTTTTATTAATCTTCTTTGAAACACTGTGGTCACTGTTGTTAAGTCGAATGACCAAACCACTCCTTAGAGCAGGACACATGGTGTTTGTACGCGGGTTTCCAGGGAGGAGGGTGGACGATGAAGTGCGGAGGGCTCTGTGCCTGTGTTTTCAGGGTGAAGTGAGATGTTGTCCCTTATGTCTGTGCATTTTGTTCTAGTTCGCTGTATGTATAGAGTATGTGGGGGACAGATGAGTCTTAATTTTACAACTTCTGGTTTTTCTATATGGTAAAGAGTTTGTCAGAGAATGACAATGTTAGTAAATTAATACATTTTGTGTTAAAATTCATCTTCTGAAAATAACTGTGAAAGTGAAATGATTAAAATCACCTTGAAGCATTACAGATGCGTACACTTATGTGGTGGGTTGACAGGGCTAAGAGGAAGGGATCTAAGTCAGAATGTTCCTATTTACCAGATGCTTTTATATTACAGTCTTTGTTCCGTGTGTGTAGTTTATTCAATGCTACCGTACGCGGTGAACAAACAAGTCCTACTTAAATATTTAGTCTTCCTAGATGTTTAGAAACGCACAACAGACACTAAAAATAGGTGATGTAAAATAACACTTTTTTTTCTTGGAGATTCACATAGATAATGGGAATGGGACTGTTAAATTTGGTCTCTTGGAGCAGAATACTGACTGTTCACTGGGTGGCAGGGCCGAGGGAAGAGAAGAACGCACAGAGGGAAAGGTTCTATGCTCAAGCTTGTTCCACAAGATCAGATTGTCTAGCGGGTGTTCTTTATATGCATTCTAGTTAACATCGCTTGTATTTGTAAGACAAACAAGTCCCAAGTGCCCGAAAGTATAGGTACTAAAACAACTCCATAAAAATATTCTTCCTCTCATTGATAGGAAGGACTGCCTGCCTTTGGGAACACTCTTGGTTAATCAACCTCTTGGAGCCAGACACATTTCCGTACTTAGCCATTCAGGTAGTGAAGGAAGAAGAAAAAGAAAGGTGAGGGACCAGCTCTCTGCTGAGCACGTTCATATCTACAAGGCAGCATAGGCCACAGTTCTACACATGGGTATCTGGTGAAAGCAGCTGTGTTTATTGTGGACAATGCACAATCCTCATTTCACAACATCTAAGATTTTAGATATCTTAATGTAACAACAAACAAGAAAAGTAGAGTTACTGAATGAACCAACGTCTAGGTATCTTTCTGTTATAATTAAGAGAAAAGAAGCATCCTGGACAAGGAATTGTTAAAACAGCTCTGAACATACTTGCAGCCTTGTCCTTTGGGTTGGCAGCAGAGGGTCTGAAGGAAGTGCAACGAAAGGGATTATGCCGTTGTCTTCGTAACTATAGTTTGATTATGAGTGTAGTAAGGTATGAGTGTACCTCTCGTAGCTGTCATACACTTTTAAATAATTTGATGGAAACATTTTCTCACTGATATTCTAATAACCTAGATCTGATAATGAATTGTTTCAGAAGGATTATACCTACTATACTGTATTGCTGTTTGTCTTATTTTAAATCGAGCATTAGAGGATCCAGCATTTTAATGTAATTCTACCAACAACTTAATCCAGAAGCCTATTGATGTTTTTGTCTTTTATGCAACATTTGTCCCCATAAAAGGCAGGATTACATTTTTTTTTTTTGATTGAGTTAGTGAAGTGTATTCTTGCTTATTAAAATGCTCATGGCCCTGGGACTTTGAGTCAGCAAATATTCATAACATGTGAAAAGGCATGATACATGCTATACAATCTCAACCACATAAGAATGTATGCTCAGTTGTGTGTACACAAACACAAGGACTCACAAAGGCACAAATGTAATCTCCTTACATTTATGGATGATTTCATGTTCTTTGCTTCTTATATGTCTCAGTTTCTCTATAATGCACATATTAACTTTTATAAATTTGAGGAAAAATGATATTTTTTAAAAAGTAAGAGAGGAGTACCTTTCCTTTTTTTAGGATGCGATGGATAGCAAAAAAGAGAAAATCATACACATAGGTCTTGTTTCCATTGGATCTTTTAAAGAAGAATTTATTGTTTCAAAATGTAACTTACTTCCACATTTCTGTACTTGTCACTAAAGTTTAAAATGTTCATGATCTTATGAAAATCTTTTTCAAAGTTAATGATGATGTTCTCTGGTTAAACAGAATTTTACAGCGAAGTGAGCCATTC
This sequence comes from Equus asinus, assembly GCF_041296235.1. Taxonomy (NCBI): domain Eukaryota; kingdom Metazoa; phylum Chordata; class Mammalia; order Perissodactyla; family Equidae; genus Equus; species Equus asinus. Next base: position 121,233,567 of record NC_091793.1, on the reverse strand, counting down.
CCGTCACATGAGAAATGCAAAACCATAGGGCTGGCTCCCTGGCCTAGTGGTTAAGTTCCATGTGTTTTGCTTTGGTGGCCTGGGTTCAGTTCCCAGGTGCAGACCTACACTGCTCATTGGCAGCCATGCTGTGGTGGCAACCCACTTACAAAATAGAAGAAGACTGGCATAGATGTTTGCTCAGGGCATATCTTCCTCAGCAAAAAAAGAAAGAAAGAAAGAAAGAAATGCAAAACCAGGAAGAGAAAAGGGATAAATAGAAACATACAGCCATTTGATAACAACACAAGGTTGGACACATTAACATACACTTTAAGCAATATTTTATTGTAGTGGATTGATCTAACTACATTCAATTATCAAAACTAAAAGAAAGGAATCAGAAGCACCCAGCACAGAATTTCACGGGAAACTCAACAGCTGAAATCTCAAACATAACAGGATTCCTTCACTTATTCTCACACACAGTCTGCACCAGCATATGAGAATCTAGTAATTCCAAGCAGAGGTGCTCTTAGTGTAAAGGGTAGGCTTTAGGGGAAGGAGAAGAGATTTGGAGTTGGAGGCAGAGACTCTGAACTGATATTTTAGATTAAAACTCTCAGGACATTCAATTTTCTTCCAAATACTTGGAGCAGCTCATCAATCAGCACAGCGCTCCAGTCTGAAAACCAAAGCATCCGCTATATAATTTCACTCTGTGAAGGCCACTCAAGGTCAGAACTCAGAACCCGTGTTTCCACAAAGCACCAAAATTCAGAAGCTGCTACTGATTTCTTCACTGTTCTATGTTAGCAGTAACATATATGCTATAATTCTAACCCTTATAAGTAATCACACCATTCTTTTCCCAACAGTAAAGTGAAGTTATCAAATTTATGTTAGAGGTCTAGAGGTCAGCTAATAAAAATCAATTTGCCAACATTATGGGTGACATAAACCACGTATGATCAATAGCTTAGGGCTACTGCGTGTACACAGTTCACTGGACGAAATGTAGGAAACTGGCTCTTTGGTTTCTGTACTTTCCATAATAAGAATCTCATTCTTTCTTCCACTACAAACTTGGACGTTTTGTGTTTTTGTTTTAACAAGGTGTGAAATATGCTTCTAAAATAGTTTAATTTCTGTTTTAAAAATCTATCTTCCAACACTTTTAAAATCTCACTGGTTAATTACACTAGTTGAACAAAAATTCAACACGAAATGTACATTGGTATCTACCTCTACCTGATGTTAATTATCTTGGAAATTGAAATCAACAAGCACACAGCACAAAAGTAAAGGTATCTTACAGCTCCCATGTTTTTTTGTGTGAGTCATCTAAGCCGTACTCTTAACACCCAGTTTGTCTCATAAGCACGTTTGTCAATACTGATAAGAACCATCAGAGGGGATGGTAAATAAGAGATGACGGCAACTTTAACAGCCAGGAAAAGAGTTGAATTCTATGCCCCCAAATTTGCAAAGTCCTCCACGGCAAGATCAGCCATCAAAATTCTCAGTATGCAATCATTTCCTGAAACCCCAAAAGAAACAGGAGTTGCTAGAGAGTCATTAAAATAGTTTCAGCTCTTAAGCCTACTTTCCCTTACTCTCACTAAATCTATCCTTGAAATAAATGAAACTCCATTTTCTAAAGTGGCATTTCAACCAACAATGCATTTGGCTCTACTTTCATTCCTATATTTCTTATTTTGAAAGCTATTAAAGCATTAGAAGCTATAATTCCATTAGTTATAAAGTCTGGGCCAAAAATTTTTCTATAAACAAGAAAAATGAGGAACATAGATAAAATAAATAACGGAATTTGATCACATGAGTGACACTGAAAAGAAATGTGAATGTAGGTCACAAACTCAGAAAATGCCAAGGATTATAGTATTTCTGTGATAGCAAATACATAGCTCTTCCAGTCAATATTTGCTGCTTCAGCTCAAACAACAACAATATTTTAGGACTAATTAGCTGTGTAAGTGGTGATTTTTCTCCAATTAGAGAAACTTGGTTATTATCACCCAAATTATTCCAAAGAGGCTTTTTAAAACTTGAGGTATCAAATAAACTTATGTTTTCTGCAGATTCAATTTCCTTCTTCTCTGCTGATGAGCGACAAGGGAGCAATAAGCCTTCAAGTTGTGTATTTACTAAAATTACCATGAACAATACAAACCTGATTGGTTTCTGATAATCACTCATTTTATCATGTCCGTGCCTTCCATCATGGTTCATTTTGATAATGAAGAAAAGATTTTTTTAAATCCAAATACTGTGTTTTGATGATCATAGAACAGTACCAAAAAAACTCTTTAAAACCTGAATTCCAAGATAGATGGCCTTTGCTTGTTTATGTAGCCAAACTTTTATTACTTGTCTTATGCATAGCATAAAACTGTAGTAAATGAGTGTGTAAACTTGAAATCCGGAGTACAGTAATAGAAGGAAGATATTGTTCCAAGGCAGAATCATATATCTTAAAATGAGCCGTCATTTTAAAAACTTGTTCTCCTTATTCTACAAGGAAAACCACTGTCATTAATTTTGACCCAACCTCTCTCTCATTTATATCAATAAAGCCCCTGACAAGCTTAAAAACTTTTTCTACCTTTATTGTCTGACAAAGACAACCCACTGTGAGAAATAATGGTGCTCATAAATGAGAGGCAAAGAAGCAATAACAGTTTCATTTACAGATCATTAAACAAGAAACCAGCTCAGAGAGAAGATCACTGTTTAAGGCTCTGGACTGGACAGGCATATATCAGATGTATAAATTCATAGGAAGACCTCATTGAAAGCTGAAGAAAAGCTCTCATTATGATAGCAATTATCTATGCTGTTCAAATATCACAATACTAAGCAGCAGAATTGTGCTCTTGGAAAAATACTTGAATGCTTTTGTTAAATAATAAAACATTTGTTAAATTCACTATGTTACAGGTGGAACATGCTCTTTACTATAGTATCTTAGTTTTTGATGTAATTAAAAACACATGTGAGTACTCTCTCTCTCTCACACACACACACACACACACACACAATTCCTCAAACAAGGCTATTGCAAGAAAAAGAGTTCTCAAAATATATGCCTACCATTTTTGATCCCACAAAATTCAAAGAAATGTGTTTTCCTAAAATAATTCAGAAATTTAATAAAATCAATATCTTCCTTCATAATTTCCTCCATAGCCTTACTTAGAAAATACTTTCTTATCCAGATGTCCCATTTTTACTTGCATTTCTTGATTTTGCCCCCAACCCCTGTTCTTCCATCTTCCCATCTCAATAAATGACAAATCCATTTTACCAATTCCTCACCATAGATGAGTTTTGCCTCTTGTGCACTTTAAATTTTTATCATATAACCTGTATACTTTGTTTCTGGTCACTTTCATTCAATGTAATATTTTTAAGATTTATCCGTGTTGTTAAGTATCAGAATTTTGTTTCCTTTTATTTGTGAGTAGTTTCCTGCCATACGGTATTTCCAATTTGGGAGCATTCAGAATAAAGTTGATAGAAATCCTTCTTTTACAAGTCATCTTTGTAAACCCATCTTTTTATTTCTCTTAGGTAAGTATCTAGGGATGAAATGGCTAGTGTGCCAGTTATCAATTTATTGCCACTAGGCTCCAAGTCTGTCCTTCATTTCCAGATCTGCAATGATGTAGTGGGACCCTGTAAATACTCTGTCCTTTGCCAGCTAGCACCAAGTTAAGCTTGTCAGTAGAGGATCCTGAAGAAGGAAAGGTTTCTTCTTCTGGTTCCAGTGACCCCCTGTTCTCATGCTCCTACAGAGCACATGGCTGTTGCAGCGCTCAGCGGCAATGGCACCAGCACCTTCCAGGGAGCAGCTTCCCCCAGCACTCTCTTGGGAGGCTTTCCAGCAAACACCTAAAACGTAGAACCTCTCTGGGAGGCTTCTCCAGGTCAACCAAAAGGGCTTATTCCCAGGGAGTTCTCCTGGCACGGTACCTCAGCAAACTTCTCCACCATCCTGTGAGCCATGCCGTGCTCTCCAGTGAAGTTGGAATCTCAGCCCAGGAGGTGGGAGGGTCCAGGGGTTCTTTAGTGGTAGGTTCTAAGGTTCTCAGCCTTAGGGGTAATGGCTGTTTCCCATGTCTACTATTTCCATATTCTTTAAAATTGTCTTTACCTCACTCTAGGCAAATCCCATTACTCCAAACCCATTAATTCTTTCTATTAAGTTTCCACTCGTCAAATTACTGTGTAGTTTCTGTCTTCTGATTAGACTCTAATACAACTGGATTATAGGGAAAATTCATATTTAACTTTAATAGCAACAGGTAAAATAGTTTTCCAAAAAAGTACAATTGCACATCTCCATTAGCAATGTATGAGATCTCTGGTTGCTACACCTTCACACCAATATTTGGAGTTATCGTGTTTTGAATTTTAATCATAACATTGGCTATGTATTAGAATCTCACCCAGTTTTAATTTTCATTTTCTGATGACTTATATGCTTAGTTGACTGTCTTTGCAAAGTATTTCAAAGGTTTTTAACTTGAATTATGTTTTGATCATTGAATCTTTCAACATTCTGGATACAAGTTTGTGGCTGCCCTATTCAATTCTCCCACTCTGTGGTGGGCTTATTTATTTTCTTACGTGTGTCTTTTGATGAGAAGGTTTCAACTTCATGAAACTTAATTTAGCTTTTTGGGGGTATTTTTGCTGAGGAAGATTCGCCCAGAGATAACATCTGTGCCAATCTTCCTCTATTTTGTACGTGGCTTGCCGTCACATCATGGCCGCTGACAAGTGGTGTAGGTCCTTACCCGGGAACCAAACCTGGGACACCAAAGTGGAGCACACTGAACCACTAGCCCACAGGGTCGGCCCCAATTTACCAATTTTTTCTTTTGTGTCTAATATTTTGTGTATACATATGTATCCCAAGAAACCTTTGACCACACTGAGATTTTGGAGTTATAATCCTACACTTTCTTATAGAAAGTTTACAATTTTAGCTTTTATATGTAGGTCTATGACCCATCATTAATAAACATTGTTTATGGCTTGAGATAGAGGTCAAGTTATTTTCTTCTTTTATATGAATAATCAGTTTTTCCAGGATTGATTTTGAAAAGACTTTCCTTTCCTCTCCTCCATTTAATTGCTTCAGTGCCTTTATCAAAATCAATTGACAATATGTGTATTATTTTTTCACTCTCTTTTCTGTTTCCCTGAACTATTTGTCAACGAGAATATAACAGTTTTTATTATTGTGGCTTTATAGTAAATTTGCAAGCAGTTAGTGTAAGTCTTCCAACCTGATTTTTTTTCCAAAATTACTTAGCTACTTCAAGCCCTTTATATTACCATATATTTTATCACCAGCCTGGCAAGGTCTACAAAAAGCTTGCTGAAATCTTGAATGGGATTAAGTCTCTACTCGATTTGGAGATTGCGACAGCTGAATAATATTGAATCTTCTAATCCAATCCAATGTCTCTCTCCATTTATGTAGGTCTTTTTAAATTTCTCTCATCAGTGCTTTTTAATTGTTAGCATACAGGTCATACAAATATTTTAGGAGGTTTAATTCTAATTTTTGATGCTTATGTAAGTGTTATTTTTTTACCTGATTTTCAGTTGTTATTGCTAAGTATAGAGGAACTGACTTTATTTTATATACTGATCTCATTGCCTGAAAAATTGTTAAATTTATTAGTTCTAATAATTTTTATAGACTCCTTAGAATTTTCTCTCTATATTATTATGTCATCTATGGATAAAGAAAGTTCTTTTTACTTTCTAATTTTTTTTAACTTTCCACATTGTGCTTTTTTTTTTATTAAGGTTATGAAAGTTAACATCCTTGTGAAATTACAGCTGTACATCATTATTAATGTCGTAGGTACACCACTTCACCCCTAGTGCCCTCCCCCCACCTCCCTTTCCCCTGGCAACCACCAATCAGTTCTCTTTGTCCATATTTTAACTACCACCTATGAGTGGAGTCATACAGAGTTCGTCTTTCTCTGTCTGGCTTATTTCACTCAACATAATACTCTCAAGGTTTATCCATGTTGTTGTGAATGGGACGACTTTGTCCTTTTTTACGGCTGAGTAGTATTCCATTGTGTGTATGTATATGTATATATATATATATATATATACACCACATCTTCTTTATCCAATCATCAGTTGCTGGGCACTTAGGTTGGTTCCATGACTTGGCTATTGTGAATAATGCTGCGGTGAACATAGGGGTGCATGGAACTTTTGGAATTGCTGATTTCAGGTTCTTAGGATAGAGACCCAGTAGTGGGATGGCTAGGTCATAAGGTATTTCTATTCTTAACTTTTTGAGGAATCTCCATACTGTTTTCCATAGTGGTTGCACCAGTTTACATTTCCACCAACAGTGTATGAGGGTTCCCTTTTCTCCACAGCCTCTCCAACATTTGTCACTCTTGGTTTTGGATATTTTTGCCATTCTAACAGGTGTAAGGTGATATCTTAGTGTAGTTTTGATTTGCATTTCCCTGATGATTAGTGATGATGAGCATCTTTTCATGTGTCTATTGGCCACCTGTATATCTTCTTTGGAGAAATGTCTGTTCATGTCCCCTGCCCATTTTGTAATTGGGTTGTTTGATTTTTTTATTGTTGAGTTGTGTGAGTTCTTTGTATATTATGGAGATTAACCCTTTGTCAGATAAATAACCTGCGAATATCTTTTCCCAATTAGTGGGCTGTTTTTTTGTTTCAATCCTGTTTTCCCTTGCCTTGAAGAAGCTCTTTAGTCTGATGAAGTCCCATTTGTTTATTCTTTCTATTGTTTCCCGCATGTGTGGGGTTATGGTGTCCGAAAAGATTCTTTTGAAGCTGATGTCAAAGAGTGTACTACCAATATTCTCTTCTAGAGGACTTATTGTTTCAGGCCTAATCTTTAGGTCTTTGATCCATTTTGAGTTTATTTTATTAAATGGTGAAAAAGAATGGTTGATTTTCATTCTTTTACATGTGGCTGTCCAGTTTTCCCAGCATCATTTGTTGAAGAGACTTTCTTTCCTCCATTGTAGGCCCTCAGCTCCTTTGTCAAAGATTAGCTGTCCATAGATGTGTGGTTTTATTTCTGGGCTTTCAATTCTGTTCCATTGATCTGTGCACCTGTTTTTGTACCAGTACCATGCTGTTTTGATCACTGTAGCTTTGTAGTATGTTTTGAAGTCGGGGATTGTGATGCCTCCAGCTTTGTTCTTCTTTCTCAGGATTGCTTTAGCAATTTGGGTCTTTTGTTGCCCCATATGAATTTTAGGATTCTTTGTTCAATTTCTGTAAAGAATGACATTGGAATTATGATTGAGATAGCATTGAATCTGTAAATTGCTTTAGGTAGTATGGACATTTTAACTATGTTTATTCTTCCAATCCATGTGCATGGAATGTCTTTCCATCTCTTTATGTCATCGTCGATTTCTTTCAAGAAGGTCTTATACTTTTTGTTGTATAGATCTTTCAGTTCCTTGGTTAAATTTATCCCAAGGTATTTTATTCTTTTTGTTGCGATGATGAATGGGATTGAGTTCTTGAGATCTTTTTCTGTTAGTTCATTGTTAGCATATAGAAATGCTACTGATTTACGTATGTTGATTTTATACCCTGCAACTTTGCTGTAGTTGTTGATTGTTTCTAATAGTTTTTCTATGGATTCTTTGGGGTTTTCTATATATAAGATCATGTCGTCTGCAAACAGCGAGAATTTTACTTCTTCGTTGCCGGTTTCGATTCCTTTTATTTCCTTTTCCTGCCAAATAGCTCTGGCCCAAACCTCCAGTACTATGTTGAGTAAGAGTGGTGAAAGTGGGCACCCTTGTCTTGTTCCTGTTCTGAGAGGGATGGGTTTCAGTTTTTGTCCATTGAGTGTGATGTTGGCTGTGGGTTTGTCATATATGGCCTTTATTATGTTGAGGTACTTTCCTTCTATACCTATTTTATTGAGGGTTTTTTATTATAAATGGATGTTGGATCTTGTCGAATGCTTTCTCTGCATCTATTGAGATGATCATGTGGTTTTTGTTTCTCATTTTGTTAATGTAGTGAATCACATTAATTGACTTATGGATGTTGAACCATCCCTATGTCCCTGGTATAAATCCCACTTGATTACAGTGTATAATCTTTTTGATGTATTGCTGTATTCGGTTTGCCAAAATTTTGTTGAGGATTTTTGCATCTATGTTCATCAGTGATATCGGCCTGTAGTTTTCCTTCTTTGTGTTGCTCTTGTCAGGTTTGGGGATCAGGGTGATGTTGGCTTCATAGAATGTATTAGGGAGTGCTCCATCTTCCTCTATTTTCTGGAATAGTTTGAGAAGGATAGGTATTAAATCTTCTTTGAATGCTTGGTAGAATTCTCCAGGGAAGCCGTCTGTTCCTGGACTCTTATTTTTGGGGAGGTTTTTGATTACTGTTTCTATTTCTTTACTTGTGATTGGTCTATTCAGATTCTCTATTTCTTCCTGATTCACTTTGGATAGGTTGTATGAGTCTAGGAATTTATCCATTTCTTCTAAGTTGTTCAATTTGTTGGCATATAGTTTTTCATAGTATTCTCCTATGATCCTTTGTATTTCTTTGGTATCTGTTGTGATTTCTCCTCTCTCATTTCTAATTTTATTTATTTGAGACTTCTCTCTTTTTTTTTTAGTGAGTCTGGCTAAGGGTTTGTTGATTTTGTTAATTTTTTCGAAGAACCCACCCTTTGTTTCATTGATCCTTTCTACTGTCTTTTTTGTTTCAATATCATTTTTTTCTGCTCTAATTTTTATTATTTCCCTCCTTCTATTGACTTTGGGCTTTGTTTGTTATTCTTTTTCTAATTCTGTTAGGTGTCGTTTGAGGTTGTTTATGTAAGATTTTTCTTGCTTATTGAGGTGAGCCTGTATTGCAATGAATTTCCCTCTTAGGACTGCCTTTGCTGCATCCCAAATCATTTGGTACGGTGTGTTTTCATTTTCATTTGTCTCCAGATAATGTTTGATTTCTTCTTTAATTTCTTCAATAATCTATTGTTTGTTCAGTAGTTTAGTCTGAACATTTTTGGCCCTTTCCCAGCTTTATTCTTGTAGTTGATTTCTAGTTTCATAGTATTATGATCAGAAAAGATGCTTGATATTATTTCAACCCTCTTGAACTTATTGATGCTTGCTTTGTTTCCCAAGATATGTTCTATCCTTGAGAATGTTCCATGTGTGCTTGAGAAGAATGTGTAACCTGCTGTTTTTGGATGAAGAGTCCTATATATATCTATTAGGTCCATCTGATCTAATTTTTCATTTAATTCTATAATTTCCCTGTTGATTTTCTGTCTGGATGATCTGTCCATTGGTATTAATGGGGTGTTGAGGTCCCCTACTATTATTGTATTGCTGTTGATGTCTCCTTTTAGTTTTGTTAATAGTTTCTTTATGAATTTTGGTGCTCCTGTGTTAGGTGCGTATATATTTATAAGTGTTATGTCATCTTGGTGGAGCGTCCCTTTTATCATTATATACTGCCCCTCTTTGTCTTTCTTTATCTGTTTTGCTTTGAAGTCTACTTTGTCTGATACTCTATAAGTATGGCAACACCTGCTTTCTTTTGTTCATTATTAGCTTGGAGTTGTATTGTCTTCCATCCCTTCACTTTGAGTCTGTGTTTGTCTTTGGGGCTGAGGTGTGTTTCCTGGAGGCAGCATATTGTTGGATCTTGTTCTTTGATCCATCCTACCACTCTGTGCCTTTTGATTGGAGAGTTCAATCCATTCACGTTTAGAGTGATTATTGAAACGTGGGGGCCTACTGTTGCCATTTTATCACTTGTTTTCTGGTTCTTTTGCATTTTGTCCTGATGGAGAGCTGTTACTTTGTGTTATTGTCCTTCGGCTTATCTCCTTTGTTCTGAATTTTGTAACCCCTTTCCTTTTTTTGATTTTTCAGGAATGAGGTTCTTCCTGAGCATTTCTTGAAGAGGAGGTTTTGTGGCGATGAACTCCCTTAACTTTTGTTTATCTGGGAAAGTTTTTATTTCTCCATCTTATTTGAAGGATATTTTCACTGGGTAGAGTATTCTTGGCTGCAGGTTTTTGTCCTTCAGAGTTTTGAATATTTCATTCCAATCTCTCCTAGCCTGTAAGGTCTCTCCTGAGAAATCTGCTGATAGCCTTATGGGGTTTCCTTTGTAAGTTATTTTCTTCTGCCTGGCTGCCCTTAGTATTTTCTCTTTGTCATTGACTTTTGCTAGTTTCACTACTATATGCCTTGGGGTAGGTTTTCTTGTGTTAATAAAGTTTGGAGATCTATTGGCTTCTGTCATATGAAGTTCCATCTCTCTTCCCAAGTTTGGAAAGTTCTCAGCTATTATTTCTTTGAACAGGCCTTCTGCCCTATTCTCCTTCTCTTCTCCCTCTGGTATACCTATAAACCTTATGTTGCATCTCCTAATTGAGTCGGATAATTCTCGGAGAGTTTCTTCATTTCTTTTTAGTCTTAGTTCTCTCTCCTCCTCTGTCTGCAGCATTCCTATATTCCTATGCTCCAAATTGCTAATTCTGTCCTCCATATTATCGACCCTACTGTTCAGAGAGTCCAGATTTTTCTTAATCTCCTCCATTGTGGTCTTCATGTCCACTATTTCTAATTGGTTCTTCTTTATAGTGTCAAGCTCTTTTGTGACATAGCTCCTGAACTCATTGAGTTGTCTATCTGAATTTTCTTTTAACTCATTGAGTTTTTTAATAATGGCAGTTTTGAAATCATCGTCATTTAGGTTATAGATTTCATTGTCTTTGGGATTGTTTTCTGGGTGCTTATCATTTTCCTTCTGTTCTGGAGATTTAATATATTTTTTCATACTGCTTGATGGCGTGGATTTGTGCCTCTGCATAGAGATAGAGTTTAGTCACTGCTTCCACTTGTTGCGACTGGTGTGGTGGGAGGGGCAGCTGTTTAGACTGCACCAACCAGGAACCCTGTCAGCTGTTACTGACTGGATCTGGACCCCTCCTCATAGTCACAGTGGTCCTGTGGGATCCCTCGTTGGTTGTGGGGGCAATCACAAGGGGGCCTCAGGCTGCTGGTGCTTACCGTTGCAGCCCACTTAGATGCGCTCCCTCCTTGGGGTCTGCAATGGTGTTGTGGGCTTTCCCAGCAGCCAGGATCAGGATCACCTATAATCGCTGCTTTGTCCCTAACAGAGCCCACAAGATCACACTTGTCCACTATAGGTCCCAGCAGAGCTATGGGTATTTTCTGCAGTCTGTCGTTAGCTCACCTAGCTGTGCTACTTTTGTCCCAGGGTCTTCCCACCTTGCGATTGCCAGTCGGGACCTCTCCACTAGTGCTGTGCAGAGGCTTTTGCCGAGGATGCTGTAGGAACCTGGAGTTCCCCCCTGGGCTATGTAGCCATTTCCCCGGAGCTCTACTCTGCCCCACTCCACTCTCATGGGATCTCTTGGAGTCCTTTGCCTCGTCTGGGACATGGCCAGAGTCTGTGGGCCTGGTGGTGGCTTGTGAGCTGCTGCCTTGTGGGGAATTCTGCTCTAGGGATCTTCCTGGTGTTCTGAATGCTGAGCAGGGCCTCCCTGCCAATGGCAAGCAGAGGCCCTCCAAGCTGGGGGTGGGGGTGCAGGATCCTGGAGCCTCCCCCCAGGCTGCAGAGCTGGGTGTTGGAGCTCCACCCAGTCCCCAAGCACGTCCATGGGAAGTCTGGGCACCCCCTGCACCAACCCGTGTGCCAGAGACTGTGGGACCAGCAGCAGCTGGCAGTCTGGTGCAGTGCCAGGGAATCTGCCTGCCGGGAGCTTCCCTTTGTCCTGGATTCTGGGTGTAGCCTCCCTGCTAATGGTGAGCAGAGGCTTTCCCTGCTGGGGAGGTGCGGGACCCCAGAGCCTTCCCCTGCTCCACAGAGCCAGGTGCTGGAGCTCCAACCATGTCCCCGAGCACATCTACGGGAAGTCCAGGCGCCCCCTGCTCTGACCCATGCACTGGAGACCGTGAGCTCAGCCACAGCTTGTGGTCTGGTGCCGTGCCAGGCCCACCAGGAGCTTCTCTTTGTTCTGGATTCTGGGCGGGGCCTCCCTGCTAATGGTGAGTGGAGGCCTTCCCTGCCAGTGGGTGCGGGACCCTGGGGATTTCCCCTGGGTCTAGGTGTAATCGCGGGGGGCTTGGGTAGGGCTGTTGTCACCTGTTTCCACCGTTGCTCCGCTGGTGAGTGCACACTCCCGCCCTTGGTGTGTGGCGATGCTATGGGGGAGACTGCTGGAAGAGAGCCTCCTGCAGGAACTAGGCTGTTTAGGGGTCGGGGGTCAGGGGTCGGAGAGTTTTCACCTATTTCCACCTCCTCCCAGGGAGAAGTCCATCTGCCTTCCGATGTGTAGTAGCGCGAGACTCTTAGGCATCTTGTGATGCTATCTGGATATCCTTTGTTAACCAGTGAATGTCCAATTAGTTGTGGTTTCAATGGGGGAGAGACAAAGAAGACCACTCACTCTGCCATCTTGGTCCCGCCCCCCTTACTTTCTAATTTTTATGCCTCTTATTGCTGGCCTTTTTTAACTAACTAGGACTTTGGTACAATGCTGAATAAAAGCAGCGAAGCATGTGGTATTTATCCTCATACAGGATGAAGTAAATACAGAGTTTTCAATAAACATTCTTAATCACATCGAGAAAGGTTTCTACTCTTCCTATTTGGAAGAGGTTTTTTTTTTTTTTTTAACATGAATGGGTGTTGAATTTTGACATTTTTCTGTGTTTATTGAGATGATCGATCATATAAATGTTCTACCTTTTCTTTATTAATATAGTGAATTACATTTCTTGATTTGTGAATGCTAAACCAGTCTTGATCTCATGGAAAAAAACCTTACTTGCACACGGTGTATTATCCTTTTTATATAGTGCTGGCTTGAATTGGTAATATGTTTTTAAGGATTTTTGTGCCTGTCTTCATGATAGATATTAGATTGTAGGGCTTTTCCTTTTTGTCCCCTGTAATGTCTATGTCTGGTTTGGGTATCAGGATAATGACTCACAAAATGAATTGGGAAGTATCCATTCCTTCCCTATTTTCTAAAAGAGTTTTTCTGAAATTGTTCATATATCATTTTAAAATATTGGATATCAATCACCAGTAAAGGCATCTGGACCAGCAGTTTTCTTTGTAAGAAGAAAAATTTGTTTCATTATGTTTTCCATTGTGTTATTGATGATGGCTCTCGATTATGTGTTGTTGACTTGGCACTACCGCTTCAAAATAAGGCTGGGAAACACTCCCCAGACTCTTCCTTTATTATTCTAAGTAAAACTTTCCAAAGACAAGGTTGCACATGAGATTTGGAAGTTAAGTATGGTCTATTATTCACGCATGGATTATGATTGATGGATCCAGCAATGACCACTCCTGAGAGGCATAGCTTGTCTTTGCTCTCTTCCCTACTCATCTTTCCAACTGCCTGCCTGGTAACCACCCCAACTGTCCCATGTGTACCACCAGAGACAAGCCCACAAAGAGGGCAGATCCTACAGAGAAGCAGTAGTTCATCAAGAGAGAGATGTTTTTAAAGAGGCAACAGCTTCTATGCTGAGAGCTGCTTCCAGAACTCTCCAAAACTCCCCCTTGGCCGACCCACTTTGGTGGCCAGTCACACACAACTTTACAGACTTTCCCCAGGCTCTTGCTCATTCATCGGTGCTAGTGCTGAAGTGGTTGGGATTAGTTGCTGCTCCTCTGATCTCTCACACACACTCACCCTCTTCTTTAACTTCTCCAGCTTCTCCCAGATTATGTAAACTCTAATTCCTAAATTAAATACTGTAGTCCCAGAATTGTAGTGGTTCTATTTTCCCGACAGAATTCTCACTGATGTGCTGATACGTGGAAAATATAACTTAAAAAAAATTGCTTTTGACCTGTTTTATTGAACACTTTTGCTGTTCTGATTTCTCAGTTGATTCTCTATGGAAACATATCACTAGCAGCTTTGACACTTCAGTTCCTCCTTTCCAGTGTATGTACCTGTTATTCTATTCTCATACTAGTTTAATGAAAGAATAAGAATCACGTGAATTCTTACATCTTTAGTGATTAGAGTAGAGCTGGCTCTAGTGTTTCATCACAAAGTAGCTATTTTTTCCCCCTTGATGTATATTCTTTATCATATTGAAGTCCTAGCCTTCTCTTCCTAGTTTGTACTAATATTAAAATATCTTTGGATCTTTGGAGACATCATATTTTATCACACTTGATTTCTGCAATAGTTGGACAAGCTGTAATTTTTCATTAATAATATGCTGAATCCTACTGTTTTAGAATTTTTCCTTTATATTCATAAGCAAGATTGCTTTATTTATCCATCAGTGCCTTTAGTTGAAAACGACAAAGTTCCTCCACAGTCAGGTCTCACACTGGTCTAACTGGATTGGTGGAACTGACTGAGTAGCTGAAAGTAAGCCTTTAGAGTCTACCCTTAGGAAAAACAAACAGAAAAATAAAAATGATATGCAAAGAAGTTGGCCAGCCATAAATGATAAAGGCTCACTATGGTCTATACCTTTTTAATGTTACTTTTATCAGATTTTGTTATCAGAGATACAATTTCTTAATACAAAAATTCCCTTAGTACTCTATGCTCTTTTCCTTAAAGGAGCAGAGGATAAATATTTCAGGATTACAGCTCATATGTTTTCTGTCACACTACTCAATTTTGTCATTGGAGATCTAAAGCAACATACACACATAAATGAACAGGTGTGACTATGTTCCAAGAAAATTTTATTTCCCAAAACAAGCAGGCAGCCCACAGGTCATAGTTTGCCAACTCCTATTCTAGAACCTATACATACTGAATGAAAATATCCGTTCCTCAAAAGTGTAAAAGGACTAACCTAATTAACACTTGGTACAAAAATGACAAACTTTCCCCTTTTTAACATTTTTTGCCTGAATTTTCTGTCTACATTCTTTGGCTTCTATTGATGTCTGTTTGCCAGATCATTATTCATCTTACTGCTTTTAGCCTTGTTAAGTTATTTTGGTTTTTTAGTGTGGTCTCTGGTAGTCATCATATATTTGGATTTAATTTTTAATCGATTTTCAAGTTTGAGGGTTTTTTACTTATGCCAAAAGCAGTGCAAGTTTGATTATGTAATTCTTTAGAATATGAATGAGTAATGGGTAAACATCTGGAATGAATATCAATAGACCAATCTATTTACTTGCCATTGTTTCTAAGCATTGAGCTAGAAATAGATTTAAAAGAAGCAACATAAATAGCATATGAACACAGACTAATAATTACTTTTTTCAATGAAAAATAAAAGCAATTATTTTATTTCTGTTAATAGATTTGTCAAATGTAAAGCTACCTAAAATATTTAGAGTAATTAGCAAACTTAGAATAGGAACAATCAGTTTGTATTTTTAACAACAGATGAAAAATATTCCTCCTATCTTTCCTTATGTTTCATATTTTGTTTTTAAATCACTTTCTTCATGTTTAAAGCTCTACAAATAATGTACTAGTGTTACTGGCTTTACAGGTAGCAGTGTGCTCTGGGACACAGATTTGTCTCCGAGGCCAAGTTTTTTGATTCATCCACAGTGAGAAGATTAGTTTTCTAAAACTGAGAATTAAATTATAGTTCTAAATTTACAATGCACAATTGTGTCACCTTTAACGAAAACTTAACTTTCTGGGTCTCAGTTACCTTATCCTATAAAATGGGAGAAATAAGTTTTCCTTTCCCACATTATGGAGTTTTATGAAAATCAAAAGACATACTTTGCAAATTTACTTTCGGGGCTAAACTGTTACATAAATGCAAGATATTGTGGAACTGCGTCCTGAATAATCTGTTATTCTTCTTCAAGACGTTAACCATTGTTTTAATTATGTTTTTCTCCTTAACATCTTTGAAGTTCAACATGATACTAAGATACCCATTTCTAAGTAATGGCATACATGTATTAGAAAAATTAAAGAATAATCAGAAAAGCTTATGATAGTAATCAATTTGAAAGTTAGACCACCTTGACTGGCTTAAAAAACGTCTAGATAATATTTATGAAATAACTAAATAAAATACCATACGTTTAAAACAATTCTATATTGATATTCCCAAGAAAACATCTTTAATTAGAAAATTAAATTATTATTGAATTATAAAGAATTACATGTGGAGTTCTTTTAAAAGACAAATTTTAGTGCATTCAAATATGGTTTATTTTATTCAATTGCAATGTGCATATATTTCATATAAAAAATTGTATACACTTATTATGTCTTTATTTCCAAAAGTAAATTGGAAAAACAACAGTGCTAAGATTTTGCTTGTTGTTTTTTCTTGCTCTCTCCTTCTTGTGTTTCTCCTCCTCTTGCTTCCTAACTGTCCATTGTCTTCACAGTACCTTCTTACGAAAGCCCAGAGTCTCCCATTGGACAGCTCTACATAAACTAACCCCTTCCCCAAGTATCTGAACCTTCAGAATGACCTCTCCCTTCCCTGACCCTTGCCATCCATCAACAATCCTAGGCCCTTTATACAGGTGGAGTTAAGAAGGCATTGGGGTAAAAATAATTCAATTGATCTACTTACTAATAATGAATGAGAGACTTTTAATCCTTCCCATAACGTTTGCATTTTTAAATAGGAACCAAAAAAATCCTGATGAATTTTTGACACATATTTTTTCAGAGAATATGTCACGTTGAAGAACTAAATTTCCAACTTTGATTACAATTTTACATTATTATTATTAATAATAATAATAATGAGAGATTCACATTAGAGTGCTATTCAGCTGTGAGCATTAAGTCCTTCATCTTGGTGACCCTGCTCCCTGCATATATGGTTAAATTTGGCATTCAAACCCAATGATCTTATTACTCATGGCAAAAGTCATTTATGCCTCTCCCAATCAATTTGGAATGGTAGCAGCAGAGCTTCACGCAGCAGGTAAAATTCGAAGAGGGGTTTTTACTTCAGAGAACAGAGGCAGGGATAAGAGTGCCATGTTCAAATCTGGCCCCCTAGCGCTCATATCTCCTTACAGTCCACAAAAACATATTTTCTATTTAGCATACATTGTACTGAGGAGCGACTGCAGTCTGGAACATTTAGGTCATCTGGGAGCAATTAGTTAGTCGGGACAAACAGTACTGCATATCTTAATAGCTCTTAGGGGCATCTTTCTAATACAGTTGAGTCTACTAACTAACATTCATTATGATGAGGCTGAGTCATCAGGAAAAGGGTAAATTGTGCTCAGCATGCTCTGTTTATTGAGAAATGCCCTTCTAAAAAGAAGATGGAAAAATCCTGCTTAAAGCAGAGAGAATCTAGCCCTGAGAATAGTAAAGCAGAAAGTCATTTGCCTTAGTTCATTCCTCTCAGCAATCCTTTCAAGTTCTTTTAGGATAGAATTTGATTTAGGGACACACCCCAGGTTACTGTGAGAGTCTTCCATATACGCAAGTTAATATTTTCTAAGACAGGACACAACCAACAGCTTTCTCACTACAAAAAGTTCCCTGAGTCAGTTGTTGCAGTTTATATCGTCTCAGAGAACAATTTTCCTTTTAATCTATCATTAACCCAATTAAAGGAGGGAATGCAGAGACTGGAATACCAAGGAAAAGGATGAGAAAGGCCCATGCTCTCTGCCCACTGCCCCACCCTGTGTTCAGTAACTGGGCGTGGACCAGTAGAGAGCAAGGGATCAAATTAAATGACATGCCTAAAAGTCAACATGAATGTCCACATTCTCCTTGTATTTTAACAGTAATGATGCACGATAAAGTCTCCTTGGCATTTCCTGTTTTTCTATAGTAGTTGGACTCCTTTATAAATGAATTTCAGAGGAAGGAATGCAAACACTGAGAGGAATTACCAAAAATTGTAGGAAAAGCCCATGATCATAAGGTTTCTTCTGAGAAACACTTCTCTGTTATCTTTAAGAATTTTAACTGAATTTCAATTCACGTCTCTAGTTTTTTAATCAAATAATGAAGTTAAATTTCAATAGCAAATTATGCCTGGAAAATATACATCAAAACATTGAGAAAGACAGGCAATGTCAAAAATGTTAATTAAGAATTCAAAAAAATGCCTTCAAATCTTTAAAGCATCCTGTATCTCTTATAAAAATTAAACATGAGACAAATTTGGCATAAGAAACTTCAAAAGTCTCATGAGAACTCATGTAAGATTAGAAACATGCAACAAAGTGTAAATTTAATATATGCGTAAGGAGCACAGTGTAAAATGAGTAAAAATTTTTAAGACTTTAACTTAAAGTCAAGCACATA
Source organism: Equus asinus (assembly GCF_041296235.1). Lineage (NCBI taxonomy): Eukaryota > Metazoa > Chordata > Mammalia > Perissodactyla > Equidae > Equus > Equus asinus. The sequence goes on along the minus strand of NC_091793.1, from coordinate 121,215,245 downwards.
GAGACTTAAAAGATTTTTCCAGTAAAAAAAAGAATATTATTGAAAATAAGTATAAAAATCTTATTGTGTCAAAAATTGATTAGTCTGAAAATCTACATGTGAGAGAAATTGTAGCTTTCCTCATGCCTATACTCCAATTGAAGACACTATTCCAAGTAGGTTTTGTTTTCATTCTGTAGATTCTCCCACCAACCAGAGTCACTGGTAAATCTCCATATTATCAGTTTACTCCTTGATATGTAGTGAGAAGACAGAGTTGTTCAACAAAGTATATATCATTCATTCTGTGCCATAAAATATACAATGTGCGCATCTTAAAATATTTTATAAAATAAAAGAACTGCAAATACAGCTTTCAGTCTACATGTAACTTTACCTTTTATTAGGCATATTTTCATTATTTTTACATTCCTAGGCTACCTTCTGTTATGAGTTTTGGGGTCAAGAAATGCCAGGTGTGATCAGCATATTTCTGGTGGGAGGGGTAATAATGTTAGTGCCCCACCACCATGCTGTTCCCCCAGTTCTGAGGGTCCCAAACCAGCTCATCTCTTCCTACCACCCTCCAGAGCTCCCTTTGGTTGTCTCTTGTTATTGCCAGGGTTTACAGTTGTGCTTAGTAGAGAGGAGCAGGGAAAAATGGATTTATGCCACCTTGTCCTCAATTTTTTTTTTTTTCCTGAGGAAGATTCACCCTGAGCTAACATCCATGCCGATCTTCCTCTATTTTTTAGTATGTGGGCTGCAAGCACAGATGGTCACTAACAGAGTGGTGTAGGTCTGCACCCAGGAACCAAACCTGGGCCACTGAAGTGGAGCACACTGAACTACTAGGCCAGAGGGGCTGATCCCCTCAAAATTTTTTTAGAAGCCAAATAATAGAAACTCTTCCCTCCAATTCTTATTACTTTCTCATCATCATGGCAATGTACATGTCAAAATGGTCAAGCAGGAGGTTTCTAATAGTATGCTTCAAGGAGATCTCTTGCACAGGCATTCCAAAAATTACAACATCCCAGAAAAAGTCCAACATTTGCTGTTGAACTTAAAAAATTACCTAAAATTCCAACCTTACTTGAGCTAGTTTCCACTGGATAATTGGGTGGGAATGGAGGAGATGTAGGAAAAAAGACATTCTTCTACACCTCCCCCGGTCACTTCTATACCCCCGGCTGATATTCACCAGCTATTACAGTTGTGACTGGTACAAAGTAGGTGGTTCGATAAACAGTTGTTGAGTGTTTGAATAAATGAATTGATAGAAGTCCTATATGCAATTATCAGAGAAACAGTAAAAATAAAGGAACAGTAGGAAATCCATCATATAAATGTATGGCCAGGCATTCAGTCTTAAAAAGAAAAAGTCAGCTCTTCGCAGAATATTGAGGAAGGGAGAGGATTCAGAAGTAGGCCTATCACAGTTATTAAACATCTGTAGGATTTTATCAGGTCTCTGTAGTATCCATTTTTGGCAAACAGTGCTTATTAATATTTCTCAACTCTCTGTAACAGAGTAACAAGCTGAATATTTATATTTCAAATATTGGAACCAAGAATTGGTATTTCATGTTTGCAATTTACCAGTGATTAAATGGTTATTGTGGACCTCTTGTGAAAATCAGATACTTCTTGTTGTAATGTAAAATATAAGAGCCTGATTGAGCACATCCAAGAGCAATCCTTCTGGAAGCCAGAAGATGAAAGGCTCAACCTGGAAATGTTGGTCAGTCAGGATGTTTCTATTTTGCCATGTGCGAAAGACAATTCAATGACAATAAGTCAACTTGCAGCCAGGAAGATGGAACTGCTTCCCCCTTTTCCTTAATACAGTGATAAAACACGTGGATCCAAAACAAACTGCTGAGTCCAAGTCCTGTTTCTAACACTTTCTAGCTCTTCAACCTTGGAAAAATTAACCAGATTAACGCTGCTTGTTTCCTGATCTGTAAAATGGGAAGAATGATAATACCTTATTCAGAGAGTTTTGGAGAGGATTAAGTAAGCAAATATTTAGTACATGTTAAGCACAGTGTCTTGCATAGAGCAAACACTTGACACAGCTATTATTCTTTTTCCCATACTAAAAAAATAAAAGTAATGTTTACCCATGAAATATTCATTTTTCACTCTGTGTTGTTTCTATTAATTGAAAATGTGTTAATGGAAAAATGTTTCATAATTAATTGAGGTTCTAGCCTGTTTTGCTAATATTCTCTAAAAATTTCTCTTTTATGAGGCTTGTGCTTTTCATTCTTAACACGCCCATTCCCATTTGGTTTCCAAACATCTTAAAATAAGCACAGCATTATTTTCTTGTTTTATGGCATATTAATGCAGTCCTGTATGTCATTTTGAAGGAAACAAAACATATATATTCTAAAATCAACATGAAATAATGCCAAAATATATACGATGTTTGCGTACGTATGACACAGATTTAGTGTCAAACTGCACTGTCATAGAAAGTCTTGTAACAACAAAAGTGAAAAGTTAAAAAAGTGGAAGAGGTTTAGTTGCTGCATATTTTAAAAATCACAGCAGACTAAGAAACCATGAAGGGAAAAGAAAGTATATTAGCAGCATGGAGAGAGACTATTCAAAGAATACAAAGAAAATAGAATCAAATAGAAAGATAATAAAAACAGTGACATTATATACCATAGCCATTGAAATGAATGCTTCTTTGTTTACACTCAACTCTGAGGGTTTCATTTTTATTATCTTGCTTACCTTGCAAGATTCAGTAAACCGAAGCAGGTATCACAGACGAAACTTTTCCAAAAGCTAAGAGCCCTATCTATGATGATTTTTCTTATCTTTCTACTATTGTAGGTAGAATTTTTAAAAATTACCTTGTAGACATTTTACTGCTTTCAAGCTTAGTGTTCTCTGTTGATAACTGAAACGAATGAAAGATACAGCATTATCTCACATTTACTTGAAAATTCTGCAGACTTAAGTCAAAATCACTTCCCTTTGCAGTAATATATCAGGTTTTAATAGTACTATTTAACTTTTTCTTTATGAAACTTACTATGAAATATTTTAGCAATGTAGAAACTTGCTTAGAATAACATAATGAACATGTTTGTGCCCACCACCCAGATTTAAAATATTTAGCGTCTCCCATTTTTCCAGAATATTTCTTGTAAAAAAAAAAAGTCACTAGAATATTGAAGCCTATCTTCCTACTTCCTCTCAAATATTTTTCTTCACTTTTGTTCCTCAGAGATAACTATTCCTAAAGTCAGGACATATCCTTCCCAGATATGTTAATTTTATCTTTCTATACATATATATGTACCCATAACAATAAACAGGTTTGCTTTCCAGTTTTTAAAGCTTATATAAATAATCATGCATATATTCTGCACTTTGCATTTTATTTAAAACATGTAGACATTTATCCTTATTAATATATGCAGCTATAATTCATATATTCTTAACTCTTGTAGTATTTCCTTGAATATACACCATCATGTATTTACCCATTCTCTGTTGATGGACATTTAGGTTGTTCTCAAGTTTAAATGATGAAAAGCAAGGCTACAATGAGTCTTCTGACAGATGGCTTTTTCTGCGAGATGCCAGAGTTTCTCAAGGAGATTTACTTATGAATAAAATCAGTGGGTCAAAAACTATGACTTCGTAGTCATACTTCAACTTCATCAAAAGTTGCTGAATTCCTCTCCAAAGTGACTGTAACATTTACAACACTATCAGTACTGATGAGAATTTCCGTTTTTCCACATCCTTACTTGACAATCAATCTCAAATTTTTGTCAACTTTGTAGGTATAAAGTGACATCTAAATTTTACCATACTATTCTTTTAACACTAGTGAATGTCACAATTATGATTATATCCATTGTTCTGTTTTATAGAGAATTTTTTACTTTTTGCTATGGATTTGTTGGGGATCATTATATTTTCAGATATTAAAACAAATTTCCATTTCTTTATGACTAAAATATGCATTGTAATTTTTTTCCAATTTGTAGCTTGAGTTTAAGATTTAAACCATTGCTTTCCCATAAAAGTTGGTTTGCTTTTCATATGTAAGCCTTATAAATGGAGTGTATTTTTACAAATATTGTGAGGTAGGAATCTGATTTTCTTCTATCAAATGTATAAACATTGTCCTAGAAAATTCATTGGGTAGTCAGTTCTTTCACTGTCTTTCTGTGATGATATAGTCTGGACTCACCATTATGTTCCACTGGTACAATTGTCTGTACTTGTGCCATACCACACTGATGAGTTCACTATAATTTCTAAGTATTAATATCTAGCATGGCAAATGCCCCTAATCAATTGCTATCTTGTTTACTTTCCTGTTTTATACTAATTTCAAAATCAGTTTATAAAAGAACTTTACTAAAATTGAAATGATTTAATAGATAAATTTTAGTAAAATTAATATCTCCTGTTTACCTCTTTCTCCATTATTTATTTATGACTCTCACAAACTGTAATTTTTCCATAAGGATCTTATAAATTTGGCATTGGATTTTTTCCTGCATATTATAGATTAGATAGAAGTAGAGCAATACAGACGTATGTATAACATATTATCAATAGTTTAACACGTGTTCTAATTTTTATGGTTATTGGAAAAAAATTATTATTGAATATTTATATGGTGAGCATGCAGATACCTATCTGATCTCTCTTAAAAATTGTCTGTAGGTATTGTTTTGAATTTCATTTATTCTGTTCAGAACTTGCTGTGTCCCCCGAATCTAAGAATTCTTATCTTTCACCAGTTCAGAAAAATTCTCATCTGCTAGTTCAGCAGTGTTTAATTTGACATTTAAGACATCACCTCCTTAAGTCAACTATTTGGAAGCATAATATACATAGATTAATTTTGTGCTAATTAGTCATTCGCACATCAACTTTGCCAAGTGTCATTCAAAACCTTTGCCAGTTTTTTAACCAGATTTTTTGTCTCGTTTTAGAGTTGTAAGAGTTCTTTATGTACCAGACATATGTATTCCAAAAATTTACTCCATGTGTGTGGTTTTCATTTTCACTTTCTTAATAGGGTTTTTTGAAGAACAGAAGTTCCTAACTTTTATGAGGTTCAATTTATCAGTTTTAAATTTTATTGCTAATTTTTGTCACATCTTAGAAATCTTTGCCTATCCTAAAGTCACAAAGATTTTTTTTTTAAAGATACTTTCACAGTTTACAGTTTTGCTCTTACATTTAGGCCTATGATCCCTTTTGAGTTCTTTTTGTATGTGTGTATACCATGTGATGTAGGAGGCAAGGTTCTTTTTTTTTTTTCCCCATGGATTTTTTTTTGGTCCAGCGATCCTTTCCTCACAGAACTTTCTTGGCACATTTGTTGATAATCGATTTCTTTGTTTTGGCTTTCTCTCTGCTTCTATTGAGCTACATATCAACCTTATGCCAACACAACACTGTCTTGATTATTGTAGTCTCTAATAAGGTGTGAAATCCTCCAAGTTTCATCTTCCTTTCCAAAACTGTCTTGGCTCTACTAGGTCCTTTGCATTTCCATACAAATTGTAGAGTAAGCTTGTCAACTTACACAGCAAAGTTTGATGAGATTTTTATTGGAATTATAGTAAATACGTTGACTAATCTGTGGAGAATTGTCATTTAACAATATCGAGCTTTCTGATCAATGAACCTGGTTAATATCTCCATTTATTTAGGTCCACTTTAATTTTTTTCCACATTGTTCGGCAGTTTTTAGTATAAAGCTCTGATATATATATCATTAAAATTATTCCCAACTATTTTGTAAATATGAATGCTACTTTAAAAGTATTATTTAGTTCAGCTTCCAGTTTTCATTGCTAATATACAGAATTACAACTGACTTTGTATGTTGACCTGGTATCCTCCAATCTTCCTATCTCATTGATTTATTCTAATAGCTTTATTGTAGAGTCCTTAGATGCTCTATGTAGTCTTATAATTTATTTATTCAGTTATTTCATTTATTGATATCATTGCACTGACCAAGACTTCCAATACAATGCACAAAAGAAGTGGAGATAGCAGATGACATTGGAATGTTTACTGTCTTAGAGGAGAAAATCGAGCCTTTCACCATTAAATATGATGTTAACTGTAGGTTTTGCATGGAAGCTTTTCAACATGTTAAGGAAGTTTCCCTCTATTCCTGGTTTGCTGAGGATTTTTAATATGAATGAACATCTGATTGGGAAATAAATTTTCAGCATTTAATATGATCATACAAAATTTCCTCTTGTTCTGTTATTATGATAAATAAAACTGATTAAATTTTAATATTAAAACCTTGCATTCTTCATGCAAACCCCAGATCATAAGTACTTCTATTTATTACATATTGCTGAATTTGATTTGCTAACATTTTATAAGAATTATTGTATTTGTTCATGAACTACACTGATACATATTTTTTCCTCTTTATTTTTTAGTGTTTTTATCTGATTTGGGTATGAGATTATAAAGTGTGTTAGCTTCCCAAGCTAGGATGTGGTGTTCTCTCCTCCTCTACACCTAGAAAGATTTCCATAAGATGGATATTCTTTCTTTCCTGTTTCACAGAATTCTCCAGTGAAGCTATTTTGTTGTGGAGTTTTCTTTGTGGAAGTATTTATAATTACAAATTCAACTTACTCAATATGTAAGTTATTCAGATTTTCTGTTTCTTCTTGAGTCAATTTTAATGAGTCTTTTGTAGGATTTTTCCATTTCATCAAAGTTTCCAAATGTATTGATATTATGTTGGTAACTTTCCCTTATTATCACTTTAATGTGATGTTCTATTAGTTGTAATTATGTGTCTCTTTTTCTTTTTATTTTGAACAGTGTGGCTAGTGATTTATCAGTCTTACTGGTTATTTAAGAATCACACTTAATTGTAATGAATCTACTGTTTTACTACTTTTAACATTATTAATTTCTGCTGTTATATTTGTTAATTCCTTCATTCTATATATTTTGGGTTTAATTTGCTCTTATTCTAGCTTCATAAAATAGATGTTTAGTTATTGATTTTAAATGTTTCTTCTTTACTACTATAAATATTTAAAACTATAAATTTCCTTATAAGTACTTTTATAGCTGAATCACAAATTTTTATGTGTTGTGTTATATAATCATTCAATTCAAAGTATTTTCTGCATTCTGCTTGTGATACCTTTTTCACTGTGGGTTATTTATTAGTGTTTTATTTAATTTTAAAATACTGGTGAGTTTTTAGATATATTTCTAGTATTTATTTCTAATTTAAATGTATTGTAGTCAAAGAATATACTCTGATTGTAATTTTGAAATTTCTTGTTTTATTCATTAGCATATGACCAATCTTACTGAATGTTTTATGTGCACAGGTAAGAACTGAATCCTGCAGCAGCTTAATGGAATGTCCTATAAATTTCAATTAAGTTCAGTCGGTTGATAGTGTTGTTCAAGTCTTCTGTAAACTTCCTGACTTTCTGTCTATTTATTCTATCAGTTACCAAAATAGGAATATTCATGGATGCATCTGTTTCTCTTTTCAGTTCTGCCAGTTTTTGCTTCTATTATTTGGTGTATAAATATGTATGATTGTTATGTCTTCTACTGAGTTAGTCCTATTATCATTATTAAATGTCTCTTTATCACTTGTTCTAAAATCTACTTAATCTGATGTTGATACAGCCACTCAAGTGTTCTTAAGCTTAGTGTTTGTATGGAATATAATCTTTTACTCTTTTACTTTTGACTAACATGTCTTTAAGATGTGATTTTTAATAAGCTCATAGTTAGGACTCATTTCTTTATATAGTTTGGCCTCATTGTCTTTTATTTGGAATGTTTAGATCATTTATAATTAGTGTAATAAAAATATGGTGTCTAAATCTATCATTTTTTCTATGCATGTTCTATTGTCTCATCAGGTCATTCATCCTGTTTTCACTGTTTCTTACCTCTTTTCATTTCATGAAATATTTTTTTGGTATTCCTTCTTACCTCTGACAAGACTGATGAAGAAAAAGAGAAAGATAATACAAATTACCAATATCCAAAATGAAAGAGTAGTTATCACTGCGTACTCAGTATATAATGAAAGGATAGCAAGTCAATCATATAAATAACCATAAATATAAATTCAACACTTTAGATTAAATGAACCAATTCTTTAAAAACCAAAACGTATCAGTCAAATAGATAATCTGAATAGTCATATAAATATTAATTAAATTTGTAATAAAAAAGATAACCTTCCATAAATAAAATCTCCAGGCTCATATTGCTTTAATGGTAAATTCTACCAGATATTTAAAGAAGAAATAACACCTAATCTAAACAAGCTCTTCAAGAAAATAGAGAAGGGAACATTTTCTCTTTTATGAGACCAGCATTACTCTCATATCAAATCAAGACAAAGACAGTAAAAGAAAGGTAAATTAAAGATCAATTTCCTGTATGAACATAGACATGAAAATCTTCAACAGAATGTTAGCAAATTTAATGTCATACAGAAGTCTTCGTGCACTAAAGGAAGAAAAAGAATTAAAAAGCATACAGATTGGAAAGGAAGAAATAAAAGCTCTCCCTATTCATAGAAAAAACTTATTGTCTAATGGGAAATCCCAAGTAATCTACAAAAAAGCCCCTGGAACTAACAAATGACTTTTATCAAGGTGACAGGGTCAACAAAATCAAGTACATATGTGTGTGTGTATACATACATGTATAGATATTATATATATGTATGTATATTATATTTACAATAGTTCTAAAAATGAATTAAGGTTGAATTCTAGCAAAACATGTGCACAGGATCTATAAAATGTTAATCAAAGACTTAAATGAATTATGGATTGGAAGACTCAACATAGTAAAGATGTCAATTTTTCCAAAATTAAGCGATAAATGCAAGTCTAATCAAAATACCAGCAAGGGTTTTTTGGGGGATTTTTTTGCTTTTATAAATACATACAAGCTGATTCTAAAATTTACATGGAAAGTGAAAGGAAGTAGACTAGCTAAAACAATTTTGAAAAAGAAAAATAAAGTTGGAAGAATCAAGTGCAAGATTTAAGACAGTGTGGTGTTGGCAAAGGATAGTCACACAGATCAATAGATGAGAGTTTAGAAATAAATTCATATTAGTATAGCTAATTACTTTTTTACAAAGCTGCAAAAGCATTCAATTGTATAGATTTTTCAGCACATGATGTTGGAACTATATGATACAAGGCAACAAAATGAACCTCAATCTAAAACTTCCACCTTATATAAAAATTATCTAAAATTTGAACAAAGACATAATTGTAAAGTATAAAACTTGTAAAAGAAATCAAATGAGAAAATCTTGATGAATGATTCAAATTAAAGAATCTGTCTACTAGTTGAGAATCAAAAGAATTTTAATCACTTAGATGTCACGACTCTGAGGCTGGCTGAGCAGGAAGAAAGCACTCTTTTACAACACAAGAGGAAAGATGGTCTATGGAGCAGCCATAGTGGCACCAGTAGCTATGGTCAGGAGAACAGCAGTAACAGCAGAGGACTGGTTTGCTGGCAAGGAAATCAAGGCCACCAGGGAAGGCAACCTTCAAAATACAGGAGCAATGTAGCAGAGGTGGCGCAGCACAAGGGAAATCGAATCACTAGTCAGAAGCTTTTGTGCAATTCTTTCCTTTCTTATCAAATATTTTCCTATAGCAGTGATTCTGAGAACCACAACTACTAGAAATGAGACTGGAATTTCCTACTTGGACAAATTTCTGAGGCTTTAAACAATGTGGCTTTAAGAAGTAAGGTGGCATATTATTTTTATAATGCCAATATGTGAGTTTATATACTAGATGAAAAGTTTAGAGGAAAAAATCTATTTCAATAGGATAGATATTATCTTATTTAACAAAAATACATAATATAGAATATATGGCACATCATAATCTTTATTGTCATAAATAAGAGGAAACTCTTAAGCATTCTTTATTATCCTCTGAAAAAAGCAGAGGGAGAGAAAAAACTATGAATTTCAGATATTCTATTTTAGTTCCAAATATTTCTACTCACAAAGACCAAAACAATTTTAAAGTTTTATTCTTCGCTTACTCTACCATTGACAATTCTCACCCTGAAAAACATCTTCTATTTGATTTCACTTTTTAAGGTATAATTACAAATGAATACTCTACAGCTGTTCTTTATTTCTATGGTTTCACCAGCCTAATGTAATTAATTTTAAGGCACAATGCTACTGTTTTTTTTGTATGCATTAAACCCTTGTAAAGCTTAGTGGTAGGGCTAAAAATTTGAAGTTTGTATGGGGAAGAATTAAATATAAACATATAAAGTGAGACTTTTCTGAACTTTCCCATGGCCAAGTATAGGATTCATTAGCCTATTATTTACAATAAGTAGAAGCTTATATTTAATGAAAAAAAAAAAGAAAGAAAGAGATGAGCACTATTTTTGGTTGGTCCCTGAGAATAGAAAGAATTCTTTTGACAACAGAGTAGCAGCTACTTCAAAAGGTACATGCACAGTGTATTAACAACCTAATGACAAGGAAGACGGAAATCAAAGATATCTTTTCTATTAAAAGGAAGTTCTGTATGTGCCATCTTCTTACCAAGCTCACCATGGGTTACAACCCAAATCTACTGAAATTGTAAGGAAGAATGATGACAATTTATTTAAGTTACCATTTTTAACAATGGTTGCTGTGTTATGATGTCAGATATATTTCATCTTTTGAAAAGTGCAAAACTCTGTAGCTTCTAGTCCCAAAGCAGCCACTGCAGTGCACAGCAGTGTAAGAGAGAATGGCAACTAAAACTGAAAAATCTTTAATCTCGCCTACATATCTCCACTAGAATTTTCCCTTCATGGCAAACGAATTCTGAACTAAGATTGAAAATATTTTCTGACTTGGGATTGGGGTTTGTTTTGGTTTGCTTTTACTTTTGTCTAACAATTAGGAAAATACAAATACATAAGTATTCAAGTTACCACAAGAGTATTTTACTGCTAACTTCTATCATCCTTCAGAAAATCAGGAGAAGAAATGAACATCTTTATCCAGAAGGGATGCTCACAATCTTGCCTCCCAAAGAGTTCACACACACTAATAGAAATAAAACAGAGCAGTAGGTGCTTAACTCAGCCTGCTACATTTCTTTTAGGACTTGGTCTTTCCTCTTCACTTTAGGTGAGAAGCATCTCTATCAGCAGGTCTTGAATGTGCACCATCCCAATAGGGCCAGAAGACATGCTCCTACTGCATCGAGATGATACATAGAGGAGGCACCAAGATTTATGAGGCCTTTGGTGTCATTCTGATTCTCAGCAGTCACTGCCAGATATGTCCAGCTGTTTGTGCCCAGCTGATGTGTGCTCCGCTACTTACCAAAGAAATACACTTACTCAGAGTCAAAACTAGAAAGGCATAATCAGAATAAACTGGTTTATAATTTAAGCCTGTGGATTTTTATTTATCAGGAATTTGGTGACAATCTAAAGCAATTTTTTTGCATTTTTGATGGCACATTAGAATAACCTGGGACACTTTTTAAAAATATTGATTCCCTGGTACCGCTCTCAGACATTCCCATGGTGGGGCTCAGGCATCCTTCTCTTTGAAGAGCATTCCAGGCAAACGGATGCTCAGCCATTGTTGAGATGCCCTGACCTAATTGTCTTCCATACATAGTTACTGGGCCAGAGAAAGCCAGGTCCAAGAAGTCCTAGAACTTCCTCTAGCTGTGGCAAAATAGACTTTCGTGGTCAAATAAGTTGCCATTTTCTAAGACAGAATAGACTCTGAGACAGAGAGACTTTGTTCATATTCCTGCTCTGCCATGTCTTAGCTGTATGAACATACTATTTATTTAGCATCTACAATATGCACAGGTTCCCTACTCCCCAACAGGAACATCCTTGACTTTCTCAAATAGTTATTCACATTTACTGTCTCTACTTTCTCATATTCCATTAAATCTTCCAACTCATTCAATGCTTCCCCTGCTGCTATGTTATCAAAATGAATCAGTCTAAGTCCACCAATGACCATCAGTGCTAAATTCAATGGAAAAATTTTCTCCTCTTTTTTGATTCACTCTTTTCTACTTCTTTTACTAGCTCATCTTCTTATATTCAGCCTTTAAAAGTTTACAATTTCCAAAGCTTGATCTTAGTCTCCTCTTCCCACTCTATTCTTTGTTTTTGTTTGTTCTAATCCACACATTTTTATCCCCATCCTGGAACAGCTCCCTGAGTACCAACCCATCTATCAAACTTCCACCAGCACTTGAATGTCTCACATCAATCTCAGACTCCACGTATCCAAAATTCTACTCATGTTCCTTTCTTCTAAATTAGTCCACCGTCTTCAGGCCAAAAACTAGGGAGTCAATCTTTGACACATCCCTCTCATTCACCTTCCATTCCAATAAACCACTAAATCATATTGATTTTACTTCCTAAATATCCCTCAAACTCATTAACTTTTGTCCATCTTCACTATCACCATCCTAACCCAATTCATTATCATCTCCAGGGCGGAGTAGGATATCAGCCTCCTGCCTTAGGTCTCCACGACCCTCTAATCCATTCTCCACAGAGTAAGTTTTTCAAAAACACAAAATTAATCATGTTAGTCTCCAGATTAAAATGCTTTAGAAGATTCTCATTGCCTTTAGGGTAAAGGAAAAAATACTATGGGACCTACAAGGACATTATGGATGAATGATTTTCTCCCTGTCTGCTTCTTTAGCCTCATCTTCGATCTTTCTTTCTTCACTCACCTTGCTCCAGTCAAAGGGCCCTTCTTACAGTTCCTCCAATTAGCTGTGCTCCTCTCTACCTCAGAGTCTTAAATAATCTATTTCTTCTTCTTGGAATACTCCTTCCCAGCTCACTTCTTTTGCCTACTTGAGCTGTAATTATTTATCAGATGTCAGTTCCAATATCACTTTTTCAGGTAAGCCCAAGTTACTTCCTCCTGTTACATGCTCTAAAGTCCCCATGTGTCTTCCTCATTTAATTTCATGATGTTTTGTCAATATTTCTTTGTCTGATGGCTTTATTATTGTCTTTCCCCTATATAAGCTTCATGAGGAAGGGTCTATCGAACTTATACATTATAAACCCAGGGAAAAGCATAAAAATGACAATAAATACATATTTTTTCAGTGGGAAATGGACAGACGAGTGAATATTCTCTAGGAATATACACACATAAAATAATTAAATAAAAATTCAATATTCAGCATACTGTAAACTATTTAAATGAATAGATTTTAAAAAGGCAAATAGGAAAGTAGGTAAGGAGCGTTAGATACACTAGAGAAGTGGCTTTTGAATTTCTTAATGTGACCCACAATGAAAACATTTTATGCCCTGATCACATACTCATGCACAAAGACACACACACCTACATACACAAAGGCACACAAACACATGCAACCAGAAACAAAAGTTTCATGAAGGAATACTAATCTTCACTAAATGATATTTTCTCTCCTATCGTATCTTGTCTACTGTTCTATTTGATTTCTTAATTGAAAGCAGGACACACTAAATTGTTTTCATGGCCCGCTTGTAGATCTCAAACTATAGTTTAAAAATCACTTATTGAGAGAAATGTAAAAAGCACCATGAGAGAATGACTTTGCCTAGACATGGAAGAATTTGGATATGGGAAAAGAAGAGATGGACACCTGAGACATAAGAGGCAGGATTGATGAGAGGAAAAGGAGAATACTACCATGACTGGAGATGTGTCCCCTCAGTATAGTAGATAAAGTAGGTAAATGAAACAAACATATTTTGGTGCTACTTATTAATCAAGATGAAGAACTTTATCTTGCGTGACAATGAGATTTAGTAGCACCAGTGTAAAATGATGAAAGTGAGTTTAGAAGAAAAATATAGCCTAGAAGTAGTGACAGTGAGTGGAGAATGAAAGATGCTTAGAGCTGCTCTTGATATGAGATAGATTGAGGGATGGGGAGAAAGAAACTTAGACAAAGTCATTGATTATATCTGTGTCGATCAATCCAATGAGCACTGTTTTTTTCTTGTTGAACCTTTCAGAAACTTTTGATGTAGTTTACTGCTCCTTCCTTCATAAACACTTTCTTCTTCTAGCTTTTTTGAATGGTAAGTTGTCCTGGCTGTCTTTTTTCTTAAGGGTTTCTATTCCTCTGCCTTTAAACATTGGTCCAGTTCTCTTTCCTGAGCCACTTTATATTCTCTCTACACACTATCCCTTGAGGATGGCATATATCTGCATTGTTTTAAATATCATCCATATGTCAATAACTCCCAGAGTTATATCTTCAGCTCTGACTACTCACTGTATATTCATCCACATATTTGAAATCTCCACAGAGATATGTAACAGTGACTTCAGCCTTAAGGTGGTCAAAATATAACTCTTGGTTTTCACCCTCAAACCTGTTCTTACAATTTTCCCCTCTCAATTGCCAGAAGCACTATTCACTCAGTTACCCAAGCCCCAAAATAGATACTTTCTTGGATTTTACTTTCCTTTATTGACACCCACCCCTATTTTGGTTATCTATTAATATGTGGCAAATCACCCCGAAACAATTGATTATTTCTCATTGTTCTGTAGGTTGACTAGGCTGAGCTAGGAAAAATGTACTTGAGTTCTTTCATGTGATTATAGCCGATAGCAGCTGGAGTAGAGTCAGCTGAAGACTTGACAGCACTGAATGTCCAAACTGGTTTCTTTACTTACATGTCTAACGCCTTAGTGTTATTTTCTCTCCCCTGACACACATGCACCTTACCCTGTGATTTTTCGTCCTCCAGGGCTGCTTCATACAGCAGCCTGGTCTTCTCACAGAATTGCGATCTTATATGCTGGTCGGCTTCCAAGAAGCAGGAAGCCAAAATTGCCAGGCCAGTTAAGGGCTATCCCTGGAACTATCACAGCATCAGTTCTGCCATCTTCTCTATATAGAAGTAGTTACAGAAAAAACCCAGACGTAAAAGGATAGAAAATAGACCCCAGTTCTTGGTGGGAGAGTGGCAAGATCACATTGTAAAGGAGCATATGCAATGGGAAATGGAGTGGCCATTTTTGAAAAGTATAGCATGCCACTCCCACACTACACTTAGACCTTAAGAAAAGTGTTTTTCTATTTCTCTAAAACATATCCTTAATCAATCCAGAGGCCATTTCCAGTACGAATACCCAACCCCATTCCACTATATCACAATTAGACTCAATGTAAAAACCTCATCCCTGCATTAACTTTTGTCCTCTATTGTTTATTCTCTACATAATAGAGCGTTGACATGATCCAAAGTCGTCTATACTCATTGCTATGCACTGCATCATGTCCCCTCAAACTTTATATGTCAAAGCCCTAAACCCCAACGTGACTGCATTTGGAAATAGAGCCTTTAGGAGGCAATTAAGGTTAAATGAGGTTCTAAGAGCAGAGTCCTAATTCAATGCAGTTGGTGTCCTTATAAGAAGAGACACAAGAGAGCTCGCTCTCTCCCTCTCTCTTACCCCTCTTCCTGTGCATATGCACCAAGGAAAGGCCATGTAAGGACAAGCAAGAAAATGACCATCCACAAGCCAGGAAGAGAGTTCTCACCAGAAACCAAATAGGCTGGATCTTTGATCTAGGACTTCTAACCTCCAAAACTGTGAAAAATAAATTTCTGTTGAAGCCACCCAATCTTTGGTATTTTGTTATGGCAGCCTAACCAGACTAAAATACTCATTGTCTCCACTTTATGACCTTCCATTCTCTTTTGAACCTATTACAATCTGTCTTTCAACTTCATCACTTCTCCAAATGGCTTTCTTTGATATCACCAATAATCATCAATTTACAAAGATCTATTTCCAGTGCTTAGTAATTCACGGAATATTCATCATTGAAACACCTTTTCAGTTGGCTTCCAGACTACACACTCTATGCTTTTTTCCTAGCTCACTGGCTTACCCACCTCAGTCTCTTTTGCTTGTTCCTTTTCATCTCTACCTCTATGATGGAGCGTACCAGATCTCATTCTTGGATATCTTATTTATACTACCTCCCTCGATGTTCATGTCTAGGCTCATCATTGCAAAATAAGAATAATAATAGTACCTAATGTTGTTGTCAGTATTAAATAAGTTTATATATATAAATTACTTAGAATAGTATTTGGCATATTAAAATCCTGATATTTTAACTACCACTATATCATTATTATTATTATTAAAAACCATAGATATGTTGACAACTCCCAAATTTTTAGTTTTCCACTAGTCTTTTTCCTTTAAATTCCAGACTTACAGATAAGCCTAACTGGAGAGGTTACTTTAGATAGGATCATAGTTAGTACATCCACAAAAGAGGGAGGGAAGGCAACGTATTTGGACATGGAATCAGAATAGTCACTATACTTGATGAAGTGGAAATCCTCTTCTAATTGCTTCTTTGTTCATGGCAAAATAAGAAGCAAGATCATCAGCAAGTAGTGAGGAGAAAGGAGGAAATGTTGGAGATTTAAGGAGCAAGGAAAAGGTATGAAATTGTCCTTTAGGAGAATAGGACAGGGAGCAGACTAGAGCAAAGTAGGTTTTTCCCTGGCAGCACTAAGGGCTGCGTTGAAGTCTGTGGTCATTCATTTAAGATGAGATTAGACAGTATTATTATGTAGGTTTTCTCCAGCCATATTCAGCGGCAGCTTTTCAGTCCTGGAATAGGCAAATGCTTGGATCTAACTAGAGTTGAAGTTACATCAAGAAACGGAAGGAAAGAAGGACAAAAGAACTGAGGGTCTGAGCCATTGAGTGGCTATAGGGATGGGATCTAGGCTGATCATCACTGTAATTTTTGATCATTTAAGACTTTTGCCCTTGAATGTTGCTTTCTCTGAAGACCATATTGCCACTGATATTTCCCTTTAATTGCATGAACCTGGCATTTTTGCTCATCCTTTTACCTTGATCAGTTCTGAGTTACTTGGTTTTATTGAGTCTCTCACATGCAAATTATAATTCAAAGCAGTGGTGACAGTGGTGTGGTCTTAAATCCAGAAATCTTTTTCTTCATCCAAAAGCAATATTGTCTGATATCAGACTGTTTCCCCTTCATAGATGGAATAAATATCCTCCCAAATAGCATTTATAATATAAATTAGAGATGATTTAGGTTCTCTTCATTATTTATCTGTTTTGTTGTTATAACGCACAACCCTAACTTTGGTTTCATCTTTTGAATCTCTCATGTATGGAAATTTTTCTCAGTTTGTGTAAATAGAGGGTGATCAATGTATGCCCAGTTTGGGAAGTCAAAATTTTTCTTTCAGATAATGTTCATGTTCAATCAGACTCAGATTTAAGAAGAAAAGTTTGTTTTTTAGAACCTTCATCTGCAAGATAACAGGTCCAGTTTCCATGGCAAGTAGTAAGAATCAGAGCTAGCAGCTATGCTAAATAATTTTTCCAAAAGCTAACTGGGGCAGACTTTTCTGAACCAGCACATCCACGTCCCTCAGAAGCCTTTTGGATCAGTGTCTTCAGTTTACTCAGCACGTCCTCCATAGCAAATGTAAACTAGGAGAGCTGATCTCCCAGAAACCTCATTCTTTATGGACTATGGCAGCAGTGTACTTTTCCAAAGTATTTGCAAGATCAACATTTGCTCAGATTAATTGTCCATGGCCTGTCTTTGTCTTCGGTCCCTGTTATTTTGAGCTTCCTTGCCTAGTTTCTAACGCTAGTTTCCAGTTCTGGAACCTTTTTTTTTTTTTTGGTTTTTCTATTAAAATAAATGTTGGCTATTTCAATGACAGAGGAAGAGGATAAAGTTAAGTGCGTGAGCTCAGATATACATTGTGAATTAAAAGGAGAAGATTAAACACAGAAAAAGAGTCATTGAACTCTGCAATGACTAGCCCAGGTGATTTGGAAGGTAGACAAGCCACTGCCAGAAAGTTGACAGGGAGGGATACTGGCGGAAGATACTCAGTTTTGTTTCAATGATTACAAATCCTTTGTAGAAAGTTTGCCTCTGAAATCGATACAATGCAGTCTCTATATAACAGGTATCTCTTAATGGAGGAAACACTCTAATCAATCATGAAGCGGTACTAATAAAATGGCTGTGCCCAAGGGGAAGAAACAATGTAATAACATTATGAGCACTGTACCTAAAATGCCAGTGATGCATTTGCAAAGAAATACCCTCAAAGTCTAAAGAGACAAAAGTCGCGGAAATCAGAATCTAGGAGAAGCAACAGTTTATTTATGCATTTCAGAGTTCCAGGTCTCTTACATATGCCTTTTAGCTATTAAAATGTATTTTAGTGCAATGGTGTTAACTAAATAAATTACACACTTTAATGAATCACATATTTTTTTAAAGCTTACACATTTCAAAGAAAACGCCACTTTTTCACAAAAGAAAAGAATTCATGCATTCTACCTTTGAGGTCTTCATTGATGTATTTTGGTCTTAGTTTTAAACTTTGTGATAGTTTTTCAAGGTTTACTTAGAATCACACACTTTTCAAGGATCAAGAAACTCAACTATAGAGAAATTTCCAGAGATTTTGGACAGGTATTCAAAACATATGTATTAATACAAATATCGACTTTATATTTTGTTGAACATCTAGATTTATTGTCCCTCAAGGCAAATATTGACCTTCTTCCAGGTCAATAAATCTCTACGTTCACAGCAACAAAAGTCAATATCTGCATCATATCCATTTTCTCAGAAAATAACTACTTCTATTCATGCTGGCAATGATCAGTGTTTAAAAACTAATACTTATTAAAAGGAAAGAACACATAAACAAAAGAATGTTAATTGGCAAATAAAGGTTTAGAATTTGTTGACTGAACAAATAAGTAATCTTAAAATGAATCTAGGATGCCTAAGCTTTTATATCAAGAATTTGGATTTGCAAATTATTTTTGCCAAGAAAAACAAAAACTGTTATGATCAGCAAATAGAACAGGAAAGGGAGGAATTAAGCCTGTGTTGAGAATATAGCTAAACTACTCCACGGTCTTGTTGCCTCGGCATCCATTTTATTTGCCCAAGAAGCCCAAGGGGGCCTTAAGCTAACATTAGCCCCTCCTGCAAGCACGTGCCCTGGATAACAGCCTGCAGAGTCACAAGTAAATGCATATTACACCCCCCCCCACCCCCCACCATACAACATCCCTAACAGCCTTTGTTACAGTCTCCCCGCCTCCCAGGGCCTTCTTGTTATGCTTCTTTAGATAAGATCCCCTGGAGCTTACCAGAAACCTACTCTTTTGGGTTTGACATGACCAACCTGGTTTTAGACCAGTAACCCTAAAACACTCCACCCACAGACCCTAACAAATGCATGTGCCCCAGGTCCTGCCTGTGCCCTGACTTGACCTCTCCATGGGGCCCCTTAAGGCAGCAATGTACTCCCTCCAGGACCTGTGAGTAATAACCTTCCCTATTTCAGTCCCCTTGCCCTCTTTTGTTGAACCATTTTATACTTTAGAACTCTACCTAACAAATTTTAATTTAATAAAGTCACAATAATATGTAACCTTATGTTTTACAAATTTCTTTCATTAGTTTTCTTCCTCCTGTAGGGGAGGAAGACTTTTCTTCTATCCAATGTGGGTTTGTCTGGCCGGAGAATGAATTAAATTCACATGAGACAGAATAGCAGGAGAAAATTAAACAAAGCTTTATGAGGACCATGGCCCGGGGCCCTTCTTCCCAAAGGAAGAAAGGGCACCAAAGAAGTGGGGTGCACAGAGTGGTTATATACCCCCAAACAGGGTGTTTCACATGTGATTGAAATGTCCCTCCCACAATACTCACAAGATTGCCCTGTCAGCACAGTGCTTGATGGACACAGCAGGTTGTGGGTCTGCTATCTTGGCGGGTGTAGCAGGAGGCAAGTCTATTGTCTTGAGCTGGGTGGTCACAGGTGAGCGCAGCAATCAGTTCCTAGCATAAAGAAAGATGCTTAATCCTTAAAGAAATGCCAACGTTGGGAGGGGGAGGGAAGTCAGTTACAGGAGGTTACCAGACTAGCACAATAAACAAATGCAGATTTAAGTACTTGCCTTCCCCAGTGATTAAGAGTTTCTAGAGACAAGGTCATCTCCCCTTCTTCCTGGTACAGAGGGAGATATCTTTACATCCTTTACAATGTAAATGTCTCTTACAAAGGGTAAGTAAATTCTACTTTTCAGTTGCTTTCCTGTCTGCAAAGTAACCAGCCTCAAATAATCATCATGCCAAAAGAGACATATCTTGTGGTGGCCAAATCCAGGTCCCCACACTCCCAAACTACCTATCTTTAGTTTTTTCCCAGTTACAAATCTTGAAAATAAACTTTTGTTGTCTTAAGTTGTTGAGAATTTTGAGGTTGTTTCTTTAGCACTACCTCATCTATAATATTGATACAGTATCTAAAAGAAGGATGGTAGATTTATTAATTTTAAGTAGATCTTTCAATTATAATAATCCTCTGTTTACTTTTCTATGTCCAAGATAGTGGATCTTCGTGGTGACTTTCTATAGTTTTACTTTGAACTCTGATTCCAGGCTTTTGAAAATAAGTAGTTTATATTATACCCAGTGGGAAGTCAGAGTTCTTAACTATCCTACATAGATATCTGAGGGAATCAACGGAGAATCTTGAGATTGTGTTCCTTTTCAGTGAAGATGATTTATATGCCCAGTATGAGCAACAGTCATCTCCTTTATAAGAAGATTGCTAACACTATCCCACAAATGCCTATTGTGAGCATTAAAACTGTTTTCTTATACCCAGTTCTCATCTCCACCTGCAGGTAACAGAAAGGTTTGTCCTTCCCCTCCTCCAAGATATTACGTGTGGACATGTGACTGATCAAGAAATATAAGTATATGCGACACATGTCATTTCCAAGTGGAAGAACCCTTTTGGCCTTGTATGAGATGGTGGAGCCAAAAAAGTGAAATAGTTTTAACCACTGAGTATTGAGGAAAGCTTGCCTGGAGGATCACCCAAACCCGTGGTGGGCTTGCACTAGTAAAGGAAAAAAAAGTTATATTAAGCCATTGACATGGGAGGGGCGTAACTGCTTATTACTTAGCATAACCTAAGGTACTTATACCTCTATGCTGCCTAGTAAAATGATCAAGGAATCTAGCTCCAGGCAGAATTCTTAGCTTGTTTTGCATTTAACAGAGTCAATGCCATCATAGAGGTGTCTTTGATGTTACTGATCCAGAATAAAGGAGGAAGGAAAAAACAAAAAAGAAAGAATACAGCCTATCTCATTTAGAAATATGAGTTATTTTTTCACCTTTCAATTTCTTCTACCTCATTACCAAATTCTTCCGCATTCATCCCTAAAAATCACTCTGCAAGTTTTGCCTTTACCTGGTTGGCAAAAGGCCAAAAGTTTTCAATCTTGCTTCTCATTAAAATTCTAAACATGATTTCTTCTATTGTCATCTAATTAAACAAGTTTCCTTCTTTGTGTGTATTCAGCAATAATGCTGTCACTTTTCTATATACTCTACTGACTATAATTAATTATTACTTTATCTGGAACTTAGTGGACTGTAATTCTTCAGGCCAATTTTATAAGAATTATGGTCTTGACAGAAACCTAATCTTGAGGAGATTACCCTGCGCCATCATTATGAGTCTCTCTATAGCAGTATATAATCCTATCCTTGAATGACAATGCCCATGGATCTTGGTACTCAGCTACATAAGTTAGTGGCAACAATATTGAAAATGGCAGCCCATTCACCTTTCGGGGTGACAGCACTAATGCAGCTGCTTCTCTTCATTTGTGCCGTAGAGGCTGACTCAGGAGATGGTATGATGGAAAATGTTGGAGAAGGAGTTTATCACAGAGTAAGGAAAGGCTCCCAATACGAGGCATTTTCTCTCCTTGCCAAACACTGCATGTCTTTAGGCTCCTTAGAATGAGGCTTCCTCAGTAATTTTAAGCTACTGAACATGGGAAGGGGGACCATATGATCTTTATTATTCATTTGTCTTTATCATTTTCTCTTGAAAATTAAACTCAGTCTTTTGACCTTCGAAATTCGTTTGTTACTTTTTTCACATTTGATATAATTTTCTGTGCTTGTTACCTAGACTTTTTTTATAGCATTTATTTCTCATTAAAAAATAAAGTAATTAAATAGCATTAAACTAATGAGCTCATTTCTCAGAACACTTAATTTCTCCTCCAAGCAGAATAAATTGAGCAGCAACTCTTAAGAAAAAAACTGACTGTGTATACACGCTACCTTATAAATACAATCATTCAAATACCAAAACCAATTCAGGAACTAGTGCCCTATACACAGATAATGACATAAAAATTACTACATCATGTCTTTTTATTCTATTACTGTTCCCTGCATCATTTTAGTCTCCACAACTACACCGCAAACAGGAATTCTAATACACCAAAAATTACCTAGCAGAGAGCTGATCATTTTTAAAGGAAATGAATAGTTCCTATTAAGCAAATGGTTTAACTTCATCAGGGGCAAAGGGAAATTTTTAGTGCTCTCAGATCTCTTTCAAAGTAAGCAGACAGTGAGGTCAGATTTATTCTGTTATGTTGGTTTGGTTTGGTTTTCTCTTTCAGTGTTTTCATGTAAGGTTTAAACATAGAAGGTGTATAAAAAAGAAGTCTGGGAAACTTCCAGGTTTCCTGACCCTACAGCTTTCCTCTACCCACAGCTGGAGACCCTTGTTCCCACTCAGCCAGGCTCCAGGCTTTAGAGATAGCATGCCTTTAAAAGGGAAAGTTCAGTTTAGTAGATGATTCATGATTAAGTCAACTGATGTTTCCGGTTCTATTTTGACCTCACATTATAGGAATACACCTGAGCTCCAATAATTCAGTTCTCATCTTATTGCCTAGGAGGCCCTCATACCAGGACTCTACATTGCTACTCTGAAAACTTTTTAAACTAAGTACAACTCCTGAATTCAAGTTCAGCAGCAGAAAGAATAATCTGGCAACAACACATCTGTCTATGTCACTTAATACTGAATACTCCTGCAATGGACTTTCCTCACTGGCCTACCTGCCCAGCTATCTCTTAGCATTTCTTTCCTTCTTTTCCTTCCTTCCTGCCTCCCTCCCTCCCTCCCTCCCTCCCTTCCTTCTTTTTTGGTGAAGAAGACTGGCCCTGAGCTAACCTCCATTGCCAATCTTCATCTTTTTGCTTGAGGAAGATTGTTACTGAGCTAACATCTGTGCCGATCTTCCTCTATTTTGTATGTGGGACACTGCCACAGCATGGCTTGACAAGCGGTCCATGCCCAGGATCCAAACTTGTGAATCCCGGGCCAGCAAAGCAGAGTATGCAAACTTAACCACTATGCCACTGGACCAGCCCTCTTAGCATTTCTTTGTCATACCCGGACTGGGACCACACACTCCAGGAACCATTCTTCAGCCAGAATATCAGACTTCTTTTCTATATCTACACCTGACATTATCCCTCACTTCCTACTCCAGGGTATCAGCCCCACACTAACAAGGATTTGTCTCACTACTTTCAGATTCATCCTGAACTATTGTCTGTAAAATGCTATGCATATTTCCTGCAGACTATCTTCATTGATATCCTTTTCTTCTTTTTTCTAAAGCTTTATTTCTTCTCCAAAGATCAGAGGTATCTTTGATCTATTTATGGCATACAAGAATACGGTATTTTAAGTGTAATGTGAGACCTCTTATTCAAATATCATGTGAATACCAATAATATTTCATAACCTGGATCTAGTATTTACCATCATTTTGTGTATTTTTTCCAGAAGAAAATTTAATTTCTATTTCTGTCCTCTAAATATTTAAATTTTTATCATCATAATTGTGTAGTATTTTGTACAAAAGCCTAGATAATGATGATAACCATATAGTGATGACCTAATACAAAATACACTTTAACAAAATGTTTTCCCTGTGTTCTGAACAAGAAATTGTTTTCTGTATTTAAGATTTACATTATTTTGTAAAGTGATGACAGAGACCTTGAAAACACCGAGAAGATTGTTCTCTGTAATGTCCTCTAAAACACGGATAAAGATATTCTCTTGTCTTTGTGTTCCCTTCATGAAATGTCTTCCCATTTTGTTTCAAATGCATATAGAATCATAATAAGTATCAGGTAATGCCATAGACTCACATATTTCATAAAATCATCAAAAGTCATCTCACATTTTCAACAAAAGATGACTTCTCACCTTGAAAGTAAAGATGAATATGAGGGACAATTGTAATATCCATATATCAGCTTATGATTTTCTGAAAAGATAGTACTCAGAGAACGAAAAATATAAAATCCATGAACAGCATGCTATCTATTAAAAGTTATAAAGAGAAAAAGGAAAACTATACTCAACTACCTACAGACCTTGGAATGTGAAACAAATACAATATTCCTTAATCAAAAGAAAATCCAAAGATTTCAACCTTTCGCTGTCTTCAACTGTAAGAGTTTGATAATGATATATACTTATTGTCACTTACCTTTACTAACATTCGGACCCCTGAAACTGGCTACTAAACAATGCAATGAGTTTGCTGATGGTAAAACTTTCATGAAAAACATTTTCTGAATGCTTACTAAAAAATATCACCTTGTGCAAAAGACAGGCACAAGCCTCACATAATACCAGAAACTGAGATTGATAGGGTTTTTGCATGAAGGTAGAAGGAGAAAGAACAAGAGAAGATGTATTCTCATTACAAATAGACATAGTCAACAGGCAGCTTTGAATTTTGATCCGAGGCATGGTAAAGAGAGTAAGACAAGAAAGATGATACTAGGAGTCACCAGGCAGCAATGACAGCTAAAAATTCCAGAAAGTATGAGTTCTTCCTGAGATAGAAAGTGAAAAGAGAAGATACACTGGGCTATATATAGACCTGGAAGAATAAAGTCCAGGATCCAAGGAAACACAGCATTTGAAGATAGTAGCTGTCAGAAAGCGTATACAACATTTACTCAAAATAAGGCACTGCATTTGATGATTAGGAGATTGTTGAAGACATTTAAGATAGCAGTTTCAAGAGAGTAATCTGATGGCATCCTGTACCTCTCTCTAATGTAACTGATTATATTTACCTAAATATTCTTTTTACATCCCCTGTATACCCACATATAGAGTGTATACTATGTACTGTTAGCTTGCAAATATCTGTAGTTTCTCTATGTATATAAGGGTAAAAAAAAAAGTGCACAAAACATGGGCTTACTGCTCAATGAATTTTCACAAAGTGAACACACTCATGTAACTAGCACTCAGGTCAAGAAGAGGAATATTACTGGCCACCCAAAAGTCCCTGCCCCCTCGCCCTCTTCCAGTAACTAGCTCCCATGAAAGGCAATCAATCATGTGTCATTTTAACCTCAGAGCAGTTCACAGTCCTTGGAACTAAATAAGTGAATTTTGAGTGCATGTATTTTGGTTACAAAAGTTAAGTAGGGAAATAAAAGAAAGAGAGTAAGGAAACTGTACACTGAACTATCACGACCCAGTTACTCAATATTTCTGATTTCTATGTCATGTTGAACATGAAAAAAATAACTCCAGGAGGAGATGTTAGAGAAAAGGAAAATACAATCACTTCCTAGTGACAGTTTTGTAAACTTGAACCTCATAGTCCCTTTGAGACTAAGATCAAAGTTATGTAACCAGTACCCAGAAAAGACCAAAATATTAGAGTCAATTATTTGAAATATTTCTTTAAAATAGATAAGTTCAGATAGAGAGACTCATAATATGTGCTGATAAACACATACAAAATTGGAAAATTAAATTGGAAATCCAGGCTTGGAAACTTGAACCTTGCTGATGACATTGTGATATTATCTGCCAAATGCCCTCAAACCTCCAACCCACCGTATTACCAAGACATTCTCAGCAGACAAACTGGTCTATTACAGAATGAAGTAGAAGCCATGAGGGGAGATCTCCCTTAAAAGCCTACTCCAAATCTACAGCCCTTCTTACATCTGCACACATCCTCTCTGGCTTCTCTCCTCTCTTTGTAGAGAACCCTGTAAAGGGCACTTACTCCATTCTTGCTCAGAATCCTACAGCATCCTGCCAAATCAGGAGCTTTGCACTATCAAATAACCTCTCTTCCTATGTATATTCAACTCCTGTCTCTCATTTCTATTACTCCTAATGATATTTATAATACCAGCTTAAGTTTCACATCTTAAAATTTAAAAGCATTCCCTTGATTCCCACCACCTTTCTCCGGTTATTTGTATCTTCTCTACATAACTATTCAGGAAACACTTTCTATACTCATTGTCTCCATTTTCTCACCTATCACTACCCAACTCATTTCAGTTTGGCTTCTGCCCTCACCACTCCACATAGTTTTTTAGTAAATCTATTAGTGGCAGTCATGTTGCCAAAACTGGGGGGAAAAAAAGGAAAGGAAAGGAAAGGGAAAAAAGGACAAATAGAAAGTCGATATAAACTCAAATCTATCAGTAACCCAAATGAATGTGTAGGGACCTGAAATTGGCCACCTCAAGATATGTCTCTTTGGCATCAGGATTATTTGAGGCTGATTGCTTTTGATAAACTGGGACAGGGAAGGAGGCTCTGAGGAATGGAACTTGCCCTTCCTTAGGACACATTTACATTTGTAAGGTAAATCTCTGTCTGTAAAAGGTGCCTCCCTCTCTGTACCAGGAAGAAGAAAGGAGATGACCTTCTTTCTAGAAACTCTTAATCAATACCAAAGGCAAGAACTTAAATCTGCATTTTATTGTGCTTGTCTGGTAACCTCCTGTAACTGACTTCCCTCCCCCTCCCAACTTTGGCATTTCTTTAAGGATTAAACATCTTTCCTTAGGCTAGGAACTGATTGCTGTGCTCACATGCTGCGCTCACCTGTGACCGCCCAGCTCCAGACAATCGACTTGCCTCCTGCTACGCCCACATCGAGATAGCAGACCATTACCTGCTGTGTCCATCAAGCACTGTGCCCACAGGGCAATCTTGTGAGTATTGTGGGAGGGACATTTCAATCAGATGTGAAACACCCTGTTTGGGAGTATATAACCACTCTGTGCACCCCACTTCTTTGGTGCCCTTTCTTCCTTTGGGAAGAAAGACCCCGGGCCATGGTTCCTCATAAAGCTTTGTTTAATTTTCTTTTGCTATTCTGTCTCATGTGAATTTAATTCGTTCTCAGGCCAGACGAACCCCACATTTGGGAAGAGGAAATGTCTTCCTCCCCTACAAATGCAAATGGCTAAAAGACTCTTGTAAAAAACTTATAAGGGAAACACCTAAAACAGAAGGACATTGAGAGAGTTAAAGTCACTGGAAGAAAAAATATATGAGAAAAATTCTCACTAAAGTGAACTAGAGTAGCCATATTAATATTTGACAAAAAAGACAGGACCAAAGGCCACCAGTAAGTTGTTACTATTTTTATAATTCAAAACATGTAAGCTCTTAATAACAGCACACAAAGTATATAAAGCAAAAAGTGACAAAAAAAGAAACTAACAAATTCACCATTATAGTGGGAAAGTCTAGCAAATCTCCCTCAATAATTGATAGACCAAGTTGACACACATGTGAAAAATAAAGGAATTTGAATAGCATGAAACACAAAGTTTGATCCAACAGACAAAGAATATTATACTCAAAATTGGAGAATATACATTATTTTATCACCAAATACTTTTTAAAAATCCACCGTATATGCTAGACCATAACAGAAGCCCTAAGAACTTAAAAAAATTGATAGAAAACAGACCACCTTTTCTGACGAAAATTCTATTTAGAATTAGATATTGAGATTTGTTATGACCTTAAATTAATTTAAAATAGTATAATATTGGCACTACTGCAGAATTGAGTGATGGAAGAAAATGGTGAGCTCGGAAACAAATTCAGACATATAAAAACATGATACAAGATGGGGCAAGATGGATTACCAAAATTAGACCCCTTCCTCCTATCATGCATCCAGATCAATTCCAGGTATACTGAAAACTCAAATATGAAAGACTAAACCAAAAATCTTTAGGAAAAAAATTTGGAGAATATCTTTCAGATTTGGGGGTAGAGAAGGCATTCTCAAGCAAGAAAAGGTACAAACCATAAAAGAAATTATTAGTAGCTTTCCACAATAAAATTAGAGATGTCTGTTCATCCACAGACAAGTCACAAACTTGGGGAACATATTGTGATACACGTACCTATAAAACCATAGTATCCAAAATATATAAAGAAGTCTTTATTGGGTTTAACAAGCATCTCAAAGAAGAAAAAGCAAAAATAGCCCATATAGACGTATGAAAAAAATGCACAACCCTGGTAATAACCAGGCCAACATTTATAGTACACACTAACTGCATTAATTAAAAGAAAGGAAGAAAATAGATAACCATCCCTAAAAGAATTTCCTATATATATATATATATATATATATAGGAAGGAATAAGATTAGTTTGATTGCTTTTATTTGTATTAAATTCATTGACATAATTTTTCCCACTTTAAATGGAATATCTTAACAAGGAACACCATAGACTAAAAGAAAAAAAACTAAGTAAGCAAACAAAAATAACAATGTAATTAATCAATCAGTCATTGACTGGCAACTCACATGTAGAAATCAGATTTCAATTTCCCCTTGACAAATGTTTCCTTATTAGGATTTATGAGTTATGGAAAAGTTGTAAAATCTAGCATTATTAAAATGTAAAATACTCAAACTGCATACAGCTTATGTATTCCACTGAGAAAGTACAGGTGACCTTAATACTCTAAACTTAGAAAGTAATTTGTATAAATAGTACATTCTAGTTTGTAGCATAAAAAATGAAGGGAAGGTTAAAAACAAGTAAGTTATGAAAATACTAAAGAGCTAAAAAAATTGTCGATTACCATTTCAAGTGCAGAAATTTCATTAGTAAGATTAATGATGATTTACTGAAATCATTAAACTTTTAAAATTTTTGAGTAGAAGCCTCCCCCACTGTCCAGCCACTTTTCTGAGAATAATATTTTAGGTCACTGCCTGAAATAAAAAAACCATAAAATCTGCAGAAAGGTGATGTCATTTCTACCTCTTATTTGTGTGGTTTATTTTCCTTTACTGTATATTCATTTAGTGGTTACAATCAAATTAACATTAGCAGACAGCAGCAGACAGGGAAAGGAGCAAAGGTCTCTACAATTCAGACAGTTTTAAAAGCACTAGGTAATTAGTTAAACACTAATAGAATTGTGAAAGTGGCCTAATGCCTACCAGATTAAGGAAACATATTTATTTGGCTTCGCGGAATTAGTGCTGTATATAAAAAAAGAAAAACTTTAAAAAAAAAACCCCAACTTTTCTTTGTAGAACAGGCAGGTATTATTCCATTTCTCTAATGGGAAAAATACATAATGAAAAGATAGAAATATCTTTATCTGTTGCATTACATAGCTTTTGCTGTTAGAGCCAACTTAAATGAATTTACAAGGGTTATAAACAAAATCTTCAACAATGAAGCAGTAAAATAGCATTAGCAAAAGCAAACAGCATTGACCAATACCGTCAGCATCTGTCTTTTTATGGTCACAAACCGTACCCCTCCAGCTCACCACCATCTCAAACACCCACGCCCCTTACCATTCAGATTCCTCTTCCTCCAGAGAATCCATGCCCTGCGATGAGATTCACATGCGCCGAGCTTGCTCTTCCCACACAGACTACAGGAGTGGGAAGGAGCAAGACCAGTTAATTACATTGACCCTAGTCAACCATTCAGAGACTTCTCCAGGACTCTTCTGCCAGAACTATATAGAAAGGTGTATTCCTTCTATGGGAATTTCTAGGCTGGTAGCATGTGCATACACACTGTTGATGGTCATCTATCACCGAGTAAAAAGAACATGTTTGATTTTCTGGTTGACAGACTAAGAAATTATACTGAGCATAGTTCTTAGATATAGTTGGCACGGCTTATGAAAGTCAGTTTCGCCAATATATAGGATACCTATTCTGGAATTTTAGGATAGTGTTCTTACAGGGACAAGAGGTTTATCAAGCTACCACTTGGGGCTTCTTACAACCTTGCAAGACCTCAGCCTGCCGATGCAGAATACCATTGCAATCACCCTGAGCATATCTCCTGTGAACAAAACAGACTCAGCAAGCTACTCTCACTCACCATACCCAACCAAATGTGTCCTCAGAGGATTTTTGATAAAAGTATCCTTTGAATCTATCACGGTAAAATGTAACTTCTCTAAGATTTGTGTATAGAGTGCTTATCTTTGTCAAGCCTCAAACACCGCCCTATACAGGCAGAAAAAGGAAAATTTGTTTCTAAAGGAAAAGGAATTCCGATTAAAAACACTGTTGGTAGTAAGACTAGTGCTTGTAGTTTTTGTAGGTGTTTTTGCAGCCTTCCCGGAATGCGATCAACTCTCAGTCTCTGCCATTGCCACGGAGCTGTTACCATCTCCTGACATCAGGGCGAATTACTCTCTCCTGACCAGAGATTTTCATCCGTCTTTATTTTCGAACATATTATTCTCTTTCTGGAATTATCTTAGTTTTTGTGCTGCCTTTTTTTTTTTTTTTACTTGGAAGCTTTTCATTTCAACAATCACCCCTCTGTTACCGTCTTCACAGTCTTCCAAGGTAGAGTTCATTGCTTTATTCTGTGTTTCTGCAGTATTTTCATCATATTTTTGACCTATTGAGGCAGGAACCAACCAGTAAGACAGAGCCATCTGCAAGGCCCTGGCCTAACAAGATAAGGCCCCTAATCAACTGGTAAGCAAGAGAATCAGACAGAGACCACCAAGATCCACATCCCCAGGTTGGGGACTTTTCTGGGCTTACATATGTGCCCTAGCACCCAGGAGTTGTCTGAAGGTGACCCTAGCCCCATTACCGTGGTAAAAATCACACCCAGGGGTGGAGAGCTAGCATGCTAATGATACATGTGTCACATGTAGTAGCATGCTACGTGATAGCGCAGGCGAAAGCACAGCCCCACCTCTACATGCCAGGACAAGGCACTCCTCCCCAGCCTTTGCCTAACAAAAGCTCCATAATCCTGCTCCCTAACTAACCGGTCACCTACACTTTCCTTTCCGCACCAGCTCCTTTGTGCCTCTCCTGTGCACAAGCTAATAAAATTGTTATTTGTCTAATCCCGTTTGTTGCCTCTCTTGATGTCTATCCTCGGGGACAACACGAACCCGATGCGCCAGCAATACTGTTACCCACCTTTGTGTATTGTAACTTATCTGATTTCATGTCTGTTTCCCCTGCTGGACTGTGAGTTTCTTGGAATTATTGTGCCTTCTTCATTTGTGTTTCCCTAGCGTCTCACACAGTATTGTTATATAACATGTATCAATTTATATCAGTTACATGAATACATGAGTTATCCTTTGCAAGCATGTTTTAAAAATGTGAAGTATTAAAAAGAATATGAACATTAGCAGACCATATAAAGAATAAAGAAACGTATATAATTCACAGAGAATTAATCTGAAAAAAAGTCCTTAACTTTAACCTATTAGTTATAGGATTAGATTTCATAAAATTTTTAGTCTCAGAGCATATTAGTAGAGCTTTTTCTCTTCAAGATGTTTAAGATGCCCTAGAAGGAATTCTATAAATGATAATTAGTTAATATTACACCACTAATTATTAGGCATGAATAGAAACATCAGAAATGACACAAAATAACAACAGAAGATTGTAACAATGATACAATGGAGAAATCAGTAAAATATAAAAAAGAACAGTAAGTAATATCAAACTGACTTTAATTTAAAACTATATTTTCATTTTCTGGCCTTTTTAAACTTCTGCCATTCAGTTTCAATAAGCTTTTTAACTGTTGAGTTTGATTACTCTGGTCATCCCTTCATGCCATAATCTGTCACATGCCAAAGAATAAATAGTGTCAATCTACTGGTCAGGTTAGTCAATAATCCATCCATTTCTTAAATTAGGCCTGTGATCTGCCTTCGTATCAGACAAACTAATGTATAGTATGTGAATAGACGATGGAAATTTGAATTCCCTGAATCCAACTATAGCTAGAAAATCAAAGTAGGGAAAAAATTGAGAAGGTTAAATATAATAGAAACATTGTATTTGAAAAACATCTATAAGTTCCAGATGTTGAGTATGAACCAACGAAATCTATTTGCTAGATGCAGCATGGAACCTGACAACTTAAGAATTGACTGAGTCATCTGTGGCAGTCTTCACAGTTTATCATATGTACTGTACACTTAAGGTAAACATCATCTAAGATAATCACCTCAAAAAATCTCATGCACCAAAACATTCAGTGATGTAGATTCCATAATGATTGTCTGTACTGCAGTCAGTAATGAAGATCTATAACCTTTTGCTGTAATCCCACAGTGCTGAGAATCTTTGTATCGGTGTCCTTGGTGACAGTGTGACAATGAAATAAACATTAAGAATCGTACCTTAATTTCTGAAAGCAGGGAACAGAATAGATGAGGTGATTAGGGCATCTGAATGCATTGGCCACATTTCTGGACATTCATTTGAAAGGTAGTAGATTGCAGTTCTAAGGAAACTATTGATAGGTTAACCTCTCCATGGGAAAGTGTTGCTCCGTGGGTAATATTTTTAGAGCTTTGAATTTCCTATTTCAAGCAAAGAATAACAAAAAGAAATGCTTTGTATTAGAATTGGCCATTGTTTGAATGAATTTGAATAACTAAGCCATTCCCTAAATTACCAAACTATGAGACCAGACCTCTAGAACTGGAGAAACAGTGCTCTGAACAGGCATCCTAGTGGCCCTGACAGCACAAAATGAAAATCAAAGAATTGCTCCTACGAGTCACTGAAATTTCAGTGTTAATCAATCTACTACAGAAAGAAGAGGAATTGCTAGAAAATAGTAAGAACTGCTGTTTTCACAAAGAGCATTTCAACCAGAATTTATTGAACATATGCAGAGAACTTAACTAGGAGTTATAAGGAATAAAGAGAAGCAAGAAACAGTCCCTGTTGTTTTATGATCCTTGTCAGAATTTATTTTCAGAGGAAATCTGATCACACATTTGATAAAGTAAAAATTGTAAATATCTCGGACTTTCTATTGTGTGGAAGCTACAGATGTGAAAAAATATAGCTGATCTGACTAAGATCTGCACATTTAAGGGAAGGAAAAGCAGATTCTATGAAGCAAACAACATCTATTCATAACTCCATAGAGGACCACCGACTTAAATCCTTGTCTCTCTTTGCACCACATGTTAGATTCACTAGATTGTGTTTTGGAGATGTTATTAAGTGATGCAGAAACATCTCTGCAGCCCCTGAAACATTTTAGCTTTGTTTCCATTTCTCTATATTTCACATGTGACGCACTCCTTTGCAAACAAAGATGTTTTAAATGCAAAATATGAATTGAGACTTCAACTCTATTCTCTCTCCCTTTTGCTGACACAAGACCTCCCTGACTCTCAGTGGCCTAAATTCTTCATAGAACATTAAGAACTCTTTCAACTCCCAGGCCCCAAAGAGACGCACCAACCTGCATGTTCACTCGGACTTTCCTCCTCTCCTGATGTTAAAAATAGTGTCCTTCCTCCCAGGATTCCTTTGTATGGCAAATTCTTCTCACTACTCTGGATCCCATCTCCTCATATCTTCCTAAGTACTACTCACTAAGAATTGATAGTTTAGTGTCTCCTTCTTTACTAGAATCTTCCCATAACCATTTAAATACGTTAAAATATCCCCATCTTTAAAGAAAATTATTTTCCTTATCTCCACTTTTTATTCCAGATATCATTGTTGACACAAATAATCCATAAGCAATCTATAAATCAAAATTGGTGCAAGTTTATTATGAGCCAGATCTGAGGACTAGCCTGAGGCCTCCCTTCCCCAAGGAAGGAAGGGCACCAAAGAAGTAGGGTGTACAGAGCGGTTATATACCATCTTGGAAAAAAAGCATACATCACACATGATAGGTTCTTTTACAGCTGTCATGAGATGCTTAGCTGGCACAGCAGGTCGGTGGTCAGCAGGTCAGTGGTCACAAGGTGAGCACAGCAGGTCAGTAATTAATCCTTACTTTCCAGGAAAGAGATGCTTATCCTTAAAGAAATACGGAAATGGGGTGAAGCTACATCCCTATCTTTAGGGGCATCACTCTTGCCTTTGGGACATTGTAAATGTTTAAAGCAGATGTACAATGCATGCACAACAGGCCACGTTAGGCCCTTTTGGAAAAACAAGCTCTGGCCGAATTAGTTTTAAATCAAATGGCTTCCACATACACTCCAATATATCCTATTCCTTTTCATTTATTTATTACCACCCTAACACTCTTTTTCCCTTCATGACAATTTTTTTCAGAGGGTTGTTCGATAGTAGCAGTCTTAGTTCACTCCAGAGACTATAATTAATTCTGTCTGGCAATGCAGGCTGGAAAAGTCTTCAAGGATAAGATCTTGAAGAAAGCGTAAAAAGGTTCCAGGGAGCCAAGATGAGGAAGGGAATTGAACATGGGTAGAACCCCACATGCCAAAGTACAGAGGCATAACAGCCTAGCCTGTCCGGGAAAGTGGATCCACAGCTCACAGGTACCAGACGAAGGTGTGTGTTTGTATCAGAAGCAAGTTGATGAAAGGTTGGAAATATATGTTATGGCCAAGTTGCAAACAACTTTTTAAGTCCGATTTAGACTGGCATCACTGACCAATAAAACATCAGTGGTATATAACATGGTTAGATTTGCATTTTAGAATAACTCCTCATGGGACTGTCTCAAGGACATTGAAATAAGATAGTCTAGGTACAAATTCCGGCTATGCTACTCTCTCTGCGTGACCATGGATAATTTGTTTAATATCTCCGTGCCTCAGTTCTCTTAAATTCTTAATAGAAGCATTAATGGCACTTAACTCAATTATGAAGAATAAAACAGATAATGTGATTCAAGTACTTGGCATACAGCTTTGTATGTAGTAAGAATCAATAAATGTTAGCTGTTATACTCAATATTCATTCCAAGTAAACGTTATGGAAAAAGAATTATGTATAATCCCCTTGTGTGTGAAGAAAGCTTGTGGCAGCACCACTTATTGTAAGAAGATGGGAGGGAAACAATAGAGAAAATAATTTTTTAAAAATGTATGTTTTGGTCCATTTGTTATCAAAACACACAAAGAGGCTGCCAATTTTGGAAAGTATATTTAGAATGGTCTGAGAATGTACAGTCTATATTTTGGTTGTGAGGACCATCAAATCAATTCTGACTCCTAGTGACCCTGTGTACAGCAGAGCAGAACCCTGCCTAGTCCTTTTGGGCCATTTACCTTCCGGCGCTGTATCGGACAATGCTCCACTGCTATTCATAGGGTTTTCATGACCAATTTTTTCAAAAGTAGGTGGCCAGGTCCTTCTTCCTAGTCTGTCTTAGTCTGGAAGTTCCACTGAAACCTGTCCACCATGGGTGACCTTTCTGGTATTTGAAATACCAGTGGCAGAGCTTTCAACATGACAGCAACACGCAGCCACCACAGTGTGATAACTGACAGAAGGGTGGTGTGGTTCCTGGGCCTCAGCGGTGAGACCTCCAAATCTTAACCACTAGACCACCAGGGCTGGGTACAGGCTACATATAGTTCCCTTTGAGAGGTGAGACAGGATGGTATAACTGCTGACAGAAAGGAGCATGCTCTCTCAAGGGCAACCAAGGTGAACATCTGAATATGAGAGAGACGCATCTATCCTTCAGAACGGCTGAACTGAGGTGTAATGAGAGACCCTGACAACTGTTTAGGGGGAGAGACGTGTTGTTGCATGGGGGGTCATTGAAAACCCTAGTGTCTCTCAAGGGATATCTGTCTTATAATTGTGCAAAATGCCAAATATAGAATGAGATATTTTGTGTGGGGAGAGGACAGTGCCCTCCATTCTGTGTTCATGTAAGGTTATGCTAAAAAAAAATCAAACATAGGCTCAACGGAAAGGTAAATAAGTCTATTCAGTACAACGTAAGATCATATTAAAACCAATTACTATGTAACACCCTAGATAGTGAAGAACAAATATGATATAAAGATTCTTTGTGACAAAATTGAAAATAATTAAAGTTATCAAATTATATTGAATTACTAAAGCTCTAACATTAATGTCTTTACTACGTCTATCAAACAACATTTAACAACTCTTAAAGAGTCCTCTGAGCAATTCAAGGTAGTATGTCTCATTAATATATTAAATTGAACTTATCGATAATAAATATAATAAAGTATTAATTAAGTATTGCTTAGTCAATTAGAACAAATACATAACCAATTCATTGAATGAGTTAGCTCTAGTCGATAGGGAACAAGTAAAAGTAGCTTTATTCTTTCACTTTTCTGTTTTCCTTGTGCTCCAATGAGACCCTCATCTGCACCTCTGACAGAAAGATGACAGGGCAATATCATCACCGTCCAGTATTAGCAATCAATCTTGTTTTAGGTACCAACAAATATATTCAAGCCTAATATAAATCTTCGATATGATACAATTCAGAGCTTCTCTCCTTCTCCAGCTCAATTCTGCCCCAAGTTGGGAAACCTGCATAGGGAAAGGCAAGAGTATCGAATATTATTAGCTTCAAATTTTGCTTGAGCAAATCCCCAGGGCCTTAAAAGAGACAGAAGTTTCTTTCTTTTCCATGTAAAGAAGTCCAGGGGTAGGCTGTGCATGTCTGGAGGGTGGTACCACATACTCAACAGGGATTCAAGGCTTCTTCTCCTAGTTTGTCTGTCATTCTTAGCATGTGACTTCCACCCTCAACTTCAGGCTGCCTGAAAGGACTCACATCATCAAATCCACATTCTTCCTAGCAGGAGGAAAGAGATAGAGAAAGGTTGGCCCCTTCTGTTTATGTACACTGCTCAGAAGTCACAGACAACTTTTCTGCTTACATTTTATTGGCCAAAATTTCATCACATGACCTCTCTTAGTTGCAGGGAGACTGAGAAATACGGGGTGGAAGCTATGTGCCTAGTTGAAAATTGATCTATTGCTAAGAAAGGAGAGAACAGATTTTGGAGAACAGCTAGCATCACTGGACACAGGGAGCAAAGTCGGCTTCCTCATCAGTTTCCACCACACTCTTCTACTTCTCCTTCCCCTGCCTCACCCACCACACTGCCACTGTTTCTTCTAGGTTATGGTGGGTAAAGAAACAAAGCAAGAGGCATAGAAGGCATGGTCAACTGTTATTACTGTAACCTGATGTTGGCGCCCTGATGAGGCCAATGCCTACTGTTGACTTTTCCTCTTCAGGATGCTTTTATGGGTTCCACAGTGATCCCCACGACAAGATCCTCTGATTTCAGTTTGCTAGAATGGGTTTTGCCTCCTCCAGCTGGCTGTGAACAATCTCGCTTCATTTCTGACCTTGCAGCAATCCACTCCACAGCAGACTATGTCTATTAGGATCACATCATCCTGCAGCTGATCTGTGTAGTCAGAATTCCTTTCAGCACAGGTCACTGCCAGCTCCTTTCTGTGTGGTCCACATCTGAGCAACAAAAACGAACACATTCCCCAGCATTTCTGGTATGCAGCTCATGCACACTAAGGCCTTCTTCCCCTGCTCTGCTGTCAGGCAACTGGCTACCCTCTCAGCTCCAGCTTTTTTAATACATGAATCAGATACCAGTTTCTGCCTGCCCCAGCTTCCAGAGCTCACAGGCTAGGTCTTCAGGGGGCTTTTTTATCTAAAGGTCCCTTACTTGTTCCCTCATTTAAGGTGACCTTGAAGTATTCCCCTACCAGATGGGATGGGGGAAAAATAGCAGAGCTCTCTAACAGCTCTCTCTAAAGAAATCCATCACTCATCAACCTCTCCTGATCAGTCTTCAGAAGCCTTCCTTCATATAGAGCCTCCCCTCTCAAAATAGGCCAACTGGAAGTGGCCGGTCAGGTTTGGGTCACTGCTAAAGCAATTTGGTATAAATGGTCTGATACCTATCTTTGAAGTATGGAGTAAGTTAGCTTCTTGAGTTTTAATCCTTAGAGCCTCAGTTTATAATTTTAGGGGTTTTTTTGAGATATAACAAACTGCACAAAACGAAAGTATACCACTTTGTTGACGTATGTGTACACCATGGAGCTATCACCAGAATCAAGTTCACAAACACGCATAACACCTCCAAAGGTCCCTGGGCTCCTTTGTAATCCTCCTTCCCTTGTGTTGTGAACCCTTGGCAACTACTGATCTATTTTGTCACTCTATAGTCATTCACCCAGAATTTAATATAAATGGAATCATATACCATCTACTAATTTTAGTCTGGCTTCTCTCATTGACCATGATGTTTTTGTGGTTCATCTATGTGTACCATGTATTAGTAGTTTCTTTCTTTTTATTGTTGAATAAGTTTATGATATAATTATACTATGTTTTGTTTGAGCATTCGCCAGTGGATGGACAATCGGAATGTTTGCAGTTCTGAACTAACATGAAGAAAGTTAGTATGAACATTTGTTTACAAGTCTTCACATGGATGTGCTGTCATTTCACTTAGGTAAATACCTGGGAGTTGAACAGATAGGCCATATGGTAGATATATCATTAAGTTGTTAAGAAATTGCTATAGTGTTTTATCCAAGTGCTTGTACAATTGCGCACTCCATGAGCAGTATCTGAGAGTTTCAGTTCCTCCACATCCTCATGGAAACTTAGTATGATCAGTATTTTTAATTTTAGCCATTCTAAAATTTAGTGTAATGGTATCTCATTGCGGTTTTAGTTTGCATTTGCCTAATGATTAATGATGTTCAGCACCTATCTATTCACTTCCTTTCTCCCTGTATTAGTTTCCTGTTACTTCTGTAACAAATTATCACAAATTAGTGGCTTAAAACAAATTTATTATAGTTCGAGAAGTCTGAAACCTGAAATGAATCTGATTAGGCTAAAAATCAAGGCATTGGCAGGGCTGCATTCCTTTCTGGAGGCTCTGTGAAGTGAATCTGTTTTCTTTTCCAACCTTTAGAGACTGCCCAGATTTCTTGACTTATGCCCCCTTTCTCCATATTCAAAGCCAGTGATGGCTAGAAGAGTTTCTTACATTGTATCTCTCTGACAATGACTCTTCTTCCTCTCTTACACATTTAAAGGCCCTGTGATTATATTGGGCCCACCTGGATAATTCAGGTTCATCTTCCTATTTTAACCTCAGGTGACTAGCAACCTTATTTACATCGGCTATCTTAATTCCTCTTTGCCCTATAAGGTAACATTCATAGGTTCTGGCGATTAGAACACACAAATCTTTGAGAGGCCATTATTCTTATGTATCTTTGATAAAGTTAGTTCAAATATTTTGCCCATTTTTTATTGAATTATTTGTTTTATTATTGACCTTTGAGTTTTTTGCATATTTGAATACAAGTCGTCTATTGAAAATGTGATGAGCAGTTTGTGGCTTTTCTTTTCATTCTTTTACAAATGTCCTTCAAAGTGCAGAAGTATTAAATTTTGATGGAGCTTAATTTATTAATTTGTTCTTTAATGGATAATAACTTTGGTGTTACATTTAAGAAATATTTTCCCGACTCAAGACTATAAAGATTTTCTCTTAGGTTTTCTTCAAAAAGATCTGCAGTTTTAGGATTTTCAATTAGTTCCATAAATCATTTGAGTTAACTTTTGTATATGGTGAGAGAGATGGATTGAAGTTCACATTTCTGCATATAGATGTCCAATTGTTTTGACACAAGTTATTGAAAGGGCTATCCTTTACCCAGGAAATTGCCTTTGCTTCTTTGGCAAAATTCAACGTATGGTTCTAATTCTGTGCTCTCCATCTGTCCAACTGATCTATTTGCCTATTCTTCGGCAAATACCACACTGTCTTAAATACTGTAGCTTTAAATAAGCCTTGAAATCAGCTAGTGTATACCTTCAAATTTCTTTTACTTTGTCAAAGTTTGGGTACCCTCGACACTTTGAATTTCCATGTAAATTTCAGAATCAGTCAGTTTTGTCCAATTTCTTAGAAAAGCTTTGATATGATTTTAATTGAGATTACATTAACTATATACACACCAACTTACGGGAAGAATCGACATCTTAACAACATTGGGTGTTTGAATTCAGATTTCTATTTGGATCTTAATTTTTCCCAGCTACATTTTAAACTTTTTAGTGTACAGGTTTTACGCATCTTTTGAGAGATTTATCCTTAAGCATTTTGTGTTTTTTATGCTATTGTAAAATGGCATTTTTTGAAATTTCGGTTTCAACTTGTTTGTTGATAATATACAGAAATGAAATGAAATTTCGTCCCATGATCGTTGATGTGTTGTTCATTTTTTTTCAGTCTTTTTTCTGTTTTTCGTCTTTGGAGAGTTTCTATTGCTATGTCTACAAGTTCACTAATGTAATCTGTTATTAATCTCATTCAATGTATGTTTCATCTTAGACATTGTCATTTTTATCTCCAGAAATTCAATTTTAGTGTTCTGTTTTGTATCTTCCATGTCTCTCCTTAACCTTTTCTCTACATTCATGAACATATGGAGTATAGCTACAATAATTGTTTTCATGTCTTTGTCTATTAATTCTATCACATGTGCCATTTCAAGGTCATGTTTCTATTGATTGATTTTTCTCTTCATTATGGGTCATATTTTCCTGATTGCTTCAATGCCTGCACATTTTTATTGGATATCAGATACTCTAAATTTTTACCTTGTTGAGAGCTGGATCATTTTATACTCAGATATTCTTGAGTTTTTACTAGGCTGCAGTTTTTGCTTGGAACAGTTTGATCCTTTCACACTTTTAAGCTTTATTACATAAGGACCAGAACAGAATTAGTCTAGGGCTAATATTAACCCACTAATGAGGCAGCACACTGCCGAGTACTCTACCCAATAGCCCAGGAAGCATGACATTTCCCACTGTATGTGGCAGGAACAGGAACTATTTCCAGCCTGGTGTAAATCCTGCAAGTTATTCTTTCAATCCAACCAATCCTTTGGAGTGGTTTTTCTTAAACTATGGCTAAGTTTCATACTTGCATATGCTGATCAATGCTCAGCTGAAGACATGAAGGGAACCTTTAGGGATTTCTAGAGCTCTCTCTCTGTATCAATCTCTTTTCTCCAGAATTCTGCCCCTGGCGTCAGAGACTCTCAGTTCTATCTCCTCAACTTAGAGAAACTGCTAGGCTCTTTACTGGGTTCCTTCTCCATGGGGTGTAGCCAGGGAACCCTCTCCATTAAGTAAGCAACTTTTTCCTCATCTCTTAGCAACCACTGTCCATCACTGCCTGACATCCAATGACATGGAAACTACTGTTTCATATATTTTATGTAGTTTTTAGTTGTTTCAAGACAGAGCACTATGGTAGGCAGAATTCTAAGATAGCCCCCAGAAGATTCCCCAGGCCCTTTTTCCCACTTATGTAATCAAACATTAATCTAAGTACTGCTGTGAAGGGATTTTGTAGATGTCATTGAAGTCCCAAATTAGTCTGGGTGGATCTGATAATCATATAAATCCTTTAAAAGTAAATCTTTCTCTCCAGCTAGTGACAGAAAAGGAATTCAGAGATAATCAAATCATGAGAAGGATTCATACCGTTGCTGACTTTAAAGATGAAGGGGGCCTTAAGGAAAGGAATGTGGGCGGCTTTTTAGGATAGGACAGCTCCTCCCAGCCTACAGTTAGCAGGAAAACAGATACCCCAGTCATATGGTAGCAAGGAATTTAATCTTCCAACAACAATTCTTCTTACAGGTGAGCTTGTAAGAGGACCCTGACACCCCCTTCCCCACGAGAACCGCAGCTGCAGCCAACACTTTGATTTTGGCCTCGTGAGACACTGGATTGAGGATCCAGCCAGGCTGTGCCCAGACTTCTGACTGACATGACTGTGAGATAAGGAACTTGTGCTATTCTAAGCAATAAAGTTTATGGCAATTGTTATGCCACTACAGATAACTAAAACAAAGGGAAGTTCCAGCCCTGGTATTCCATCTTTACCGAAAGTAATTTTCACTCACTAAAAAATCTCATTTCGCATATCTTGTGGCAAATGTAAGAATGTTTTTGGCATAAAAAAAGGCTCCTTATAATATTACTTGGGAAAAACAGCTATTAATAGTGTGCCATGTGTATTGGTTTCTTGTGACTGCTGTAACAAATTGTCACAAACTAGGTGGCTTAAAATGACAAATTTATTCTCTTATTCTGGCTGCTAGACATCTGAAATCAAGGTGTTGGCAGGGTCTCAGTTCCTGGAGGAGTTCTAGGGGAGAATCTCTCAAGGATTTTATTCATTTTTATGGCTGAGCAGTATTCCATTGTGTATATATGTATGTGTGTGTTTATATATATATATATATATATATATATATATATATACACCATATGTTCTTTTTCTAGTCATCTTTTGATGGACACTGAGGTTCCCTCCATATCTTGGCTATTGTAATTAATGCTGAAATGAACATAAGAGTATGTATATCTTTTTGAATTAGTGTCTTCATTTTCTTCAAGTAAATACCCAGAAGTGGAACGTGCATAACAGACTTAAAGCTTGCTATTTGTGACAACATGGATGGACCTTGAGGGAATGATGCTAAGTGAAATTAGTCAGAGAAAGAATGACAAAGACCATATAATTTCACTTATATGTGGAATCTAAAAAACAAAACAAACGAAAAACAAAATGAAACTCATAGATGCAGAGAACAGATTGGTGGTTGCCAGAGGGGAGGGGGTTGGTGGGGTGGGCAAAATGGGTAAAGGAGGTCAAGAGGTACAAAATTCAACTTATAAAATAAATAAGTCATGGGGATTTAATGCACAGAATGGTGACTATAGTCAATAATATTGTATTGCACATTTGAGAGTTGCTAATAGTGTAAATCTTAAAAGTTCTCATCACAAGAAAAAAATTTTGTAACTTTGTATGGTGACAAATGGTAACTAGACTTATTATGGTGATCATTTTGCCATGTATACAAATATCAAATCATTATGTTGTACACCTGAAACATAACGCTATATGTCAATTATACTTCAAAAAAAAAAAGTAGGTTTTCTAATTAAGAGACTCAGAGGCTTTCTAAACTGACAGACGTGGAACTTTCCCCATCTCTGATATTAGGTAAAGAAGCATCAAAAGCATAAAGCTATGCTGCTAAGTCAGGTGAGTAGGACTAATGTTAGGAGGGCCTTCTGATTTTTCCAAATGCACTTTGCTATATGACGAATCTCTAAGGTAAATAACCAAGGATACTCAATATAGCCTGGTGGTTACATTAGAGGAGAATAAGGACCCAGGAAACCATGGAGCCCTATGTATAGAAATACTCCACCCCTAAAAATGATAGGTTGAGGGAAGGAAAAAGGAAAGAGTTCCAAACTATTCTTTATTTTTTGTGTGTGAGGAAGATTC
The DNA here is from genome assembly GCF_041296235.1 of Equus asinus. Classification (NCBI taxonomy): domain Eukaryota; kingdom Metazoa; phylum Chordata; class Mammalia; order Perissodactyla; family Equidae; genus Equus; species Equus asinus. The sequence goes on along the minus strand of NC_091793.1, from coordinate 121,171,790 downwards.
ACCCTGAGCTAACATCCATTGCCAATCCTCCTGTTCTTTGTTTTTAATTTTTTTGCTTGTAGGAAGATTAGCCTTGAGCTAACATCTGTGCCAATCTTCCTCTCCTTTGTATGTGGGATGCCTCCATAGCATGGCTAACGAGTAGAGTAGGTCCATGGCCAGGATCCAAACCTGTGAACCTGGGTGCCAAAGTAGAGCATGCAGAAATTTAACCACTCAGCCAAGGGTCTGGCCCCAGTATTTCTTTTTCCTTTTCTTTTTTTCCCAGCTTTATCGAGATATAATTGACATATAATATTGTGTAAGTTTAAGGTGTACAATGTGATGATTTGATAAGAAGTATATGTTGCAAAATGTTTACCACAATATTAGTTAACGTCTTTCACCTCACATAGTTACAATCTATTTGTTCTTGTTATGGTGAGAACATTAAAGCTCCACTCTCATAGCAACTTTCAACGACACAATACAGTATTGTTAACTACAGTCACCATGCTGTAGGTTAGATCCCTGGAACTTAGTCATCTTACAACTGAAAATTCAGATCATTTGATCAATATTTCCCCATTTCCTCCACCCCTTAGTCCCTGGCAACCACCATTCTACTCTCTGTTTCCATGAGTTCTATGTTTTTAGATAACAAATCAGTGAGATCAAATGGTATTTGTCTTTCTCTGAGCTTATTCGACTTAGCATAGTGCCTTCAAGGTCTACCCATCTTCTTGCAAATCATAGGATTTCCTTCTTTTTTATGGCTGAATAATATTTCATTATACAGATAGTATAGATATCTCACATTTTCTTTATTAATCCATTGATGGACGCTTAGGTTCTATCCATGTCTTGGCCATTGTGAATAATGCTGAAATGAACACAGAGTGGAGATATCTCTCTGACATAGAGATTTCATCTCCTTTGGGTATATACCCAGAAGTCGGATTGCTGGATCACATGATAGTTCTATTTGTAGATTTTTGAGGAAACTCTATACTGTTTTCCATAGTGGCTGTACCAATTTACATTTTCACCAACAGTTCACAAGGGTTCACTTTTCTCACATCCTTGCCAGGATTTATCTCTTGTCTTTTTTGATAACAGGTATTCTAACAGGTGTGAGGTAATATCTCATTATGGTTTTGATTTGCATTTCCTGAGGATTATGATTTTCAGCACCTTTTCATGTACCTGTTGGCCATTCAATATCTTGTTTTGAACAATGTCTACTCCAGTCCTCTGCCCATTTCTTAATCAGATTGTTTGAGGTTTTTTGCTATTGAGTTGTATGAGTTCCTTATATGTTTTGGATATTAACCCATTTTCAGATACGTGGTTTGCATATATTTTCTCCCATTCTGTAAGTTGCCTTTTCATTTTGTTGACTGTTTCTTTTACTGTGCAGACACATTTGAGTCTGATGTAGTCCCACTTGTTGATTTTTGGTTTTGTTGATTGTACTCTTGGCACCATATCCAAAAATCATTGCCAAGACTAACATCAAGGAGTTTGTCCCTATGTTTTCTTCTAGGAGTTTCACAGTTTCTGGTCTCATCTTTAAGTCTTTAATCCATTTTGAGTTAATTTTTGTGAATGATGTAAAATAGAGCTCCAATGTCATTCTTTTGCACATGGATATCCAGGTTCCCCAATACCATTTATTGACGAGACTATCCTTTCCCCAAGGAGTGTTCTTGACTCAATTATTAGACATGAGTGGATTTATTTCAGAGCTCTCAATTCTTTTCCTTTGGTCTATGTGTCTGTTTTGATCCCAATACTGCAGTGTCTTACTTTGTAATATTATAGCTTTGTAATATGATTTGAAATTAGGAAGGGTGATGCCTTCAGTTTCTCTCTCTCAAGATTGCTTTGGCTAGTTGGAGTCCAAAGTATTTCTTATTTTGACAGGTATGATACCAAAATGGGTCCCTGCTTTAAGAGACATAAAGTCAAGAGTTCTTTATTTTATCAAACATATTAGAAATAAACTTAGAAATTCTAACAATTACTGAAATCTATAATCATTTTTATCCAGGACTTGAGTCTAATTTTGACAATATATATGATGCCATTTGCAATGAAAAATACTCCCATATGACTACATACATGCATAGAAGATAATAGTATCTCTATATAATGAGATAACAGGACATTTTAATTTTTACTTTGTACTCTACTTTTCTCCTACAAATTTTCTACCTTAAACATATATTTGTTTAATCAAAAAAAGTAATAAATGTTATTTTCCTTGAAAAAATTATTGTAGCTATGTGGAGGATTGACTGCAGAAAGAAAGATGTAGGAAGCAAAGAAATGGTTAAAGGTCTGCTGCAATTAATCAATCCTTGAGAGGACCTGGAGCTAAACTATAGCAGCAATGGAAAGGGAGAGAAGGACAGGATCCAAGAGAGAAATCGCATCATCTGGTGACCAACTCTGGAATTAAGAGATGAAAGAGAAGCTGGAGATATTCAAGTGTGAGCTTCAGAATGCCTAGTGATATTATTAACCCAGAAAGATGCCACAGAAAGATATATAAGTTTTAAAGTGACTATGAATTCTGCTTTGGATGTGTCTAATGTTAGGTACTTTAGGACTAAATTTTTTTGGTTTATCACCACTGCATCAAGTTGACTGGTTTTCATTGGCCAGGCACTATCAGAAACGCCTCGTGTGCTTTCTTTCTTTTAATCTTCACAACTGCAATGGGAATTAAGTAGTCTTAGTCTCATTTTATAAATGAATATTCCAAACTCGGAGAGACTAATTAGAGACGACAAGACTCCTGGGAACAGAGATGTAGACTAATTCTGTGCTTAGACCGTATGGAAACCCCATGATCGCTGGTAGCAGCGTCAATGTAATATGGGTCTTCTGTGAGGCAAAGACCCTGGGGTGACTCAATATTTCTCAGCCATTTATTTTACTCTTTAAAGATTTTAAGGAGGAAAAACAACTCCAAAATCTGAAATGTTGGACTCATAAAATAATAGTACCTATTATAAATCAGATGGAGAAAGGTCATAATCTTTGAGGGAGCCTTATAACATGCTTGGATGAATGACATGATAAGATTCCCATAACAGGGAAAGAAAAAACGCTTTACAACACAAGCAGCTCGGGACCAATGCATCCTCCCCTTCATTCTAATACTCCCAATTTGCACCTGTTCTCCTACACTCATTGTTAATTGAGACCCCTTATATCCTCAAAAGTTCCAAGTTTGGACAATTGTATGCCCATCCTACCTATTACCACCAGAAAAACTGTGTAGCTTCATTAGTTAGACTGAAGACTAAGCTACTATAACCAAGAGACTGAAAAATACACTGGATGAAGAACAGAGAAATGCATTCTCCTCCCTCACCCAGAAGTCCAGGGCAGATAGATAGGCTCGCTTTCGCAAAGTCACCCCAGGGCCCAAACTAGCAGGACAGTTTTTCCATTCTTGATATTCCACTTGTAGGATTTCTCTAGTTGTTGTCATTTTCAATCATCAAGATAGTAAAGGGAGAGCAGGTCCAGAGTAGGCACCCTAATTAGTTTAACTAGAAGTTGGACACTTCATTTCACTCACATGCCATAGGTGAGAATTTAATCATAGGACCACATCAGCAAGAAAGGATAAAGGATTTTGGATTTAACTAGTAGATCTTGCCACTGTGGGCTAACCACTCACTCTCAGATTTTCTCTTTGGCCTCCCCCCACCACATTGTAACAAGGTGACTATAAAACTTGGATTTAATATTAATTAGTGGTGCCATTGTATAAGAGATTTTTGTTTAGTAATGTGGATGACTGATCAAAATTCAGATCAAATAATCATCATAAAACACAAGGTCAAGAGTCATAGACCATGTATGTGACACCTTGTCTCTAACATTGCAAAGAAATATTCACTTTCGTAAGCACTTGCTTCAGTATTCACTGTACTGATTTGAACAGTTGGAAGAGAGATATAATCAATAAGTCAATAGACTTACAGACTGTAATATAGACTCATAGACCTAACATGAGTAGAAAAATAATAAACTTCAAGAGTTATTGCTGAAAAAGAGGGTGAGAAATCACAATAAATCTTCCAAAGCAAATGTATAAAAAAATCAATTTTGACTTTTTAATATTGCCAAAAGAACAAATTCCTGACATTAAAACTGATTCTAGATGTAAGCAAACTCAATTGCAACTAATTTAATTGTGAAATCAGATTATCACTAAGATAAGTCAAATATTTTATAATTGCAATTTGACTATAAAATAACTATTACAGTAAAGGTTTACATGCATAGCATCATTATGCAATTTCAAACTGGTGAGTAATCAGACCATATAATACAGCTATGCCAATATCTGAAACTTCTAAAAGTAAAAATGAAGTGCATATATTGGACAGATATCAATTATAGAAAGACCTTCAATGTGTAGATTCTGTGGATTTTGAATATTGGTTGTCTGTTCTGCTAACTCATCAGGGATGGTATCTTGCTCCTCCCTTCTCTTTCAGACTTACCGGAAGCTACTGTACTAGGAGTTATACTCCTCCAGTTAGAGGAGTGTAATAAATTTTATTCGTAAATTATCGGAAGCAAAAATCTGCAAAATCAGGTATTTACCCATTGGCACTTAATCAATACCTTGCTCTTCAGGTAATCAAAAGTGGTTTAAAGATAAAAGAATTGAGAAAGGGACAACCCATTTTACTTATTCAGTAATATATTAGAAATTCATTAGATTTGATTCATGTGTTAGGCTCTTTGTGTAGATCCCTAAAATAAATGCCACAGGAATAAGAAGGATATATAGGACCTGCATCTCATTTTGGCTAATGTACATCCCCCCAAAAAAAGAAAAAACTGTGTTATTTCTTTAGCATATTCCTTGACTCCTTTTTCCCTTCCCTTCATACTTATGATTAGGGTATGATATGGCACAGAGGAACGCTTTATCTGTTTTTATGTTTCTGTTTGTTTTATACTGCTTTGCTTTGTTTTTGACCACACTAATTAATAACTGGACATCAGGTTAACCCAGCTTGGTCACACTAACATTCTCCACCTTTTTTTTTTTTTTTTTTGTATCCCAGCTACCCTTCCTAATTGACTCATTCCAAACACATATTTCCTGTCTCAACAAACTTGGTGTGTAACCTAGACAGTGTTTCTCAATCTGGAGGTATTGCTAACATGCCAATTCTGTTTCAGTAGGTCTGGAGTGAAGCCTAAGATTCTGCATTTCTAAGAAGCTCCCAGGTGACAGTGATGCTGCTGGTACTCGGAGCACATTTGGAATAGCTAGGACAATTGCATGCTCACCAACATAAACTAACAGCTCCAGTATAAACACAAATAAATTAATTTTTAGAAAGTCCTTCAACCCTACCGTTTCCCCTGGGAAAATCCCAAATATGTCTTAATGGAGAAAAAAGAAAGTATGGAAAGTGCCAGATACTTTCAACAACAACAAAGCAGAGATCTTGGTAGATCACAAGTTTTCAATTGTAATATTGGATAAGAATTTTACATAATAGATAAAAATTGTTGAATTCTTTTGTTACTTTGGAGCTGAAATTGTGATGGCCAGAAACTCATGACGTCCTCTTTTCTGGTTTATTCCCTTGAATAGGTATTTAATGGGCACTGAATGGCACTGAGGTATTACAGATAGGAATTTACTCCTAACCCTGTGAATGAGAGCAATTATCCTAAACTAAGGAAGAGCCCACAGAGTCAACAATCATCCCCAGAGTGGAGACTGAAGTGGTTTTACCCAGCTGAGTATGCTTTCACATGGGTCTGGCCCTGAATTATTGTTAAATTTGTATGACTTTCATTTTCATCAACTCAGACAAATTACCCTCTGCACATATCTAAGTTCTTTCAAGCCCATGAATAGCATTTGTTTTAAATGAATGAAATGTGTTTTAAATAGATAAAAATGTTTCGTGTTGGAGTATAAAAATAACGAAATTACTCCACATCTACAGATGTTTTCCATGACAATTTCTCTGGCTTGAGTATATATTTTTACTAAAAAACACACTAAATAAATACACTATAAGAAGTAATATTAAATTGTAGCTGCAGGCAAAGATAAATACCAATTTGCCTACCACAAGTGTTTGGTCAGAGAATATCGAATGAAATATTTTTGCGCTTTGCCTCATGTTTGGATGAAAACAACTGTTTCGTAAGTGCTTGCCAAGTCATCTTCGATGCCTTTCCCATCTGTATTATGCATGCCTTATGTGTTATTTCCATGTATTTCAAAGTAGTCTCCTATTTGTACGTATTTTTTGCTCTGAAAATGCTTTCCCATGCTCTATCTTTATAGGTAAGTGCTTAAGTGCAAAATGACCATGACCACAAAATAGCCCAAAATTTGCTATAGAAACTATTACAAAAATAAAGGAAAAAATGGATACTGTAAACTTTCATTACATTAAATTTTCTGAGTGGACTGTTTACTTCCACATTCTTATTTTTCTTATGTAAACTTGTATTTTTCAGTGGATACATTTTTCTACTTGTGAAAATTTTATTTATATCTTGGGTTGGAATAGAATGCATAACTTTTTCCATTAAAATTAATGGAAATATTTTTGTTCGTTTAATGGCTTTTCACTTTAGTAGCAGAATAATTCAGGAATAAATTAAAAGTTTTCATGTGAGATAGGTAAATAAATATATATGTGCCATACATTTGTACTGTGTGCATATACCTATAGGTATACATTCTCTATATAATATGTGAATACATAGCAGCTCCGTACCCTTTGTCATCTTATTTTTCATACAATTAAGCAAGGAAGCAATGTTTGCCAACAGAAAAATTTTCACTCAAACTATAAAATATCAAAATAATAATTCTCTACTGGAAACAAAGTATTACTGACATTAACTATTATTCTTATGATTAGAAATCAATTGGTATAATCTAAATAAAACTTATACCATCAGTCAAATGAAATGTTTTATAATGGATACAGCACAAGTTGTCATAATACAATTATAGTAATGGGAAGCTAAAATCAAAGAGATATTATGACACAAACAGAAACTATTTAAAGAAGGCATAGAACAAGTAACCAAATAATGATGAGGATAATACTCCACGTAGAGCCACAGTAGGGAACACTGAGTTCACTGCAATTGAGATGTTATCCCCAAACAATATGGCATACAGAGAGTGGGTTGTGAATGTAGGGAGCAAGTAAGTCCATGAAAACATACGTCACATCATCAGCGTGGCTTTGACTAAGTATGAAAGTATTGTATAAATGCAGGTAAGGTTTTCCTATCATTAGACAGCCATTGATAGACACTATCAATTCTAGAATAAAATCATTTTCAAAGCACGATTCCAGACAGAAGATATACCAGTACGGTAATGAAATATATCGATCCTAAATAAGATAATACACATAGTATTTGCAAAAATCAATAACCCATCGCCATCTTAAAACAGTACAGTAATTCAATGCATTCTAATAATTATTAATAAGAGAATCACTGAGTTTAGAAGTTTGAAAAATATTTTAACAGAGATTCAAAAGAGTAATTCATTCTCAAAAAGGCCAGGCTAAATGGACTTTCTTGTAATGATATATATTTCAGAGAAATTACAAAAAGTATAATATTGCAAAAGTTAGGTGAAGGATGATTATCAATAGTACACAGTGCACCGTGAAAGTTCTGAGCTAAACCTGTAAGCCACATTTTCTCTGCTATCTTCCTACATCCTTTTCTAACTCCTTTCCCACCTCCATATCTCTCTCTCTTTCTCTCATCCTCCACGCATTTGTTGTCACCTGGACATTCAAAATCTTTGTGTTAGAATCTAACAGTCTAAAAATGTCTTTTCCCTTTCTATTCCCCATTCAAAGTTTCCAGTCTTACAATGATACAGATATTATTCAGTTGGAAATCAATTGATTAACTGATGTTACAGTAAGCATGATTAAGAAACCTAATCCTCCTAGTAAGACATGCATTTCAAATAAACGTTGTTTAGACCATCAATGTATTGTTTCATATGACTGATTAAAAATAAAGTATCTTACTGGATAAACATGGTGACAATGCACTGGCAGGACTCCTAAACTAAAATTTCATACTTGGATTCCTTCTTGCTCTTTCACCAACAAGCCAGATAACTTTAATAGCTTATTTTACCCCCAAATTACATGTTCCTCACCTGCATAAATAAAATAACAAGCGATTTTTAGCAAGGGTCATTATCTGTCATGCCCTTCGTTAAGCATTCACCCCACAATCTGTTGGAATAAAAACTATCATTACCCTTATTTTTCAAAGGAGGAAGCTGATGCTTGACCAGGTTGAGTATGTTGCCCAAGTACACACAGCTAATAAGCGAGGAAATGTTACATTATCTCTGATTTACTTTAAAAACATTTTGGCATAGACAGCATTGTGTTTGTTAGCTTTTAATCTACATCTTAGTAGTAGTTTGTTAATATTTGAAGTGCCTTCATTAAGAATGCATACTCATAGGTCTCTACATGGCATCTGAAGGACTCTCATCAGGATTCCATACTCACAGCCTATTTCTACAGCTTAGACTACTGTCATCTCTGACCAGCACTAGAGATTCTGCAAATTAGCATAAGTGATGATAAAGGAGATTTTCCTTGGTAAAATAAATGTTAAAACAGATATGTGAACTGGTTAGAAATATTTCTAGGGACGTGTGCCTTTGTATGAGGCAGACTCATGAATCTATAGTATCAGCAGACTGTGCACTTAAGAGCGGAACTGCGGCCGACTCAGAGTTGAGAACTCCCTAAACAGCCTAAGGAGTGTGGCTGACGGACAGCATCAGCTGTGTCAGGTCTGCCCCCAAACTGCCCAATCCTGCTTCTCCTTCTTTCAAGTGTGTTACACCCAGATAAAGCTTTTGCACTCCTAACGCTATCTCAGTGCCTGGTTCACACGTGAGAGCTCTGGGTTTACGGACACAATTGGATCTTATGTTCACCCATTAAGACAGGATTCTGCTGCCCGATTCTGACTAGCAGTTGAGCTGAATCCTGCCTGCCCAGAAGACTGTCACATCAGTTTTGAACTAACCCTTTCATGCAAGGTCTGGTTGAGCTGTCTAAAAGGACAGAGACCTTTACATCAAACTCACACATAACAGAGATTTTATCACTACAATGTTTCCCCACAGTTATCAAGCGTGCCTCTCACATAAACCTTCTATTTAAAAAACTAGTCTCCTTACTGTCCCCTTTACTTCCATATCTTCCTATTTATTTATTTATTTTTTTTGCTTGATCTGATCTATCTCACCCCAGCACTTCAAAGTGTGGTGTGCGGCCCCTCCTCCACAAACTTTCCCTCATAGTTCTTGTCTGTACTGACCTCACCTTTTACAAACTCAGTTCTTCCAACATTAGAATCAACAGTGGAGCTTCTGCTCAAATGCACAAATCTGGACTCACCCCTGCGAGATCCTGATTTAGTAGGTCTGGTACGGAGCCCAGGTACCTGAATATTCTGCTAATGATTCTGACACACAGACACGAGTGAAAAATATCTGACATACAATGTGCCTCCTGTACCAAACAATTAAATGTGTTCAATGCTTCTTGTGGGCCAAGTGCTCTGCTTGGGGCCTTTGGGATGCACTAACCTTACTCCCATGTAGCACAGAGTGTAGCTGGAGAGGTACTCCCTCACATGTGAGGAGTGCTATCAAAGAGGTATGAGTGCAGTGCACTGGGGGCACAGAGAGTGTGAATGGTTACCAGATGGACTGTGGAGGAAGTTGAGGTGGCCCTTGAAGGAGAGTGGGATTTTGTCTGCTAAATAATTGGGCTATTGTAGCCGTGGCTGTGGCTACGTACAGAGAGGACTCCAGCATAGTCTATGGAGGAAGTAGCCGAATGTAAGGATGGAAATGTCACTCGAGATCAGACTATGAAGGACTTCAAATACCATGCTAAGGATGTCACTATTTTCCTCTGAATAATAGGAAATAATTTAAAGAGGAAGCACCCAATCTTGCTGTCGTTATTTTCTAGTTTTGATTCATATGATAGAAATCTCTGAGTATGGCCCCTTTATATTTTTATTAATAGTTTGTCAAGACAATCCATTGTGGTAAGGAACACTAAATTAGTGACTCTCTAAATATATAAAGAATACTATATTCTCATATAATTTTTCTTTAGAGAATAAGACATAACACCCAAGTTTCAAGATAGGATTTTCAATGATTCTTAAAGCTTGATAGATTAAAATTGCATTTAACTTCAATTACAATTACTAATTAATCCAAATTCATTAGAATGATGGCTACCTGAAATCAATTTTATGCAGGTAGAGGTAAACAGGTGAAAACAATCTATGATCCTGTCAATTCATGTGTTAAGTGAATAAATGACTCTATTTTCTAAACATCTAAACAGACCTCAGCCCACAATCGGCCTTATTTGGCGTGGGAACGGTACGTGGAATTGACTGAATCTAAAGGGTGGAGTAAACTACTATGCTGGTCAGAAAACTGACACCTATTTTAGAAGGAGAACTCTGTCAATCCAGTAATCTACAGAATGTATTAGAGCAGGAAGAAGGTGGGGTCCTGACAACTAATCGGAAACCATTAAAATAGCAGAGTTTGACAGATATCCAAAGTAGGGTAGTAGTGATAGGAAGAGTGGTGAAAGGAAGAAACTGATTTTCAAACTGCTCTAGAGGCAAAACTGATAGCATTTTCTAAGTCTACTTGGAAATTAAGGAGACGGAGGAGTCAAAGTTACCCAGCCAGTTTTCAGCTCAGGCATCTGTCTGACTCATTCCTTCCCCTGCCAGGCAGGTGCCAAATGGCCCTGGATTGAAAGAGTCACTTACTGACCAACATCTGAACCTCTCGGACACAATTACCTCCTCCCTTAGTTTTCAAAGAAATCAACACACAGGATGTTTTAGTCTCCTGTTTGTCAAAATTGAATTAATTCAGTCATAAGTACTAACTTCCTCATTTATATGCACTATATGCATAATGCATTTTCCTTCTTTGTCTATTTATCCCAGTTCTTTCCTATTTACCTCAGGAACATTCATCTAATATTATCATGGGGAAAATCCCAGTGACAAATAAAAATGGCAAGCAATAGGATATATTGGAGTATACGAGGAAGCCATTTGGTATAAACCCAATTCGGCCTGACTTTGTTTCTTTCAAAAGGGCCTGACTGTGGCCATCGAGCATGCATTGTATGTACATTTCCTATGGCAAGAACAAAGGCCCTTGAGATAAAGGTGCAACTTCCCCCCACATTGGCATTTCCTTAGGGATAAGCATCTTTCGTTAGGCTAGGAACTGATTGCTGCACTCACCTTTGACCACCCAGCTCACCTGTGACCACTCAGCTGGAGACAGCAGACTGCCACCCTGCTGTGTTCACTGAGACAGAAGACCTACCTGCTGTTTCCATCAATCGCTGTGCCTACAGAGCAGTCTCGCAACTATTGTAAAAGGGACATTTCAATCCTATGTGAAACATCTTCTCTGGGGGTATATAACCACTCTGTGCACCCCACTTCTTTGGTGCCCTTTCTTCCTTCCAGAAGAAAGGCCCCAGGCCATGGTCCTCAGATTTCAGCTCAGAATAAACTCACCCAAATTTTCATTTATAGATTGGTTATGGATTATTTTCGTCGACACCACCCTGTAAAGGAAAACAATAGCAGCCAAGACAACTAAGAGTAGTGCTCAGTATACACACCTCTACCAAGACGAAGATGCATTTGTCAAAAGTAGTCATCTATTTCATCAGCCACTCGTGTGCTTAAAAATACTCAAATCCCTTCAGTGTCTAAGAAACATACTATTTTCCCTTAAGGGAACTTCATTTACTAGTATTCAAGACCAATATATAGCTATCTGATTCAGTTTTATTATCTTTGTAATTATTCAGTTGTAAGTACCAGATCAGCATTATCTATACATGTATCACAGGACATCAGCTATATCAATAAACTATCTTTTGTGGACAGATTTCCATTACATCGTTTTCATGTGAAAAATGTACTATGATTTTTAAATTATTGTAAGTTAACCTTTAGACTACAACATGTAAAAGTTAAGAAATCACTGAATAAATGTTCACTAAAAAAGGAAAACGATCTCATAAAATAAATTCATTAACCTCAAATGAGGGTTATTTAATATTCCCGGATACCGGTTGGGAAGTTAGAAAGACCATGATTTCATAAAAATAAATGTAAGTGAGGTAAAGGACGTGAAGAATGTACTAAAATGAAGTTTATTCTTTTTCTTTTTGCTCCTGCATAAAGGAGATTCCTGAAACAGTAATCACTCTGAAAGAAACTTATAGGGGTATGAAAGAGAATTAAGAATAGATTGTATTTCCTGGAGGCTTAGTGTAATATAATTAAATAGCCCTTCTCTAAAGGTGACCCTTAGCCACACCTGACTTGTTAGAATTATATTTCCTGGTATTGTTTTTCTAGCCATGCTTGAGATGCTTCTGCCCCTCAAAGAAATCCGAGGCAGAAACAAACACATTTGACATCCAAAGTGTCTCATGACCCTCTCCAAAGCACAGAGGTAATTAGCGACAGAAAAAATTTACTGTTAAACTGTCTGAGTGTTTTAAGTAGTTTGGCAGTTACCAGGCCAGGCATATTTTAGCCTTTCCCAGTGTTCACTCCCGTGTGGTATTATTCACTAAGATTACACAAGCCTCCACTAACAAAGACACATTCTGATTCTTAACAAGTGCGGAATGAACCACAAAAGAAGCAAGGTTATGTCTGAATGCTTAAAATCTCTCTCATTTCCAGGCAGAAGTTTCTGGATGGTTATAAAATGAATCAGAACCAGGCTTGGATTCAACTGATGACAAAGAAAAAAGTGTTTTTAAAAACTGCACTCATTGACATATTTGGGTTTGGGTGTGGCAAGAAGAAGATCGCCATTTCATGTAGGAAAATATGTTCAAAAGTCTCTCTGGTAATACAAGGATGATAATAAGCACACCAGTTCATACACAAACACACACGTACATATGCTGACTTTTAAAGAGAGGTTAAACCAAAGCAGTGCCAAATTACTCTGAATAAAAACAAAAGTGTCTTTAGTGAAGGCTTTGATGATTTGTTTGGCTTTCCAGGTGTTTGCTCAACAAGGCAAGGCTTGCAAAAGAGAGAAGAAATTGGGGTCCTGGGTCTGGGGAGAAAGAGGAAATGAAATAAGAGAGCAGACAGAAGCCAAAGGAGAGAGGCTCTTTGGAATGCCAATGACTGGCTTTAGGGATATCTGAAACCTGGGGCTAAATTGTCTTTTCTGAGCTGTGATGACTCTCCATTATCCCCAGACTACAGCAAGTCTATTATATACAACCACCTTGTTGGTGCCTTAGGGAAGGACAGAGAAGGAGTCTTTGTCCACCCTTTGACTAGAAGTGGATAGGAAGACAATTTCCGCCTTCAGAGAAGGGACAGCAGGGTGATGCTTAACGAGCTGAAGCCCAGAGCAGCAATTCAGAGCAAGATATAAAATGTTTCCTCTGAAAACATATAGGCACGCCCTGGAGAAACTTCAGAAATGTTGGGAATAGCCCTGGACTTAGTCCACAGAGAACAGAGCTTCTAGTCACTTTATTTGAATATTAAAAGTAGGCTGCCCTGAAAAGGCTTGAGAATGTGGGGACCCTATTATTACTAGTGCATCATCTTGTGCCATCAGTATTAAATAAATCTTATACTAATGGGCTCACTTACTACCATGTGCATAACTCAGAGACTTTGGTGCCCAGGAATGAAAGGAGGTGGCCATCAGCCAGGGAAGAGAGTGCTCTAAAGAAAGGGAGGAATCACATGTCCTGGGATATTTCCATGGGGTCATGAGAGCATGAGAAAGGGCAGTTAGGGAATAATGGTGGCCTTGAAACAGAATTTCCATTCCTCTCCAAGGAGAAAAGAGCAAATGGCCTCACCTGGGCACCATTAGTGTAGTTACAGTAATCAAAGTACAAACCCCCAAATCACATACGTGCATAAAACTGTTACATACAAAGTCCTTTAGAGAAGGTCAAACTTACGTACTCTTTAGAAAATAGCTATTTCAAAATTACTTTGCCGAAACACTCTGCTTAAAAAGCAAGGAGTTTGGGCCTGGCCTGGTGGCGCAGCGGTTAAGTTCACACGTTCTACTTCAGTGGCCTGGGGTTCGCAGGTTCAGATCCTGGGTGTGGACATGGCACTGCTTGGCAAGCCATGCTGTGGTAGGCGTCCCACATATAAAGTGGAGGAAGATGGCCACGGATGTTAGCTCAGGGCCAGTCTTCCTCAGCAAAAAGAGGAGGATTGGCAGCAGATGTTAGCTCAGGGCTAATTTTCCTCAAATAAATAAATAAATAAGCAAGGAGACAGACAGGTGGATATAGCTTTGGTAAGATGGTGAGAAAAGCCTGTCTATTTGGTAGCCTGGAGCAATGCTGGAGTTTGAAGAGAAGGACAAGGTTGCTAGTGAGGGCATAGAAACACACACAACATCACCAGATTCTTGTCAGCTTATTGGGATCACAGATACATAGGAAATAAGAACTCAAAACTCATCAATTTGTTTTTTGCCTTTGCTATTATCTCTGCTTTTGAGCCTATTTATGACTACTGCATCTGTATGCAGATATACTATATAATAAGATGCTTCTGTGCATGCCTTCCCAGCTCTACTCAGTGAAAACTGAGTTTATTTAATTATAGGTTTATAACTTAATTTTTAATAATGTCTGTGTTTAGCAAGTGGCTAACAGAGTTCAATAAAATTTAATACTCAGCTCTTATGAGCAAGTACTAGCCTGGTCCAGCATATCGGTGGATATGCTGATTTAGCTTCACACTTATGACTCAAAGTCGGCACTAGCAAATTGCTGCTATGCCCGACAAGGCTAAGGAAGAGACTAAAGTTCAGGCTGCAGCAGGAGAAGGTGGTAGCTGTACTGCTGGGCTTGGTAGAGCAGTGGCATCCACCATTAGAATGGTATGCAGATCCGGGACTGCGATTCAGCAAAAGAACAGGGCTAGCTTGCTCTCTGAGCAGTGGGGGCTGGGGGCAGTGGGAAGGGGCACAAAAGCCTAGATGCTAGCTGTCTCTGAGCAGTGGGGGCTGGGGGCAGTGGGAACGGGCACAAAAGCCTAGATGCTACGGAAGGGGAGTCACTCCCTTCCACAGCGGAGATTATCAGGAACATAGAGTCAGGGAGAATCGAAGAGATCTAGGGATCCTGTAAGTACAGGTGAAGCAGGAATATTTGGCTTCTTGATTTCAATGTAATATAAAATATATTCGCAAGCTGAAGCATTTAGATTATATCTAAACATTTAGATTATATCTTCTGTCAGATTCAAGAGACTGATTTTCTCAACATTCATTCTGGCAGTGGCTTTCTGATTCCCAGATTGCAGCGAGGGCGCTGAGATCCTGGATTCAGCAGTTAGCTAGGAGCTTCCTAGTTGAGAAACTGAGGTATACTTGGAGGGGTAGCTCTGAGTTATTGATATTAGAATTCTTCCTGAAGGTCCACCTAAAGCTTGCTCTCTGGCCCTTTCAATGATTGTGTAAGCACCTGATTGCTTGTATTAAGTACCTTTTGCTTAAACCAACAGGAGCAGTTTCTGTCTTCCGTACTGGAAGCTGGCTGACCTGCTTTCATTTTGGTGAATTCTGAATCCAAGAAGAAAAAATCATAAATAAGCTTTAAAGTATAAAATATAATAACTAATAATGAAATCATTTTAAGTTGAATTAATTAGTCAAGTTGCACTTTCATTAACCAGCTGAAAAAGATTCTATGTTGGGTTTATTGTAAAAAACTTATTGCTGCCTAACAGTTAATAAAGAGAATCCTTGTGTGCTAATTCTTCAGAGATTACAAGTATTATTTGTATTATCTTATAAAGTTTTCAATCTTAAATACTTGAAAATAGCTTTTTATAATAGAAAATCCAAGAGAAAATCTACTATTTTCTCTTTATAAGGTGCTTAAAAATATTACTTGTCAGGGGAATTATTGTAAGCGATAGCATTAGCTCAGTCAGAAATCTGTCCACATCATTAAATTTCCTCACCAGAAATCTGAGCAACAGGAAATTAAATTGGTTTACTGTAATCTTTAACATTTCTAAGTACAGATTTACCAAAAATTCCTCAACAATTCTTAAAATACTACCGTACACTAATCAACATCATCCTTCTAAAGCTGGTAGGCTTTATTTCCTATTCTGTTTTTATCAGCCCTTCCAAGGCTTAGAAGTGAATCGCTATGAGTTCTCTGAGGTATTGAATCATGTTATTTGTAATATCCACAAATGCCTGGACAATTCATCTTTACTTCACGCTACATAACACCAACTACATATCCACAGCTCAAAACAACTAACAATCCAAAGGCCAAGCTTTCTCCACACTCTGGTTCTTTCAGACCAATTGTCCAAAGTGAAACAGAAGCAATTAGCATGCTTGCCTGTATTACACCAGTGGTACTTTCCTGGGGCTCAAACACTGTAGGCTGAAGGCAATGTCCGCCTTTTTCTTTTGATGATAAAATCTTCTACTTAAGAAGTGTGCCAAGACTTTAAAAATAGAAACATCTGAGTTTGATCAAAACAGCTTTCTATTTTTAAATAATTATCCATCTATAGAGACTTTTAGACAATAATTTGCAATGTTATGGTCAGATCCTGAGTTTATTTCAATTACTCATACAGTATTTCTTTTGAGTGAGTTTTTTTTTACTTTTCAATATTTAAACATCATATTTTCATATGCTCTTCGAATATTTGAGAGTTTCTAGTAGGTTCAATAAAAGATCATGCCAGTAGGTTTCAGAATAAAATGAATTGATGGGCAGGGTAACTAATCTCACAAATTTTTCAGCTAGATTCTTTCGTAATCCTAGATAAAGAATATACAATTAGGAACAAGGGGATGCTAAAGCACAATTCATTAGGATGAAACCAGTCTAGTTAAGTCACAATTTTTTAATGGAACTTATTTAATAGAAAGATCTTGATTAATATTTACATCTGGGATACTATAAAAACTAGCCTCGGGTCAGCCCCACTGGCCTAGTGGTTAAGTTCCACGTGCTCTACTTTGGCAGCCTGTGTTCAGTTCCTGGGCACGGACCTACACCACTCATGTGTCAGTGCCCATGGTCTGGCAGCAACCCACATAAAAATAGAGGCAGATTGGCAACAGATGTCACCTCAGGTCAAATCTTCCTTGACAAAGAAACAAACAAACAAACAAACTAGCCTCAATAGGATTATATGATATAATCATGAGCTAATGGGATTTCCCCAGCAGAAAAAACCCTTTCCTGAAGGGTGCAGACCTTCCTGTAAATTCTGACCTACAAATGTATAGTGAAAAAGTCATTGAACGAAGTTGCATGATGAGTGAGAAATACAACTTTTCTGGTATAGTCACAATTGTAGGGGCTGACTTTTTGGACAGTGATCAGCTTATATTTGAGGGGAAGAAGGAAGAGTGTTTCTGATGAGCACTTATATATTAAAAGAGAACAGTACTGTAGTAACTCCTTATTAATATTTATTTGTTGAAATAAGGCTAGAGCCTTTAAAAGATGGACTATCATTCAGGGAATACGATTAGAGGTAAGGAGAAGTAGCTATTCCATAAGTAGAAGTTTAAAGGTAAGAGGGGGGAGTTAGAAGAATCAGAAAAGAAAACAGAGCACCAAAAGACTTGGCTGTAGGAAGGGGGCCCACAGTGAGTGAGATTATACATTAAACATATCGTCTTGTCCTGGGATGGATAAAATACTGTCATGGATGAATATCTGACATCGTCTTGCCCATAAATTCAGTTTACTTGGAAAGGATTATGATCTACAAAGAAAAGCTCCTAGCTGTGTTCAGAACAATTACACTAGCATGGCATGGGCCTAAAAACAGTTCAAAGTGAGAAAATCGGCAATGCTTGGGGCGTTTCATTCGGTCCTGTCACACACAAATCTCTAGCCTTTAATCGAGGAGCAGAAAATGAAGAGTAGTGGCCACAGTCAGAGGTTCCAACAAATGCTCGGCAAGAGGCAGGATGGTCACCAAAAATCCATTGCCTTGGAACTCAGGAGTGACTCTGGATATGTCATTCAGCATCTCTGAAGCTTGATCCTTCATCTATGGAATGAGAATTGGACGCTATTCCCAAAGTTTCTTATAATTCTAAAATTCACTGATTCCATAGGTTTTTTTTTTAATCACCACGTCTTTCATCCTAACCTTTTGTATCATATGTTATTAATTCATATTGACAATAGTTTATCTTACTTAGAAGGTGAAGTTTGCTGAAGCAGTAAAGCATTGTTGCCTCAAGAGAGAAAAGTTATCCCCACCTACTAATCTACTTCTCTAGTTCTTCAAACTACCAGGTATTTATTGAGCTCTGTCTTTCATAAGGTAGCATGCTACAACTATCAGGATTACAGTGATGAACAAAATATAATTTCTGCCCTCACGAAACTTAAGACAAGGAGCAAGAATACATACACTTAAAATGAACTAAGATGAGTAAACAATCTGATTAAAAGATGGGGAGATCACCTGAATAGACGTTTTTCCAAGGAAGACATACAGATGGCCAACAGGCACATGAAAAGATGCTCAACATCACTAATCATCAGGCAGACGCAAATCAAAACCACAGTGAGATATCACCCTGACACCTGTTAGAATGTTATCAAAATGACAGGAAATTAGTGTTGGCGAAAATGTGGAGAAAAAGGAACCCTTGCACACTGTTAGGAATGTAAATTAGTGCAGCCACTATGGAAAACAGTATGGAGGTTACTCAAAAAATTAGAAATTGAAATAGCATGTGATCCAGCTTCTGGGTATTTATCCAAGGAAAACAAAAAGACTAATTCAAAAAGACATCTGTATACCCATGTTCATTGCAGCACTATTCACAATAGCCAAGACAGGGAAGTAAGCTATGTGTCCATCAATGGATGAATGGATAAAAAAGATGAATTGATAATGGAATATTATTCAGTCATAAAAAAGAATTAAATTTTTCCCTTCACAACACACAGATAGACCTTAAGAGCCTTAAGCTAAGTGAAGTAATTCAGACAGAAAAAAGCAAATACCGTATGATCTTGTTTATGTATGGAATCTAAACAACAAAAACAAACAGAAAAACCCAAGCTCATAGAAATAGAACACAGATTGGTGGTTTGGTGGTTGCAGGGGCTTGGGGACAAAATGAATGAAGGGGGCAGAAACTTCCAGCTATAAAATATTAAGTCACGAGGACATAATGTACAGCAAGGCAACTATAGTTAATAATACTGTATTGCATATTTGAAAGTTGCTAAGAGAACAAATCTTAAAGGTCCTCATCACAAGAAAAAAAAATTTTTTTTGACTATGTATGGTGATGAATGTTAACCAGACCTATTGTGGTGATCATTTCATAATGTACACAGATATCAAATCATTATGTTATATACCTGAAACTAATAGAATCTGTCAGTTATATTTCAACTAAAAATAATGAACTAAGATGAGTAAATGAGGTAAATTCACAACCTTGGAGAATTTACCTAACCATCCCCTGGGTCAGATTCCTTATCAATAAGATAAAACTAATAATAATACCTACCCAATAAGGTCATAACATGGATTAAATGAGTTAAGATTATTAAAAGCTTAGAACAGTTCCTGGAACGTAGTAAATGCTATATTGGGGTGGGGGCAAGAGAGAAGGCAGAAAGGGGAAAGAGAGACAGGGGAAGGAAAATAGGAGAGAGTGAAAGAGAGACAGAAAGCTTGCAAGAGCAAGAAAGAGAGCGTCAGTGAAAGCAGCGAAAAAGGGAAGGGGGGGCAGACAGAAAGAGAAAGGGACTTAGGAGTTCTGGCAACAGATCCTGGTTTCTCACGCTAAGTGCACATTTGAAGTTAACCAGATCAACATGATTTAAGACTTTCCACGGCAGTACTCTATGTAAAAATTATATTAATAATAAATAAGTTAATAAATTATAGAATGTAGTCTTCTAATAAATTCTCAAAATAAATTAACCAATTATACTGAGGTTCAATATTTGTTTTTAACCAAATGGATTATTATTAATAATATTGATTCTCTGTAAGTTTTTAATTTTGAACTACGTAAGTGAACACAATATGCACATGTATTTTTGTAATAAAATAAAACAGAAATCAAAATGTTACTTGTAAGAAATTCTCACATGCTTCTGCTTTTTATATGCACATCTCTAACTCGCTCTTTACTGTTAGGGTCAATGGCAGAGTAACAGTTTTGTAGTAGCTGTGATTAAAGATAGATTTGGGATGGAAAAATTATTCTAACTTATCATTCTGAAAAAGAGATTCCAGACCAGATTTCTGGCTATTGCTACACAAAAGTAGTGGTTTTGATTAGTGCTACGTATGCCTTGGTAGAAATTTTATAAACAAGGATAAGACCAGCAATCCTGCTCCTAGGTTTGTACCAAAATGAACTGTAAACATATTTATATAAAAATTACATGAAGGCTGATAGCACTTCTGCTCAAAATTGCCAAAAACTTGAAATAACTCAGATGTCCTTGAACGGGAAAATAGATAAACTAGTACGTCCATATACATATTGCTAGGCAATAAAAATGAACAAACTATATGATTCATAGAATTAGACGGATAAATCTTAAATTTTCATTAAAAGAAGTCATATCCAAAAAGTGCATATGGTATGATTCCACATATATAACATTCTGGAAAAGACCAAATTATACAGAGAGAAAATAGGTCAGTGGTTATCAGAAAGCTAGGGAAAGACATTGAGCATAAAGTAGCAAGCAAAGGAAATTTGGGGACTGTGGGATTGCTCTAAATCATTCTTTGGTGGAGGATATATGAGTACGTATTTGCCCACAGAACTATACACCACAAAGAGTGACTTTTACTATGACCAAAAAAAAATCAAACAAGGTGTCTGGGGAACCCTAGATGCAATGCAAACTGTGACAAATGAATTTAACTTTATGATAAATGGGAGACATAATCACGCTAAAGGAGATAGAGAAGGAATTGATATGAGTAAATTCGTGAATGTTTTGAGAAGTTTCCTAAGGTTATTGACAAATAAAAAAAAAACGGTACACAAAACACTATACACTAGTAGGTTAATTTGTTTGTCATTGGGTTGAATAGTTGCCCCTCAAAATTCATGTCTATTTGGAACCTGTAAATGTCACCTTGTTTGGAAATATGGTCTTTACAGAGGTAACTGAGTAAAGATGTACTAGTACTGGATTAGAGTGGGCCCTATATCCAATGACTGATGTCCTTATAAGAAAAGGGGCATTGGGGGTCCCGACCCATGGCCGAGTGGTTAAGTTCACGCACTCCGCTTTGGCAGCCCAGGGTTTTGCCAGTTCAAATCCTGGGCGCAGACACGGCACCGTTCATCAGGTCATGCTGAGGCGGCATCCCACATGCCACAACTAGAAGGACCCACAACTAAAAATACACAACCCTGGGGCTTTGGGGAGAAAAAGGAAAAATAAAATCTTGAAAACAAAAGAAAGAAAGAAAGAAAAGGGGCATTGGGACAGAAGCATACAGAGAGAATACTACAGGAGGTGGAAAGGCAGAGATTGGAGAGGTGCATCAACAAGTCCAGGGGCGCCAAGGATTGTCGGCAACTACCTAAAGCGTAGAGCAGATTCCCCCTTAGAGCTTCCAGAAAAAACCAGCCTTGTTTTGAACTTCCAGCCTCCCAAACTGAGCGAATAAATTGCCATCATCTTAAGCCACCTAGTTGATGGCACTTTGATACAGAAGCCCTAGGAAACTAACAAGCAGGGGTACAAGCAATTCTGAAACCACTCTATTTGTGTACTAGGGTTGAAAAGGCAACCATAGCCAGGTTTCTCACTGTCCCAGGAAGAAGTTACAAATAAGCAAAAGGAGAACTGAGTGTGAACCCGTGGTCCTGAACTGTTGTCAGAGGTATCAGTATTAACTCATGTTTATTGTAATATATATACAAACAGATGGATAAAGAACTATGTCTAAACAACATGTGTGTATATGTTGGTTAACATACATACATGTGTATCCTACACCTCTGTATGCTGAGGGCGTCTAGAAGAAGTGAAACACTACTAGCAATAAGTACAACTAGCACCCAGACTATGATCACTAATTATCTTTCTCCAATGAAAACGTTATCTGCAGAAATAGCCGATTCTAGGTCTGGGACAGAGAAAACATGAATCTGGAGCATTCTGTGGTGCCTGAAAATAAATTGTGCTGAAAAAATTTTAAAGAACAGAAGTATATCGAAAGGACAGAGGAGCCAACCTGAAAGAACTCCCAATGGCCAAAGCCAGAAAAATTTGAGCAACAAAATAATGGCAGTATTGGATTATAATCCAAAGAAAAAATATCTGTAATTCCATACTGATATAGACAAATGACTGAATAATAAATGAATAAATAAGGAAGAAGGGACAACTCTTTCTTAAAGACTAGTAATTAACAAACACAGAATGAGTGAGGAAAATAGAAAATCACCACTTGATATCACAATAATAATTACTGTAGTCATGATATACCAAGGCATGCCATAAGTGCTGAATTACAGCTTAAAGGGAAACAGAATATTTGCATAGCTGCAAAGTATCTAGTGAAAAAATGTATTCATGACTGTGATAGTTTGAACATATGTCCACAAATACTTTGACACTCCTCCCTCCAGCAGGTGGATATTAGTTCCTCTCACCTGGAGAACAAGCTCAAGTTAGTGTTTCACGTAGGAGAATATGGAAAGAGAGAAAAGAAAGCTTAACTAAGTGTATTAGTTTGCTGCGGCTGCTGAACCAAAGTTCCAAAAACTGAGTCGACTGAACAGAAATTTATTGCCTCGTAGTTCTGGAGGCTAGAAGTCCAAAATCAAGGGGTCAGCAGACTTGGTTCTTCTGAGGGCTGTGGTGAAGACTTTGTTCATGACTCTCCTCGAGCTTCTGGGGGTTTGTTGGCAATCTTTGGCATACCTTGGCTTGCAGAAGCATCAGCCTGATCTCTGCCTACATCTTCACGTGACATTCTCCCGGTGTGCACGCCTGTGTCCAAATTTCCCCGTTGTATAAGGACACCAGTCATATTGGATTGAAGATCTACCAAGAGCAGTAAAGCCTCATCTTAACTGATTACAGCTGCAACAACTAAGATCACATTTTGAGGCACCAGGGGCTAGGACCTCAACATGTAAATTTGGGGGGACACAATTCAACTCACAGCACTAAGTGATCAAGGTTAACATCACCAACAATAAGTCACATTTATATTATGTACCTCAATGCTATGCAATGAGAAGGGCACAGCACCTTGAGTATTCTTCCCCAAAATCCATTACCTAAGATAAACCATGAGAAAATATTTCTCAAATCCAAATTGAGGAACATTCTACAAAATACCTGACCTGTACTTTTAAATAGTGTCAAGATATTGAAAGACAAGGAAATACTAAGGAATTGTCACAGATTATAGGACACAAAAGAAATATTACAACTAAATGCAATGTGGGTATCCTGATGTGGATCCTGGAACAGAAAAGGGACATTAATGGAAAAACTGGGTAAACTGAATAAAGTCTAATTTAGTTACTAGCATTGTGCCAACGTTAATATCTTAATTTTAATAAACAAACCATGGTTGTGCAAGATGTTAAAATTAGAGGAAGTTGGGTGATGGGTATATAAGCAATCTCTATGCAGTCTGCAACTCTTCTGTAAAGCAAATTTTTTTCAAAATAAAAAGTTTGAAAAAATAATGGAGCTACAAACTTGGGGTGGTAGAGAGTCCTTTGCTGAAATGGCTGTGCATCAGTTTAGACTGGGGTGGGAAGTAATTGCTACTACATAGTAGTTTCAAATAGTTAACCGTCCAAACTGTGGACATAAGGTCACTACAACCCATATAAAGATGTGATGGGTGTAACTAGTGGACTTCATTTCAATCATTACCACATGACACAAAAATTGACGTTACTCCAGGAGGACCCACAAGTTTCAAAACAAGCAATATTCTTACCAGCATCTTTATAGATACCAACTAGAGGTTCTTATAATCAAGAGATTATGAATTACTTTTAAAATATATACACAAAAAGTATTATTGTTAATATAGGGAGCACTCTCAGAAATCAGAAAACTTGATCTTTTCCAATAGATATGTGGTAAAGGACATGAATTGCCAAGTAAAAAAGAAGAAATACAACTAGCTTCCTCTACTCAAAAAAATTCACTACTAAGTAAAAACAAAAGAAAAGAAAATTAACACAGCAAGTATTTTTAATAAATTAATTCCCAACATTGGCAAAGATAAACAGATACATTCATGTATTACTGATAGGAATGTAAGTTGATACAATTTTTTTTTTGCCAATTCTTGCTGAAAGTTTAAAAACATTCAAACCTTTGACTCAGTAATTTTCACTTCTAGCAATTAAACTAAAGGAATAAGTTCTTAGAGTATTTACAAAATGGAAGCAGCCTAAATGTGCAGTGATAGAAGTATGATTGGAAACTTGATACACGTAGGATTAAATATTTAAACATTAAACATTCCACAGATGTGTATGTGTGTGCGTGTGTGTATATGGCCACAGAAAGATTTCAGTGATATCTTAGTGATGCTGTTAATAAAGCTGGTTTAAAAAAATCATAGAATACCACATATAAATATACCTATTTGTATACGTGTATGTGTTCGTGCATGTTAAGAAGGGGGGAGGAATGAGAGGGAGGAGAGAGAGAGAATGATAATGAGAATAGAGCAGAAAATATCTCTTCCAGAAGACAAAAGTTATCTTTGGGTAGTTGTGAATGTCTGTTGGTGTAGCCATTGGAAGGGAGGATCCTGGGATCAGAGCTCCCTGCTCGAATAATCACATTATCCTGACAAGAGGGCAAAAAATAAACTTATATTGTGTTAAGCCACAGAGGTTGGAGGTTTATGTAACAACATTGAGCCTGTATGGTTTTCTAATGTGGTGACTAGTCTAGCCTAAGCTACATTTTCCAGTGGTTCTGTCTCCAGCTTAATGCTAACTGATACAGAAATGGCAATGGTAGAGGGCATTCTATATGGTCCACTGATCTCTGCCTTCTCATATTAAATGCATTATGTAATCACTTCCTTTGAGTAACTGGAATACAGCATTGTAGAGGGAATTTAACTTCCATGATTAGGTTACAAAAGTTTGTGACTTCCATCTTCTTGGAAGACTCCATTGCTTTCTTAGTTTGCACACTTTGATGAAGCATGCTGCTATGTGGGAGAGGACCATGTGGCAAGGTAAATGTGGGTGGCCTCCAGCCAATAGCCTTTTAGGAACCAAATGTTGCCAACAGCCACTGAGTGTGGAAACAGATCCTTCCCCAGGAGAGCCTTCAGATGAGAACACAGACCTGGACTGCCACCTTGATTGCAGCCTTCTGAGAAACAAGCAAACAGAGAACTCAGCTAAGTCATGCCCAAACTCCTAACCCACAGGATTTAGGGTAATTTTTTACCCAAAGTAGTTAACTAATGAAGTTTGACTAATACCACTGGAATTGTATTTTTTTTTTCACTTATCAATGTTTTCTAAAGTTTCCTCAAAATGTATGACTTCTATAACAATTTTTCTTAAAAAAATCAAAGTTATTTTAGAATAGCTATGATGATCCAAGATTCTTCAGGTCATCCTTTCAATACGGTGTCTTTCTAATATGGTACTGCCATGAACATGCAAGATGCACAACGACTCATCATTCCCTCTGGATTGTAATCCATATAAATGCTATGTACACTTTTAGGTAACTTTTTCCATTTCCATATGAACATTTGGCACATGGAAGTTTTGTAGTTATACTCTTAGTCTTAACTACCTGATCTACACCAGAGTAATGTGCTTGTTTACAGACAAATTAGATCCCTTTCTTTCAAACTGATTAGATTCATTTCTTTGTACTAACCTGTCATTTCCAAATGTTTTTATTAGGAAACTTTGACTCTGACAGAAACTTCCTGATTATATTTGGAGACTGCAGCCACAGAGTAGAACAAAAACAACTGCTGGATTTCGCTGCTCTAATGATATTCATTATCATTTTCTCCATTCATGCAGAACTCATTAGAATTATAGATACCTCTACTTTGAGGTACAAATGTTTCAGATAGAATTTTCAATGCTATAAAACCTGAGTCAATCAGTTTCATCATTTGGCTTCCTTTATGTAAAATAAACAAACAATATTATAAATAGGAAATACATTTGCATCATTCTCTTCCTCTCCTGACAAACATTACTGTATACACCTGTTTGCCTTGTAGATTGAGATACAACAACTATGAGTATATTTGGTAAGTAGAGAAAAATAAATGTGTGAAAATCCAAGGTATCATTTCTTTTCCATATTTCCACATAATTTTCTTGCTAGAAAATCAGCCACGTCTACAACTAAATGTGGTAGCTTTGTACTGTGTCAACTTAGCTAAGCTGGAATATTTTTTCCTCAGATTTTCCAATCCTGTGTGGTTCTGGGTCAGGACTGGACCCAAGAGAAACCTGCACGAGGCTTGGAAGGCAGAATTGAAGTACGGCAGCCATGTTTTCGCTCAGAGGTCCAGTGCAAGGTCTTGCTTTCTTGCAGCTCACACAAGTCATCACTGACCTACTCGCTTGCTTTTTTGACTTGGAGTTGCAGCTGGGCCGGCAGCTCCTCCAGCTCCCTTTAGATCTCTCTTTCAGCTTCTCCTAATCCCGGACTGCATACACATGCAACTTCTACAGATTGCTGGCATCATTGAAATTAGAAGCTTTGAGGTGGTAAGAGATAGATGCAGGTTCCAGGTTATCATAACACAATCCAGCTCATCCTCATGAATTCCAGTTAATTCTCACTCAATCCCACTTCACATCTATCTTCTGTTCCCAACTACCTGACTGCTGACTTTAGAGCCAACACCAGAAACAGAAACATTACATGGAGTATTTATGCACCTCCAACCTGTTGGATAGGGTCAAACTCCTACAATAAATCTCTTATTCTGTGTCATTCATAATAGCTCTGCATCTGTGTTCAAACCCAACACTTTCTGTTTCATGCCTAATAGTAGAGTGCAAAGAGTATAGTACAACAAAGCTTTGGGCCTTTGAGGCCCAGATCTTCCATACATTTCCCTTACAAAGTAGGAATTGCCTCTAAAGTAGGAGTAACACTATCTTGCAATATTATGAGAATTAGAAATAAGGTCTGTAAAGTGCCTGCACATAGTGTCTCAAATAAATGATAGTTATTTCTACTAGTATAAATACTTTATACAATTTTTAAGTCAGCACCTAAAATAGCATGTCATAAGAAATGGAACGTGACGTATACTACACAGATGAATAATTAGTGAAATGTTAACATGTTTATTAAATTATGTGTCCTGTATATGATTAATTAGTGACAAGTGAAATATTTTCAAAATATTCAATTTAGGCTCTAGTAAAACTCTATAGCAGAAAAATTGAGTTAACAAACATAAGCTCTTAAGGAGAAGACTGGTTAAGGACAGTAAGGACTGGAACAATCCTACAGACTCTCATAAGTATTTCTATGTTAAGGGAAACAAACTGAAGGGAGAAACTCACTACTGACCACGTAAGGGTCTTGTTCAGCGTTTTAAATGAACAATAAGGTGGAATGTACACTTAATTTCTTTTTTAGCATAATTTCTTACTGGAAACTTATCAGAGTTAATATCTCCCTTTGCCCCAAAAATCAGGAACCCATCAGCTTATGCAGTTGTATCACTTTACTATAAGTAACAGATATAATTAATTGCCTAAATGCTCAAGCCTTCCTGGTTTTATAAAAGAGGTGATAATTCTACCCTCTGCAGGCTCTTGTTTCACCAATATAACATGTATCCAGGTCCATCCCTGCTTTCGGATCCGTATGAGTGTAGTTCTAAGACAACAGCTTAATTTCCTTCATATTCTTCTTTGCTTTCTCAAGGCCTTATGACAAATCTTCTATGTCTCTCATATCTGTTCAGTGCCAGTTTTAATCACTAACTTCCAGTTAATTCTTTCTCTTATTTCCAACAGGACTGACTTAAACTTTGTTCAATTCAACACATATATATTGGGACCAAATTCTTGTGGTTGCTAAAAAGTTTATACTTTTAAGTCTTTATACTTGAAATTTAGTCTGCTTATGTTATTTCCAAGAAGAATTCAAAGTTGTGTACTTATCCAATAGTACAATGGGAAGTGTTTTAGAGCATGATGGATCACACTATCCTTAGCTTCAAACTTACAATAAACAGAAAATCTGTTTTCCTTCCAATTTTGTGAAACTGCAAAGAGATTGGTACCCTTCTCTGTAGATGGCCATGTGCTGAGGAACAAACTATAAGAACTGAGCAAAATCATGTGCTTACTGTTGAACATAACTTAGAGTTTATCTTTATTTTAAATGGGTATACTAGTTATTCTGGTCCCAGTATTTCCCATTTGAAGACAGTTCTTTGTTATATGCACTGCCCTGTACATGGCAAGACCTTTATCATCCTTGGTCCACAAAGCAATTTATACAAGTAGCACCATCCCCTCCTCAGTCATTCTAACAAGAAAAAAGCATCGTCCCCCTTCCTTCTCTTTGCTCTAAAGGCCTCCTTCATTCTAAATATTGTAATTGAGCACTTAAATAAATCACATAAGTGAATTTAAGTATTATTACATTTGGACAATGAAACAATCTAGTTGTATTGTTTGGTAGTACTTATTATCTATATCACTGAGTACTTTTCCTCAATCAATGCAACTTTTAATCATCTCACACATATACGTATATACTCGATGACAGATTCCATGTATTATTCTACCATAGCTAACGTTTTTACTCGTGACTAATGTTCCATCTCACTTCTAAAGTCTAGTTTTCCCGAACATGTTTTTAGGTGTTCTATTCTCCACCCTCACTTTGCCTTTTTCTTAAGTGTTTCTGTCTCTGAGGGGTCCTTTAGTCCTGCCCTAACCCTTCATTTGTCCTCTTCATCACTTGAAAGCTTTATCAACAGAAAGTTGAATTTCTTAACAATGGGTCCTTTAAAGGGATCAATAAAAAGAGCTTCCCTTCTTACTAGAACATTTCTTTTCTATTTGGACAAAACTTTTCAACAAATTTAATATTGCCTCATAATATTCCCTAAAGACATTCGTATCTTCTCTATCTAGTCCAACAATAACATATGAACAGTGCTAGTAAAAGAATAATCTTGACTGCCTGCTTGCAAAGAATGTAGATTTTGTACAATGTTGTTACAACTTGCTTAAGTATCTCAGAGAACCTCATGTGATAGGACAAATGACTATCAGTTATGTGATCTTTCACAGCGGTTAAAATGCCAATTGTATTTTTTAGGTGAATTTAAAAAGGCTTGAACGAACTCTCTAAAGCCTTCTACTCAAGAATTTGCGTAAACAAACTTGAATCACCAAATTGAACCTGAATTCTAAAGTGTTTCATGCTTTAAGGCCCTGTCATTCAACTCTACCATTTATAATACCATAGAGACTACTGTGTTCAAAAGCACGATTAACAATATTCCCAGATAATACTGTCATTCAAGTACACTATTTACAATGCTTCTGAGATCACTACTGTGTGACTGTGCTTTTACAGAGCAATTGATACTATTCACTTGACCTCCAATTCTCCCTGTACCATTGATGACACTGCTAAGTGGCTAACAGAGTTAATAAAACCTTGGTAGTACTGTTTGTTTTTACTTATTAGCTCTTGTTTCCAGACCTGTTGCCAAAGTTTGATAGGCACTACAGATTCTTAATAAATTCTCATTTAAACATCATTTACCTAGTCAGACTAAAAGTGCTACTTCTTAAATAAAGGAAGAAAAGTAGTTCTTTTGATGAACTACTTTGATAATGTTTGAAGAGCTTTGATGTTCAAACATTATACTCATTCTTCACCCCCTCATTCATTCTTTCACCATATAGTCAGATAATTACAAAGCGAGAGAGAACTTCTTGTAATTAACCTAGTCTACTGTTTCTCAAACTAGTGATGCAGGCATATTACTAAAGGTCAGTTAGGTCTATGACAACTTTGTGTTTTCCATATGATGATAATCTTTTAAAATTATTTTATGAGTTATAAAGGTTGACCGCTACACCTACAGTTGTGCTGTGCAACTAAAAGGCATTTTTTTTTTTTTACAGAACAGTTTCTAAAGTATTTCTTAAACAATGATACTTGCAGGTACATGAAAATTACTTTTCTCTAAAAGAGGACTAGCAATTATTCAAATTTCTTAAGACAAATCATTGCCCTTTCTGGTCAGAACCTGAAGTCACTCTAGAATAATGAGTAGGTGGTTTCAAAATTTGAAGGAAGATTCCATTTGTTTTATTGAGACTTGTGTCCTCCACAGACTTATACGCAAAAAGCACTCTAGAGATACATGAGTAGATGGATGAAATGGAGAATGAATTAATGAATAAACAATCTCCTTTGGTAATATATTTCAGGAACTCACAGGAAGAAACAAAGAGAACTTCTGGATTCTACTCAAAGTGGACAAAGCTGGAAAGAGCATTGTTCCCACATTTACAAGGATAACAACAGAAAAAACCCCTGCCACATAATCTGAAAATTCACAATTTTCTTGAACCCATCAGAGAGCTGACAACTAAAAAATTCTTGGTTAGGTAACTAACAAACCAGAAATCTACGGAAAGACAGGTGCCTCCATGGAGAAATGGGATGGGAGTAACACTTGAGCAGATGCCACCAGACCAGTAAGAAGAATTCAACTAAAGTTTTAATGAATTGCTAAAAGCTGAGTGTGAGGTAGTAAGAGTATATAGAACCCCTGAGCGTCACAGGCACCAGGAGAATACACACCTACTTGCAGGATTTTTTTCCTGGACCCTATCAGTCCTCACAAAAAAGACTGATGAGAGTCCTCAGAGAGCCTATGCATGTGGTATAGAAAGCTGGGGGAAATGAACAGCAACCACTGTGGGAGAGACACAAAACTCCACTTAGATCATTCCACTATCCTCCCCTATGGATCAAATGTCTTAAACAACTTGGGGGGAGGAGAAGAAAGAACCTTAGTAAAGACTAATTACAGTTGGGAAATGTGAACAGAAAGAAAATTTTTTAAACATTAAAAAAGAAATAGACTGCCCCAGGCAAGGGGCAGGACCACTAGACAGATCCTCCCTTCAAGATCCAGGGAACTATTGCTTACTTAAGATTGAAGCTTAAGCAAAACAATGGAAAACTTATCCTGTCCCCATCACTATACTAACAAAAGTCAATAGAAGGCTACTGCCTCTATTAAACTTAGAGGGAGAACTTCTATGAAGCACAGAACAAATGGACAACCTGAAACCAAGTACAGAGCTGACACACAGAAAAACCTACAGGCAAATAGCTCCATCTTAAACAAAAGGACCCCAGGAGAATCTGATGGTGTGGTGATCCAAGGATATTCACAGCAGCAATTAAAGCCAAACATAGTTCAATTTCTGAATGGATTGACTCAACCCCCATGGTAATGCAAGCAGAAAGAAAGCTGTGCCAATTTCCAGAAATAAAAAGCATTTACCTCACACTCTATTTGAGTTCTATACAAAGTGTCTAATTTTCTACAAAGCAAAAATAAAAGGCATGCAAAAAAATAAAGAAATAAAAGAAAAATCAACACACTGAACTGGCAAAGCAATCGATAGAACCAGGCTTATATACAATGTAGATCTAGAAGCTATCAGAAAGGAAATTTTAAAGCATTATTTTTAGATTAAAAGCTTTTATGGAAGGGGTGAAAAACATGTAAGATCAGAAAGATGGAAACTCTAAGAAAGAAAGAAATAGAAATGCTAGAAATGAAAAACATGGTCACAAAAACAAAGAAGGCTTTTGATGAGCTCATCAGTAGACTCAGTGCAGACAAGAATTAGTGAACTTTAAGCGATATCAAATGAAATTACCCAATACAAAAAGAAGGGTGCACGAGAGAGAGAGGGAAAGAGAGAAAGACAAAAAAAACAAGCATCCAAAAGCTGTGGGATAAAATAAAATGCACAACATATGTGTAACAGAAATCCCAGAAGGAGAAAAAAGGAAAAAGGAAATATTTGAATAAATGATGGTCAAGAGTTTTCCAAAATTAAAGACAGCCACCAAACCACAAATCCAAGAAGCTCAGAAAACAAAGAGCAAGATAGACATAAAAAAGAACACACCTAGATATATCATCTTCAGACTGCTGAAAATCAAAAGAAACCCACTTTAAACACAGACTTATAAATAGATTAAAAGTAAAAGAACACACAGAATAAGTAAAAAGAAAAATATGGAAAACATTGAAACACAAACCACAAGAAAGCTGGAATGGCTTTACTAATACCAGAAAAAGTAGACTTCTGAAATTATGAAAGATAAAGAAGAATATTATGTAACAATAAAATTATGAAAGATAAAGAATATTATGTAACAATAAAAGGACCAATTATCCAAGAGATATAACCATCCTAAAAGTGTATGCATCTAACAACAGAGCTTCAAAATATGTTCAGCAAAAATGGATAGAACTGAAAGGAAAAATGGGCAAATTAATAGTTATATTTGGACATTTCAACACTTCTCTCCTGGCAATTGATAGAACAAGCAGAAAAAAATCAGTAAGAGTTGAGCAACACAATCAACCAACTTGACCTAATTGAGATTTATAGAGTTCTCAATCTAACAACAAAATGCACATTTTTAAAGTGTATTTGCATGATGATGGACTACTCTGTGTCATAAAGTTTTTGGAAAATTTAAAAGAATTTAAATTATACAAAATATGTTTTCTGAAAATAATGGAATTACACTAGAAGTCATAATGGAAAGATGCCTGGAAAATGTGCAAATATTTGGAAATTCAGCAATTGAATTTGAAATAACACATGATCACATAGGAAACCACAAGGGAAATTAGAAAGTTTTGATCTGAATTAAAATGAAACACTATATCAATATTTGCAGGATGCAGTTAAAAAAATGCTTAGTAAAAAATTTATAGCATTGAATTATGATGTTGGAAAGACAGAAAAGTTCCAAATCAATAAACTGTTTTTCATCTTAATAAATGAGAAAATAGAGAGAAAATTGAGTCAAACATATGCAGAAAGAAGGGAATAATAAAGAACAGAAATAAACTGAATTAAGAACAGAGAAAACCAATGAAACCAAAAGAAATTATTTCATAAGATTAATATAATTGATAAACTTCACCATACTGATAAGGACAAAAAAAAATCACACATTGCCGATATTACAAATTAGAGAGACACGTCATCAGTAGGGGCTCTGCAACTATTAGAAGAATAGTAAGAGAATATTTTGAAAACTTTTCCAATAAATTTGATAAATTTGAGGAAATGACAGATTCTGTGAAAGACAAAAACTACCAAAGCTCATTTGAATAGATAATCTAAATAGCCAGCCCCATATTTATTAAATACATGGGATTTACAGTAAAAAACCTTCCTACAAAGAATACTCCTGGGCAAGATGCCTTAACACATAAAGTCTATCAAACATTTAAGGTAGGAAAAACTCTAATTCTACAAAATTTCTCCCAGGAAATGGAAGAAGAGTTACTACTTCCCAACTCCTTCTATTCTAATAGCAAAAGCAGATAGACATTATTTAAAAAGAAAGAAAATTATAGACCAATATTCCTCATGAACAGAAACAAAAAAAATCCTCATCAAAATAACAGCAAATCAAAATCATCAATATATGAAAAGAATAATACATAAAACCAAGTACAGTTTATGCTAGGAATGCAAGGCTGGTTTAACACTCAAACAACAATCAAAGGAATTCACCGCAACAACAGACTAAAGAAGAAAAACGACACGAACAGAGTGGAAAAAGTCTTTGGCAAAATTCAACATAAAAAAGAAACTTGGAAAGAAGGAATTTCCTCAACCTCATAAAGGACATCTTCAAAACCTATAGATAATATCATTCTTATGGTAAAAGACCATTTGCATTCCCCCAAAGATCAGAAACAGAGAAGGCAAAATTCAGTTTCCAATGTTGCCAAGAACCATGATAGAAACAGCATTGTCTGTGAGAAAGGGAAAATTGTCTTTGTTTTAAATTCCATAATTTAAGATTTTTAAATTCAATTGGGTTAAGTTTTCCAGCAAGAACTTGATTTTGGCACCATGCATTTACGATTTCCGCCTGAACTCTTTGTGTCCCCTTCTCCTTTGAGCCCTATTTTTCCTACCTTTGAATACTGACATGAATGTAAGATCTACACAGTAACTCACTCTCTCGTGAGCTGACCTTCAGTCCCAAGCCACAGTGGCTGTTGCCACCAATTCCTGCTAGGCAATGGCTTAGGTGTAAGAATTTGGCCTCTTAGGGAAAATTTTTCCCCACATACATAATTAATTAATCTAATGCCAACTTGAGATCACATGGTGCGGGGAAAAAACACTTATGTACAAACCACATGAATCCATGTTTAGCCTCAATTCAGCTGCCATACAGACACCTCCCTGGCTCTGAATGCAGAATGGAAAGTAGGACTGTGAAGCAAGCGCTACCACTAGGCCTGACAGTAAACTATTTTAACTGATAATCTTTCCCATACCTTGTACCAGACTTCCAACTCTGGTTTTTTGCTGTTTAAACAGAGAAAATGTTTTTCAGTTCACCAATGCCTTAAAGGAATATAAAAATCACTTCTCTGCCCTGGAAAAGCCGCAGCAGTGTAGTAAGTCTTAGCGGGGCTCTCCCTGAGGCCGTCTGCAGCTATCTTCTTACTAAGCCCTCTGTGCCTCCCCCTGGCTTACTGTCACAGCCTCCCATTTTGCTCTGATGAGCCGTTCACTCAGCTCCTTCATTGCCTACATGGTATCCTGCCTAACAATACAAAAACAGCCCCTCAGCCACAGACCAAGCTACTGGAAGCTGCAGTTACCAACACAGGACAAGCTGTCATTGCAGCTGGCTTAAACCTTTTGTCCAGGTCCCAGCAGATGAAAGTCAACAGACAGTTTCTCTCCAAGGACCTAATGGAAGCTTCTACAAACCACCAATGTCAAAATGCCCTGTCCCCACACTGAAGCCGAAGGCCTCAAACCTCCAGCCAAGAGCCTCCTTAGGTATATTTTGCTCAAGAAATTCCATTCTTTTATTTCTCCATACTCCTAGTCCAAGCACCAAATGTTAGCATCCGTTAAAAGATCCAATAAAGAGCACCCTTATCGCCCCTCATGTTCTGAACAAATTGGGGAGGAAAAAAATGGAATGCAGATTGAGGCCAAGTTATCTTTTTTACTACTGACAGAGGACATGACTTTAAATCCGCTAGCCCCAGATGTGGGAAGATTTACACATTGTCCCCCATCCATCACCGGTGTGCTGGTCATCAGTCATGCCTGCGGTACTCATCTCTGGAAGAGAAGAAAATTTGCTTCCTGTAGGTACTTTGCTCCTAAAACAAAGAAGAGGAGAGCTGGGCTATGCGTGCCCAGTTTATTCTCCCTGAGTTTACCAGTCAGATAGATACAGGGAGAGGGAGTGTGGAGAGGCCAAGAATGTTACATCAGTAGAGCGACCTCCATCTGGAAGGAGATATCAAATGTGAACATAAGCATCATTCTCTAACACATAAAACCTTAAGTAGGAACACATAAAGAGTATCTGCTTTGGAAAAGATGAAGAAAACTTACTATTAGGTTGCTGAATTGTTGACTGAGTTTGCGTAAAAAAGTCAAAATCTATAAAAATAAATGAAAATGAATTTATTTCAAAAGTAATGTTTGTTCAAGAGGAAGAACTGAACAATGAAGCAAAGTATCGTATTTTCATAACTGATAATCTCCATAAAATATTTGAGCCAAATAGCTGCTGTGGCAAAGCAATTCCTTTGCTCCCTCTTCGTGAATACGAGCTCACAGTGTTCGATGCCCTTGAGCTTCATCCTTTCGAGCCACTTCTTTTAAGAATCACTTTGCAAGTATTTGGCTTTTTTCCCCCACATTCTCTTTTACTGCAGAATTTTACCTATAAATTGTCATTCAGTTTTCAAGCTCCAACTTTATTTTTAGCTTTCTTTAGTTTTCTTTTGGTTTCCCTGCCAAATAACTCCATACTCTCGTACTCTCTACTTAAAGCATTCTTTAAATCCTGAATGCAGTTTTATTGTCAGACTCTGACTAGACACTGAAGTGATAAAAAGCATCTTCCGATAACATTGCCATAAAGATAAAGACTAGCATGGATATATTCTGTACCTAACAAATAAGACCTAAATTTACAGGAAACTCAACAAATGACGTGAACATCATTCTGCTTTTGTGGAATAATGGAAGATAGAATTTACCAACACATTTTGTTCTCCATGCGTGAGGGAAATCTAGTTTTAAACTAAGCCCAGGGCAGATTTCAAATTTAGTGGCATGAGAAGCGGGTAGGGGAAAATCACCTTCAGAGAAAGAGACTATTAACTTCCAAAAGACCCTGATAAATAGACAAGAGAGACATCTAACCCAAGGAAGAACTGAGAAAACAGCACTTGGCTGTTCTATGCCTTAATCATCATGCCTCCCCTTGCCTGTGGAAGAAGGTGTTCCTACAGGATCCTATCCTAGGATTCCTGTGCAAAAGACAGTATCATTTGGCGAAAAGACCCCTAATTATTTGGATTAAGAAGATATTGTGGTTACTCTTTATTTTCCAAGCCAAAAAACCAATCCTTTAGCAGGTAAACTATATTATAAACGTAAGTAATATAAAAAAAAGATGTAAGAGTCTAGAAGTTAACTGTGGATATTAAGTCTGATTATATACATTCCCAAATCAATTAATAATGAGGACAGTAAACTTGAATACCAATCCATGTTTAGTTTATCCTTTATATAAATTATAACATCTTAAGTGGAGAGAAATTTCCAAAAGAGACGTCATCTCCTCCTCTCTCATAATGTGCACATTCCTGAAATCTAGTCTAAAGAGGTCATTTTATGGAAAAACTGTAAATGTTATTTCCGATCTGTGTTAATAGAGCAATCTATGTCCCTTTAAAGAGGTTGCAACTCATAAACAAAAAGGTATAAATGGATCTTATGTACAAAAGAGCCATCTACCCAGCATAAATTATATGCTTTATAAACACAAAAATGTACGCATACACTTTAGAAACCTTTAGAGACACAAAAATACTTTGAAATTATGATTTCTCTTTAAGCTTCATGAGTTCTCAAATTCTTGGGTAGTGTTCAAGGTCGAATTAAGGTCAAGTGTCTATTCTTTCTGTTCCTATAAATAGTACATGGCCAGCCTGTATAAGGTAGGAAGCGAGGAATGAGATAGAGGATATTGATTCTCTACCCCTTCCAGAGAAAAACCCCAAGGTCACAGTTGTTTTGATTTCTCTTCATAAGAGGCAAGATTTTTTAGCACTTACCATGTTTCAGACGCAAGATCATAAAAGTCACGGTTTCTGTCCTCAAACTTGCTATTACTATCGGCACCAAAGTTCCCTGATAAAAGTTTTCACAAGACACCATGGACACACAGAGAAATTGAAAATCGTACAGAAGATTTAAAAAGGCTTCCCAGAGGGATCAATGCTTGAAAGGAGCTTTAAAGGAAAGTAGACAGTAGTTAGGCAGGGAGGAGCGAGGAATAACACCGCGTGTTCGAACATCTTCCAGGCCTCCCTATGGCTGCACTCCAGGCAGTGGCAGGAGAAGAGACGCAATACAAAAGACTAGGTGTCAATTCAGAGTTTGAATCTAATCCTGAACTCTGTGCATCCAGCCGTTTGAGATTTAGTGTGATAATACCTTAGAGATACGGTGAAGGATTCGGAGAGGTTCAGACTAGAGTCAGGCCTGAACATTAGACCTTCAGGTGGGATCAAGGCAAGGCCTTTGGAAAAGAACTGGCAAAAGATTTAAGAAGGCTGTAAGGCCATAAGAGTCTTCTTGTTTGGCAACTAGCTGGTGAATGTAAAAGAGAATATAGGGTGATGTCTGGGTTTCTGGTTTGTCAACAAGTAGGAGCAGGTCATTTTTTGAGATAAGGGGAAAAAATTAAGAAAAAGATTAGGAGAGGAGGGAATATATTTACTTTTAGACATTAAATTTGAAGTGCCTATAGGGCATGAAAGTAGATACATTTATGAGGCAATTACATACACTAATCTGAAAGAACATGGGACTAGAGGAATACTAACAATAATAACATCAATGTTACTAACAGAGATAAGAGAAGACATTTGAGTGTTTTACCATGTTACAGCCATTATTCAAAGTACGTACATGGATTATTTTGTTTAAACCTTACAAGTGATGAAGGTATTGTTCTAATTTTACAGATAAGAAAAGGAATGACTAGAGAAATTAATAATTTGCCCAAT
This sequence comes from Equus asinus, assembly GCF_041296235.1. NCBI lineage: Eukaryota > Metazoa > Chordata > Mammalia > Perissodactyla > Equidae > Equus > Equus asinus. The sequence goes on along the minus strand of NC_091793.1, from coordinate 121,133,264 downwards.
TGTCACTAGCTAGAAGTTGAAAGAAACCAAGATTTGAACCCACACGATCTGATTCCAGAATCTCTCGTTATTATTGATGCCAGCCTTAAAGTTGCAGTTGAAATCACAGTTACGTTTCTAATCTCAACATTGAACATCATGATATTAAATCAACAGTATTTTAATATTTTATTATAGTTACAATAACTCAGCCAAAAACTTGAATTTCCTCTGACTCCATCCACTGTTTTATAATCCCCTATGATGTAGTATTGTAGGAAAATCAGGCTTCCTATCATATTAGGAATTGACTTATTTGGAAGTATGTTTATTTAATTGCACTTTGCCATTCTGCAAGAAGAAAGCTAAACCCAGTGGATCTGAGTTTTTCTAACCAGCAAAATTTTCTATACTGTATACGGCAATGGGATAAATCAAAACAAAATTGATAAGCTCATTTTTACAATATAAGTAAGCAAATTCAATTTAATAAAATACATTTCATAGCTTAGGTACAGAAACAGTTTCTTATAAGAAACTCAGTTTATAAGTGTAGTGATTAAACTACAGCATTTCCAAGCCTTTCTTCTTCTGCATAACCATCTAAACACTGGATGAGGATCTTGTAAATGACAATGATAACAATCATAGTAAAAATAATAATGGTAATAATAACAATAACAGCTAGCATATATTATGTGCCTAGAAAAAGCCAAGCAATGTTCTGAGGACTACATGAACTACCCCATTCAGGCCTCATGTTTTACAGATGAGGAAACCAGGAAATAAAAAGATAAAGTAATTTGTGCAAGATCACAGAGTAAACTTGTGGGATTAAGATTCGAACGAAACGGTCTAAAGCCAGAGACAGAGTAAGCCTGGTGTGATGGTTAATTTTATGTATCAACTCAACTGGGCCATGGGGTGCCCAGATAGTTGGTTAAAACTTATTCTAGATGTGCCTGTGAGGGTGTTTTTGGATGGAATGGACATTTGGACCAGTAGAGTGAGTAAAGCAGACTGCCCTCCCCAATGTGGACGGGCCTCATCCAGTCTGTTGGAGACCTAAATAGAAAAAAGCCTGAGTAAGGGAGAATTTGCTTGTTCTGCCTGTCTTGGAGCTGGGACATCAGTCTTCTCCTGCCTTTGGACTCAGACTGGAACTTATACCATCAGCACTGCTGGGTCTCCAGCTTGCTGACTGCAGATCTTGGGACCCAGCCTCCCTAAGTGCGTGAGTCAATTCCTTCTAATGAATCCATACAAATACATGTAATCGCCTATTGATTGTGTTTCTCTGAAGAACTCAGTCTAATACATCTGGTTTAGTCTTAAAAACCCTTGTGACACCAGCTCTTTGAACATCATATTTCTGTGGTCACCAGAATGTAAAATATCTTCAAATCTTTCCTTCTGTATCTTTTTATTTTTACCAACAAAGGTGGTGGCCACTGCGGTGTTTCGGATTTTACAAGGCTTTCTATTAAATAAACATGTAATCTATATTTCTATGACTAATGTCAGGGAAAGAACTCAAAGCCCGTAATTTCTGATTTCCACAGGATCATGTAGACAAAGCTAAAGTTTGAATTATTTTCAGAAAGAATAAATACAACACCTACTTAAAATAAGCACTTTTCTCACAGTTCCACTTGAAACTATCATTTTATTTCTCCTGTGAGCATTCCAGAGGACCCCTGTAGCATACAGATCAAATCACCGTCATTGAATAACGCAGTATAAGTAGTGAAAGTAAAGAGCCACTTCTGATATGAGTATTATATGTTGACTTTCTATGACCCATTCTATGACCCATTTAAAGTATGATAAACATTGCTCATAAAATCAGACAGATTCTTTCCTTTTTTCACACAGTGAAAAATAAGGTTATTTATACAAAAAAATACATGTTTATTGTAAATAATTCAAGGAGCACAGACAAATATAAAGAAATCAAAAGTCATTTGATCTCCCACCAACCTGAGCAAGCTGGTGATCATTCTGTCATACATGTTTGTATGAATACACATATAAACATGGGGAGATACATGCATGCACATGAATAGTAATATCCATTATTTTATATAAAAGCAATTACCTCATGTTTTTTATCACAGCTCCCTCCCTTACCCCTACAATAGCATCCCACCTCACATGCTTGTTCACTCCAAAGGGAGTCATGTTAAAAATCTATTTCTTCCATATTTTTCTCCACACTCTTATAATCCTATATAGACTACAAATCACAGAATGACTGGTACAATTCAAATGTATTCTTTTTAGTTCTTTGTAATATTTTCTTGTATGGGTATTTAACATACGTTCAGCCTTTTCTTGTATGGGTATTTAAGTTTCCAGTTCAAGGCTGGCATAACATCCTTTTGCATATGTCCTCAAAATTTGGTATATTTCTTTTATTTTAAGGATTGGCACCAGGCTAACAACTGTTGCCAATCTATTTTTTTTTTTTTCTGCTTTATTTCCCAAACCCCTCCCCCTCCCCAGTACATAGTTGTATATCTTAGTTGCAGGTCCTTCTAGTTGTGCGTATATTTATTTCTATATGCTAGATTTCCAGCTGTGGAATTGCTGATTTGAAGACATGTGCATTTTTAAATTTTAATTTATGTTGCCAAACTGTCTGCCAAAAATGTGGAAACACTTCATATTTCCATCAGCAATATAAGAGGATACCTTTTTCCCACATCTCCTCTATAATAGTTATATTTGAAATTTTGGTCAGTTTGGTGAATATAAATGACAGTTCACTGTGACTTTACCTTGTATTTTACTGTTAGAGAATTTGAGATTCTTCATACTTTTATTGGCCATTTGGATTTGCTCTTCTTTGCATTTTTTATTCATATTCTTTGTCACTTCTTCTATGGGTTGTCATTCTCCTGTCACTTTATAAGAACTTTCTGTATATTAAATAATAACCCTTCATCTGTCATCAAGATTATAAACAACTCCTTCCTAGATCTCTGATTTCTTAACTTTCTTTAGAGTATAATTTGTCAAATTTTTTTCATTTTTATATAATCATAGTTTTACTTGTCTGTCTTTACTGTTACTGCATCTGAATTTTTAATGTTGGTTCAGAAGTTTTCCCTTACCTCTTTAATTTTATTTTGCAAGATTTTTTTTCTTACATTTCCATCTTTATTACACCTGGAATTTATTTTTGTATATACTGTGAAATGAAGTCCATTTTAATTTTCTTCCGGTTGGTGTCTTGTTATCCTACATTATTGATTAAATAGCCTGTACCTTTCTCACTGGCTTGAAGATTTTTTTTAACCAGAACATTTACTTTCATTTTTATATTACATTTTCCATATCAGATGATCCTATGTGATTGAGAAATTAAGACATTCCCAATATTTTGCTAGGCCTTTGACTTTTACATTGATTTGTTACTGTGCATTTTAACCAAGACTCTCCAGATTTCAAGAAGCTTTAGACATAAATTATGTCACACTAACAGTTGTGCCTGAATCTTTGCAATTAAGAAAAAAGTAATCTTTCTAGTAGAAAACATTTTTCTTACTAAAAACTTAGTTATCAGAGACCTAAAATATAAAGCTCTGAGCCCCCATACTCAACTCAAGAAAACCCAATTCTTTGTGGAGTGCCCCCCTTCCAAGTATTTGTAGAAATCACCAAGAGGAATGCCACAGAAGTGTCTATGATGAGTACTTCTTATTGATTGTTAATTTGGCTTCCAAGCCTACAGTTTCACGCCGCTTTAGTGCTCCTTAAGCCAGAACTCTGCTTCCAGTTCTGTCAAGCTGCCAAGACTACCTTAAAACCAGACTAGAAAACTGCTGATCCTTCCTTATGCCTGCAGACCATAAAGTTTAAGGAGACTCTACCTGTTTATGCAAAACTGAAGGGGAGGGGAGGAGAATGAGATAACCCAAATGGTAACTTGGGCCCTAAAGTGATACAGAATTTATAGAGACAGTTCTTTAAATTCATAAATTCCATTATTTTCTTTCCAAGAGGACATACTAGCCAGCAAGATGTCTAGGTAAGTATAGGTTTCAATATTAGCTGCCATGTTATATGACAAATAACTATGAACTCAAGCCCCGCAGTTGAGTCCAGCACCCCAGGCCAAATTCCTTCTTGTTCTATGGTAAACTTCTCTCACTAGTCTCTTAGTAATCTAGTTTCTGTCAACTCTATGACAAACCCCACACATCCATCAGGTATATCTATATATGTCTGAATTCCAAATGTTAAAATAGTACTTTTCTTCTTCTCAATGGTCCTATTGTGCAGATTTAAAACAAAAGATGGACAAGAGGTGCATGAGAGATAGACAAGCCCTGCCAAAGGAATGGATCTTCATTGTGCCTTAGCTGGCACCCCATACAACACTTGTTTCAAGAGTCCTAGGTGTAAATGTTCACCTTGAACTGATTCACCAGCACTAGAAATTCTTGTTTAAATCACGAGCACAGGGTCATCTGTAATATGCTCTCCCATATGGTCCTGGACGAAAGGCTAATAAAGAGACTTCAAATTTCCTCTTTAGGTAGTTAAGTCCAGACTATGGTAGAGGTCTACCTATTCTGAAGAAGTTCTATGTATCTTTCTTAATTGAGTCAAATAATGCCATGTGAATCCTGCTTTCTGAGCCATACTCCCTTTACATAAAAGTATTTAGATAATTGATTCATCTTTTCTTTGCAATTCAGAAATAATCTTATTAGTGTAAAGCAAGTCAGAGGAACATATATAAGTTATATCGATATAGGATACTCCCTTGAAATTCACTAGTGGTTTGGAATATTTTCAAAATAGAAGAAAATCTAATATTCCAAGGCTAAAAGTGAGTTACTTCTCAATGATTTAAAATTCATAAATCAAGATGAGGTCCATACTTAGACTAGCACTTCATTGCTTTGCCTATAGTGCAAGAAAACTAGAATTTGACCACGTTTTCTAAAGAGTTAATATAGCTCTGTTGTTGAATATGGCTTATAATCATTTTACCATTTTAAAACATACATTTTCTGCAAAAACAAAGTACATCTGAATAGTGTTTTAGGCCTCTTTTGATGCATTTTGACTGATTTATTCTTTAATTAACCTCATAAGACTTCACTTTTGAAAGTCTGTATAGTAGGAATAAAGGAGAAATGCAAAGCAGAATTGATGTATATCACTTTAGCAAAGCCAAAGTAGAAAAAGAAAAAAAATGATGATATCAGCTCCTAGTATTTGAAATAGGCTAGTTATTTCTCTTTTCCTTATCTTTGTTTTATTTTCATCAGTGTCTACAAGCTGTTTGCAATTGCTGCAAAACACATCTAGAAATAGTGTCAAAAGAAATCTTCAATAGGAAGAAAACACTTAAACTAAGTGTCAGGTTGTTTCACTTTTTGGAGGGCTTTATTCCTTCTTCACTTTTAAGAAATTCTCTCCACCATTCAGAAAATTTAATAGGTATTTAATTTAATGGATGTCATGTTGTCCTCCAATAACCTCACGCCTTCATTTTTGTAGCTAACCTTCCCAATAAAACCACCTGAGCACCTCAGCTAAACACTCATTTAGCACATCACAAATCCAGCAGACCTTGACTACCTTCACAGCAAGGCAAATAAATATGTTAAAGGACCATCCGAATGTTCTCATTTTGAAAGTCAAGAAACATTTAGTTTAATAGCTAACTAATTTATCACACTGAAAGGGCATATGCCCTCCAGAACCCCCACTAACTTGCTCCTGCTTGCTCTTTAGGCAAAAGAAGACTATGGAGGGCTGCACAAAGGTAGCCCCGTTATCAGAAACTAGCTCAACATTATTCCACACCAGGTAAACCTCAAGAACAGAGTGGTTTTTATCCTAACCCTTCCTACAATTCTGACTCTATCAGGAAAGTATTCAGCTCTTCCTCTGAGGGCAAGGCCCATGGTTTTGGGTCCTCAGTGGTAGAAATAATTTAGCTTTATGAGTGAGCCTACTAAATTAGTAGGTAACACTGGGGACATACCGAGGATAGAGCCTGTATCTTTCATGTTCTCATCATGAGGCAGAAAACACACCAGTAATTTCAACAAGTAAAACTTAATATAAAGATCTATTAAGTTAAGTTGGTTGGTTAAGTTGGAGCTTAAGTGAAACCTGTGACTGACTTCTAACCAACATTATATGGAAAATATGATGGGATATTACTCTCTTGATTAGGTTATGAGGCACAGGATTTCATCTTAGCAGACTGCAGGGAGAGTGTCTCCTGCTGGCCTTGAACAAGCAAACAGCTGTGTGTGAATTGCTTATAGAAGGGCCACAGGGCAGAAAAGTGTTCTTCTCTAGGGCCCAAGAGTGGCCTCCAGCCAGCAGTCAATAAGATACTGGGGTCCTGAATCAACAAGCCACAAGGAAATGAATTCTTCCAAAAACCTGAATGAGTTTGAGAGATGATTCTTCCCTAATTGAGTCTCCAGATAAGCACTCAGCCCGGCTGACACCTTGATTGCAGGCTGCCATATGCAGAGCAGAAGATCCAACTAAATTGTGGCTAGACTCCTAGCCCGCAGAAATTGTGAGATAATAAATGCACGTTAAGTTGCTAGACTAGTGGTAATTTGTTATACAGCCACAGAAAATTAATGTACATCCCTAGACCTAAGGAAATTGTCCACAAAGAAGGAACTTAAAAAAATTAGAAAATGAAGTCCCCGTTAAGGTTGAGACTTAGATTTCTGTGGAGATGATGAACTACTGAAGAAATACACCATCCGCTGATAGGATCAAGAAGAAACTTCCTAGAGACTACTTGGTACTAAAACAGAAGTGGGTTCCCTCCTGGCAAGTTAAATCAGACTCTCCACCAGAAGGAGTTGTCTCACAAGGTAAAGTATACTTGTGGCAAATAGGAGACCATGAGGAATCACTTCCAAAGTCATGGCATCCCCAAACAAAGGGAAGCAGGGGCGTTTATTTTGGATGGGAAATGAATATTCAAACAGGTGAAGTGGGTATTGGCTTGCACAGGCTCGGATGGAAAACATACTTCCACATACACTGCAGGTTACAGTAATGAGGCCTAAGCTCCTCGTGGAGAGATCTCAGCGCTAAAAATAAGGCAAAGGTCATAGGCGCAGCTCTTGTGGTGAGGCTTGGTCTGGTTCAGGGTGGTTGGTGATTGCATCTCCTTAACATAAGACAAGGAAAAAGACCAATTTGGAAAAACCATTAAAATATCCAAACCCACCCTTGAGTTCCTTGGGGTAACTAGTCAGAGACACACTCACCACTATAGAATCATGCAAGCCTCTGACACTTCAGGACCCATTATGTGCCAATAGACTTGTGTCGATGAAAATAATCCATAACCAATCTATAAATGAAAATTTGGGTGAGTTTATTCTGAGCTTAAATCTTAGGATTATAACCCGGGAGAGTCTTTCCACAAAGGAACAGAGCACTCCAAAGAAGTGGGGGTATACAGGGTGGTTATATACCCTCGAAGAGTATGTTTCACATATGATTGAAATGTCCCTTTGACAATAGTCACGAGGCTGCTCTGTCAGCACAGTGATTGATGGAAATGGCAGATAGATCTGCTGTCTCAGTGAACGCCGCAGGGTGGCAGGTGTGTTGCCTCGGGCTGGGGGGTCACAGATGAGCACTGCAATCGGTTCCCAGCCTAAAGAAAGATGCTTAATCTTTAAGGAGATGCCAACGTTGGGAGGGGGAGAGAAGTTGCACCTTTATCTCAAGGGCCTTTGCTCTTGCCATAGAGAATCTCTAAAGCAGATATACAATGCATGCTCAACGGCCTCGGTCAGGCCCTTTTGGAAAGACAAGGTCAGGCCGAATTAGGTTTACACAAAATGGCTTCCTCATATACTCCAATATATCCTATTACTTGCCATTTTTATTTGTCCCTAGAAAACTCTGTTCACCCTCCCTCAGGCTTGCCATGTCCCTCCAGGGTCCCTTGTTAGCGGAGCCTAACTTAAGGCAGCTGAACAAGAAGAAATAAAGTCTGAGGGTCCAACTGCAGTGTCACAAAATAGGAAAAGGGGCGTGGGCTTTCAGCTGAGAGGCAATAAACTAGTAAGTGGCATAGTGTCTACAGCTACAACTCCTAAGATCATCTCCAATGAAGCTCATTTGTCGCGGTAGAGAAAGCAGCCACAGTGAGGAGGGAAAGGGGGAAAGTTTGCATATTTAGGTCACAGTGGAAGGCCAGTGAATGAAGACAAGAACTCTCCTCATTCCCTGACATGTGACTGAAGAGGCAGCAAAGCAGGACATATAGGGCTCTGGCCCCTTCCTCCTCCGGACTCACATACTGCTCTTGAGGATTCAGCATTTCAAAGTTGCAGGATAAGCACGTGATGCCCAGATGGCCTGTAAATATGAGCAGAGTCCTATGACAGCGTGTTATTCGTTTCCTCTATCCTATGATTTAGTTCTAGTTCATCACAGAACTTTTTTTTTTTTTTTAACAGCGCGCAGATTTTCTCAACGTGCAAATTCCATTATAAGCAAGTTTAAAAAATGGCATTGGCATCATTGGCATTTTATTTCCCTCACGTACCATTTTCATTGCTATTCCAACATCATTTCAACTACTTATGAAAATATAACCAAGCCTTTGACCCTAAAATTAACCAGCAAAAGAAACACTGGCAAATTCATGGCACTTTGCAAATGTTCTGGCTTGTTTAGCTCATATTATCATGTCAAGAAGCCTATAGCATTTTCAAGCTTTTTTCCCCTTGGGGTTCAAGTCAGTAACTACTTACAGAGACTGTAATAATTTTAAGCAATTACAATAAGGTGAAAGAGCATCCATAACTCAGTTTAGAATATAGAGTTTAGAAAGATTAGTCTTCCCTTTCCACCTAATGTACCCGTCAAAGATATCCTGCTTTTATTAGATTTACACATGTAAAAATGTGTTCACACATGTATATACCCACTATCACTCCCATGCTGATGCTCATATGTTTGTTATCAAATGCTTAATTATTCAAGTACTGAACTCACAATGTATCTTATTAGAGAAGACAGAAACCCAAGCCACAGCAACTTAAAAAAAAATTGCATGTATTAGCACCACAATTATGAAGCACACACATGTATGCTAATCCTATGGACTCAGATGATGCAGCCAGCATTTTTTTCATCTCTCAGCTCTACCATTTTGTGTATGTTGGTTTCATTCTCTTGAAGACAAGCTTTCTCCATTTGGTCGTAGTAAGTTAATGGGGAGGGCAAGAAATGTGAGATGTGGAGGTGTAGCTACAAAGATCTTCAAAATTATACTGGTCTCAGTAACTCCAAGGTAAAGAGAATCTCTCATCCTGCATCTATATAGAAAACATCAAGGTCTGACTCTGATTGGCCCAGTTAAGATTAAATATGGCCAGCCTCGAGCAAATTGCTGTGTCCAGGGCAAAGAGATACTATGATGGGCCAAGTCTCAAGTATATTCCCTTCCCTGACCAGGGCAATGGAGTACTGAATTGGCCTCCACCTGGGAACTGGTGGATGGAGGAAGAAATGAGACATTTTACCAGAAAAAGAGGTGAGGGGATTCCAGTCCAATGGAATAACCAATGTTCACTGTGGGTGCCCTCACCACTACCTGGAAGTGTGAAACCAACTAATTCAGTCAGCTATCATGGAATAGCCTTCTTCAAACTGTTTGTTGGAGAGAATCATAGCATTTCATGAAACTAAAAGATTGGTCCCACAGCATCCTGGTGCATCTGCTTGTTTGTACAGTGTCTAACAAAGAGCAACTAAGTGGAAGGATGACTGGAACCCAAGAGACAAAGATACCGGGGTCTCAGAAGATTCAACTATAAAATGTCTAAGAGATCTATTAGCTAAGCAAAGTGCACCTACCTTCCACTTCATTTACTATATCCCTTGACTAATAATTTCTCTATGATAAGAAAGAAGCTTTATGAGTCAGGACTCTGAGACTTGCAAGTGATAGAAAGTCAAGTCAAATCAACCTAAGCAAAAAAGAAACATCTTTTTCCATGTACCTAAAAGTTCAGATACATATATTGATCCAGGTGCTTAAATGACATTGTAACTCTTTGTCCCGTCTCTTCAAATCTTGGCTCTGCTTTCCTCTGCATTGGCTTCACATTCAGGCCAGTTCTTTCCTCACAGTTGGCAAAATTGGCACAGGATGCTCAAGGTTTACATGGCCTTAGAGCTTGCAATCCTTAAGGAAAAGGGAGCATATTTCTCAAGAGCAGAAAAGTCCTGACAAGAATTCTAATTTTCCCAATCACCAAAGATTGAGTGACATGTTCTATCTTAAACCAATCATACAGACCAAGCACAAATTTGGACATTTTCAACCTGGGCCCACTGGAGTCCACATAGAACAGGTTCCTCACAGGAAAAAGGGGTTCTGTTAGTGGAAAGAAAGGATGTGATGGGCTACCACAATTCAGTGCTAAGGAAAGGCAATTTGCACTGAGTTTTGTAACCCAGTGTTGTAGGCACATTACTCCATGGTTCGAAAGAAATATACTTTCTCAAGACGAATTTGAACTAGATATTTTGACATAGTTATTCTGACAAAGGTTCCATTTTGGAATGAGTGAACCTCAGAATAAAGGAGGCATTCTGTTTCATATACAATTTGGTAACAATTTAAAAACTAAAATTGTCAATTTTAGGCCATGTTCAGATGTCTCTGCTATATCAATGGACGGATCGTAAGAGCAACATGCAAACATGACATAATATCAAGTTTAAATTCTAGAGCTGTGACGTTCCTTTATGACGTCTGCTCCACATGTTGCTTTCTAGCATCTATCTGGATAGCAAGGACCAGAAGAGAACTCAAATCTTCAGCAAGAAGGGACAACCTAATGGCTTTTGGACAAAATCAAATATGTTTACCATGGCACTGTATCTGAGGGACTGTTTGATAATTGCTGCTTAATTTTCGTGTTGATGAGGGTATGGACTCAGTACTTCTCCCAGTGCATATCCTCTAAGAGTATATCATCAACACAAAGCAATATTTTTAGTGTCTCAAGATCTCTGGCTTATGTTGGATAATATCTTTACACTTCTACCTATAATAACTATTTAATGGAATAAGGTATTTTATGGTTATATAAAGATATTTTATAGACATCTAGTATATAAACATGTCTAAAAACATATTCATAATATACAAAGAGGAAGGCTTACCCTAGACCTATGCAAAATGAGGATTGATTTTAGTTCTGGTGACAAAGACTTGAAATATTAGTACTTCACATAAAAAAAGTTTATTTTTATGTCTAGTAATAATCCTGAAGGTAGACAGAGCAAGATTTATGTGGAGGTGACCTAGTAGCGTGGATCTAAGCTTCTCGCCAGTGGTTCCACTCTCAAGTTCAGAACCAAGATGGCTAGAGCTGTAGCCATCACATTCATCCTAACCAGGTGGATGGAGGAAAAAAATACAGACAGGTAGTCCTCTGCCTTTTAAAGGGACTTCTTAGAACACACACACAGTTCTGCTTACGTCTCGTTTGCCAACTCTAAGCTCCACAGCCATACTTAATTACAAAGGAAAAGGGTAAATACTATCTTTTAGATAGGTGGCAAGGTGACCAGTGAAATCTGAGCTCTTGAGTAATGGATATTGGATACTGAAAAGCAACTATAATCCCTGCCATAATCTACTTACCATTTTTTCCAGGGACATAGGAATTAAGCATTAGGCATGTTTCTAAATATGTCTGCTACAATTATGAGACTGAGAAGAACCCATAAAAGAAGAAATTATCGCCTATTTTTTCTATAATTGAAACTTGTTAATTTACATTTTTCCATTATATTCCAAATACTGACATTGAAGTCAATGAACTCATTAGAAATTATTATATAAATACCAAAATATCCTACAAAAAAATTAAAGTTACTTTTTCAAGGGCAGTTTGCTCTTTATTTTGACAAATGTCATCTAGTGGTAGATTTTTCTGACATAACTTCACCATATAATTGTGAAACACTTGAAAGCGCCACAATAAAGTGGCACTAAGTTCTTCAAATCTACAAGAAGAAAATCATTTAATTCAACTATTTGAAATAACTGTAAGCTTTGTTCATTTATGTGACCTTTCTAAGTGTAAATTTCTTTGCTAGCAATTCTGTTAGCTGTAGGCTTCCAAAAAACAAAAGACTGTACTAGAATTGTTTTTTCCCCCCAAAGACTTAACTAGAATTTCTAAGCCAATGAAGAATGGTATCATTATAGATATGACAGAGCTGACCCTCTCACAGCGGGGCACGCAAATTTGCATTTTCTTCAACCACCTCTCATCCAAATGACCAATAATGCACATTCTTAGTACAGCTAACTAGACTTATAGTCAAGGGCTTGAATATAGCTAAATATTTTTTATGACTTTTTCTTCATTAAAATTATGCTCTAACAACAAGTATTTCCCAGCTGAGGGTTAGGAGTCAGAGGTCCTTCTTAAAAAATTTTAGGAGTAATGACATAATCCAAGATAATGTTTTACCCACATTCATGATCCTGATAGCACCATTTAAAATACAGCAACAATAACAAAATCAAAAACCTTCCAATGAGACTACTGGAAAATTTATAAAATAAACAATACAGCAGTATAATGGGATGTAATACAACCATAACAATCATGTTTTCAAGGATTTTAATGACAGCAGGACATTCTTACTATGTAAGGTTTTATAATCTTTATTATTTTTCTGCTTCTGGAAAAAGTTATATATAAAGCATTTGGAAGATACGAAAAAATAGAGAAAATAAGTATCACCTGCAATTCCTCTACTTAGAAATCAGCATGAGAGAGAGAAGATAGCCAGCTAGAACTCCATGTCTCTCACCTGAGATTTCTGAAGATAGCAGAGATTCTGCACCGTAGTCACATGCTTTGAGGAAACCGGGCTCTTTTTACGTTGCTCCATTGTGTGCAACTGTGCTTCTGAAAGCCAGACCAAGAGTATGCAGATACACATACATGCACACACAGATCGTATTGTGCATACTTAACTTATATCTTGTTTCATTAATACGTAAGATTTGTATTTATATTAATAAATTAATATATTAAATTATATTAATCTATTTATATTAATATTTCCTCAGAGCTTTAACTATTGTTTAAAAATAGGTTTCCACAACTACATGGTAGTCTCTTAGATAAATAAAACAATTGATTAACTAATGCCTTACTAGGGTTACCTTAATTTTGTTTTTCATTAATTTGTTTTTATATAATGCTGTGATGTATAACTCGCACATAAATACTTGTGAGAAGTAGTTATTTTAGAATAAATTCCCATAAATGGACAAATGTGAACATATTGAGCCTCTTGACATATATATATAAAATTGCTGTCCAAGGAAAGTACACCAATGTATATTTCCAAAAGAAGTGGGTTGTTACCTGAAATACTACATGAAGAGGATGGTGTACAAAAGTATATATAGAGAATGAAACTAAACACATGCTTATAATTTATATTTTAGTATTCCTATACATCATGAGTAAAGAAAAAGACTAGAAGGAAATATATGAAAATGTCAACGGTGGTTATCTTTAAATGGTGGGATTGTAGGTAAGATTTTTTATGCCTGTATTTTTGTATTTTTTCAAATTCTCTAAATTGATCATATATTACTCTGATGAAAAGAAAAATGTTTGCTTAAAAACCCACTGTAATTTAACAATACATACAATATTTCATTTTTGGTAACTTCTATTACATTTTTCAATTTATGTTTAGTTAATAATAATGCTCTCATTTATATAAACTTAATACAGTGAAATTTAGAAAAACTCTTGATAATTCACAATATTTCTACATCATTGAGGTCTCTAAATCAATATCTGAAAGTGAACTGTTCCATGAGTATAATTTATTAACCAGAAGTATACTAAATAATTAATAGATCTTTGAAAATTTTTCAAAAAGAATTTACTGAAAAAAATCATTGCATTTATAGTGTCTTTTCTATATCCTTTCTGGTTTTTAATGATTATTTGGTAATTACAGTTATCATCATTGTAGTGAGGTCCCTAACATACATCAGAAAATTTTTTAAAAAATAGAAAACCCCACAAATTCAGCCTGGAGAAGGGCAATTAGGAAGAACTTGAAAAAAATGAATATATAAAAAGTGCAATTGCATTTTGCATTTATCATCAGTGACATTGTCATTGTCATCATTAATCTGTCTCTGTTCATTACAAGCACTTCATTATAGTTAATGATCCATTTCTCATTCAACTCTACTCTGCCTCTATGTCTTCCTTTATTAAGCTAGTACTAAGTGAACTCTTCATGAAACTTAATTCCTCATCATAAATATCTATTTTCTCCTGTATTTTCTTAATCTTCTGTACCTATGATTCTAATTTCTATTCAACAAGAAATTAGCTATGAAGCATTCGTATTTACTGTCTCTTTGATTGTCTTTTTCTTTTTTTAAGAAGTTACAATTCACATTTCTTCACCCTCTTGCGTTTGCTTGTTTGCTTTCTCTCTGTTACTAGGAACACAGACATTATTTTCCCACTATTGGTTAGTCTGTTTCTCTTTATCATCCATGATGAGTTCTATACACTCTGATGAATATGGAGAGCTTCAGTGGATGACCAGAAAATATATATTACTTTTTTAAAGTGTTGCATTTTCCTAGATGATTCTAAGGGATGATTAACAATTTTTTGGTGAATTATTTTACTTACGGTTCTAGTAAGGTAGATATTGAACTAAATAAAATGTACATATTTAAAGTGTACAATGTGGTAAGTTTTCACATGAAAACATACCTATGAAGCTATTACCCAGTCAAAATAGTGAGTATATCCATCACCCTCAAAAATCCCTCATGCCTCTTCCCACTCACCCCTTTGTCCCCAGGCAGCCACCAATCTCCTTTTTCCATTATAGATTAACATGTGTTTTTCTGGAATTTTACATAAATGGAAACATATAGCATGTACTCTTTTTATCTAGCTTCTTTCACTAGGTATTATTATTTTTAGATCCATACATATTGTAGCATCTATCAATAGTAATTTCCTTGTTATTGCTGAGTAGTGTTCAATTATGTGGATATAGTATAATTTGTTTATGCATTCACTGGTTGGTGGACATATAGGTTATTTACAGTTTTGTGTTATTACAAATATAGTTGCACTAGATCCATGTATAAGTCTTTAAATGGACATATACTTTCATTTCTCTTGGATAAATACCTAGGACTGAATGGCTGGATCATATGGTAGTGTACGCTTAACCTCGATATAACTCTAAAAGCATGATGCATAAAATGACAAAATGATTAAATCAACTTCAACAAAATGTAAAATTTCTCCTTTTCAAAAAAAATATCTGTTCTTCAAAAGAGCTAGTTAAGAGAGTAAAAAGAAAAGCCACAGACTGGGAGAAAATATTTTCAAATCATCTATCTGATGAAAGACATATCAAATATATGAAGAACTCTTAAAATCAAATTTAAAAAAACTGCCAATTTTGAAAAAATGTACAAAAGTTTTGAACATATACTTCAAAGAATAGATACAGGTGGCAAATAAGCACATGAACAGACACTTAACGTCATTGGTCATGAGGGAACTGTCAACTAAAACACCAGTTTGATACCACTGCACCCTATTAGGATAATTAAAATTTAAAAAAACAAGCTGACAATACCAAGTGTTGGTGAGGATGTGTAGCAACTGTAATTCTCACACTGCAGGTGGAAATATAAATTCGTCAATCTTTGTAATTTCAAAATACACTTGAATTAATCAAATATTAAAACTTGTTTTGAAGAAGGTATCTGCATTTCTAGAAACAAAAATTTTAAACAAAATCATAATGTTATTAGGTAAATTCATCCTAAAAGTCTAACCTGTCTCTTGTCTCTCACTTTTAGACTTAGACCAGACATAGATTTTTTATTTTTACTTCAATTCCTATCCCTGTCAGGCACTTCTTAGCTCACATGGCTACTTCTTTGTCTCTACTCATAAAACTTAGTAAAATGCAAAGTTCGTTATAAAGAAGTGAAGACTCTAAAAAAACAAAGCAAAAATCTAAACGCAGCCAATGACCTTGATCAGGAAAGACCTTCCATCTACTGCCTCCTCCTCAAAATGAGGAACTCAACACTGTCTGTTTTCCTATCCCTAAATCTGACACAAATTCTATTTGAATAAGCCTTAAAATTATAATTCTGATTCTAGTTGCAAACCAAAAGAAATCACTTTAAATTTTAAAAGCCTTTTTATGGGGGGGGGGGAGGGCATCAACTAAATGACAGGTCCTGTGATAGTCTCTGGATACGCAGATGAATAAGATCATGCTTCTGCCCTTGAGCAGCTCCAAGTCAGCAGGTTTATGATTTTGTCTTGGCTTCTGATGATTTATCCAAGGAGATCCTTTCATTAGGAAGCTTTATGTCTCCTAAAGCCTGATTGTGGCAACTGAGCTGCCAAGTTCCTGTCGCCAATTATCTATTACCATGCAGTTTTAAGGGGTGCACAAGTATTCTTTCTCTCAAAATATCACATAGCCCTTCAAAACAATTTTTTGTCTCTTCTACTTACAGTCCCTCTGTATGATTTCTCTAAAACAGAAACTCCAGGAAAACTCAACTTGAATTTTCTATTCTTCCCCTTTTTTCCACTAATCCAAGTTGGATCCAGGGTTGCTAAAGCCACCAATGACCTTCTGTCTGACTAATTTGTCAGTCTTTACACTTTTGGACAGCTCCAAAGCATTTCCCTGCCTGACCACTCCATCCCTCCTTAAAGGTTGGCTTCCAGGATTATAGCCCTATTCTCGTTCTCCTTCTAACTCTCTGATCATTGCTTTCCCCTCTTTCACCAGATTTTCACTTCCTGTTCTAACATGCCAGATTTTCCCAGATTTAAATCCTTGTCTTTCTCTTTTTTCCCCCCATAAACTCTTCCTGAGCAATTTTATCCATATTCATGTTTGTAACTATAGCCTTTGAAGTTAAGGATTTCTGAGTCTATGTCCTATAGCTACTATTTACGGAATGCCTACTATGTGCCCATTATGCTAGGGACTTTGCATAAATTATCTTATTTAATTCTCCACACCCCAGCTTATTTTATAATCCATATGGCCAGGAAATAAGCTCATGCCAATACATTTCAGTATCCAGCAAAACCTGTTTTCACTTAAACTAAGGTTTAAAAGAAAAATCTTAAACTCCACTCTACAAAAGTCATTTTGACAACTATTATCTTTAAAGAAAGTTTAGGCAATACTGAAATCATTTAGGAGGACTCAAGTACTCACCCCTAATATACAATGCATGAAAACTTTCCCTTGAAGAGAATCTAAACGCTCAAATCCTTCTTTTTATCTGATGGAAAGGATGTAAAACTAGAAGCAGACAGAGGCACTGGACCCACAGGATTATTGTAATCTCCAAAAAGTGTATAAATATGTAGCTTTTTCATAATTTGTTTTCTTCAGAAAATTCCATTTTCATGGATCACTTTGTGAGACCACCGTTGCTCAGACAAGAGTCTGGGAGACAGTGAATGTCAATAATTTGAAAACATGTCAACTGACTTCTGTTTCACAGCCTACTGCCATCCATCCTAAAATCAGTTTACTACATATGTCCCACATATGTCCAACATGATTTCTCTCCATTCTCATTGCCAATAAAAGAATTCCTTTTCTCATCATCTCTCACCTGAACAATTTGTATGACCTCTTAACTGCCTCCAGTCTCATCCTGCTGCAATCCTTCCTCCACATTTTGCCAATGAGATCTTTCTAAAATGCACATTTGACCACTTGGAATCAAACTGATTCATCTCCCCATGCCACATCCTTCTGCCACTGGCCAGCTTTCAACGCAAAACTTTCAATCAATAGCTTCTGTGTCTCTGATGGACTTTTTAAAAATTCCTATACAATAGTGACCATGAACTTAATTTTAGTATATTTTTAATTTATTTGTGCATTTAAAAAATGCTATAAAGGATTTAAAGAAATGAAATTAAAGTTTCCACACCTAGAAATCAATGGTCTGTTATCTAGAGTTGATCTCCAGTAGGGACTATTGGGGAATCACATTGCAGCCTTGCATCTCCAAAACTCAACTTATTTGCCATCTGAAAGAAGATCTATCTCTTATGAATAAACTCATAATCAGGTCATGGAGACAAAACTCATAAACCTGTATGCCAGTTTCTTATAAGAGGAATTCAGATTCTCAAGGTGCCTAGAAATACTGTCAGTTAACTCATTTTACCCATGTAATACGTAAAAGATCAAAATTTTATTCAGAAAATTACTTGCTAAGGACACGCAAAGAAATTCACCTTAGAAAAATACATATGCCAATAAATATTTAAAATATTTTCAACATTATTACTAAAAATGAATGCACCCTGGGAAACCATTCCCTACTCCACAAATAAGCTCGTAAGAACCCTATTACCCAAACCTGATATTATAAGAAAAGATAATCTTATAAGAAAATATTAGCAAAAGAATCTACCAATGAATAAAAAGGACAATACATCATGACCATGTGGGATTTATCCTAGGAATACATATTCAGCTAATACTTGAAAATTAAGCAATGTAATTCACCATACTAACAACAACAAAATCACATTATCTTTTCCATAAATGCAGAAAAAGCGTTTAACAAAATTCAATACCTACCCTTTTGTGATTAAAAAAACAACATGGCAAAGTACAGATAGAAGAGAACTGCCTCTATTTGATAAAGGGCATCTACGTAAAATCCTCCTGTTGACGTTATACTTAATAGTGACATATTGAGCATAAGACCTTTCTCCTAAAAACAAGAATAAGACAAAGATGTCCAAAGACATCGCCACTTCCATTCAACATTTTAATAGAGGTCTTAACCAATGCAATAAGATAAGGAAAATAAATAGCAAGTATACATATTTGAAAGGAATAAATAAAACTAAATTTATTTGCAGACATTATCATTGTGCTTATACAAAGCCCTAATGAATCTACCAAAAAAAAGCTACTAAATCTAATAAGTGAATACATCAGGGATTCAGAACACAAGATCAATAAAAAAAATCAACTGTTTTTCTCTATATGAGCAATAAATAACTAGAAAATAAAATTTTTATAACGATACGTTTTAATAGCATAATATATCTAGAAATAAACTTAATGAAAAACATGCAAGACTTCCACAGTGAACACTGCAAAATATTACTGAGAAGAACTGAACAAGATCCAAAAGATGAAGAAATTTACCATGCTAACGGATAAGAAGACAATATTGTAAATAAATTAATTTGATCTACAGATTCAATGCTCTACCAATCAAAATCCCAGAAATCTTTCTGGCAGGAATTGAAAGCCAATGCTAAAATATACATGGAAATGTAAAGGAACTAAAACAGCCAAAACAAATCTGCTTAAAAACAACAAAATTGGATGACTTACACTACCTGACTAGAAAACTAATTACAAAACCATAGTAATAAAGATAGTGTGCTATTAGCAGAAAGCCAAACAAATGAATCAGTTAAACAGAGTAGTCTAGAAATAAATCCACACTGTTTTTCACAAATTCACAGCGAAATTCAATGGGTATTGGAGAATATTTTCATCAAATGGTTCAGTATTACCCTAATATTCATGTGGGGAAAAAAATGAAATTTGACCAATAGCTCAAACCATATACAAAAATTGTCAAGATGATTTCAGCTAAACATAAAAGCTATAACTATAAAGATTCTAAAAGAAAACATGGGAGAATGTAGACAAAAATACTTAGCAACTTGTGATTAGGGGACAGCTCACTTAGAAGGAAAAATCACTAACCATTAAAAAAAAATTTAGGGCCAGTGCCGGAGTGATTAACTTTGTGCACTCCGCTTCAGCAGCCCAGGGTTTGTGGGTTCAGATCCAGGGTGCAGACCTATACACTGCTCATTGACCCATGCTGTGGCAGCATCCCACATACAAAAAATAGAAGACGATTGGCACAGATGTTAGCTCAGGGCCAATCTTCCTCACCAACAATTTAAGTCCTGGATATTTACCCAAAAGAAATATATCTACAAGAAGACTTGTCAAATATGTTTATAGCTACTCTCTCAATAATAGCAAAATTTTTTAAACAACTCAAATATCAACAGGATAATAATCAACTGGGATATATTTATACAATGTAACATTACTCTGCAATAAAAAACTGACACACACACGCAACAAATGCACGATCTCAAAAATACTGTTTTGAGCCAAAGAAGCCTCATACAAAAGAGTACATATTGTATGATGCCATTTATATGACCTTTACAAATTTGCAAAACTAATATATGTAGAGAGAAATCAGACTATTGATTATCTCTGGGGAGCCGGGCATTGACTGGAAAAGGACACACAAGACCTTCGTAGGGTGAGGACAACATTTTATGTACTGATAGGAGTGTGGCTTGCACACCTAAATATATTTGCCAAAACTCATGGAAGGGTACACTGAAAATCTGTACATTTTACCAAATGCACCTATGCCTCAATTTATTAAAACTACATTGAGATACAACTTTTCACCTGTCAGTTTTTCAAAATATCTACATTTTGACAACACAGTCTGCTGATTTAGCTGTGGAGAAATAGGCACTCTCACACATTTTGATGAGACTGCAAAATGATACAACTCCTAGCAGATGCAGCAAATGTGACGTTACCTAGTCAGAGTAGGATGTATGTGCTTTTTGAGCCAGCGATTTCTCTCCTGGGATTTATAACAAAGATTCACAAACAAAGATATGAAAATATTTATATTCAACTCTACTTATTGCAGCATTGTTTGTAATAGCAGAAGAATAAAAGTGCTAAAATATTCATCAACAGGGAACTAGTTTAATAAATCAGCCTGCAACCAAGCAATGGAGCTTTCTGCAGCTGTAAAAAATGAACACAGATATCTTTACACACTGTTATGGGGATATAATTTTTAAGTGCAAAAAAGCAAGTTGGAAAAAAGTACATACGGAATGCTAACATTTATCTAAGAAGAGGAAATGATTATGGATGGATAGGCAGATCAGTCACTTGGTCAATACACAGAAGGAACAGGTAGTTTACATAAAAGAGCAATGGAAAGATAGGACGTATTTTTTTTAAGTGATTACCTATAAAGGAACAGAGTAGAAAAGGTGGGCATAGAGTAGGATTTCCCTGAATGCATCTTTGTCTATAGAATTTTATTTTGGAACACTATAAAGAATGCATGCAATCATGAAAGAAAATTAAACAAAATCTATTTTTTAAAAAGTTCCTAAAGAGCAATGGTAAAATAAAACAAATGAGTCTAACTCTAACCATTTGGTGGGATAACCACATAGAGAAAATATCAAGTGACATTAAAACACAACAGGTTGACTAAACATCCCTAGTGAGATGTAGCCTTAGGACAAAAAAAATCGCAAAAATACATAAATGGCTCCGAAGAAATCATATTATTGATGATGGTATTAGTATTGTTATCATGAAACAGTTGTTACTGTATTCAGAATAAAGTAAATGAGTAATTATGCTGATATTATTGAGAACTGGCAATTTTTAGCATGGAAGAAAAGAGATACAGATGATAAGATTGATGAGTTTAAGTTGAAACCCTGTTATACCACATTCAAATTGAAAGTATCAGTAAGAACTCATAATAAATTACCTCATAAAAAAAGGAATTGGTATTTCCAAATTTTGTCTACCAGTAAGACCAAGGAGCAATGATCAACCCACTATCAATGAAGATCTCTGGCAATAATATTGCAGTTTCTAAATAATACGTACCACAAAAGAGCCATTGCTCCTTGGGAAAATGACTGATTCCAGATCTGGAGCATGAAATACACAAGACGATCCTGTAACAAATTGTTATAACAAAACATGAGGAAAAAGGACTTGGTCAACTTAAAAAGACTATCACTGGCCAAGAAGGGACAATTATATGTTGTTATCCATAAGTTTGTTATTATAATAATTATTATTCTTCCTTAGGCACTACTGGAGAATGCTAGTGAACTTAGAAAATTACTTAGAAGATAATGCTAGTGAGCATTATTTTGAAAAATGGAATATAAAGGTCGGGGGGGGGACCACATTTACCCTTCCTCTCCGGCACAAATTGATCCTAAAGTTTATCAACTAGTTAGTGAGGAAACACTTCTTTTTATGGAAGCATCTAGTTAAAAATTGAAGAATGAATAATAGAATTTTAAAATTACCATTTTGCTATTCCTAAGTAACTAATGAATGTGGGCAAAGATCATCAGTGGCTGATAACATCACTGAAAAAAAGTCACCAGATATTACATACCTAATGAAAGCACACAACATCACCAGTGAGGTATTCTTTAAAAAAAGAGAGAACCTAAATCTGATCATGCACCTAGCACTAACAATAGGCATTAGTGGGAACAGAGGAACATACTGAACAATAATGAGGGTATAAAAATTTAAATACAGACTCTACAAGTCAAATGACCCAGTTTCTTCCACAAATAAATTATATTAAGAAAAAAGAAATGGAGAGAGAATTTATAAAACTAAGAATCAAGTCAACCAATTGCAATATATAGACCTCATTTGGATCCTGATTTGAACAATCAATTTGGAGAAAAATGAGAAAAACTTCATCATTTACATTTGATGATACTAAAAATTTAAGGTATTGGAGCTATATTAAAAATAGGCCTCATTGTTTTAGAAATATACACTAAAATGTTTATAGATGAACTTAAGTGATGGCTGGGATTTTCTTCAAAATTATCTGAGCAGGACATTGTGAATATAGAGAAAACAAGATTGCACATGAGCTGGTAATTTGTGAAATGAGTGATGAGTACACAAGGACTCATTTTGCTATTCTCTCCTCTTTATTCCTTAAAAAACAGAGTTTGAGAATCTCTAATATTTTTTACTCATTAAATCTGTTTCTTCTCTTTGAAAAGCCAACTTAAAAAAACAGGAATTTGCAAGGAAGAGTTGGGCATTCCCAAAACTGAACACAACATGTGTGAAAGGCTACAGATCTGCAACAGGATGAGGTGGAAGGAGAGCAGCTCACATCTGGCTGGATGGAGAAGACAGGAGAAGAACAGAAGAAAAGTTTGGTAAGATAACAGGCGGTATACATCATCATGATGAGTCATTGTGTGAATGTATTAGGATTTTATTCTGTAGCTGTAGCTGCGTACTATCCAACAGAAATAAAATACAAGCCACTTGTATAATTTTAAGTTTTATAGTAGCTGTATTAAACAGTAAAATTAATTTTAATACATTTTGTTAAACACATAAGTCTAAAATATTACCAAATATGTAATCAACATAAAAATTGAGATATTGTGCTATTTTGCTGTACTAAATTTTCACAATCCAATGGGTATTTCATATTTACAGCACATCTCAGTTCATACTATTTCAAATGCTCTGTAGCCACATGGGGTTTGTGACGATCATATTGGACAGTGTAGCTGTGATCCTTATGATATTAAAATTTCAGAATTCTTCTGCTCTCCATTCTCTCAGCCACCAGATCTACTCCCGATGACTTTAACTATCATGACTCCCAATCCCAATATCTAGCCCTATTCGATCTCCTGAACTCCAAGACTATATATCCAGCTGTCTACTGTGCCTTGATATCTAATATTTACCTCTAAACTATGTCCCAAACTAAGTTCATTATCTGCCTCCTTCGCTTCTACATCTCAATATCGTTATTGTTATCTTGCTTCCTCTGCCTCTGTTCAGTCCCTTTTCCTCACTTAATTGGCTAAAAGATTCTAATAATTCTACTTCAAAACCTCTCAAATGGTCTATAACTCCTGCAATCCAACTGTACCTAAATGATTGACACCACCCATATGATTCTTCATTTTTCCTCCCTGCTATCATTTGGTCTGCATTTCAAAACATCCTCCATTATCTCAGAAGAATGTCTTCATGAATTAAAAAAAAACAAAAACTGATAATAAAAATGAAACTTTTCTCCTTAAACATTCTCCCTGTGGTCTACAGGGTAAAAATGAAAGACAAATATTGTTTCATGAAGAAGTTATCAACACCCTCAAATGACATAATTGCTCCTTTAATACATGGATTTTGCCCTATTTATTAAGAAGGAAGAAAGAAAATAATTTTTATCTACAATACTAACTAGAACATAGTTGCACTAGAAAAAATGTGGTGAAAAAGTTGCAGTATTGTTAACAAAGTCAGCCCTAACGATCGAGTGGTTAAGATTCATCGCTCTCACTGCCATGGCCCAGGTTCGTTTCCTGGTCAGGGAACCAAACCACCTGTCAGTCAGTTGTCATACTGTGGCAACTGCATGTTGCTATGATGCTGAAAGCTATGCCACTGGTATTTCAAATACCAGCAGGGTCACCCACGGTGGACAGGTTTCAGTGGAGCTTCCAGACTAAGACGGACTAGGAAGGACCCAGCCACCCACTTCCAAAAGAATTGGCCATGAAAACTCTATGAGTAGCAGCAGAGCATTGTCTGATACAGTGCAGACAATATAGTGCAGGTGAGAGGATGGCGCAAAAAGACTGAGCAGGGTTCTGCTCTGCTGTACACAGGGCTGCTAGGAGTCAGAATCTACTCGATGGACCTAACAACAACAATTGTTAACAAAAGCTGAAATATAAGTGTAAATTCACCAGCTCCGTAAAAATTAAACCATCTACTCCCCTCATAAGAGAGGGTTTTAAGCAATAACTCCCACTCTCCTCCATTATTATTCCCAGAAAATTGGTTGAGTCTAATCTTACGACTTAGTATATCAGCAAATAAAGAACATACATCTGCCCCAGCGACAGGAGTGGCTCCTGATGGTGAATGCGATCGTTAGGTAAACAGACTTGAATGGGCAGCTCTGGGTGAATTACTGGCACACGGGGAGGAAGGGCAGGATTTATGCCTAGCATGCACAGCTGGAAGTTGAGTAGGCACAAGGGCTCTAATATATAACAGAAAAGACTGCCTTATTCTGTTTCATTGAGACTGCAAGCTGAGATACATTATTTGACACAGCTATGCAGAGCCAAATCATTCATCAAGCTGTTTAAAGCTCAGCATACCACGTGTCCACAAACCAGATTCATTTAAAAAAATAAAGTAAAAGTTTCCTCAGCCCCGTGACAAAAGGAAAGCTAGTTCCTTTAGAGAGAGCAAAAGTTACGACATCCTTTGCCAACAGAATATGCCACAATACCTGCAAGAATAGATGACAAAAAGGACAAAGAAATTAAAGCATGTCATTCAGCTTGTCTGGATGATGGTGAAAGACAAGTAAAAAGAGGTCATCTAATATAGCACAAACTGAAAAAGCGTATTTTCTAGCAGTTTCAAATTTTAGAATACATTTTCAGACCTACAATTTCACCTTAACATTTATACCTTCATTATTAATCTCCAAAGTCTTGCTGTATATGGTTACTGGACACAACAGAAGTAGGTAAAATAGAACTCATCTTCAAAATATTTTACCCCTATCTAGCTAAAGCCTTTTTGCAGCAGCAGCAATATTATCTTTAAACATTTTTCTTCTTTTGAACCTTAACTGCTATGGAATTCTGGGGACAGAGTTATTTTTAATTCTAGTGACAGACTCCTCCTCCCAGCTGAACTCAGAAAAAAAAAATGTGAACAGTTTTGTGAAAGTCTGTCAAATAAAATTCAAAAAAGAAAGACTGGGGCTAATCTGGTTCATTCAAGCATACTTTTTCTTTTCTTGGAGTCCATCAACAAACATCTTTTACACAAGTCATGAGTTCTTGCAATAAGTGACAACTGGTTGGGGGAAGCATTATTGGGAATCCTCAGCTGAACTCTGGGAGAAGGCTGCATTACATGCAGTGACTGAGGAAGAAGGCTGGGATTTTAGTATTAAATAGAACAGTCACTCTAGAGTGAGGATTAAAGACATTGAGAATACAGATCCAGAGGTTAACATCCCCTTTATTATGGCACGGGAGTTAAAATAATTAAATCTAAATGTGTCAACCTAGATAAATGTCAAAAGCATGATGTTTAGTGAAAAAATCAAGATAAACACCGATATGTAAAAGCATGATTACATTTACATAAATGTTTAAAGATACACAGAGCAACACAGTATACTTTTATGGATTCATTATATATAGCAAAAGTGCAAATACTCAGCTGAAACTGAGAATGATCTGGAACTCCCAGAAAAAGTTTACTTGGTGGGGCCAGGGAAGGCAAAATGTTAATTAAAATTTTCACTGTGCTATGAAGGGAGTCAGAATCGACTGAGGGCACTAACAACAATTGAAGGGAGAGGAAGGAAGAGATAAAGAGGGAGGAAGGGAGAAAGTGAGAGAAATTCAGGGAGATTGGGTTCTGAGAGTCAGAATAGGGATTGGCTGTGTAGAATGTACTAAGACTCTAAGCCTGTGTAGACTGAATATAGGATCAAGTTTAACAGGTTCAATTAACCACAACAAAATAAAGGCTCTTGTTTCTCCCTCAATCCCATGAAGACTAAATAGCTGGGAATATAACCATTGAACTCATAAAGTAATGATGAATTCTGATTCATACTCATTTTGTATACTTGACTAAGCCAACATTAAGCTTCCTTTGTTGTAGACTATATTATTCCATTGTTCATGTTGATGGACACAGGACTATGGGTACCCACATTCCTTAAACTCTGTAGTGGTAACATCTGCTTATCATTCCTTTTGGGAAAATATATGGCTGTACTTCAGATATCCCTTATATTTGACCTCAGAAAAGGTGGTACTTTACCAGAATGGTTATGGCTAGACAAAGTGGTTGACATGGTGTCTGTCCTTGTAGTTGACAGTAGAGACCAGGCAAATGGTGAATCAACTATTATTAAATACCAATTGGACACAAGGCTCTGGTAGACATTATAGGACTACAAAAATAAATAAATTTTAAAAGGTTTTCTGCCAATAATCAGTTTCACAAAATAACATCTGATGAAGATTCTCCTTGATCATAATGGGACAAGACAAAAACCCAAACATTCCAACATCATGACTGAAGAGATATAAACAAAGACACTGTGTGCAACCACAGAAAACACCAAGGGTGCTCCTATCCTCACTTAAGAGTGACTACTTTTTCCCAGTGCTAATTGTAACGCTGCCTCTTTCTTCTATCCTCCCACATAAAAATATATTTTTATGTAAAATATAATCAATATAAAAATCATAAAGCATAAAAAAATCAGTCATTGCATTGCCGCTTCTTCCTGACAATATCTAATCCAAAAGACTTACAATTTCCTTGAACTTTACCCCCAAATCACCATGTAATTCTTACCGTGGCGTGTGGTTTCCCTTGCTTCAATAGTTAACAAACCTAACTTTGTAGGAGATAAATGTCTTTTTCTTTCCTGGAGCAAACAATCTGGCAGCAAGTGCACACAGAAAGAGAATGAGATTGAGACAGAGAGAGACAGAAAGACAAGGAGAAAGCCAGCAGGCAGGGCAGAATAAAGGAATATCTTTTTTATCGTGAAAAATTGTGGACCAAAGTGTGCATCACACACCTGTGTGCCGGAAAGAGTTGACACAGCAGGCTTGAGGCCGCCTCTTTAGAAAGGCCTGCTTACAAGGTTGGCTCTTGCCTGGGATCTGGAAACTTGTCTTGTCTAACATTCCCTAAGTGATAAAACTGGTTTTCTGTGCCTAGACTGTTAGTACACACTGTGATTGATGGTGAACAGCTGCCTTCCTTCTGGGATTCTAGAGTTTTGCTACACGCTAGGACTTGACCGATCCCCAATGAAAACCTGGGCACTAAGTCTCCAATGGGCTTCCTTGGGAAGGAGTGTTTAACACAAATGGCAACTGTTTTTGTCGCTAGAGAGTAGGTGTGTTGTGTGTGACTCCTGATAGGAGAGAGAGGGCATAGGTTGTCAGTACACAGATTCATCCAGATTCTTTATTCTGTCGTTTACTCTTATTGATCCAGTTGTATATTTTTATTGTATCATGGTGACAAAACGCAGCCACGAGTAAAATTACATGCTGAGACCTGTTAGTCCTTCTAGAGAATCAACAAATATGGGAGTGGGTTTTAAGACCCGAGAGACAATTTGGATATGGTAATCTCGAAAGAAAGGCTACCGTGATAAACAATCCCAACAGTCGATTCTCATAAATAGTAATGCAACTTTAAGTCTACCGATAAAACAGAAAATCACAGGCATTCTGAAGAGTTATAAAGGGAGTTATTGTTAAGCCCAAATCTTCCATGTGTTTGTTTCATTTAAAGATGAGAAATCAATGATAATGACTATTGTGGAGTTATTTGTGCCAATATTCAAACACGAAAAAGACAGTGAAGTGAATTCTTTCCTATAAGTAGATATGGCAGAACATGTTGAACAATAATCTGTAACTTTTGTCAATTTTTGGAAGCAAAGAAAAAAAATAAAGTTGAGTGAGAAATTGAAATGTGTCATGAGATGTAAGAAAAATATATTTCAAAGAAAATACTGACTAAAATAGCCTTTTATCTCTTCCAGGTAGTGTGGGCTTGGAAAAATATTTTTTTTTAATTCAGAAAGAGTCATAGAGAATGGATAGGGAAAAGAAGACAGTATTTTAAAGAATGAGTCATATCATTTGAGAAATAACATAAGAAGTCTAATAGACTTCGGGTAGAATGAAAAGGTGACATACATACACTTCCAAAACGCTGCTCAGAAACCACATTTCTATACTGAATACAAAACCTTCTTGAGTTTTTTGGCTTACTGCTAATAATTCAGCTCATTTTCATCTTTAACCAACATCCTCTGAACATTGTTAAATGCTTTGTCCTTGTTTGAAGTTTTACAAAAGGACTTTATTTGAATTACACATTTTAAAACCTCTTTTGAAGACAGCAGTAATTATAAGATAACCAAAACAACTGACAATGATTTGTTTGGAAATACATTTGGATGTTGCACATTGTTTCATGGTAATGAGGAATGCATATGCAGCTACATTTTAGCTGTATGTAAGTCCCAAACAGAAAGGAGGAGTTCTGCTGCGCTCATATCTTCCACCAAAATGCTCGATATGCGAGAAAACAGCATAACTAGTTTTGTGATTGTCTTCCTGAGCAGAGGCATCATACCATGGAGTGGATCTTGATGAATGTAAGTTTTCAGCAAAATATAACCATACTTTATGCTGTAATGATTTGAAAAGCAGCACTTTCCACTCTGGTGGTCAGAGAGAGAGTGGCTGCAAGTCTTTGCAAATTCGTTGCAGTATTGGCTCTGCAAGCTGACATAATACAAGCCCACTTGAGCATGGTGGCACAGTCTTCAACACATTAAGCGATGATTACCTCTCAGACGCTTCTATCTGTGAATTGATATTTGCTTCTTCAGAAACTACTCTTGAACACTTAATACTGAACAGTAAATATTATAGCCAATAAGACACAAAAGTTCTTTTCTTTTACAAGACTGACAACTCATCTAAACTTGAGGTGATAATTATGATTGAACAGCAGGTCTACATTCTTCTCAGAACCAGAATGAATTCATGGTAACAGTTTCAATATTACAGCTTTTTTTCTGTTATGCCTCTGTAATCATAATGGATTTCTAGTTTCAATCATCATCTTTAGAAGAAAGAAACAATTCTTCAGTTACCACTCAATGTGATATAGACAGACCCAGACTCAACAAATACAATTTGGCATACAAACCCATGAACGTAAGTTCTTATAGGTGTGACAAAATGGGATAATGCTTTTCTTAGTAGAGTCTTAAAAGCAGCTCAGATGACTCATACTGACACAACTTTACTGATAGGATAATACTATATTCTATGGAGTTTGACCAAACTCTACTCACATGCCAATATTGTGATAATAAAATGGTCTAGATAACAATAGACTGTAATGTAAAAATAAATTTCACAGATGCAAGGTTTATCATCATCACTATTATTTATTTGGTCGCCAATCTTATATGCTTATCTATGTAGTAACTGATATAATGTGGTAAAAAAGGAAACAAATTAAAATAATGTGGCTGAAGATGAGGCCACTACTCATCTTCACCCTACCCAGAGATTACCTGATGTACACAGTGGTTTTGTGCCAAAGAGCTTTTGAAGCAATGCAAGTTATAAGTTCATTAATGAATAAATTATAGCTATCTAGCTCTCAGAGATCTGCCATAAAATAAACGGGTTCGTTATGACAACATTTTACTTTTTAGGGTTCTTGCTTATTTTGAGAACTTCAACTGAAGTGGTTAACTTATACAAATATTTCCCAAAATAGCTTTAAATATATGTACATATAAAAATATGTAATTTACTATATTACTTGGTAGTTCATAAGGAAACATTTCCATGAATTTATTAATAAGTATTGTGCTATGTGCTATAAAAGAGATTAAGATAAATAAAATATTCTAAATGACTTAAAGGAACTTTTAGTCTAGCAGAGGAGGAATAAAAATGATTCACCAATAATAAGAACACAATGTAAAATGGGAACATAGAAAAGGGATTTTTGCTTAAAGCGTTCAGCAAAAGAATTAGGAAGAAGTGATAAAACAGAACTTCAAAATATACCAAAGGTGGGGCTGGCACCATGGGTTGGTGGTTAAGTTCAGTATGCTCCACTTCAGAAGCCTGGGTTCACAGGTTCAGATCTCCAGTGTGGACCTACACCACTCATCAGCCATGCTGTGGTGGCAACCCACATCAAAAATAGAGGAAGATTAGCACAGATGTTAGCTCAGGGCAAATCTCCCTCAGCAAAAACAGAAAAAGGAGAGAGAAAAAGGAAGATTAGCAACAGATGTTGGCTCAGGGTGAATCTTCCTCTGTGGAAAAAAAAAAAACATACATACCAAAGGTGTCACAAGGTAGCCACCTCATTAAGCAAAGGGAACAGTAAGAGAAGAGACGAAGAAGGGAGAAGACACAGATCATCTTTAGGGGATATTTAGCAACGCTGTTGGGACTTGAGTGCAGGTGAATGGAAGGGGTCACTAAGTGATGAATCTGGAAAGATAACCCTTGTTTTCCAGAAGGATTTGGACACCACATTGTAGGTAACGGGGATTCATTAGGAGTGGACATGATTTGTATATTTTGGAATATACGGAGTTTGAGGTGACAGTGGGCTTTCCAGAGAGATATGCTCACTCTATGATGCTAGGAAAAGCCACCCTGAAACAACGAATAGACTGAGTTGAGTGTAAAGATATGTGTATGTGAATCACCTATACAAGTACCATATGCATTATTATTGTAGATTTATATTTTCAAAGAACTTCAGAAATATACCTACACATTAAAGATAAGAATATACATAAATTCAGAAATTAAGAGATCAATTGTTGAGAGAAGACACTTATTCAACTAAGGAAGAGAGCAGATTAGAATTTAGTGTTTTCCCAGAGCTACATTTTGGACCATATGCTAACTCTTCAGGCACTTGTCTGCTATAAAATCTACTCTCCTAAATTAATTTGCATGAAAATGCTTTATTGAATTTAGTTTGGGGAAGAAAAGTGTATTTGACGATTTATATCAAACATCTGGCTTAAATTTTCAGAAATTCCCTTAATTATAATACATTATAAGGTAATCTACCCTGAAATTAACAGATATTTTATGTCTTTGGAGATTTACTAAATTTTTCCCAAAGTAGTATTTGCTAAATACTCCTTATCGCTCAATTACTCTTGACTCCACAGATTACTCTTCACATATGTCTTCTATTTTGTGCTCATTCTATGGGGTAAGAATGTTACTCTTGCCTTTTAGTGTGGCTGTGACGTTAGGAACACTGATTTGCTTTCATGCTGTTCTTTGCACAATATTGGCAGAAGCTCATGCTCTCGCCATAGGTGAACTACTGATCAGCAATTATCTTTGTTGTTATTAATATTCTATTGTCCATTTCACCTACAGAGAGAGCTTAAGCACCTGGGGTATCATTGCTTGGTAAGAAGGTGCTGAAGCCACCCTGTATTTTTCAGACATACATTGTTATTCCAGGATGGATAACATACTTTCTTAATCCAAGCCCCCTTTGAAACAGAGCTAATATGTACCAATCCTGTGTGGTGCAAACCCATGGGAGCAAAGGTAAGTGAAAAAGAGAAGTGAGACAAGAAAGGAGGGAGAAGCGCATGTAAGGTGGTTCCCTCTCAAGTTGGCAACAGTGTCCCAAGAAACCACAGTGAGCTGTTTGTCTCCTAGGAAGCCTCCTGTGAGGCACTGCGGGCTTAACTCTGTTTGTCATGTCCATATACTTACTCATTTGTATCTGTTTGTTCTATCAGTTACAAGGGAAGATGTGTTAAAATCTCCCGTGATAATTACGTGTTGTGCACTTCCCCTATTAGTTCTGTCAATTTTGCCTTTACGGCATCTGAAATCTATTACTAGGTGCATACAAGTTAAGAATCGTTAAATATTCCTGGAAAATTGAGTCTTTTCTCCTTATAAAACATCCCCCCTAACTCTATAGTCCTACTTCCTGCCTGAAAGCAGCCCACTGCTGACCTCACCTGGCTGGGCTGTCTTTCCCTTCTCTCCTGATTTCGGCCCTGCAAATCCTTGCTGCTATGCTAGCTCTTGATGTCTTCAAGAAATTTTAAATTTTTTAAAAATGTTTCATCCCGTTTTTCTACTTGGTTTAAGACAATTCAGTCCACTCTTTCTAGAAATGGAACCTGTTAAGTGTACCCATTCCTCATTCTACCAGAAGTTAGAGCAGACTAACTTTAAAAATCATTCAACTCCAATGCTTGGAGGGGAAGGAAAACAAAACGTCAATTGAATACGGCTTTTAGACTTTTTAGAGCTATAAGGCAAACAAAGTAAGGATTCCAAAATATAGTAAAAAATTTAAGGACCATAATCAATGATTTTCTTAAAATTTCATATTTGAGTATTACATGACTGAAAATACTTTAAAACTATCCAAGATATCACTTTCTTAAATTTCAGTTCTGTAGTATCTTTTAAATTTTCTATTCCTCTAAAAGAGAAAATGAGCCCTAGAGAACCAGTATAAAAGGTTAGAACTTCCTAATCAAGTTTTCTGATTCATTACACTGTCTCGGAGAAAGGGAGAGTGAATCATTTCTCAAACGAACATTATCACCTCACTAAAAATTTGTAAGATATTTGTTTTCTCAGATACCTGAGAAAACAAACATAATTTCCCATAAGATATGTATTAAATATTGAGGAGAAAATAAACAGATTGCCATTTACACTTGAGAAAACAGTTCTCAGCAATTCCAGGAGTTAGCCTATGTTCCTACAAATTACATGAATGCACAAGGTCAGAGGTAAAATGTAAGTTTCTGGGCCATTAAACTGTATACCTTCTCAATAGATCACAATTAGAGAAGCACCTGTGCTCAACAGTGGGGCTATGCAAAATGGTGTGTTCAAATGCCTCCTCATTTTTCACGACCACAGTCTGGCAACAGAAGAGAGCATCTGGCACAGGTACTTCCCTTCACCCAGGAGATCACTACAATGGTGGGCCTTCCATTACAATCGAAACGCCTTAGGTTACAAATAGATTACCCAGTTATCAGCGTGAAGAAATTAATTTGGAAGTTTCATTATAGAATACAAAAGTTTGTTCTTTTGTTTTTAACATGTTAAAAATATCAGGCAGTAATAGAGCTTAAAATATAAAAAAATAGCATGAGCTAAGAAAGGTGCACACATTAATGATTATGCCTTTGCAAGCACACAGTGTCACAGAGGTGAGAGGCTAAAAAAAATCAACTAATAAAACCAATATATAGCCTAATAAAACACAACCATTTTCTTCCCTTAGTTCTGTCATCAAGAAAAATTTGTGTTGTGG
Organism: Equus asinus; assembly: GCF_041296235.1. Taxonomy (NCBI): domain Eukaryota; kingdom Metazoa; phylum Chordata; class Mammalia; order Perissodactyla; family Equidae; genus Equus; species Equus asinus. Next base: position 121,099,358 of record NC_091793.1, on the reverse strand, counting down.
CAAATGGCAAGATTCCCTCTTTTTATGGCTAAGTAATATTCCACTGTATAAATATATATCACATCTTCTTTATCCATTCATCTGTTGAGGGGAACTTAGGTTGTTTTCAAGTCTTAGCTATTGTGAATAATGCCGCAATAAACATAGGGATGCATATATCTTTTACAATTAGTGTTTTCGTGTTCTTGGGATAAATACCTAGAATTAGAATAGCTAGATCATATGGACCTTGAGGGTGTTATGTTAAGTGAAATAAGTCAAATGGAGAAAGACAAATATCATATGGTTTCACTCACATGTGGAAGAGAAACAAACATATACAGAACAAATTGGTAGTTACCAGAGGGAAAAGGGGTGGGAGGAGGACAAAAGGGGTAAAAGGGCACATCTGTATGATGACATGGCAACCAGACTTTTGGTGGTGAACCCGATGTAATCTATACAAAAGCTGAAATATAGTGATGTACACCTGAAACTTGTATAATGTCATCAACCAATGCTACCCCAGTAAAAAATTTTAAAATAAGATAAAAAAATAAAACTTTATGAATACTTCTCTATACTTACATTTCCCCATGATAAAAGAAAAAAATAACTTAGTTAAAAACTAAAAATTGAGAAATATGTAAAGTATAACACAGAAGTATGAGTTAACCTCAACTATGATAGTAAACTAGAAAAAACACCAAAGGGATCACTGTTTCTAATATCACACTGATCCCGGCAATTGTGTGTGTTCTGTCAAGACTACTAGCAACAGGCAAAGACCTACATATCCAGACCTTTGGTAAAGCCACAGATGGGAACAGTGAAGCATTGTAATTCAAACACAGATACACACAGGAAAAACAACATTAAGACCATAGCTTCTAATGTCGGGGATCCAAAAATTGGTTGAGTAGTAAGATTGTTCTTGATGAATAAAAATGGAGAATATTATAAATACAATTTTTTCCAACAACATGGGCATGAAGTGACAGAATCCATGACTACAAGCTCCAAGAATGTAGCTTGCTTAATAAAATTGACCCATATAATGCAATCTTGAAATTGAAAGCTAGAGAGTGTTAAACATGCCACATACATATAACACTGTTGGCTGTCTTTCTCTGCCATGGAGGTGGGTGGAAGGGGTGATTTGCCACAAAAGGAATTCAGAATAAGGCAGAGACAGCAAGTGTGACAAAAGAATCAGACAGCCGGTCAGACTTCCAAACAGTACGGTTAAGAGCGAATAGATTATGCAGAAGAAGACAAGTATTCTGCACCAACAATTTTTGTCCACATACTAAGGATGAGTAGACCAAAATAAATAGCCAGAGATGTTTGTCTTTTCTACCTTGCTACTCACCTTTCCTAGACTATCTTGTCTTGTAGCACCATTTTTGAGGTATCCAAGGTCCCTGATGAAAAGATTCAATAAGAAATTTCGATGGTATATGAAGAGGAGATATAATTTTCCTGGTTGATGCAAACCCACACTGTACTTCTTTACTATAAAATATCCTATGTAACATGCCATTCCTTTTCAACCAATGGTTCTTTTGCATTTTCCTACTAAGTCATCAGTGTGAAAGAGCTAGTTTTAAAAAGGACATATGTTGCCACTGCCAGAGAAATGTACACTTATGCAGTGAAATATAGATATTCACACTTCAATCCAAAAAGAATGAATCTATTATGATATAATTTCAGATACATACAGAAGCACTTTCTTAAGTAGGGTCTTTTGTGCCTTTTACCTAGTCCATCAGTGCATAGGATTGGGACCAACACATAGTCTCCTAAAACTTATAGATTTGCATTTCTTCCTCATTTTTTTTATGTTTTAAAAGTTATGCATATTTGTGAAATATCTTGTTGATTCCTGAAGAGTTGGTGATAAAACCCTTTTGCTTTCTGTAAGATGCTATTTCTATCTCTAATTACTCTTCCAAGAAAGAAACATCTGTTGTTGCTCATTACCATTTTCTTCTCATTTCCTTATAGCCTTATGTATTTTTCAAGTATCTTAGATTATGTTACTATATTTTCTAATATTTTTCATAGAAGTGAATAAAACTTGCTCAATAGCCAATCAGAATTGAACCATAGGATGTTCGGAGACAAAGAAAGATGAGCTCACCCCCACCAATTTTTTATATTTTGCCTCATGTCATTATTTATGTCATTAACAATGTCTGTTGCATTTTTTAAAATTTCTTTACATAAATTAAGCCTTAATTTGGGAAACCGGAAGTCCAGTTTCCCCTCTCACCTCGAGCTTTGGTAGACTTCTAACGCAGTTTTATCACAAGTTCTGTAATGTTCATTCCTAAGAAAAGCACTAGGATTAATTCCTATTAGTAAAGGCCACATTATTAAAATTTTAACATGCTATTGTTAGGAAAAGGAAGAGCTAAAATATTACTTTTTACAATTTTACCAAAGTATGATGACATACTCTGTCTAGAAAACATAGCATTAAAAGATATCTCAGCTACTGGTTATTGGCTATACAACTTTGTTTTGAATGGTTTCTCTAGGTTCCAGAGATTAAAATTCCCAAAGCATTATTCTGATTTTCTCACCTTTGCAGACTCTTTTAGTGGTTTCCTTTTCCCCAACATTGAAGAATCTCTGCATCTTAGCCTCAACATATTTATCCAAACATATTTTCTGCTGTTTCTCACAAATAAATCAACAGATTATCTATAAGAAACCTTACGTTTTCTATATTCAATTGTGTTTTTGAATAGTAACACAGTGAAATGCACAGATATTACACATAAAATTTGACAAATTTTGAGATATATATATATACACCCCCCCCCAAGAAACCACCATATCAATCAAGATATGGAACATCCCCCATCACTCCGAAAATTTCTCTCATTTCCCATCCAGTCAATCCCCACCTTCAGAGGCAACTATTGTTCTGATTTACATATATATCACTATATATGTATTAGTATTGCTTATGCTTTAACTTCTTATAACTGGAATCATACTTCTTCTGCTTAACAATATTTTTGAGATATATCTATGTTATTTCATGATTACCTGTTCAATCTTTTAAATTATTAAATTTTATTGTATAAATTTACAACAATTAGTTTATCTGTTCTTGTATTTGATGGACATTTGGGCTGTTTCCAGCTTAGGGCTTTTTGAATAAAACTACTATGAATATGTTCGTTTCATCCACATTTTTGATCCATATTATTCCCAAAATAAAATGTTTTTTTAAAAGTTTCACCATACCCTTTCTTTAAAGTTAACTTTAAAAGTTTGCCTTTCCTGACTATCCTAGAACTCAGGGAGGTCTCTCTTGACCTCCTAACTATACTATTTATACAATTTATCAGGCACGTTCTCTTTTATTAATCTTTTGCAGTATATGCCCTGTAATTACAAACATTTAAACATCCTGAGGAAAAGCTCAAGTTCTATTCCTCTTCAACCACAGCAATTAGCATAGAGCCATGCAGAAATTTGTTCGTTCAAAAATTGGTGGTGTTATGGGGCCTGCCCCGTGGCACAGCAGTTAAGTTTGTATGCGCTGCTTCGGATCCCGGGCACAGACCTATACACTGCTTATCAAGCCATGCTGTGATAGGTGTCCCACATATAAAGCAGAGGAAGATGGGCACAGATGTTAGCTCAGGGCCAGTCTTCCTCAGCAAAAAGAGGAGGATTGGCTGCAGATGTTAGCTCAGGGCTAATCTTCCTAAAAAAAAAAAAAAAAAAAAATTGGTGGTACTAAAGTAGGGAGGAATCATTTGTAGCAGCCAAAGATCTCACCAAGAACAAGTGAAAAACCAAGATTAAATACAAAGGTTATATTCTTAAAGGCGTCATAGAGCTGCACAAGCAAGAAAAACTAAAGGTATTAAATTCTGGAATAAGGAGACATCGTCAGAGATGAACTTAGAATCTGCACCCACTTTCACTGTGAGATCCCTGCCAATGCTGGGTGAGGGCTGGAGGCTGAAAATCTGGACTTGGCACACGCAGAGGGCTACTGCCAGAGGACAGAGATACCAGGAAAGCTTTTGACAGTTATGCAGGGAAGTGACAAAATTCAAGATTGGAAGGCCACAAACATATGGCTGGTTTCTCTCAAAATACTTGTTTTCCAAATCCTGAGACTGTACAATGCAGAAAGCTCAAAAACTAAGCCAAAAACTCTTAAAAAGCAGACCAAATTTCCCATCATCTAGCAATGCTGTAGAGACAAAGACTCGTAAATGGGAGGGGTCCCTGTAACCACAAGGCTGCAGTTCAAGGCTCTAGAAAATGGGGTAAACTGCCACAATTTGCAGACAAAAAGGACCTGAGGTGAAAGACTCTGAAGAGCAGAGCAAAATTTCTCACAGTTTCTTGGTACTGAGGATACACTGTCTTGTAAGGCTCCTGAATGAAAGCTCTAGAAGGTCTTACCCTAGGAATGGGTAAAACACTAGAAGTAAGCTGAGTCTTCCTAAAGAAACAAAGAACCAAACAAAACAAGAACACTGCAAGCCAGCCTCAAATCAGCTCAGATCAGCCCCCATTCTATCATTATCTCAGGGAAAAGTACTCTTTGTGACAGAACAAATCCCCCACATCCTATACAGATCATTGTTTGGAATGTCCAACATTCAATCAAAAAGTATTATCCATGCCAAGACAGAAAACCATACGATGAATAACCAAGAGAAAAAAAATCAGACAAGAAAAGAATCCAAAGGGGATACTTATAATTCAGCTATCGACAATTTTAAAATGACTCTGGTTTGTTAAAGAAAATTAAAGAAATTGTGGAGAAAATACATGAAAAGATGGAGAATTTTACTAGTAAATTTGAATCTTTAAAAAAGACCCAAGTAGATAGTGTAGTACTAAAAAAATACATCTAAAACTAAAAACTTAATGGATAGTTATATAGAGAAGATTGCATATAGCAAAAGACAAGACAAGGAAAGAAAGTGGTAAGATACACTCTGGACACTATCAAAATGCTTAAGTGGGTAGCATGTGGTTTGGGATGCCAAATGTTGACAAGAGAGAGAATGGGGCAGAAGCAATATTTAAATAACAGCTGGAAATGTTCCAAAACTGATGGAAGCTGTCAATGCACAAATTCAAGAAGTTCTACAATCCACAGCTGGATACGTACAAAGAAAATCACACTTAAGAAAATTATCACAAAGCTTTTGAAAATCAAATACAAAGTAAAAGGGTTAGAAACCATCAAGAAATCAGACATGCAAAACAGCAATAATAAAAGTGATATCTAACTTCTTATGAAAGAGTATGGAAGCCAGAAGACAATGAAACAACATCTTTAAAGCACTGAAAGAAACGAGATGCCAACAAAGACTTCTATATCCAGAGAAAATATTCTTCAAAAACAAAAAGAAATCATGTTTAGCAAACAAAGATTGAATACGTTCATTCCTATAAAACTCACACTGAAAATATACTAACGGGATTTCTTTAGGTAGAAGGAAAATAAGCCCACAGGAAAACATGGAAATTTGGAAATTGATATATACCTGAAAAGATAAGTATGAGGGTAAATCTACATGGATATTGTGTGCACGAAATAATAATGGCATATATAGTTTAAAATATATGTAAAATTAAAACACATGACAAGACAATAATACAAAAGTTTGGAAGTCAGTAACTGAAGACAAAGTTGTCTTTTCTTTAAATTTTTCAAATCAACATTTACACATCCACAGATCTTAAGTATAAAGTCCGGTAAATACTTATATATGTATGCACTCATGCAATCATCACCCCATTTAAAATATAGAAATTTCCAGCATGACATAATGTTCCCTCATGCCTCTCCCACTACGCAGACTTCTGTCATAATAGATTAGCTCTGGAACCTGTTCTGGAGCTTCATATGAATGAAATCAAACAGTGTGTACTCTTTTCCATCTGGCTTATTTTTCTCATAATTATGCCTGTGATATTCATCCATGTTGTTTGCAACAGTAGTTCATTCTTTTATAATAATAGGACATATTCCACCACATAATATTCTACAATGTATTTATTCATCTTCCTGTTGATGAACATATGGTTGTTTCCAATTGGGGGCTGTTATAAATTAAACTATTATAAACATTTTTGTCTTTTGATGAACATATGCCCTCATTTCTGTGACGTATACAAAAGAGTACAATTGTTGTATCATAAGCAGATGTAAACACAGCTTTAGTAAATATAACTGAAGAGTTCTCCAAAGTGGTTGTATCAACTTATTCTACTGCCAGCAATACAGTTCTGGTTGTTCCACATCTTCACTGAAACATGATACTGTCAGTCTTTTTAATCTTATGTACTGTGGCGTGTATGTAGTGGTATTTCGTTATGGTTTCAATTGTGGTTTCTTCTTGAATACCGATACTGAGCATCTTATGTTTATTGTGCATTTGAATAGGTTCTTTAGAAGAGTCTGTTCAAGATTTTTAGCTAGGATGTTTCTCTTCCTTTTATTGAGTTGTAGGAATTATTTATATAATCTGCATAGGAATCCTTTATGGAATGTACATATTATACATATTTTCACCCAGGCTACCGCTTGTCAAAAGGCACTCCTCTAGGAGTTTCGGCCCCATAACAAATGAGACTAAATATCCTGCCACTAGGATAAATGGGGCCTTGGGGTCTGAATTAGAGAAATACAGAAATTTGGAAAAATATTGTAGTGCTTCATTCATTCTATTGTTGTGATAAACTAAAATGTATACTTACTACAAATGGACATAGTACATATTTACTCATTCATTCATTCAACACAGGATGTCAAATGCTAACAAGGCCCAGGCAAGTAATATAAATAAAAGCAATAGACTGATAAAAGAGAGCAAATGGCTACTGAGATCCAGCTTCAGACTTAGGGATGCAATTGCTGGTGATGAAGACACTAGTAAAATGAAGAGCACAAAATCCATTTAAACTGAGCCACTACTAACACAGTTCAGCCAGTTGTTGCCAAACCATGAATATCCAGTTTTCTTAGTTTTTTTCTGGAGAATCCAGAAACACAGGTTTTACCAACACTATTTTGTTACTGTTGTTATTGTTATTGTTGCTGTTGTGGAGGAAGAGTCTCCCTGAGCTAACACCTGTTGCCAATCTCCTTTTTTTTTTCTGCTTGAGGGAGATTAGCCCTGAGCTAACATCTGTGCTAGTCCTCTATTTTGTATGTGGGTCATTGCCACAGCATGGATGACGAATGGTGTAGGTCTGCGCCTGGGATCTGAATCTGCAAACCCAGGCTGCTGAAGCGGAGTGTGCTGAACTCAACCCCTAAGCCACCGGGCCAGCCCCAATTACCAACACTATTTTTAATGTTGGCAATCAATTTAAATGGAAAATACTTTATAATCCAACACCATAAAAAACACAGCAAAGCAAAAAAATCACATATCTCTGAGTCATATCTCACCCATGAGCCATAAGTTTACAAATCCTGATTTAATATTTATTGAAGAATACTTAAAACCTACTATGGTAAGCAAAATATTGCCCGCCCAAGCCCCGCAAAGATTTCCATATCTCAATCCCTAGAATCTTTGAAAGTTATGTTACACGGCAAAGGGAATTAAAGTTGCAGATGGAATTAAGGTTGCTAGTCAACTGACCTTAAAATAAAGAGATTATCCTGGATTATCCAAGTGGGCCTAGCGTCATCACAAGGGTGACTAAATAAATGGGAAATGTCAAGTTAGAAAAGTCAATGTGTGATGCGATGTGAGAAAGACTCCACCAGTCATTGCAGGCATTGAAGATGGAAGGGGGCCACAAGCCAAGGAATGTAGGCTGTCTTTACAAGCTAGAGAAGGCAAGAAAACAGATTCTCCCCTGGAGCCTCTGGAAAGGAACGCAGCTCTGCCCACACCCGAATTTTAGTTCATTGAGATCTGGGTCAGCTTTTGGCCTCCAGAGCTGTAAGATAATAAATATGTCATTTTAAGTCACTAAGTCTGTGGTAATTTTTCACAGCAACAGCAGAACATTTCACTCAAAAGAAGTTAATCTATTGCAAGACCCACTGAAAATTACCCTTATTCAAGATGTTTCTGTCTAAAATGATTTCATAAGATTTCTCATCTGACTTATTGTGGGAGTACAAGTGTCACATTTTTGGATGTAGTATATATATATATAACAAAAATCTTTATTACATTAAAGTTTTACCACAGATTGTCAGAGTTAATACAGCTCTCATCAGACAAGTTAATGAAATGTATATTGCAACTTATTTTTACAAATATCTATAATTTCAACTCAAAGCAGCCAATGGAAAAAAATGCACTCCAAAATATTTCCATTTTTCTATTAGTTCAAATCAAGATTTCTCATTCTCTTTGTGTAAAGATCAGTCTGGCAGCAAAAATAAGACTCCATCCATTGCCCTATGCCCTGCCACTTCCAAACGAAATTTTAAAATTTCATTTTAGTCCTTCAACAAACACAGTGGAGCCCAGGTACTAAGATTTGCACAAAGTTATAGGAACAGAAGACCTAATATAGTCCTCTAAAAATACATATTTTGATGAGGGAAATGCTAAAATTTATACAAGTAAGGAAAGAGGTTGGATTTTTCTCACTCCACAGGCAATGATTTTAATTACACAAAAATGATTTAATCCTAACATCCACGTGCCACAGTAGTTGCTAAATTGAATGATAGTTTATTGTTTAATAGTAAGCCTGATTATGTAGACTTTAAAAAAAAAACGATTATTTTGTTTGGAACCATAGAAAAGAGGTTACTAAGTTGTCATATTATAAAAGCTGCAGTCAGAGCTTATTTCTGGGCTCAAACTATGGCTCTCTTGAAAATGTTAAGCAAATTGCTCACCACATGACCTCACATTGTTCCTCTTTTCTAAAACTTCAGGGGTAGGGCTTTCTTCATAAAAAACATCCATTCAGATAATTTAGAGATTATTATTCAGTGCTTTGAACATTACAAACCCCATAGATAATATCCATTTTGAATATTTCATTCTTTTAATAAAATATAAATATGATTAAACAAATTATCAGTATTATCCAAATGAAATCTGAACACTTATTTTTTTGAAGTTTTAAATGATGACTAGTATGTATGATAAACAAAAATATCTTTAATAATCTTTAATTCCAATAAATTTTATAAGTCACTTGAATTATAAAAACGAGTATCAGATCCAGAAACAGAGAGTATTGAGCACTGGCTTAAGAAATATACCTAGCAAAATTTTTATTATATGGAGTGAGATTAAAATTTTTTAAATAATTTATTATTTTGTTTTAACATTAAGCTATAACAATATACAAACTATATTTTATTATGTTGGTGACAGACACTGTGAAAATGGTTGTTTGACATTGCATCAAACCAAGAAGGATTCTAAAACAGCACGCTGGGCCATTTCTTTACAATAAAATAGCCCTGGGAAATAGTGTCAGTTTCATACAGCCAAAGACATATTTGACCTCTAATTAACTGTGTCTTCACATCTATAATTAACATCAAGTGTGCAGTTTTCCTTCAGAGCATGTACTGTTTTATCAATTTCATCATATGAGAACAGGAGAATTTAAAACATTACAAAATATTTTGGCGACCGCTGCTCTACAATTTAGAATCTAGAAGTCACAAAGCGAGGCCTAAAGACCCAATGCTCAACAAGTTTTGTGATTTTTTAAAAAGTCAAATGCATTGCCTACATTTTAAAACTAGCAAAGTTCTTCTTTAACATCAAATCTAGATTTTTACTTTTCTTGGAGAAAAAAAAGTAAGACTTGTAGGAACGAACTGCATTCCTACGAGGCCCCTTTCTATGGGAACTCCAGTTGTTCGTGTCCCCAGCATCCCCAGGTGTCTTACACGTGGTCCTCATCTAAGGGATCTGCCCGGTTTCAGTAGGAGTTTGAGTCTGTTACCTCTGGCCTAGAACCCAAGGCTGCGGTTTCTTCTGCACCCATTAACTCCCACAGACCTTGTCTCCCACACGCTCGCACCACCTCCTCTCCGCAGTCCCGCTCCTGGGTGTGCTGAAGAGCTAAGAGCGAGAGGATCTGAGACTGCAAAGCTAGAACGGAAACAGCAAAGAAAACGAAGCCTACTGCCTGCTCAGACACCACCCTCCCTCACCCCCAGTTTCCTACTTGCTATCAACCTGAAATAACTGGAGCAGATTTACACAAATATGTGTTTACTGTACAACAGCCGCTGCTGCAGCTCCTTCAGGAATAATCCTATAAATAGGATGACTTCAACTATAAGGAAATATTTATTTTTCAGCTCGTTTCACGTTGCCAAAAATTCCTGGCACAGGAGACAGGCTTTCATCTGATAATTACAGATAGACGTTTTTAAATGTCAGGACTGGAAAAGAGAATGCCGTGCCTTGAATAAGTGTTATTCAAAGCATAATGAGCAATGATATCTTTTACTTTTCTATTTCAGTACAATCAAAATGAGAAAGCACTGAGTACAAGAAAGAGGTAAATATATTTCATGGTCAAGGTAAAATGTAAACAGCAAAAATTAATTTGTGCCCTTGACCCTTTCCTTTTAACTAAGCTAAGCTACTATTATTATTCCTATTACTGCTACTGCTACTCAATAATGAGCATTGTTATAGTAATGATGATATTGATGTTAACAATACTAACAATAATATTAATAATAGAAACTACCAAAATTTGGGCACTTACTTTGTTCTAGGCAATGTGCTAAGTATGTTATACGCATTATCACAGTGCACCCTTAAAATGTACATTCTGTTACGATCTCCATTTTAGAGGTAAAGAAACTGAACACCTTAGAGAGTTTAAGTGTCTTCCTCAAGATCACACAACTAGTAAGTGTTGGAGCTGTTTTTCTAACACAAGTCTGACTTCAAGTCAATGATCTTAACCCAAGACATTTTACCTATAAGATGCATACTCCCTCTTTGCTTCTGGTGTTTATAACTGTAACTCAGTGGTTCTCACCCTAAGGTACACCACAGAGCTCCACATATTGACTCCTAAATTTAACAGTTAGCCCTTTCCTCATTTACATATCATTACCTTGGCATTTCAGTTCCAAGTTGAGAATGAGCAGGGAAGGAAAAATTTGCAAAAGAAAGTACATGGAAGAACTCTAGTTAAGACGCAGCAACCCTACCCATGAATACATGCTTTACAAATACATTCCCCTTTATTTTCAACTCCCTACTCCCAACTTTCATGGCGGAAGATGCCAAATGGCCTTCAGCTGAAAACTTCCTAATTAAATATTGAACCTCCAATGGATCATTAAGATTTTGTTCCTACAAGGAGAGGTCTCTTTTGGGGCCCTCAAGTGAGAGATTAACGACCTGTCAGTCTTTTTCTAATGAAGGAAAGACATTTTAGAAATGCTAAATAGAAGAGCCCAATTGCTTAATTTACTGAGTATATTTTCTCTGTGCACATTTTTGTTCCTACACAGTTGGGGATTCTTGGCTGTCTAAAAAAATCCCTCATCTTTGAGATAAAAAACATATTCTATTATTCATATAGACCTAAGGCAGTAGAAAAAGTAAAACATAAGGACAGGATACACAGTGATACGCTGTTGTGCCCTATCAAAATAAAAAGAGGGAATTTAATATCATTTCCTTTGTCTGATCTCTAGACCCAGAAATATTTGCTGATGGCAGGAAAGAAGTTATATCCCACAGTTCTACTCAAAGAAAGCCGCTATGTCAATGCAGGCTGAAAATAAAATCTGGCATACCTATTGTTACACTTGACCTCTGACCTTTCCAGATTTTGTGGGCCACTTTCTTCATTCCTTCACCTCTTTATGGCCATTTAAATAAGATCTGAGTGATTGGTTGTGATATTTCTAGCTTGGTTATAACTAAAGAAAGCAGTAAAAGCACAAATGTTTTATTAACAGCTCATCAGCTGGAATACCTGCCCTAAATCTAGTTTGCAGAAATAAGCTCAAGAAGCCAGATTTCTGTAACTCTTGTATTACTTCTGTGTCTTTCCTGCACATTACGTGCACCTGAGAGATGCCAACATTGCTCAGGAAACCCCTTTGGCGCTAGAGGCATCAAGGACAGAAGAGGAAACCTCCTCTCTGCTGGATATGTACCTTGAAATCAACAGGAAAAGAGGACCTGGAATTTACATGTTCGTGACTGGTATAAATTGGATGAGTAGATTTTTAGTAAACATAATATAAGCACTGTTGTTCTCCTATAAATACTACAGCAACACTAAATCTTCCCAAGCCTCTTTGAGTCTTTGTATATTAATGAGACCAAATTCCCTGACTCGTTGACTGTACCTGACCTAGGCATCCAGACAACCACCAAGGAGCTCCTCTAACACTCTGAGGGCATCCAGAGGGCGTTTCACAGATGTACACCATCCGTCCAATTCCAAGCTTGCCAGGAAATCCTGAGTGCTAGGTCCTCCGGGCTTCTGCCTTTTCCATTGCCCATCACTGTTTTTGCTAGAACCACTCCTCCTCTATGTACCACTTTCGAAGGTCTTGCGCCCTCACACTCTCAAATGATTACAATTTCCATGAATCAGAAAACAGATTCCCCATCCCTACCTCTCTGTAACAGTTTGCCATCCCAGTATCTACACTACTTGCACCTCTCTAATTATGCTAAATTCCCTCATGAAATCTGTTTTGTCAGCTTGTGCCAGAAAGTAAGGGTTCAGAAATCAAAGCTAAGGAAATGGGCACCACGTTATACCTCCCCATTGTTCTTCACCATCCCTCCCTTGCCTTTTCCCAGGGCACTTGGGTACGAATATCTTCCAAGAAAAGTCATCCCTGCAAAGGCAATCTCCCCCTACCAAAAGACATCTAGGATCCACTGGACTAGCATCTTATTAGACATGCTAAATATGTCTGAATGTCAGTTACAACTCAACTGGGACCTCTGCCACTGCTTAATCCCAGCTCAAACAGTGAGGTGTAGCTCTATTAATTGCTCAAGCATGCATCAATGCACTCCTCCTCTCACAATGCCGCCTTCCCCCATGCTTGAACCACACCACACTACTTACAAATTGTATGTGTATTTTAAGTCCTTATTCAAATCACACCTCTTTCTTTAAACTTTACCAAAGTCTGATTTTTACATTGATTATAGGATTTCTATTATATTACTTAATCTTTCTCACATTACTTATTTAGAAATAGGGTTTTATCATTAGAATATGAGTCCCTGGCTGCAGCATTCATGTATTATTCATTTCCACATTCCCCACCATGTCTAACACAGTACTCTATATTTAATACTCAACTAAACAAAGTTCTATAGATTCATATTCAGAAGCAGAGTGGTTTACTGAAAACTGTGTGTGGCACAATGATCTCATTAAGAAATTAACTGTATCTTATTTTCTTGGTAATAAGTTCATTATCAACAGTTGAGAATATTGCCCATCTCCCTTCTAAGAAATAAAAGAGTTTTGGGTCAGGACACCTAAGTGATCATTTAAAAAGTTGAGTGAATTAGCCATTGATTATGAAAACTTAGGTTGGAGACAGAATTAGGCAGGACTGTCCAGGTTGGGCATGGCTCCAGGAATTGGGGCTGGTGGGTAGACAAGCGAAATATGATTGGATCCCCCAGAAATGGGAAAAGAAATGAGAAGGTATTGTTCCCTTATGTGGCAGGGACTTGTACTCCTCCTATGCAATGTCCTGAGGAGACAAGACCTCAAGTGGGAAGGCTATATGGAATCCTCTGGAGTCTGGATACCGGGCATGACATAGGAGAGGCAGTGCGGGCCCTATACAGAGGCCAAGTGGACATAGAGGAAGCCCATCTACCAGCCAAGCAGCTGGGCAGGAAGCAGAAGTGCCTTTGCAGCCTCCCCAAAGGACCAATGGCTGCATGCCTCTCCCTAACTTTTCTGAATTATAATTCCTGAATTCCTGGTGTGATCTAAAAAAGGAAGATCATTGATCCAAAAACTTGATTTGACCTTGGTTCATAGAAGCCCAAAGCTACATCTGCTATGATTTTCAAAATTAAAGAAATATAACTTCCTTGCACTTCAAATATTGTGGAACAAATATACATGTTACGTTTGCATTTGTTCAACAATTCTAACTGGCTAATCGGCACCTAAATTCCTCAGTGGTTTAACAAAGCCCCTTTATACCTGAGTGCTAGTCATTTGGAACTTGTGTTGCAGGGTAAATGTCCATGTAAGACAACAGAAGACAAGCATTAGCAGCCCTGGCTGGGTTTGCTACTAAGCTTTAGGGGTCTGATGATACATTGAGATGCAGTAGATCAGCCTGCAATGGATGTAATATCATTAACAAGAGGTACAAATCAAGTTAAAGATGGCCATCCTGTAAAAATCTAGGAGACAACAGTCCATACTAACATCATCAGGAGATGTCTAATCTCAAATGGATGGGCAAAAACTGATAACATCAGGGAACTAAGTCTGTAGAAGACGAAGAGGCATCGTTGAAGCACAAATAGTCACGAAACTGATTTAATGCACAATTATTTAATTATTTATTTATAGATTCTTTGCCTGAGACAGAATGGATGATGGAGTGTAGAATGATGCTCATAGCAAACATTTTTACGTATTCAGCTCTAAGGATATTGTCCTGATTACACATTATCATTACTTAAGGAGCCTTTAAAAATTACCAATGCTCAGGCCCTACCCTTAGGGAAACTCATTTTCAATTGTCTTGGATGGATCAAAGGCATAAGTATTTTTTAAAAGCTTCCCACATGATTCTAATGTGTAGCCAGAATAAGAAATGGTAAAAAGCATTAATTGGGGGAGTCAAGAGGGTCAATATGCTGCCTTATCACTAGCAAGAACTGTAAAGTATCTGAGGTTTAACCTTCTTGCAAGCTAGCAAGTTAGCCTGCCATAGTTTCATAGATTCTGGTAGAAGACACACCTCCTTGGTCAGAGACACAACAATAGGAGTTGCAGAGTTTCGGAAGTTTTTGCACCAATTCTGCGAGCTCCAATTTCCACAATGCAATGCAAAAGAGCTAAATGTATTGCACTGTTGAGAAGCAACGCTGACTTTAACAAATCAGAATCTTTTATAATGAACAATAAGAATGTCTTCCTTTTGCTCTGGAAGGTAACATTGTCTTTATTATATTGGACAGGTTCAGGAGGATTGTACTAACCACGCCCTCTGCTCCAGAGGATACTATGTCCTATTTTACAAGGCTATCACAATACAACCATCCTTGAAAAAATATATGTAGCAACATGAGAAATCCATAGAGAGCTGTCTCCAAAAATATCCACCCAAGTTTCTCCACGTCTTCACTTCTGGTGAATTTTCAAATAAATACACTACTCCATTGGCTACTCTGATTAATCTGATTGACAGATGCTGGGACCAAATTCATTACGTTTGTTTCATTCAGCATTTAATTAAGACTCGCAATAGGACCCGAGAAACAGGGTGAGGCCTGCAGTATTCCAGCTGAACTAACTCCCTGAACCCTCAAGTGATCCCATAGAAAGGCTGGTGGCTTTCTCCTTAAGTTTCTATACTGACCTTTCTACTTGACCTAAGGTGTAAACCAAGGCTCAGTAGGTAGTACTAATGATACAAAGATTCTGCCTTGGCCCACAAGGAGTACGTCTAGAATAATTCTATCATCCTTAACAACTCTGACCAATGAGTTGAGGCTATCCTGAACATCTTTGAGGGTCAATGTGGTGTCATCAATTACTTAGCTAAAGTCAGGGATAAATTTTCTACCACCCTAATTGAATTACTCCAATTGTAGGAAGATCACTGTAAGATGCTCATAAATAGAGTCAGTTATTCCTCCAGGAAGCTCCTTATAGCTCCACAATATCAGTGTGTCCCATACCAGTAGCTGCAATTTTACCTTTCTTCCTATAATCTCTCTCCTACATGTACCCAGCACATTCATCCAGAAGGATCAGTCCAAAAGGAGCAAGGACATTTTAATCAAACTTGCAGAGACCCATTTTGGCCTGGATGGGCTACTGTGGAAGGACTTAGTGAGCTACTATTTTACCAAGTGGTATTCATTCTTAAGATCTAGGACCATGTCAATGTACTAAGAAAATCTAGGATTGAACCAGAATTAAGTTTGAATTCTTTAGGTCTCCCTTTTGGTACCATTCAGGGTGTGTACCAACCAGCGTTGCAGTAATAGAAAAGAACAACTCATCTTACACAGAAATTGAGTAAATTTCTAAATTTTCAAAAAAGTCTACTTAAATTGCCACCATTTTTGTTCTAATCATAACCCAGGAAGCAGTCAAGAGAAGATAACTTTTTGGGGGGACAGTCACATTTAATACCAAAGTTTCTTACTAAGATGTGTGGACTAGGAAGAGGTGAGAAAGACAAAGTGAGAAAACGTTTTGAGTTTAATTTTGAGGATGCCATTCAACACTTAATATCAGACGCTTGTAGATGGCAGGGAGTATGGAAGGTCTATCTAATATCTTGACTATCAACCCAATGGTGAGTGGCTGTTGCAATAAAAGGAGTATCGCTCTCCGCAAATGGTCTGGAAAGCTGAAAGTATGACATGGATAATTTTCAAGTTCCACAACAGGGTGGTCATAGTCAGCTGGCAAGACTGAACAGCTACATCATAACCTGAAACAGTTTTAACAGCAGTGAGCCCTCAGTGAAAGCCTAAAGAGAGGTCAAAGATCTGATGTAGTCAATTTGCCAAAGCAGCAGGAGCCTTGCCCTGTGCAATGAGGGCCCCCTCACTGTGAGACAAATGGGTCAACGTCTGCCAGGAGTCACAAATCTGACTACAGTGGTATCAGAAACGTAGATGCCTTTGCTTGAGCCCAGTCTATGATGATAGACGTGTTGTCCTGTCCAGTATGATGATGGATCTAGATAGCAACAGTGGAAATCTGGATGGTCTAGGCTTAACCAGCAGCTTGATTCTAGTCAGTCTCATCAAATAACGGTTTCTTACAATGGATATGTATATGAGTTTGTCAGCCAAGAAGATCAGCAGTTGCTATTTGTTTCTACAGTTTGTGGCCCCAAAAAGGAGTGTCTTTAATCTGTCAGTCTGTATTTTTCCAAACAGCAGACCAGACAGCAAGGACTGCAGTGTGCTTAAATACTCTATTTCCATTTGACAGGCTTCGTTGGACCCTCCCACGCCCACCCCCATTAGTCACTGAGTCCAAGTTGACCCACCACAAAAGGAAATACCATTCTAGAGAATCAGAAAGTATCTTGGGGCTGGTGTTAAGTTTCAGCAAAAGCCTGGTGAAAAGCTAATAGCTGCTTTTCAAAGGAGGTTTACCTGGTAGCCCTGCCAGAGAGACAGGAGCCCAAAAACCTAATGGGTACCACTGGTAAAAGCTGCCTCCTTTTGCCAGAGGTTCCATAAGGCAAAATCAGTCACAACTTGTACCTCAAAGGAGTCATTAGGATTGTGGGACGCCAAAGATACTAATGCCTCTCTGAATGGGGCTCTCCCATATTGGGAGAATCCCGTCTGGCTCAGATGGCATAGAGAAAGGCAAGTATAAAACATCAATTCCTACTATTCATTCAGACATAGAAGCCATGACAACGGAACATTGAATTATACCAAAGGTCCAACCAGGTAATGTTAGCCTCCCTTCCTGACTGAACACTAACCCCAACATTGTTTGAATTCAGGAGTCCCCCTCCCCTAATGGTAGGATGCTGACTTGGGCGTCTGTATTTAACAGAGTCATAAACATGCAAGTCCCTCCCATGCCCAAAGTTCCCCAGCATCCCTGGAAGTGGCATGTGGCCTTCATTCCCCCTTGAGACACTAAGACTTTGGCCTCACACTTGATAAACTTTATTCTTAAAGCAACTGAGGTTGGAATAGAGGGAAAACTCAGAAACGTGGTACACAAAGGAAGACACAACTCTGTGCCAATGCTTTGCACTCACTTGCAGCTTTGAGAAGCTGCTCAATCACAGCTCAGCTAAATGACCTTCCATGTTCTTGACCCACTGGATGCTCTGCATGAGACAGCAAGATCCTGGCACTATTTATTTTAGATGTGTATACTCCCTGATGAAACAGCCAGAGACACATTGCTTTCTAACTAAGACCACAAGTTTGTGCCCTTAGGTTAACTTGGGTTTGATTCACATAGTGACAAATTTTTTAAAGGAGTCCATCTTAATCTTGGGTATCTGCTGCCCAGTTGTCATGACAACATCTTAGTTTTTGCCTGATTTTAACAAAAAGGCTAGGGAAGTTTTCTAGCTTGGTGGGGTTAACTTCAAAAATGTTCCTGTAATTCTTCAGGTGAGTTCACATTTTCCGGTTATTCTCCTTCATCGGCATAGTAAAGCTAGCCCATGACGGTTAGAGCCCAAGTACTAGCCAACTACTCATCTATTGTTTCCCATTGGAGTTTCTCTCTCTCGGGGAAATCTCTCCAAGAGTACCAGAATGTCCTTATAGCTGCTAGTACCCACTGCAGGAAAAAAAACTAAGAGCTTTTGCTGCTCTCTCTGAATGGATCTCAGATTGGCTTATTACACAACAGGAGGAGGTGAACCATAAGACAGCCGGATGTTGCCTTTATTCCTTAGCAAGTATTGCATGCCACACCCTAGCTTTAGACTGAGCTGAATTTCTAACCATTTGCCTGGTTTCTACCCGTAGTATTCACAGATTTCCCTCTTTTCACATTCATTGTGTAGATGCCCATTTCTGTAACTGTTGCCTGAAAGGGGGTGGGAATCTGCCCACTGAGGACAAATCTTAGCACTATTTGTTACCATGCAGCAGACCAAAAGTGACTTCTATATTGGCAATGAAGTCCTACCAACCAGGAGGAGAATTAGCAACAATTAAAACACCTCTAAAAGGAGCAACACGTGGATTAAGAGCATACGAGGATGTTTCTGTGAATGGAGTTAAAGATCTGTATGCGATTGGACTGTTTGAACAAATGCCATAGGCGGTAATTGCATCTCCATTACCTGAATGTATTCTTAAAATGGATATTATGTCTGATTGGGAGACACTTCATCTACCTGATATCTTAAATGGAAAACACATAAAATTGCCCTTAAGCCATATTAATTGGCCCTGCTAAATGGGAGCCTTTGGAATTGCCAGAGCCTACACATTTTCTTAATTTGAAACAGTATGGAATACCTGGTGAGAAAAAAAGATTACAGCTTTATTTAGTGACATGTTAAAAACAGAAGTATTGATATAAGCTAATTCTCTGTATTACAACCACAGGTATTCTGTGAACAAAGTAGTCCCATCGATAGCCTCAGTAGCTCTGGACATGATGTTAGAAATACAAACAGTGTAACAAGTCAAAGGGGAGTGGTTTTCAGTGGTTGATGTTGCCAACACCTTCTTTCAATCCCAGTTTAAAAAAAAAAGAGTCAACTGCAATATGCCCAGGTCCCAGTTTACATTTACTGGTGTGCACAGGGCTATTTGAACTCACCAGCTAACTATCCTAATTTGGTTAGAAAAGACTTGGTTTCAACACAGGTCTCAAATTTAATAATACATTATATTGATGATATAACATCACCACCATTGCGCAGCGGTCTTTAAAACTACTTCCTGATATTTGGCCTATAACTACATCCTCAATTCTTCCTTATTGTCAGGCAATAAACGAGAGGGTCATTTATTGCCTAGTTGATAAGTTGGCCAACATGTTCACTATCAATATCTATGGATTTCTCTTTAGTCCCATTAATTGGCCTATAAGGCTCTCATTCCTTCTCTTGCAGAAAGCCTTGTCTCCATCAGCATCTGATCCAATAGAAGTTCCAGGCTGGTCAATCTTTCACTGCTGCTATAAGGTATAATAGATTCTATTCGGGGATTTCTTAGTTAAGCCTTGAAGGAATTTTGTAGGTCCAGTCAGTATACAAGTCATATGATTACCACTACAGCTTTAGCTAATGTCTCTACCAAGTTACATAATTATCATTTCTTTTTTGTGGTGAGAACATTTAAGATCTAGTCCCTTAGAAATTTTGAAGGATACAGCACAGTATTGTTGACTACAATCACCGTTCTGTGCATTAGACCTCCAGAACTTATTTGTCTTCTAGTTCCAAGTTTGTACCCTTAACAACATCTCCCCAATTCCCCCATCCCCAAGACCGTGGTAACCGCCATTCCACTCTCTGTTTCCACGAATTCCACTTTAGGAATACAGAGAACAAAACAAAAATACCTGTCCTGAACTTTCATTCTAGACAGGAATGGGGGTGAGAGGGTATGAACAACAAATAATAAATGTAAAACTTAAACTATGTTGTATGCTAGAAGGTGATAACAGTCGTGAGAAAAGGGAAAAATAAAAAGGAATAAAAAGAAATAATAGAACAGAATAAGGCAAAAATAGAACAGAGTAAAAGGAAATAATAGAGCAGAATAAGGCAAAGTGGGGGTGAGGTTGGCAGATTATAATGTTCAATAATGGGTTGGAGTAGACCTCACTGCGAAGTCAACAAGAATTCTCTTACCAGAGATTCTTCAGACTCATTCTGAAATATGGATAAACAGGAATCAAAATAATAAATCTATTTATCCTTTCAAAACAGTATGTTTATTCGTTTAAACTTTTTCAAGAGTTTAATCCTACATTTTATATAGGATATTTTTTTAGAAATATAGTCTATAAAATTAAAATATTGTATTTTATACTAGTTACAATTCTATGTAATCACAAATAATGTCATAAAACAGAAATTCCACCCATGCGAACATAAGAAAATTGGAAGGTAATATGTAAAATCTGCATCTTAACAAAAAACAAGGAGTAAATATTAAAAATAAGTTAAAAATACTTTAACCCTGATATAAAATGAATAGAGAGTATATTCTCAAAGAACTTTAGATGAGTTATAAACAAAGCTTTTCATATATAGATACACATAAATAATAAAAAATTTCAAGTTAAAATAACAAGATATGACTTTTTACTTAAGAAATTTGCACATAATGTTTAAAAGGTAATAGTCAGTGTAGGAAAATATTTAATGATAAACTAATATGCACTAGAAAAATGCAAATCAGATAAAACTTTCTGGAAAGCAGTCTATGTATAAACAGCCCTAAAAGTATTCATATATTGATCATTTTCTTAGCATATATTCTAGTATATGCTAAGAAAAAAATATAGTCTAGTATATACTAAGAAAAAAATAACCATTATAAGAAATAAGAATAGAAATTCCAAACCTAAATACTCAACAATCGCAGACTGCATGGTAGAGCAAGATATAATCCCTCAAAAATTTTCTCAAAAAGTACTTAACGGAGAACAGGCTCGTAGCATAATAGAAAATGAAAAGTCCAAGATGTAAAATTTATTATCTCACTTTTGTACAATGCACGTACATATGGTTATGTGAAAACAAACAGATGAAATATAGATGATTCTAGAGTTCAGGTTCATCTATTTAGGCCAAATAATAAATTTTGTTTGTTTTCCAGCCTAATCCAACTCATGCCTTAGAGTTATTATACAGGAGGGAATAATATAGTGGCCGTCATAGCCACCTGCCCAGCATCCAAATGACAACACAACTTTTTCTGTTCTGCATTTCAAGTTATTCATGTAGCACTTCTTGTCAACTTAGGAAAATCTTTCGTTAGTCTTCAAGAGGAATTTACCTATTAGTATCAGTGATTAAACTGAAGAGCTAAACTAAAGAGATCAATTTTACTCTTAAAGTAAACTTTGAGCACTAGTTAAGAAGGGAACTGCCTAATTCAGCAGAAGTTCAGCTCTATTACCAGCATGACTCTACTACCTGAATGATTCTGATTCTTTACATACACAAGAAAAAGAGATTTCTAAAAGTGATTCACTTAAGGCCCCAGGTAGTGTTGTAAAACATTTAATAGGTTGGAGATAAAATATTAGTGAAAATTCAAAAGGCTATTAATTTGTGATGTGATGATATATCTAGAAAATATGCAACTTAATTAAAACATGTGATTCAAGAGAAAAACAACAACCTACAGAGTGAAGGCACCAATGCAAATAAGGGTTAAGAGCTTTATGAAACATTTCCTTTCTCGCTCTCTTTTTATTTATTTATATATATATATTTTTTTTTGGTGAGGAAGATTGGCCCTGAGCTAACATCTGCTGCCAATCTTCCTCTTTTTGCTTGAGGAAGGTTGTCACTGAGCTAACATCCATGCCTCTATATTGTATGTGGGATGCCACCACACCATGGCTTGATGAGGGGTGCGTAGGTCAGCGCCTGGGATCCAAACCTGTGAACCCCAGGCTGCCAAAGCACAGCATGTGAACTCAACTGGTACACTAGCAGGCCAGCCCCAAACATTTCTATTTCTATTATGTACATTAACAGGGACTTGACTTTAGCTGACAATCAGATATGAAAGAGCATAATTCTGAGCTAGGACGACTCAAAGTGGATGGGAGCCTGGGACAAGCAGTCAACAGGGAGAAGACGTTCATTAACATACAGCACACGATCTGTACTTCAGCATCATTATCAGTCATTACCAATTACCATAGCTTTGGTTTTACAGGCCTGGGGCAGTTCACAGTAGATGTTACTACACTAATAAGGCAGAGTTTTATTTTTGGTATTAGAATTAATTTTAATACCTACCTAAAACACATTTTCCCTATATTTGTAGATTCATAAAAAATCTGAAGGGATCAATTGAACCACTGCATTATGTAGTAGAAATTATATACTCAGACTATAGTTTTTAAAAGTCACATTGGTATGCAAAAGTGTTACTACTTTGTAGATCTTCTAATAAACTCCATTCATCTTCAGATGACTTCTTTCAGAAAATTTTTCTATTACTAATTTACGCTCTTTTCCCAAAAGTTTTCATAAATCTTTTCACAAGATAAAACCACTTGGACTGAATTTTCTCTTTGTACAACTTTGTGTAATAAAAGACAGATATAGGCCTAGTAAAATTTTCAGCAGAAAGGAGTTAAACAACAAAAATAATCCAACTATCCAAAAGAAGCAAAAGAATGTTCTGGAAAACAAAGTCAATTTTACTGAAAGGCAAGATTTGTGGAGTTCCAATATGCAAATACAAATATTGGCCATCTCAGATACAGGTGAAAGATGCAATAGAGGCACAGAGAGCAGAAGTGTCTGAATGTCTGCTATATAACCAGCGCTGTTAGGCAGTCTATTCCCAATCTCTTATCCAACCCTCAAACAAAGTAAGTGCTATTTCCAATATACAAACGCAGATCTAAGACTCAGAGTTTAGATAATGTGGTCAAGATCACATAGTTAATAGATCATAAAACCAGGTTTTCAAATCCAAATCTCTCTAATCCTAATGAGATTTATATAAAAGATGATTCAGACAAAAGATTGAAGGGAAAAAAATACCTGTAGGGAAAGAAACATGTTTTATATTTGTCCAGCACAGTTCTATTTGATATATATACACGCATGCACATACATATATGGACCTTATATTATGCATTTTATAATTTATTTAGATAGATTTATAGATAGATTTAAATGTTACAGGCATTTGTTAGGGAATGTTTAAATACTCCAAATTCTGCAGCCAAGTTTGGACAAATGCATGACCTTTTTAGATTCCTTGTGGCACCATGCATCTTTTCATCTCAACTGATTGTTATATAATGAGACTTTTTAAATTAAGTATTCCAGATCTTATTCTAAAAAAGTATTCTCTCCAAAAAACTCATCTCAGAAAGTAATTTATTTCTTTTACAATACTTTTTTATTTTAAAATACTGTTTAAAATATTTTTTAAACTCTTTAAAATAATAAAATGCAGTCTTGTAATAACTTGTATAAAATTAAATATTTTATCAGAATTACTAGATTAGATTCCTCCCCAACTGTTTTATTACATTCCAATAATTTAAAACAGAGGATCAAGATTATTAATGAGAAGTTATTTTTTTTAATGAACCATTGTTTTTGCAGATAATTTTAAAACAGGGGTTTGAAAATACTTACAATAGCAGCAACAACATTGGAATAAGTACAAAACTTTCAAAAGACAATGTTCGTTTAAATAAGTATTTTACTGTAGTTTTAAAAAACCAAATATTGTTTTAGGCAAACCTCATAGGATAATCACAAAATATTCACTGACATGGAAAGATAAGTTAAAATGAGGTAAATAAACAAATTTATTCATAAAGAGAATGCCAAATGAGTATATGAGTAACCTCAAGAGAAAGACATTGTCCCTAAGTGAAGACCATGATGAATTATTGAAGTTCAAGCTGTGAAGATCACATATGGATGGGAGAATAGAATACATTTGAGGGGAATTTTAGACATTAAAATGGTATAGCCCAATCTTAGCTAAAATTTGGAATGGAAACTAGATTTGAAATTGGAATTCAAAAATGTCATCTGAGGACTGAGGGAAATGTAGGGATCACACAGTGCTACAGGGTAATGATTTGTTTAAATCTAATCATCAGTATCGAGATGATTAGATCTGATTTTAGAATCTTTTTCTGAGTATATTCCCATATTCTTTATGAACTTTAAATATCATCTTATAGACTAGAATCTACTAAACTTGGAAGCTGTAAATGGGATATGAATACCTCAATCACATGTGTTGGTAAGTTGTTTGGCGTTGATATTAAATCATTAGAGAAAAACAAAAGTACAATAAATGTAAGAATAAGACAATTTGGGATAAAAATAAGTAAATGTCAGCGTAAAATCTCCAAATTTGTGATTCATTTTCTTCTTTTCTATTCAATTAGTTCTTATAAAGAACTAATTCTCACAAAGAACTGAATTCTTAAATCTTATAAAGAACTAAGTCGTAATTTAACCAAAGATGTGAAAGACCTATACACGGAAAACTTTAAGACATTACTGACAGAAATCGATGATGACATAAAGAAATGGAAAGATATTCTATGCACATAGACTGTAAGAATAAACATAACTAAAATGTTCTTACTATCTAAAGCAATCTACAGATTCAGTGCAATCCCAATAAGAATCCCAATGACATTCTTTACAGAAACAGAACAAAGAATCCTAAAATTCATATGGGGCACCAAAAGACCCCAAATACCTAAAGCAATCCTGAGAAAAAAAGAACAAAGCTGGAGACCTCACAATCCCTGACTTCAAAATATACTGCAAAGCCATAGTAAACAAAACAGCATGGTACTGCTACAAAAACAGGCACACAGATCAATGGAACAGAACTGAAAGCCCAGAAATAAAACCACACATCTAATCTGTGACAAAGGAGCTAAGAACATACAATGGAGAAAGAAAAGTCTCTTCAATAAATTGTGCTGGGAAAACTGTAGAGCCACACGCAAAAGAATGAAAGTAGACCATTATCTTCCACCATACACAAAAATTAGCTCAAAATGGATCAAAGACTTGAAGGTGAGACTTGAAACCATAAAATTCCTAGAAGAAAATATAGGCCATACACTCTTTGACATAAATCTTAGAAGTATCTTTTCGAATACCATGTCTACGCAGGCAAGGGAAACAAAAGAAAAACTGAGCAAGTGGGACTTCATTAGACTAAAGAGCTTCTGCAAGGCAAAGGAAACCAGAATTAAAACGAAAGACAACCCACCAACTTGGATAAAATATTTGAAAATCATATGTCCAACTAGGGGTTAATCTCCATAATATATAAAGAATTCACACAATTGAACAACAAAAAGAAACAAACAACCCAATCAAAAATGGGCAGAAGATGTGAACAGACATTTTTCCAAAGAAGATATACAGATGGCCAACAGGCACATGAAAAGATGTTCAACATCACTAATTATCAGGGAAATGCAAATCAAAACTACACTGCTATCACTTTACACTCATTAGAATGGCTATAATCACCAAGACAAAAAATAAATGTTGGAGAGATTGTGGAGAAAAGGGAACCCTCATACACTGCTGGTGGGAATGCAAACTGGTACAGCCACTATGGAAAACACTATAGAGATTCCTCAAAAAATTAAAAATAGAAATACCTTATGACCCAGCTATCGCACTACTAGGTATTTATCCAAAGAACTTGAAATCAACAATTCAAAGACACTTAGGCACCCCTATATTCGCTGCAACATTATTCACAACAGCCAAGACGTGGAAGCAACACAAGTGCCCGTCAACTGATGATTGGATACAGAAGATAAGGTACATATATACAATGAAATACTACCCAGCCATAAGAAAACACAAAATCGTCCCATTCACAACAACATGGATGGACCTTGAGGGTATTATATTAAGAGAAATAAGCAACATAGAGAAAGACAAACACCATATGATTTCACTCATATGTGGAAGATAAACAAACACACAGACAAAGAGAACAGATTAGTGGTTACCAGGGGGGAGGGGGTTGGGGTGTGGGCACAAGAGGTGAAGGGGCACATTTATGTGGTGACTGACAAATACAAATGTACAACTGAAATGTCACAATGTTATAAACTATCATGACCTCAATAAAAAGAAAGAACTAAGCCATGAAAATATAAAACTGCATTGCACTAAATGCTGATTCGAATATAGTTTCCAAAAATACAAATGCTACATCCTTCAAATTGATTAAACACTATAAATCTCTGTATGAAAAAATATAATTATGAAGTAAATACTCAACATAGGTTTTCACGGTATACAGCACATAAGCATATTTTAAAAACTAGAACTTGACATTGGGGATCTCAGACACGAACCACAAACAAATTCTAATCTGGGAATCCAGTTTATCTACTTACCCCAGGGTTTTCCAGTTTAAGAGGTTTAATAAAATACCACTGCTGTTTTTTAACTGTGTTGTTGAGCTATAACTGACATAGTTTAAATTATATATATTTTCAGTTTTTTGCTTTTGTACATGTTTCCAGTTTTTGGTTACTACAAATAAGTTGCTATAAACATTAGCGTACAAGTCTTTGTATGGACATATGCATTCATTTCTCCTACAAAAATACCTAGGAACAGAATGGTTAGGTCATTTGGTAGGTGTATATTTAACTTTTCTACTCTAACTTTTTTTAGTCTATGGTTTGAATCTAATTACAAGGACACTAAATAAATTTATGAATAACTAATATTTGTTTAGTATTATTGGGTGATACTAGGTCTTTGAAAGTCTGTTCAAATTATTTTGATATTCTGAATATGAATATTCTAACCAAGTAAAACTGAAGCTTTTAAAAAAACTTTTTATTTTGAATTTAGATTTATAGAAAATTTGCAAAAAGAGTACAAAAAGCTTCCTCTTATCTCTCACTCAATTGTTCTAAAGTTAACATCTTACATAACCTTAGTGCGATTATCATGAACAAGAAATTAACATTGGTACAATATAGCAAGTAAAATAAGATTTCATTTGAATTTCACCAATCTTTTCACTGATAACCTTTCCTGTTCTAGAAGTTTATCTAAAATCCCATATTACATTCAGTTGTCATTTCTCCGCCTTCCTCCAGTCTGAAATAGGTCCTTAGTCGTGCCTTCCTTTCATGACCTTGACAGTTTTGCAGAGTGCTGACAGTTACTTTGTAGAATGTCCCTCAGTTTGGATTTCTCCAAAGTTTTCTCATGATTGGAATAGGTTATACATGTTTGGCAATATTACCACAAAAATTATGTTGTGCACCTTTTTAAGAAAAGAAACTGCCAATCTGATTTCTGAAGTGTTTGTACCATTTTACATTCTTGTAGTCAGTGGTATAATCAGTCTTTCTAATTCTAACCCTTCTAGTAGTATATACTGGTATCTGTAGTGGTATATACTGGTATCTGCAGTGTATGTTGAGCATCTTTGCATGTGCTATGTGCCATCTGTACAACTTTGGTGAAATGTCTGCTCAGATCTTTTATTCATTTTTTAAGTGATTTTCCTCTTATTAAGTTGTAGGAGTTCTTTATATATTCTAGACACAAGTCCTTTGCTTGACGTATATTTTGCAAATAATTTCTCCCAATCTGTGGCTTACATTTTCATAATAAGGTGTTTCAAATTGCAAAAGTGTTTTTGAAGTGCATTTATTGGTTTTTTTCTTTGTTTGCGCTTCATTTTTAAGAAATCTTTACTAAACCCAAGATTTTGTGTTTTCTTCTAGAAGTTTTATAGTTTTCTCTCTTAAATTTGGGTCTATTTTGAGTTATTTTGTATATTAACAAAAATTAAGTAAGATTGAGGTTCACTCTTTACATATGGCCATCAACTATACCAGCTCCATTTGTTGCTATTTAGATCAGGATAGAAGCATGTACTAAAAAAAATGGCAGGTATTCAGCATGAAAGCATTTTGAAATTCTCAGATTTTCTTCTAGTGATATAACATTTAACAGCTGTATAGTTTACTGAGCATTTTATTCATTGTTATCTACTCAGGACGTTAAATTACCAATCTGATCAAACATTTTTTCATATATAACTACATTTGTATTTTTCCTTTCGTGAATTATTTTCTTAGAAGTCTCACAATTTTTCCACTGCTAAGAAAGCCTTTCATATACTCCCCTATGCTTGCTATGTATGCTGCAAATCCTTTTTTCCCCCACAATTTGTCTTTCATATGATGGAAGGTATTATACAGAATCCTTAATATTAGACACTCAGAGCTTTCACTCTTTTTGCTTTGTGCTTTTGTATGCAGAATAAAAGCTTTGAGACCAGTTAAAGCACCATGAGATCAGTTAAAAAATAATGACATGGAGTGCTCTTCCTAACACAGTAAGTCAGAAAAGAAGATTACAAAAAGAGCATCCGATATGAAAATAGTTTTATTTTAAGGACATTAGGGAAAAAAGACTAAAAATCTGAAGTGTTCATGATCATTGCTTTGTTATGGTGGTATCACAATTGACTCTGTCTTTTCACTTGTGTGTGTCCCACATTTTCCATTAAGACTTTTTAGGACTTTATTTTCAGAAAATGATTATTAAAAAGGCAGAACAATCTTCCCTAGAATATTTCTGAGGTGATCATATATGCTATATATGTATATCCTATATGTGTTAACACAGGTTCTATCAACACTATGGCTTTTCAATAATTATGCTATTAACTTGGCTGAATAAACTCTCCAAGTTTCCTCACGTTCTATTAGGGTAACTGAACCAATATTCATTTTTAATTGTGTTACATGAGAAACTGGCATTTTTTTTCTCACATTACTTCAACTATGTTCATATATTTGGGCCTTAAACACTTCAGATATAATTTAATTCTATCCACATTTTAGGCCTATTTAGTGACCTTAAGTCCATTTGAACCATAATGTTTTAAGTCAATTAAGCATGCCTGAGATCCAGAAAAGAGAAAACATACAAACTAGCCAGGCAGCTGCTGTTTCATACTATTGCTGCCATGCTGCTCTCTCCCGGGCGATTATTATCTCATTAGCTTTTAAATCAGTTTGGAAATAATTTACTCAAAATTCAGGCTTAATTAAACATTATTTAGGGTCACTAACACTGGGAGCCAGTCTTATTTAAATTTCAACTTTTAGAACTCTACCATTATACGTAAGGAATCATTTACTTTGTAAGGAAAGAACCTGACCCTATTACTCAGTTATAATTAAGATGGATATGAATGAACTCCTGAAATTCTTTAATGGCATTTATTGCAAGCCATCGCTTACTTGACACAATGGCCCAATTTTTCACTAATTAGACAACGTGTTTGCTAATAGAATGGGAGGCAGTTTTGCCTATGATATTCCTAGGATGGATGACAAGCAGTCACTAGTCAGATTTATGGCCCAGGATTAAGAAAATCAGTGGTTTGCCCAGTTTACAGGATGCAGGTGACTGTACTAGTACTCAGGGTCAGTGGACGTGGGAAGCCTGGGAACTGGACTGAAGGACGAAGGATGTAATTCACAAGGCTGTCAGGAGGCTAGTCTCAACAGGAATGTTCAGCAGAGCCGGGCAAACATGAGTAACTAAAGGTAGACAGACAGACGGAGGTTTATACACATTTTAAAATAATATTATTAGTATCCAGGAAGAAGGTAGCATGAATCCAAGGTAATTGCTTGAGGATGAAAAAGTCTATAGTAATTCAGAACACAAGGCACTGGGCTACAAACTGCAGAAAGGCAGAGATGGGGAATCTGGTTCAACGTACTTCACTACCTGTGTGTCTTTGAAAAAGTAATTTTAACTGCCTTTTGCCTCAACCACACATTCTGGATTAAAACAAAAAACCTTGCTTTAATAAGGCAGAAGTTTAAACCAAGTAATCTCTTGATATCTCCTTCCAGCTCAATTTAATCCTAAAACAGCAATGAACAGAATCTGCACTCACACAACAGGGTATGGTAATTACGCTCACTTGAAAAATTTTAAATTTAAAATTTTTAAAGTATAAAATTTTAACAGTGGTCTCCCAATCCCTTGTCTGTAAGCAATGGGATCATAGGTGCCTTTGATTTTCTTCTTTGTGCTTTTCTGCATTGCTGTCTCTTTTTTGAAATCAGAAAATAAAAAGAACACCAATTAGTTTAAAACCGGGAAAACACAGAAAACTCAGTAATATCAGAACCCTCTGGGGCATTAGATTCGGAATTAAAACTTGGACAAGTGATTCTGATTTTTAACAAAATATAGACCTTAAGGCACTGGACTCATTCTTGGCTTCACTTTATCATCACTTGAGGGAGATTGTAAGAAATATCCATGCCTTGGTCCCACCCCGTGGGATGCAATTTAGTTGGTCTAATATATGGCCCAAACTTTTGTCTTTTTTAAAAAAAAGTTCTCCAAGTGATTCTCATGTGTAGTCAAGATTAAAAGTACTTCTCCGAAAAAATAAGAATTAGTATTGTCTGAGATATGACACCTTTGGACAAAAAAGCTAGAATGATTAAATAACATTTTAGAAAATTTAGCATCTCAGGATTATCCAATCGCCACAGATCAAAAAAATTTTTAAAGGAAACTAACTTTTGTTACATGCTGGGAAATTGAATACCAGAAGTCCCATCTTTGAGAAAGGAAAGTGCGATATCAGAAATATGAGTCTCCCTATGGGAAAGGAATCGTCTCTATCTAAAGGAATAGGCACAATGCCCATCACCAGGGTCTAAAGGAGCATCATTTATTAAGGCACTGGATTATAATTTCCTTCTCTACGCTAGTTAGCGAAACTAAACATACCACAAGCTGAAAAAAATTTAAAAAGAATTTTACCACCTAATCAATGAAGGGAAACATTTCATATAAGATTAAATTGGACTCGTCTGCATGCCTATCTTAGAAGTGAGCAGTCTCCCTCTTGTGGTTCGCTGCCCTTCAAGGCAGAGCTCTGTGGTCCTCCTCTCAGACGGTTTTACTTCCTGACCCTGTCTTTACCCATCTGAAATTAAATTTTAACATTGGTACAGACATCAAATTTTGTGAAATACATTTCACATAATTGAAACAATCATAAAATTTCATTAGTGTAGAAAATTGGTTTATAAAGTTAACTTATAGTTACTTATGTTAGATATCATTGAAGTTAAAATGTGCTCACTTTTTAAAATTCTTTTTGTGACTTTAACTAGATTTCAATAACTCATATGCTATAAAAACCTCAGGTTAATGTCTAGTATTTGAAAAAGCAACGTCTCTATTATCTCTGTTCTGCAGTGATTATTACAAAAGTGCTTCTAATAGTTTATAAATCTAAAATTCTAATGGACATTTATCTGTGACATCTATTATATGCCAATAACAGTACCCTGATTTTTACAAATACTATCTTTTTTCACTGATTTATTTATTCAATAAAACAATTATTCATCACATACGAGGTGTCAGAGACTACGCTAGGCATAGAAGCATACATTAAAGTTTGGGAGGTAAGTGCAAAATCAAATGGGAGACGCGAATGCCCTATCGTCAATGGCAGAATCAGAGGAAGCCTAGAATACCCGAGGGCCTATAGGAGAAACCCAGGGCCAGTCACGAGGGGCTCCTGAGGTTTCCCAGTGGCATATTCAAGTAGAAAATCCAACTTGAGAAAAACTAAAATTTAATCAAGAGAGTCAGGAAGAAAAGGAAAAAAGTAGGGGGAGAGAATAGGGAAGAGGAGGTCTGGAAGTGGGACTATTAGAAAAGAGAGAGCGTGGAGCTTCCACGGAAAAGTAAACTGTTCAGTAAGAGTGAAGTATGGATTGTTAGTTGTATTAGTCAGAGTTCTCTAGAGAAACAGAACCAATAGAAGACCTCTCTCTCCCCTCGCTCCACATATATGGAGGGGATAAGGCCCACACACATTGGGGAGGGCAATCTGCTTTCCTCAGCCCACCAATTAAATGCAAACTCATCCTGAGACACCTTCACAGACACACCCAAATTTCATCTGGGCATCCCATGTTCCAGTCAAGTTGCCACATTAAATTAACTGTCACATTAATGAGGAGAAAGACAGTCAGATTGTGAGGCATCTTAATCGGCTCCAAGAAATCTGGGCTTTATTCTGAGCGCAGTAGGGGAACACTGGAGGACTCCAAGGAGCAGAGGTACATGACTGGATTTTCATTTTAGGGAGACTGTACTGGCTCCTGCGTATAGAATGGAGGAGGCACGACCAGTTTAAGTAGACCCATTTTGAAGTGGTTGTCTTCATCTAGGTGAAATATGATAATAGTAATGGCCAATATTAAAGCTGCGACAGTTTTATTTACTCTTACTTTTTGATATAGGCATTACTGTCCCCCTTTGACAGATAAGGAAACTGAGACTCAAGATATTTTAGTAACTTACAAATATCACAGCTAATAAGCACCAGCATTGCAATTTGATTCCAGAATTATTTGATATCAAAGCCTAAACTTTGGTATACATGAGCATTAATAAAAGTGGATAGAAATGAGTACTTTTAACAATAATTCATTCATTCTTGTTCACTCAATCAAGATATTTCACAAACATATATTGAACATTCACCATTCACGGTTCTCCATGCCAAGAATTTAGGGAAACAAAAATGAACGAGAGCCTTGCTCTCAAGTGCTCATTAAGTCATTCTAGTCTTTTTGCCATAGGACTTCTAGCTGTGAATTACTTTCGTAAGTTAACAGATGCTTCCCGTTTATCAGGTAACAAAAGTTTTACGTAGAAGCTCTGCATAGTATATTTGTTAAAGCAGCATTCTACACATATTTTGTGCCAGGTGTTCTACGTTACTAAACAGACACTCTCCATATGCTCTCTGAGGTTATTCCAGACTGAACAAGTCCTAAAATGCTACAGTTAAATAATTTATAGGTAGAATGGCTATTGACTTTGAAAATAAAATTTAAAGGAGTTGGATTTTGAAGTAGAGAGATAGCCCATAATATAGTCTATCATGGCATAGAGTTGATAAATCCTTTATTGATACATAACTACATTGTCGTTAAAGATCAAGTAACTGCCTCAAGTTTTCAATGTGTTAATTCTTTTCTGGAAAAACATATTTCTTCCTCACCATTTTTATAATTTCCCCACGATCTTATTCCCAGTACGCAGCATCCCCTTCCATCTTTGAGTAAGCAGAGTCTCTACTTTCAGTAGCACCCAATCTTCTTCTATTTGACTTTCTATTTCCCATTTTCCTGAATGTGAGCCTACATGTAGCAGACTGATTTAAAGGAATTTACATAATAGGCATTTCTTCTCCCAGAAAAACAATTATTATGGATTGAACTGTGTCCCCACAAAATTCACATATTGAAGTTCTTACCTCCAGTATTTCAGAAAGTAGCTTAATGGGAAGTAGGGCTATAGCAGACGTAATTAGTTAAGATGAGGCCATTAGAGTGGGTTCTAATCCAGTTTGATTAGTACCCTTATAAAAAGGGAAAATTAGCATATGCACACAGGGAGAATGCCACGTGAAGATGAAGGCAGAGATCTGGGTGATTCTTCTGCAAGCCAAGGAATGCCAAAGCTCGTCAGCAAACTACCAGAAGCTAGGGCAGAAGTATGGAACAGATTAGCCCTCAGAAGAAACCAGCCCTTCTGACACCTGGATCTTGACTTCTAGCCTCTGGAAAAAACAAATTTTTGTTGTTTAAGGTACTGAGTTTATAGTACTTTGTTATGGCAGCCCTAGCAAACTAATACAGGAATGAGTTGTAAATACAGCATCAGCCATCTGCTTGTAATTCATCTTACTTGCTGACTCTCCTAGACAGTAAATCTCAAATTAATTTAACTATTTCATTTAATAGTAATGTTAACAGGATCCATATGAAAATCAAAAGTAAAAATCAGCATTTAACACAGACTATTCCACAGAATGCTAATTCCATGGGATCTTACAGGTATTAGATGATAAAAAGCTTTGGGCAGCAAATCATTTGGGGAAGCACTGACATAAAACTAGATTTCTCTGTTAGAGGATTTCCGAGCCCTTCACATGTTAAAATGTACAGTGAATCAACCAGAAAGGGGCACCTCAAAAGGAGAAGAGGACATTCTTATGCAGCTACACTGACGTTGTTTTGATGCAATCATTTTTAAGCTATGCTGAATGACACTGTCAAAGTGAAAAAGTATTATAGTGCTCGCAGAGAACTCACACAACCACTCCATAACTAAGCACACACAAACTGTGGGGAATTTTCACTTTTGACTTCTTTTCCGTATCCTTTGAAATTTGTATAGGTGTGAATTACTTTTAAAATCAAGAAAAAATATTTTACAGCTTTCCAGTATGTGTGTTTGTTCTGTCTTACAAAACCTTCAATACTTCAATATAAAAGAGTTTAATATTATAAAACATATATGCATATATATGTGGATATACGGATGTGGGCATCTATCTATATGTATGCATATATGTGTTTTATCATAAGGCTGGAAAAAGTGTTATATAAAGAGCATATATCTTTTCTAAATCTTCAAATGGAGAATATAAAAACCAATATTACATAGATGCACTAATATAATGACAAAGTACAAGTTACATTTCCACTTTTAGTAATGGGAGACTATGTCATTGGACCAACCCTCCCATTGAAGTCAATTACACAAGTACAATAAGCTTAAAAATATATATTCTCGGGGTATCAAAGAGCTAAAGCATCAAAGTGAAGAACTACTGGGTCAAGATCAGGAAAAGACAGGAAAGAATGCAAGGAAGTGAGCCTGAATTTTCAGTTTACATTTTCTTAGGGTACTTCTATCCAGACACAGTGACTACAAGTCAGAGCAGTATTGCTGAGAACTTTGATGGCCCAGAGAGACAAAAGGTGTTCAGTTCCACCGAGGGTAGGGACTTGGGCATGCTACTCTGAGTACTGAGCTGGAACTCAAAGGACTTCACCCCAGGGCAAAGAGCAAACTGAAACCTAAGCAGTCTTCACACAGATAAGTAGAACCAGATAAAAATGACACTTCACATACAGGGGAACAACATACAAATGATGACAACATTTCTCATTAGAAACACAGGAGGCCAAAGCCTATAAAACAACATCTTTCAAGTCTTGGAAGAAAAAATTATCAACCCGAAATTCTATATCTAATTAGCATATTCTCACAAATATGGAGAAAATAAAGGCATTCAAAATGGATCATAAAACTAAATACAAAAGCTAAAACTGTTCATCATATGAAAAAAATCATAGCAGAGTATCTTCCCAATTTGGAATTGTCAAAGATATCTTGGACTCATAAAAGAAAAAAAGTAATAGTACTTCATCAAAACTCAAAACATCTTTGCTTTATTTTTTTTTTTTTTTTCCTTTGGGGTCCTCAATTTTTTTTTTTTTTAAAGATTTTTATTTTTTCCTTTTTCTCCCCAAAGCCCCCCAATACGTAGTTGTGTATTCTTTGTTGTGGGTTCTTCTAGTTGTGGCATGTGGGACGCTGCCTCAGCGTGGTCTGATGAGCAGTGCCATGTCCGCGCCCAGGATTCGAACTAAGGAAACACTGGGCCGCCCGCAGCGGAGCACGCGAACTTAACCACTCGGCCACGGGGCCAGCCCCAAAACATCTTTGCTTTAAAAGACATACTGCTTTATTTGATCCGCCCAGTGGTTTCCTCAGGTGAAGGATAATAGTCAGGGCAAATTACAGGCTAACCAAAAAGCTTAAAAGGAAAAGCTGAGGAATAAAATGTGCATAAGGAGGTTTAAGAAGCTCAGACATATTCCTGAGAATCTGGAAGCCCACACACACATAGGGCTATGCAATGACCAGGGCCGTGTGCATGCTCAGGAGAGATCTGAGAAGGCTCTAGGCTCTCACCTATGGCTGATCAGGGGACTCTGCAGAAGCACAAAGTGAAGGCTAAGGCAGAGTTACCCCATGCCTGGCTGAGGCCAAGGTGTGCCCAACACACACAGAGCCCCTCAGCAAACATTCAGGCTTATTGGAGTTATGCATTTAAGGAAATCTCAGTCCAATCATTAGCTGACCACCAAGCTAACCAAGCAGAGACTTCAATGGCCACACAATACAAACAGTACAGACTTTATTATGAAAACACTATGCTAAGTGCAAGAAGTCAGACACAAGAGGCCACACATTATATGATTCAATTTATATAAAATATCCAAAATAGGTAAATCCAAGAGACAGAAAGCAGATTGGCAGTTGTCAGAGGATGGAGTGCGGGAATGGATAGTGACTAGCAGTGGATATGGAGTTTCCTTTGAGGTGAAGAAAATGCTCTGGAATTAGACAGTGGTGATGGTTGCACAATCTTGTGAATATACTAAAACCCACTCACTTGTGGACTTCAAAAGAGTGAATTTTATAGTATGTGAATTATATCTCAAAATACTATCCATAAAAAAAATATTTCTAAAATGAAGGTAAAATATGGGTGATTTTAGAGAAACAAAGTCAGAATTCATCACGAGCAGACATGTTCTGAAAGAAAAACTGGAGTTCAGAATGAAGGAAAACGACCATAGGGAGAAGCATGCAATTAACTGCTGGAAAGAATGTAGCACACTGCAAAGGAACATTCTGTGAGTAAACTGCAAATGAATATTCATTGTTTAAAAAACAAATGATAATGCCTCTTAGGGTTTATATCATATGTACTAGTTAGTTATGTGAAAATTTTAGGAAAAATTCCAGAAGGGGAATGGATTTAAACCATTGTAAAGTTCTTGCATTCTTTTAGGTGTGGTAGGTATTAATATAAAGAGTGACAATAGCCCCTGTGGGTAAACATGGAGAGCAAGGAACTCTTAGACGTTGCTGGAGGTGTAAATTACTTTGAAAAACGATTTGCCAGTATCTACTAAAGCTACATAGCATTTCCACTCCTGGACCTCCAACAGGAGTAAGTACTTGTGTATACCTAAAGACACATTCAAGAATATTCATAGCAGCTTTATTCACAATGGCCAAAAGTTAGAAATGATCCACATGTTCATCAATAGAGGAATGGATGAATAAATTGCAGTATTTTTGCACAATGTCATACTGCACAGAAATAATGAACTACTGCTCCCTTCAACAAGATGAATTAATTTAACAGGAAGTGTTTAGCCAAAGAAGCCTAACACAAAATCTCTCAAAAACAAGCAAGCTAACTGAGATCAAGGTCAGAAAAGTAGTTACCTTTAGGGATGTATTAACAGGCTCAGGGCAAGAGGCAATTTTCCTGGACACCGGAAGTGCTGTATAGCTTAAAATGAGCCAGACTTACATGGGTGTGGGCATATGTTAAAACTCATCAACAGCACTTTACTTTGGGTAACCTACACCTCAATAAACCCATTTTTTAAAAACGTTGATGTAACTCACGTATGGTCACGTAGCACTCATTCAGCTATACTGTCATCTGATTTAAAAAATCTAGAATTTGACATTAACGTACAATCTAATTTTCTAGAACACTAATGTTCTAGAAATCATCCCAGCAGATGAAATGAGGGAAACAGAAATAGGCAGAGGCAGAAGTTGACTGCAGTGCAGTTGCAACAAAGGCCTCAGCTCACCCCACCGGGCCTCTAGTTTTCCAAAACTGAGCTAAGAGGGCTGGACCTTTGTCTCATTAACCTGCTACTGTGTGTTGGCTGTCTCCACAGACAGGACATAACCTTAAGTGAGGCAGCTCTCTTAGGCCAGGGGCAATTACTGCAGACGGTCTCAACTGAGGCCTCTGCAAGAAGTTAGGAAATGTGTCTCATTCTTGAAGAAGGATCTCAGAGGCGTACCATAATATCCACCACAGTCCAACTCTCAGGGCACTCGCAAACATTTATTGTGTATAATAACTGCGTCCCATCCGGGAACAGCTTCTCCAGTATCCTGGTCAGTCTTTCTTATTTCTGGTTGATCTAAGAAGTTTAGCTAAATAAACTATGCAGCCCCTGCCCCTGCAGCTGGTCTCAGGTCTCTAACTGGTACTCATCTCTCCCAGTCACACTTTCTAGATTTCCCTCATCCTCAGCTGGTCCTCCACTGGTCTACGAGGCTTATTGGGTGGGGTGACCCAGACTCTCAACCCTAAGAAGTATGAGCCCCTGGGTCATCATGCCTTTCTCAGACCATAGCTGCTACACTTACCAATTTATCAAAATTGAGCCTAAAATCATGGAGTGATACCCTAGGAGATGACATGTTTTCTTCACATATGCTAACCTGCCCCATATAAGCAGCCCTATATCCTCGTATTTATCAGGGTCCATTATTCCTACAAACATGGTAACACTTTTCTTTGTTCCTATTCTCTTGGCCCAAGGAGCCCAAATTTGCCATAGTACAGCTATAGCATAAAAGTTAATATGCTTTTACTGTATGTCCTCTGGTAGAAGCATCCCCTCTCTGACAAGCAGGACCTGTAGATCCACAGGGTACTCCAGGATGGGTAGAGAGTGGTGCCATTGACCTGGGTAGGGAAACATTGAAGGAGCACCTTTAGGACAAAAGATTATAAGGTCAGCTAAGAACATGCTGGACTCAAGATGCCTGTAAAGTTTTATAATCTTCTCCGCACACACGAAGGCACAGTGGTCCTGTAGACCAGAAGAGAAGATAGAACTTTTGGAAGTGTACAAAGCTCAAATAGTGGTTCAGACGACGGCGGCAATGAGATCACCCAGGAGAAATTCTCATGAGAAGACAGTAGGGCTGCACACAAATGCCTGGGGCTGGAGCCAAAGGGATGGGAGGCACAAACTCCTTGAGTTCTTCACAGGTGGTGATAGAATGTAGAGCCACGCCTACTTCTACCCCTTCAGAACCCATGTATCATAACTGCCCTAAAAATGGTCATAAAAAGGGGAGTATATGGTATCCTGGAGTAGCATTCTAGTAGAGTATGGCACCCATTCCTGGAGGTTTCATCTCAAGTTGGCATCTCAACTGCACCTTCGAACAGACGTTTCGTCATTGTATCAGGGTAGCAACCTCTGGATGGTATGATATATGATAGAACTAATGGATCCATAATTGCATTCCCACTGTTGTATCTCTTTTTCTGTAAAGTTCCTTCTGGCTCTATTTATGACCAATCCTCTATGTACCACAGCCACTAGTAGTGGGACTGGTAGATACTTGATACCTGATCACAGGACATCAAATGACAATGCAACCAGGCTGCCTACCACGACCTTGGTTCTATCAGACCCACCAAGTCACAGGGTCAGCCAGGCCCAGTGATAATCCATCATAAAATGGAAGTGATACATAGAGGACCAGGCATGGACAGGGGCAGAAGGAACAAGTAAGTTGCAAAAGCAAATGGCTCAGACCTCCATGTCTAGTGATGTGTGGGTAAATGTTTAAAACTGGCTCTCCAGATAAAAGCCAGCCCTGACTTATAGTATTTTCCAGTCTCCCTAGTGTAAATATGCCTACCACGGCTGATTTCAAGCCACCAATGTGACTTCACTGAATAGATTTCAGAAAAGATATGGATATTGAGTTTTCATTAGCATCTATCACTCATCTCACATATACATCAACATGGAGGTGGACGAGAGTCCTTATGGTCAGCTGTGTGATTCTCTGCTGTAGATGATATGGCCTTCTTCAAAACATTATGGGTATACATTTGGTTTTCCTATTTAAGCTTGACATAAAGTGCACTCAGTGCCCTTTCGCACCACAGAAAACTATTATACTGTAGAGTCCACTGGGTTGTGCAGCCGAGTGGCAGGGCTCTTTGTATCACAGAACAAATCTGATAAGAGACTTTTCCTGCTCAAGGCCCAACTCAAAGTAGATAGCCCTCAATGTCACGTGATAAATGAATCAATGAAGTATTGCCAAGCATGGAACAGTTTGTATTCAGAATGCAAATAGACACCAGGCATTGCGTTTACTTCTTACAAATGAAAAGTGAAAGATGCCAGATCTTTCTTCCCAGTCGGTCTAGTCTGGAAGCTCCACTGAAACCTATCTACCATGGGTGACCCTGCTGGTATTTGAAATACCAGTGACATAGCTTTCAGCATCACAGTAACACACAACCACCACACTATGACAATTGACAGAGGAGTGATGTGGTTCCCTGACAGGAAACCAACCCGCCATGGTATCCCTGCATTCTTTAATGTGGTGGCACTAATCTCTACCATTTCCCCTCACCTTCCTCCTAGAATGAGATGTTGCTTCTTATTTACTACATTGGCTGGGTGCGGCAGTTTTGGAGGCTTCTACTTGGCCATCTCTACTGCAATAGATTCTACCTTATAGGCTGTAGTGTACATCCCTCTCTCTCCCCTAGGGACACCTACAATTTAACTTTTGCTACTCATTACGATGATCGCCCCCATCATGCTTTAGATGGTTAAGTGCTGCCATCATGCCTCTATTATTTCGGGATCTTATCACCCCTCTCATCATCAGGGAGCCCAGTTCTATAATAGCATTTCCTATCATCGTCACCACTGAGCTTCTCAATGATGCTTGTGTCCATCTCAAGTCAGTGGTTGCCTGTGTACAGGGATAGAGGGAACAAGGGATTGCAAAAGGGCACAAAACCTTTTAGGGATCATGGAAATGTACATTGTCTTGGTTGTGGTGGTGGTGACACAGGTGTATACATGTGTCAAAATTCATTGAATTATACACTTTAAATATGTGTGCTTCATAGCATGCAAGTTATACTTCAATCAAGTTATTAAAAAACAAAGCTTAATGGTGAGTTTACATTTAAAATAAAGATTAATATGGAAATATAAAAGCTGAACAAGAAATTACGAGTTGGTTTCCATTTAAAGATCAGCTTGCCTTCTATAATAGAGAAATTTCAGAAAGTTTTTTTATGTATTTAATATTCTTTGTAAAGTGTCACAAAAACAAATAAAGTAAAAATGATCAACCTTAGCTGACAGGTTGTAATGTTTCAATTTAATTGTATCTTTAAGTTCTATGTGATGCTCTAATCCCCTAAATGATAAGCCTCAAGGGAATGAATCATAATTTCCTCAAAATCTGAAGGAGTTATCACAATGTAGTATTGAGCCTTCATTTTGTGTTGTAAATGTTGGGGTCACACAAGAAGTATTGCCTATACATAAACTTAAATTGATTATATTGCATTAAAATAACTTTATATAATTTCAATAGTTTAGAAACTATGGAAATAAGCTAAAAGTCAGTTTGCCTGAATTTGTAAGCCACTTGCCTGACATAATAGTCATACATATTAGTATTGCAAGATCTTTTGAATAGTGTGACCATTATATTCCTTGATCTTTCAATGTTTATCTGTTTATACCTGGACTACTAATGAGAAAAAAAACTTGATTGCATGGTGGCAACCTAAAATCATTTCAGAGAAGTTTAAAAGTCTTTCCTCCAACTTTATTGTCAATGCCCATTATTTCTGCCTAATCCATACCCAAATTTGCAGTATTGGGTACTGATTTATTTGCACATCAAACTAAATGAATTTCCATCTTTGGTAGATAAACCATTTTGTTTCCAGGTTGTGTTTTTCCCCATGGAAGTGAGCAATTTTATTTAAAAATTTATGTCAAGAAGAAAAAGGGCACAAATCACCAAGACAATTTTTGAGGGGAAAAAGTTGATCAAGATGAGAGGATTTCTACTACCAAATATCAAGACTTCTCATTACACTATATTAAGTTACTAATTAAACAAGGGTAGTATTGGAGCAGAATAGAGAGCCCAGAAATTGCCTCACAGATACTTAGAGATTGATATATGACAGAGTTAGAATTGTAAATCAGTACAGTCATTTCATTATCCTGTCCCAGACATAAAATTATTTTTTCATCCATAGCTCTTTGCATAATAAAGGATACAATAATAACAGCAAATAGTTACTGAGTTCATATCATGAGTCAAACACTTAGCAATTATGTGCTAAGTGCTTTGCATGCATTATTTCATTAAAATATCACAACAATGTGAGGTGGACACTATTAATTATATTTTATAAATGCAGAAACAATCATAGAATATTGAATATTTCAACTAGATAAAAACTTAAAATTTCTATGCATGATATGATTCTAAGGAGATATTTTCAATGCATATATTCAACAAACAGTTAATATCATTAATATCCAGAGTACATAAATACCTCCTACAAATCAATTTTAAGAGACACTCAGCCAGATAAAAATGTGAGCAAAACGTATTAGTAGTTAGAATATAGCATAGAGGAAACCAAAGTATCAAAGTAATAGTCAACCTCCCTAGTAACAAGGAAAATTCAAATTAAAAACCTGAGATCCCATTACACACCTACTAATTTGGCAAAATGTTTAAAGTCTGATAATACTCAATGAAGGATAGAAACTCTCATAGACTGCTTGTGGGAATGTAAATTCATATTACCACTTTGAAAAGTATTTAGCAATATATAGTTAGGTTGAAACATGCATAACGTATAAACCCACAATTCCACTCCTAGGCATGCTCTGTAAAGAAACTTTCATATATGCACAAAATGAGACATGTTACAAGAATATTCATAAAGCATTTTTTAAATAGCAAATAGTCATTGACAGAAAAAAAATGGAGATGTTGAGGGATACATGATGGATTTTAAAGCACTGAACATGAACTATAGTTAACATATCATCTTTGATGAATCTCACAAAGTTGAGTGAAAAAGCTTGTTGCAAATGTGCAAGTACCATATAGCATTTTGGGTAAGAATTTGACAGAGTTGATCACTTCCTTCCTAGTCAACTCTTACTACATTTAGTTTTCTGAACACCACAATCTCCTAGGTGTCCTCTCACATTACTGGCAAATTCTCAGGCCCTTTTCTGTTTCCTTTGCAATGTCACAGTAATCTGTCCCTAGACATTTTCTATTGTCAATTTCCACTCTCTCTCTTCTTGATCTCATCTCTTTTCACAGCTTTAAATATTATCTATACGCTGATGACTCCTAGATATATATCTGCATCCTGGGCCTCTACTCTGAATTATACATTCATGTATAATGAATCCAAGGAGACAATCCATTCCATGCCTCTTCCAGCTTCTGAGGTCTATCTGCCTTCCTTGGCTTGTGAACCTGCATCACTCTGACTTCTGCTTCTGTTGTCACATCTCTTACACTGATCCACCTCCCTTCTTAGAAATTTCTTAATCAAATCTACAAAGTCCCTTTTACTATGTAAGGTTACATATTCACAGATTTCAGGGATTATGGTGGGAACATCTTGAGGGGTGAGAGAGGTACCATGCTGCCAGCCATGGACACTATACAAATTTTCACTTCCCCATCAACCATTCAACCAATACTTTTAATACCATTGCTAATCCTTGCCTAAATCAATGACTAATAAAGATTGCAAAATAATCACTTTCTAAAATAGTGTGAGGCTATTTGTTAAACCTGAAATTCAGGTACAGAACAAAGGCAGGAAAAATATGCTTAGATCTTCCCTTTTTATTTCCATTTTCCAAAGTAAAAAGTTGGTTTAACAAGAGCTTCAAATAGTGACAAATGAATTTCTATGGTGTTCTCTCTCTCCTCCCCATCTTCCTTCCTCCTTTCCTTTTCGTCATTCACTCTCAATGAGTTTTGCAGAACCAGTGTAATTCCAACAATTATAATAATTATTCTCTCTTATGTATATTGTCACAATTTTGGTCACTGAGAACTCCTTTGAGCTAGTTCCTGTGTTCTTTGACATGACTCCATTAATCTTTAAAGCCACCTTGATTTCTGACATAATGAGATATCCCAACATCACCTCGTATTTCCTTGACCCACATCTCAAATCCACCATTTCCCTAAAGAGGGAAATACTATTAGAGCACACAACCTTGGTTCCATGGATGATTATTGTTACTAGGGTGAAACTGCTTCTAAGCAATTTCAGTGAACAAAGCTATATATTTAAAATTCATGAGTTTGTCTTGATATTTGCAACACAATCTCAATAT
Source organism: Equus asinus (assembly GCF_041296235.1). NCBI lineage: Eukaryota > Metazoa > Chordata > Mammalia > Perissodactyla > Equidae > Equus > Equus asinus. The sequence continues at coordinate 121,055,030 of NC_091793.1, read as the reverse complement.
TACAATGTTGTGCTCCTTTTATTTTCTGTGTATATTCTAATTTACACTAAAATATTGCTTTGTTAATACAGTTATTTATTGCTTTATCCCATAGTATAAAGAAAAGAGTATCAAAACGACAATAGCAAATTACTTTTTAAAGATTTTTTTAAAAATTTTTTCCTTTTTCTCCCCAAAGCCCCCCGGTACACAGTTGTATATATTTTAGTTGTGGGTCCCTCTAGTTGTGGCACACGTGACGCCACCTCAGCGTGGTTTGATGAGCAGCGCCTTGTCCACACCCAGAACCCGAACCAACAAAACACTGGGCTGCCTGCAGTGGAGCACGCAAACTTAACCACTCGGCCACGGGGCCCGCCCCAGCAAATTACTTTTTAAAAGTTAAATTAGTTGCCAGCATGGTTTTTGTATACATGGACAAATCTAGTTTAAAACTTATACAGAAAGGCACAGAACCTAGACTAGCTAAAAGACTTTTGAGGGCCAGCCTGGTGGCGCAGCAGTTAAGTTTGCACATTCCCCTCTCAGCCATCTGGGGTTCACCAGTTCAGATCCCGAGTGTGGACATGGCACCGTTTATCAAGCCACGCTGTGTCAGGCATCCCATGTATAAAGTAGAGGAAGTTGGGACAGTCTTCCTCAGCAAAAAGAGGAGGATTGGCAGTAGTTAGCTCAGGACCAATCTTCCTCAAAAAAAGAATTTTGAAAAAGAATAAAATAAGAAGAATCATCTAGCCACAGTTAAGGATCACTAAATGGCTGCAGTAATCAAGACAGTGTGTTATTAGCAGAGAAATGGACACATAGATAGATGAACCAGAGATCCCAGAAATAGACCCACATAAATATACCCAAATGATTTTTGACAAAGATACAAAAGCCATTCAGTGGAGCAAGGACAGCCTTTTCAATAATGGTGAAGGAGCCACTGGATATCCATAGGTTAAAAAAACAAAAGAAAGAAACTTGACCTAAACCTCATACCTTATACAAAACAACTCAAAATGGATCACAGATTTAGATGTAAAATGTAAAACTATACAACTTTTAGGAGAAAATCTTCAGTCCCAGGGCTAGGTGAAGAATTCTTAGACATAATACCAAAAGTATGATCCATAGAAAAAATTGATAAATTGGATCATATCAAAATTTAAGACTTTTGCTTTCCAAAACTTCTTGTAAAGAGTATGAAAAGATAAGCTACAGACTGAGAGGAAATATTTGTAAACAACATATCTCACAAAGGACTTAGAATACATAAAGAACTCCCAAAACTCATAGGAAAAATACCCAATTAGAAAAATGGGCAGAAGACATCAAGAGACATTTTACTGAAGAGGAAATGCAGATGGCAAATAAGTACATGAAACGATGAGCATTGTTAGTGATTAGGGAAATGCAAATTAAAACCACAATGAGATAGCACCTCACACTTATCAGAATGACTAAAATAAAATAATAAATTAGTGATTAACACCAACCCTGGAAAGGATGTAGGGAAATTGGATCACTCACACATTGTTACTGGGAATGCAAAATGGTAAAGCCACCCTAGGAAGGAGTATGGCAATTTCTTACAAAACTAAATATATATTTAGCGTATAACCCAGGAGCTATTCTCCTGACATTGATCCCTGGGAAATAAAAATTACATTCACATAAAAATCTGTTCATGAATGCTCATATCAGTTTTATTTGTGATAGCCAAAAATGGAGACAATTCAGATGTCCCTCAACAGATGAATAGTTAAAACATCCATACTTTGGAATGCTACTCAGTAATAAAAAGGAATGAATTATTGATCCATGCAACAACTTGGATCAGTCTCAAGGGAATTATGCTGAGTTAAAAAAAAAAAAAGCCAATCTCAAAAAATACACAGTACAATTCCATTTATATAACATTCTTGAAAGGAAAAAATCAGAGATGGAGACGAGATTAGTGGTTACCAGGTCAGGGAGGAAGGCAGCTGTGACTCTAGTGGAGTTGTATACTGATCCTTGTGATGGAGCTGTTCTGTATCTTGACTGTGGTGGTGATCACATGAACCTACATATGTGATAAAATCACAGAGAATACACACACACATGAACGCATGTAAAACTGGTGAAATCTGAACAAAGCTGGTAGATTGTACCAATTTTCTGGTTCTGATGTTAGACCATAGTTGTGAAAAATATTACCATTAGAGGAAACTGGATGAAGGAGGAATCTTTCTGTATTATTTCCTACGACTGTATGTGATCTACAATGATCTCAAAATAAAAAGTTTAAAAAGATTAAACTACTGAATAAAGCTTAAAGTACATCTGTAGTTCTTTTTTTTTTTTTTGAGGAAGATTAGCCCTGAGCTAACATCTACCACCAGTCCTCTTCTTTTTGCTGAGGAAGACTAGCCCTGAGCTAACATTTGTACCCATCGTCCTCTACTTTATATGTGGGACGCCTACCACAGCATGGCTTGATAAGTGGTGCCATGTCTGCACCCAGGATTGGGGCTGGACAACCCCAGACAGCTGAAGTGGAACATGTGCACTTAACCGCTGCGCCACCTGGCTGGCCCCTATATCTGTAGTTCTTTTTATCCTTAGAATCCACCCCCACTAAGCATGTACAGTCAAAAAACATATATTCAAAAAACATATATTCAAGTGACATATAAAGTCACTTGAAATAAATCCTCTCTCCATGTGGTTACATTATCCGTTCAATATCCAGTTATATTTATTTGTTTTCAACATCAGGGATTTTGTTAAAATGAGCTGTGTTTTTAACGGATAATGCATTACATGATTCAAGTTACCACTATGTGGAAAAATACATAGAAATCTTGCTTTCCTTACTGGCTCCTCCTTCTCACCTCTCCTAAGTAACTGTTTTCATAAGCGTCTTACCCTTTTATGAATAATTTGCTGTCCCTTATTTTACTCGATTAACATACAATCTATGCTATTCTGCATGTTGTTTCTTCCCAATATATTTTGTAATAACGACACATCCTCTCCTTATCAGTAATAGACAGGGAACTTCCTCATTCTTTTTAAAAACTGTATTGTATTCCACTGTATGGATGTATCATTCTCTATGCAACCAGTTCTCTTTTGCTGAACAACTCAGGTATCAAGTAGTAGCACAAAGAATAACCTGTCACATATGAAATTTCATACTTATTCACCTATACCTGTAGTATACATTTCTAGAAGATCATCAGATTTAAGGATTAAAATATTTGTAACATTGTCAGTACCGCCAAATTCTCCTCCTTCCAGAAATAGTGTACCATTTTCCTCCTTCCAGAAACTGCAAGTACATGTCCAATAAATTTATTTTCAAACTTCTGCATTTTTACCAACTTGACAATTAAGACATAGTTCATTACTATAGTTGTTCATTTTTATTCACTTTATTATGAGTGAGGTTGAACATCTTTTCAAATGCTTAAGTGCTATTTGTACTTTTATTTCTGTGATTTGTCTTTTCCCGTCCTTTGCCCAATTTTTTATTGGGTTGTTCTTTTCCTTCTCAATTTCTAGGAGTTCTTTATAGATATAGAAGGTTAGCCCTTTGTAACACGACTTGGAAAAAGATTGTCAGTCTATCATTTGATTTTTGTCTTTGTTTATTATGATTTTTGCCATGTAGATGTTTTATACAGTCAAATTCATCAATGTTTTAAGGATTCTGGATTTTAGACAGAGTTAGAAAGCTTTTCATTGCAAGGTTTGATTTCATTGTTTAAATTCAGATTTTTGATCAATTTTCAACTGACCTAGATGTATGGAGTTAGGTATGAGTCCAATCTCATCCTTTTCCAAGTGGTTATCCACGTATCTCAGAATCATTTAACAAAAGTTCCATGTTTACTTCTTGGATTTAAGATACCACCATTATCATATATTAAATTTCCATGTGCATCTTTCCCATTGATCTGTTTATTCATTCAGTAATTTAATCTTACTTTAATTATTGAGGTTTCATGGTATGTTTTAATATCCACCGCTGCTTAACTATACACATTGCTCTTTTTTATTCCAGTGTTTTCATGGCTATTCTTCCCAGTTTAGATGCATTTAAAATCATCTTATCTAGTTCCGGGGGAAAAGAGTTGGCAGTTTTCTCTGGAATCTAATTAAATTTGTAAATAAACTTAGGGAGAATTAACGTGTTGTTGATGACAACTTGTCATAACCAAACACATATCGTGTCTCTCTACTTTATGAAGTCTATTTTTGTGCCCCACATATATATTTTATACATGCTTAAGTGTTTTATTATTTCTGTTGCTATTATCAGCGAGTTTTATTCTCCCTTATATATAAAGGGTTCTTCTCCATTTGTGTATGTTTCACTCACTGCCATATTCTCCAGAGCATAGAACACCAGACACGTAGTAGGTGTTCAATACATATTGGTTGAAAGAATGAATATAAAAAGATATGTACTGTATTTTTAGGGACACATACAAGTGTAGTAAAAATATCAAGAAATACTAAAATATAAAATTCATAATAGTGGTACCCTGTGATTGGATTGGAGTGGGAAATACGGGCAGAGAAGATTCCAAAGAGAGTTTGAACTATATTTAAAAACGTATTTCTTAAGCTAACTTGTATATTCATTAATGTTACCTTTATGCATTTAAATGGATAAAACACTTCACTGTAATAGAGAAAATTAAAGGTAAAAAATTAAAGCCCTATCTTCTCCATAAAGTTTTTCCTAAGATATATAAGAATAAACACATACTTAGCACTGAACATATGTGTATTTGAAATGAACTCTTGTGTGGATAAATTTTGCCATTTTCATAAATATTAGCTAACTTAGAGTTGCTATAAAAGTGATTTTTATAGAAATAAAAGCAAATAGAACGTTTCCGCATAGCTCTGATATAGCTGCTTGTCCCACCAGCAGGGCCACTTCATGGCATCCATAAGGGCAGTATGCTTGGTTTTATGTTCTGCTGTTGTCTTCTTAAAATTCTTAATCTCTGAATGAGGTTCCCCCAAAATCATGTAGCCAGTCATATGTATTTGACGTATAAACACAGAGACTGAATAAAGTTTCTGTATGTAAGGTCAATTTCAACAAGCAGCAGCCAAGACAAGGCCACTCATGGATACCACCGTAATGTTGCCCACCTACTAAGACACTGTCAAAAAGATACATAGACCAAGCCCTGCTTTTTCAGGGCACATCCTTTTCCTTGAATGTTCTTCTTTACCTAAGCAGCTCCTTCTCAGCCTTTGAAATCCAGCTAAAATACCATGAATTCCGTGAAATCATCTCCTCCTATTAGCTCCCACTACACTTTGTTTATAACTTTGACTATTCGTCGTGTAATTTTCAAATGTGTCTTTAAACATACCCCTCTGAGAGAAATCCAGTTTCAGAATTGGAGATCTTGGTTAGAAACCCAAACCCACTACTTTCTTGAATCTTAATTTTTTAATCTACTGAGCCAAGCTAATACCCACTTAGAGTTATTGAGAATTAAATATGCATAAACAAATGAAATCACGTTCTGACTATAGTGTTGGTTCCCAGAAAATGTTAATTCTCTTTTCCCTATGAAAAAAATAATCTTTTGTTGACCTTTTTGTATTCTCAGGGCAAAGTAAAATATCTGACATGTTAGAGTTCAGTAAACATTTATGGAATGCCCGAGTGCATGAATGACCCAATCTCACGCATTGTAGATGCATGATGACTTTTGGCGCTCCAATTTGAAGCTTTTCCCCAATTGGAGCTTTATTGTCTCACAGGTGTCTGGCTCCCAGAAATGATAAACCATGTTTTACTTGGCTGGTATCTTGATAGCCTCTCAAAAAGTGTTCTCAGCTCTAATGTGGCCTATTTTCATTTTTATTCAGCAGTTTCTCTCTGCGGCTTCCCCAGAAGACCAAGAATGGACTACTCCAGACACCTCTCCTCCACTCATTGACTTGCACAAGTAAAGAGACCAAAGCAGGTGGTATTTCAACAGGAGCAAAGTTATCATTTGAGAAGCTGAAATAAAACACAACATTGTGCACAAATGGGAAATGCTATTGTCTTAAACTTTAACCTTTTAGCCTATAATATCATTCACAAATTTATCAATCATAGCCGCAAGTTAAACTGCACTTTTAAAGTAACCCAAGGAACGTTGAACAAGTAAATCGGCCTTCTGCAGTCACTTTGTTCCCCTCAGGATAATTGTAGATTTGGGGCACAGCATGAAAGAACTGGAAAGTCAGGACAGAAGGCCTGAGAAAAGGGTCACTGCAAGATAAGAGGAACACATGAACACTAAGTTATATTTATATGTAATATATTATTAAGGTTTTGAAAACCTTGAAGGTCAACCCATTAAAGAAGTCAAACGCCCAAGGTGAAATTGGGTTTCAGTGGTCAGGAATGCAAAGAGAGGCAGAGGTATGGAGAAGGAATTAAAAGGAAATAGGAAGTGAAACAATTTCTAGAAAGAATTGGCATCCAGTTCAAGAATAACAATCCCCTGGGAGGCATCCCTACTGCAAGATGAAGGGGAAGGAAAAGTTGTTATAAAGACATACAAGAGCAGGTTGGAGCCAGCCCATTTTCTGAGTCTATGATTGCATTCAAAAGTAGCTTGTCCCAGAAACAATAGTTCCAGCACAGCATCAACATTGTGTGGAAAACTGAAAGCTGGATTACAGCACAGGTATTATATAAGTCACCTACTCAGAACTGCTTTTCAAGCTTGTAACTTAGAAATCACGCCCCCAAATGCAGGTGCAGTGGGAGTGACGGCAGCAGTGACCCAGGAGGGCTCACTGAATGGTGTATGTATAGTTCTTCAGGATGGTACTGAGACTGATAGCTGGGAATGGTCACCCACCTAGTCAAAAGTCTCAGAAAGAGAACAGCTATGCCACATTCCTCAAGAGCCACTCGCCAGCCTTCAAATTATAGGGGAAAAATCAGAAGGGCATATGACCTACAATGCTAACATTTCCCACTCATTTTATTCCTAGGTGGGTGATCTATTACAGTATTTATAAAAGTCAATATTTTAAGAATTTTTTTTATTTTGCAGGATAAGTAGAAGAGGAAATTTGTACTTGGTGGTAAGAGGATCTGAGTGCAAATCATGCTTCTGTCACTTATTGGCTGTGTGGCCATCAGTAAGTGACTTAAGGTGCTAAAGGAACCATGACCTATTCTAGGAAAGAGAGATAATCATCATCACATTGCTGGGAAAATGAAATAGTTCTTGTGAAAAGGAGTAACATCTGGCGCAAGGTAAGTGCTCATGACATGTGCCCTGCCTTCTATAACGTTAATTTTTTTCCTGATAGAAAAATCCCTTAGTCCCTTTTCTGTCTTAGAAAGTGAGCTTTGGCCTAAACATTAGAATAAGGACAATAAAGTTAATATGATGAAGACAAGACTATTAAGGTACCTAAGAGGGAAAAACCTGAAATCTAACATGGAATGCTGTGGACACGAAGTCTCAGGCATATTGTTGGTAATTATTTCTTCTGTATCTGTCATTAAAGCTTGAGTTGGGTAGGAGTGAATGGAAACAGTATTATAGTTTTTTGGACGACACAAAATATGATTTTACAACTTTGAAAATATAGAAGCTATCTCAGAATCTTTCTGCAGCAGGTTCTGCTTTACATTTCACTAGATAAGTGAGAAAAGGCATTTGGACGAGGCTTTTAAATGCAAGGCTGAAGAGCTTTGACATAATTTAGCAGGAAACAGGAAGCCAGCAAAGATTTCTGATTAAATTATGACATAATTGAAGGTACGCTTGGGGAAAATTTTCTCCAATCAACAATGGTAAACATTCATTGAGCACCCCACCAGGCGCAGGATGTATGAAGTAGGGCATAGGATGGGTTCAAAGCATGGAGGCAGTTTAAAAGTCCTCATAGCATCAAGATGACCTTTTGAGAGCAAGGAGGGCAAAGGTGGGGCTAAGTTCTTGAGGACAATAAAGAATATTTTTAACAGCCTCTAGGACTGGTACTATAAAGCTCCAACAACAGAGCAATAAAGGAATGATGGTTTGTGCTGAAGAACCAGTTTGTTCGTAGGAGACCTACTCTGCACAGTTACGACTTCTCCAAGCAACACTAGACTGATGCACAGCAGATAAATGGGGCAATGACGCTTACCAAGAGTTGAATATTCACAATAGAAATGACGGAAAAGACTATGAAGAGTCTGTGTAATTTAAGGAAACTGTTGAAACTACCTTAATGCCATACTATAATTATCAGTGTTCATGAGTAAGAGAGAAAATTGATTATCTTTCTCCTCAAAATAACACTTTGGTATTGTAAGAACATAAAAATGCCATGTGGTTTTAAGTGAAGAGGCCCTCTAGGTAGCATTATTAAAGCATGACATTTATACTAAGAACATTAAGATTACTTAGATAAAACATGACTAGTGGAGAAAAAATAGTAACCCAAGAATTCCCAAGGCTTCATTGAATTTTTCTCCTGAGGCTTACAGAGAATATAGTAATTCTTCTGTAAGGGTCTCTGTTTCAACATAGAAATGGTAAAATACCAGCTGGCTCAAGAAAATTTTATGATTCACTGGCTTGTAAGGTAAGGCTTAGAGTGGATATTGGAAGGAAAAGGGGAGACTACCATTTGTTGAGTACCCTCCAGGTACTATTTGAAGTGCTTTACATGCATTCTCCTCACACATACACCAACCCTTTGCAGTAGATATAATTAACTCCGTTTTAGAAACGAGGAAACTAAAGCTCAGTAAGGTGAATAAAATGGCCAAAATCACTCAGCTGGTAGGTGGCAAAAGAACCAAAATTACAATCCAGGTGCCTATGGAGCCCAAGTTCATGTTCTTTCTACTACACGATGACAGTCAATCAAATGGGAGTATGGCCTTATGAAAACTCGCATCAAGCAGAAATCAATATGATCATTGTCCTTTTCAACTCAATCCTATTTTGAAAACAAATCCTGAATATGCTTTCCTTTCCTGTTTACAACAGAGTTTTAACAGATAGAGTGTAACCCTGAAAACAGTTTCTTCTCTTTTTAAAGTGTCATTTTTATCCTTTTAGTAACTGCACCCAAAAGACGTGTCAAACTGTGCAATAACAAACAAGTTTCCTGAGATGTTTATCCCAATGACCCGTCACCTTTATAGTGTTTAAGATAAAAAGGAAAATGAAACTCAAAATAGGGAGGTAACCACTGGAGTGGGTTGGTTTTCTCTTTATCAAATTCTTATTTTTGTTGCTAAAATATAAAGGCAAATGAAACACCAGATGCAATTAACACCCATGCTTATCCCTGTGTGGGATGTATAATTGAGTACATCAATGAAAATTATATCTCAGTAGCACAATGTCAAGAAAGTTTTTGCAGAATTGTTGCATTTATACAAAAAAATACCAACATGAGCAGCCAGTTTACCCAGCGGTATTAAAAATGTTTAATGTAGAGAAATGGAGGAACCATTTATATAAAACTACTCTTTCACAATCTGTAAAATTCTTATAAAGACTATTTATGTCATTTGCTTTACATTTTACTTTGTCATCAGACAGGAAAGCTTCAACCCAACATGTTATTGTCAAAGGAAAATAATTAGACTTGTATAGAACACTTAAATTTCTTAAGACTTTTTGTTCTTTCAGAGAAGAAAATAACATTTTGTTTTAATGTTCTTTCAAATTCACTAAAAAAGAAAACCTATCCTGAAATCAAGCACTAAGTCACTCTTGAGAAAAATACTTATCTGATTTAATAACAATGATTATCAAATTATTGTCTCCAGTATTTTTGAAAAGTTGGCCTTTTTTCCACCTACATTTTAGTGCCATACTTTAATTCTTTTAATAAATTACATTAACAAAAGCCTTAGAAAAATACCTAAATTATAGAAAATGTTATTAGATCTTGTTCTTCTGCTTTCAGATATTTTGAGGGGGAAAAAACTCAGAACACCTGGATACATCTAGTTAGCCATCTCTGTAAAGTAAAATTCCCCTGAATATGGTCTCTACACAAGAGCAAATAGATCCAAATTATAGGGAATTTGGCCCTCTCATATTCTGTTGCCGTAATTGCAAAGTGGACCAATCTTCTATGAAGCCAATTGGTAATAGCTCTTAAGTTTTTAAATATGCCTCCCACTTTGGCCCAATAGTTCTACTCCCAGGAATTTAGCCTACAGAAACTCATAAAAGGACCAAAATATATGCGAAAGAAAATGTTCACTGAAACATGGCACAAAATTGTGATTAGAAAGAACCTAACTGAACATCAATTGTAGATTGGTCAAATAATTGTGGTTTTTAAACAATTAAATGATGTGAAGCCTCTAAAATGAATAGATAGAACTATATGTGCTGACATCAACTAAAGCATATAATCCATTGAGTGAAGAATCAGGTTACGGAGCAGCACGCATATTCCAGTCCTACATATGCTAGGTTCCCTTATATGGATTGGAAGATACAGTTCAACTTTTCAGTAGAAGATATCTCTGCACAGTGAAATTACAGGTGGGAAATAATTCTTTTTTTTTTCGTATATACTTTTTCATTGTACTATTTATAACAGTATATATTGCTTTAATTTTTAAAAATCACCACCACTTAATTCAACTACTTTTACATGAGGCAATTTTATATTATCTAGTGGTGTTATTATGTCTCTCAAATACTTTCAAGAAAAAAAATCTCAAATTGTCTTATGATTTCATTTTGTGTCTCAATTCACCAAGTGTATGATATGCAATCCTTCTGCCAGACACAGCAGCTACTCTCTGGGTGCTGGACAGTCCCTATGACAGTGTCTGGATTATCGTCCTGACTGTAGCCCTATTATTTTTTGCCTATTTCAAACCTTCTCCCACCTCCCCAGTTTCACTTAAGTTCCCCAACATCCTTTTACCAATTCATTTTTCAGGCATGGCCAGTTCCTGTTGCTTGCATCTAGAACCATAACTGCTACACTTTGCCTTCAGAAACTCCGTGATGGTTCAAAAAGAATTCCGTAATTCCTCCTATTCCTCCTTCGACTGAAAAGAGAGGCTCCTGATCAACAAAAAATGTTATTTATAGTTGTATTTAAAGTTATTCCCAGGAGATTTTAGCACTATCACTGTTTCCCCCACCCATCTCAAAATGGTTAGGATTACCAGAGTAGAAAATTAAGCAATTAGCTGTGGTAGCCTCCTCTTCTAAAGGATTTTGGTGCCAGTACCCACCTCCACCTCCACACAGAAACTCCATCACTTCAGCAACGCCTTAGGTCATTGAGATCCAGGGAAGTCACAAATTAGGATGAGACTGTCAGTGCTCAGAGATTATCTCGATGTCTCATTTTGCAAGTAAGCAAAAAACTACTCCACATCCACATTAAAAAAGCTTCTTTAATTTGTCCTTCTATAGCCTGTCACTATTCTTTAGTATATCACAGATCATTGTTTCACAATAAAAACCCCAAATGCCAACAACCTTTCAAGAAAACATTTTCGTTCCACTTCTTTCCTAAAAATATTCTTCCTCCATGACTTCTTTCAGGTTCAGCTATTTTTGTTAGACATGGAAGGAAATGCAACAGGTAAAGAAATATAAAACAGATAAAGGAATATTTTTGTATTCACTTGAACGTCCACTGTGTGTCAAACACTCTCTCAATGGTTACTGGATATGGGGGAAAGCTGTTCATCCCAGAGGTCTATAAATGCTCCCTAAAATACTGATTTGTTTCTCTTACCTTCACTCTAAAATATGCTTCTATCCAAGATCAAGATTTCAATCATAGTATAAAAATAGTTACTGACAAACATTGAGGACTTAGCATTTTTCAGGTACTATGTATTTTTTAAATTATTACATTGAGGTCATATTGTCTGATAACATTGTGTAAATTTCAGGTATGTGTTATTATATATCAGTTTCCATATAGACTGCATTTTATTCACCACCAATAGTCTAGTTTTTTATCTGTCACCATACATATGCGCCCCTTTACCCCTTTCACCTTCCCCCTACCTCCCCTTCCCCTCTGGTAACACTAACAAGTATTTTATAAACACCTAATCATTGGGAAAACTTTATAAAATAAATAGGTACAATTTACTATTCCTGTTTTACAGATTAGCATTCAGAATATTAGGTAATTTTCTCAAGGTAACTCCACTGTTGGTAGAAGACACTTCTAGGGAGTTTAATAGGTTGGTTTTTCCAACAAATGTCCTTCTGGAAATATAACTTACAGGCAAGCATGCTTATGGAGACTTTTGTCCGTGACTTTAATACAAATTTTAGAACATAAATCTGCTGGGATTACAACATACCTGTTGTAGAATGATATATGAAACATTACCTGTTTATTTCTTCAATGTATAATCTCAAACACTTGAAAGATGATCCCCATTTAGTATTGCCTCAAGGAAGTAGGGTTATCAAGGCAAAAGGAGAAAAAAATAATCACTCTCTTGGTTTTAAAGTATTAAAGGAGGAGTCTAATTTTAAGACAAAGATTTGGGAGGAAAAAATTGCTAAGTATTTTACCCCGTGCCCCCCAAGAAAAACGGGTGAAAGCCACTGAAAAAGGGCAAAGGGAGAAATTTGGAAATTGAGAGTAGACGTTGGCTTCCAGAGTAGTATACAATGCTCCCTTGTTTAGACCTGGATTGTGAGTGGGATAGGGTGTGATGGAGATGGAGACCCTTACATTTGAAGATCCAAGAGTAGAAGGCTGTGTGTCAGAAGCTCTACAAGAGAAAACCCCTCCATGTTCCCTACCCCACAATGGCGTGGATAAAGAAGAATAGAGACAAAGGAAATTGACATCAGAATTAGACAAGTCCTGATGATCATGTGCCTATATCCCCAAGAGAAGCATAGGGGATCGGCTTAACTTGATCCATGCCTTTGAACAGGTGAGAACATTAAGAGAGAAAGCTGGCAGGCATGAGGAGCATTCTAGATTGTGACTAATGTGGTATCGGCCATCCAAGCCAAGACCTTAATAAGGCCTCGAACATATGAACAAATGCAGAGATAGATACCAATAAGTGAAGGTCATGACTGGTCGATTGTGCAGTCAGAGAGAGGAAGGAAAGGAGAGAAGTGGATACTGTCTCCTCCCATTGACATTGCAGCAATAGAATTCCCAAACCCTGCAAATTGACTCCAAAGCCAGGGAGGTAGGTGAATAGGGTTTCACAAACCCTGAATGTGATTGAGTTTTAAATCTGACATGACTGAGCAATCAGACTTTGACATAGTTTACACCCCAAAAGACAGAGAATTCATTAATGTGATGTGACTGTATCTATCTGGGTAAGTGCAGACTAATTTTTCTGCTATTGAGAAGGCAAAAAAATGAGAATTCAGAATAGAAATTAAGCTCTGCTATGGGAAAATAAAGTTATAAATTTTCCATGCTAGATTTTGACATCTGTCAAGCCCACAGCAGACTTTAAGAGACATGTGGAAGCTGAAACACCAGATACTGTCTGATTCCAAATCTGTCCACTTCCACCACATTCCCAGTGGCCACTATCTTGGGTCGGTCATCATCATCCCTTTCTCTGTTACATACTCTTCATCACAGGGATCTGGACTTCTTCCTCCCCCCAGGATTTGGACTGTGTTCTGCATTCCTTGGGTTTTTTGAAATTTGTTCACATATCACAGCCTAGGTAGAAAGGAAAAGGGGGAAACAAAAGTATATTTCCTTTGAAAAATGCCAATTTTCTCTTTCAACAGAACTTTTAATTGTTTGATAGAGAATGACTTCTAGTCGCTTCCAGAATCTCTTACCGGGTAATTCACCGGCCAAGACTTTTGGCCCTACCTGGTGATCATCTACGTTGTACAGAACCTTAGCTAGAAGCAGTAACAACTGGGATTTCAGGGTCTTCCCAGCCAGGTTTCTCATCCCCATCAAGTCATGATGGAAACCTTTCAAGATTATTTACCTTTTTGTTGAAAATGTTATCATTATCTATAGTACTTTGTGACTATGGATGTAAATATATAAAGCCACAAATATTTCTCCTTTGTCTTCTTTCCCGTTTCCTTTCTTGATTTACTAATCATCTCTCCACTATTTTCACTCTTCCTAAGTCAGCTTGTTTTCCTCCATTGGGTATAATTTAACAGCTTGTTTGGTCCTTTTTCTCTACCCTCCTCATATATCAATGCCTTCTGGTTCCGGTCAGCAGATCTTCTGCCAAGCATGTTCTTCCCACTCTTCATTAGATGTACTCTTTCTTTTGCCAGGAGCATTAGTTTAGTATCATGCATCATGATCCAGAAAACTAAATTCTGTTCTTTAACACCATCTACAGAGCCAGCTGTTCACTTCTCAGCTCCTTCATCTTCCAAAGTCATGACCTTCAATTAGACAAAGTTAAAGCACCACCTGTGTCCCTAAGACCTTCAATTTCCTACTCAGGTTCCTAAATACTCTATACATATATTCCAGGGGGTGTTTGGTTTTTCCTTTTCTTTCATATTTTCAACAGTCCTAAATAAAAATTGTACCCATGTGTAAATATCAGAAATATTATGTGTCTTCCTATGGATTAATCAAATATATTCTCTTATTGTCATTAGTCCTCAGAATCATTAATGAATATTCACATCTATTAATCTTTATTTTTTATCTATATTTATTTTACTTTCTAAAGAGAATCATTTCTATATCATAAGAAATACATGGGGTATAACATTTGAATCAAAAAAATCTCTAAATTTATTTTACAATTATATTCCTGTTAAGAGTTCAGAACTAATTTTGCAGTGTTTCAGAGGTTTTTGTGCTTTTGTTTTTTCTATCCAGGACTAAATCTTTAACATATTAATATCCTCTATTCAAAGAGGATCTGTTATGGTCACTAATTATATGCCTTTATCCAAGCTATAAATCGCTATATAGTTGAGACGAAAGGTTCTATGAAAGAAATAAAAAGCAATAAGTTTAATTCAACTGTTATTTAATTAAAGTGAGTGAGGATTCTGTTTTACCTTTTAAAGACTACCTAAGACTTTTTCTACAACTTTAAGATATATGTATTCAGGGGAAGAAGCAATTATGGATTTGAAAAATGAAATTAAAAATTACCCCCAAATTATTTTCAACAACATGTTTTTGTATTTTTGGTGCTCTCTTGTGTTGTCACTGTGACATGGAACCATGCAACTTACAAATGGGATTTTGAGTTAAATAGAGCACTTGGGAAGTTTACTGCTTATGCACAAGTGCTCTCTTGCTTATTATTGAATTAGTATATTCTAAGCTCCTAAAAGCCAAGGGAAACAAATCTTAGGAAATCAAGCTCTTCCACAGGACTTACCACATTCTCCTGCAGATAGTAATGCTTTCTAAACCTATTCTGAGTCAGCACAAGATCCCATTTTCCCTCATAGTTTAAATAACAAACTCAGGCTCTCTATCCCAAGGGTTTCCCGACAAAATACAGGGCACAGGGTGAAATTTGAATTTCAGATAAACAAATAATTATTTAATAGAAGTATGTCCCGATCACTTAGAACAAACTCATACTAAAAGTTTTGGCTGTTGTTCTGAAATTCTAGTTTAACTGAGAGTATCTTGTATTTTTATTTGCCAAATCTGGCAACCCAATATCCCTGAATTATGGGAATTATTTCCAAAGGCTCATTTTCACACAATCAGTTGTAACTCTGAATGCGATCCTGGGCTCATAGCACCCATGAATCCAGATGAGTCACCAATATTGTGAGTCTGCTTCCTTGTTGCTTTGTAAGCATCCATAAGTTTGTGAATGTTTCAGTCCTAACCCTCTAACCAGAGTGGAGTAAAGGTTCTATCTTTCCAGAAAGGGCCTCATGTCTTATGTCCCTCCTACCATCCCCAACACCCTATACTCATTGGGGTACCCTTTCCAGGTATTAGCAGATAGAGCCATTCCAATGTTCTGGGGACCCAATCTGACTCTGGTTGTACACGAGAATCACCTGGAAAACTTTGAATATGTGATACATTACCTCCATCCCAGAGTAATTAACCAGTATCTCTGGGGTTAGGATAAGGTCATTGGCAATTCTTACTACCCAGGTGGTCCTAAAGTGCAGCCAGGATGGAGAACTTTGCTGGAGATGAGGCAGCCATGCTCAAATTTAGTTGCAAATTAGAATCACCTGGGGAGCTTTTTAACCATTCCCACAGCCAAGACTGACTACATCAGGATATCTGGGAGTGGGACGAAGGTATTAGTATTTATTTTAAAAGCTCCCCAGGTGAGTCCAGTCACAGCTGAGAACCACTGCCCCCCACAGGCAGGCAGGGGTCCCAATGGACTTTCAATCTCTCTCTCTCATACCACCACCCACAGATATGCTCTTCGTTCTACTCATCACTGACCCAAATAAACATCTTAGTTTATTTTCCTTACTCCCACTCCCCCCACTACTAACAAAAAGTCACTCAAAGTGGCATTTCCTTGAGTTGCAAACTTTACTGAAGGTTTGGGGCAAAGGAGTCTTACATTTGAGAAAACTTAAGTGGAATGTTACACATGCTTGTGCTTCAAAGCTTTTGGCTACCCTGACATCTGTCTTATTTAATTTGCTCTCTTACTCAAGATATCTTGACCTATCAAATCCACTCACATTTTTATATAGGGCAATTTAGCCCTCCTCCACACTGGCAAACTTTACATACCAAAGAATATTTGAAGTTTTATTTTTTCCTTTCTCTCTTCCCATCAGTCTCTAAGTGTAAAAGAACATCACATACACACACAAAAGAAAATCATAAAGGATGCCATCAACACCCCATCACCAGCACTATACACACACCTAGCCCTAAGAAGGCCAGAGATGTTAAAATCAACTTGAACTTTAAGTGACATTTTTTTCAAACAGGTAAATAAATAACTATTGTGGGAATAAATGTAATTATAGAATGTGGTAATGAGACAAACCTCCACTGAATTCTCTAAACAAATTTCAAGACAAATCTTGAAGTTTTACAAACACTTGGTTATAAAAAGTCAAAGGACGTACAAACTCAGATTCCCTAGGACTTCTGTAAAGCCAAAGCTAGAAAAATTGTCAATAAAGGAAATAGCAATTAAAAATAAACACTCTTTTCAACTCTTCCCAACTTACTTTTAGACCATTCAATTTGAGTCTCTTGATTATCTTTTCAGTATTGTTTGTTCTTAATTATCATTTGTGGTCTTAATATTGTTTATACACTTTTTATGCCTTCTCTAGCCTCACAGATTGCCCATTTCTTTATCATTCCTATTTCCCATTCTCAAATTACCTCCCAATTATTCACTTGTAAACAGACACAGTTTTTAAACTTAATGAATGCTTTATTGGTGCAACTTTGGGCCAATAAAGTTGAGTTTTCATGCAAATTTTGAGGAGGAATACTGTTGTTTAATGATATCATAGTAATAGCTATAAATTATACTCAGTTACAGTCATGCATTGCTTAACGACAGGGACACATTCTGAGAAATGCATCACTAAGTGATTTTGTCATTGTGCAAACATCGTAGAGTGTACTTACAGAACCCTAGATGATATAGCCTACTACACATATAGGCTATATAGCACTAATCTTAAAGGACCAGCATCACATATGCTGTCCATCACCGACAGAAACATCGTTGTGCAGTACATGACTGTACTCAGTAATACTGCCTAACAAACCTTGTATGCCACTGAGGTTTGGTTTAACTTCATAAATATGCATCAGCTGGGGTTTGGCTTACATAGGCTGGGATTGGGCAAGTTGCAAGGTGTGTCCAGATGTGCTCCACCAATAGCTACCCAAGGTAAGTTCATCTCATGATGAAACACAAAAGTGCAAGAGAGGAAATACAACTGCAAATTCCAGGCTTTGCTCATATTATGTCCACTAACATTCCGTTAACCAAAGCATGTTGCATGGTCAAGTCCAAAGTCAAGAAACAGAGAAGTATACACTGCCCATCATAAGGTTATAATAGATATTTAAAACACTATTGAAGATAATAATTCAAATTTACCACACTATCTCAGATATGTTCATTTCTGTATCATAGGTGATACGTTAGTATTTGTGCCCATATATCAAAGCTCAATGGGAACTTCAAGTCCTTCTCTTCTCTCTACCTCACCTCTTAGTCTTCCCCTAAGGTAGAAAAAAAATCTCAAATACCAGAGGCAGTAGAGTATTAAATAGTTTGGGCTCTGGATTCAGACTCCAAGTTTCAATCCTTCCTCAGCTATCTCTTAGATGTATAACCTTAGGCAACTTAATCTTACTGTGTATTGGTTCCCTTGTCTATAAAAGAGAGATAATAATACTTCCTACCTCCTTGGGTTGTTGTGAGAATTAGAGAATTACTTACATGAAATAATCCATGTAAAGCACTTAGAAAACTACTAGCAAATAGCAAACACTCAATAAAATTTAGCTACTTAACGGAAGGAGAAAAGAATTATAAATAGATTTGGATCAAGTTTAAATGTTTTCATCCTCCTTCACTTTTTCCCTTGGAGCATGGTTCTTCCTATATGGCTACTCTGGCAAGACTGACCCCATGCTGGTCCAAGGAAGAAGCTCCATTCCTGGAAAGCTCCACCTGGGGAATTCTGGAAGTTCATGAAGGCTTCTTAAGTAGCTGTGGCTTTTGTCCTAAAAATACAAAAGGAGTTCCTTTCTTTCCTGATCCTTTTTCTAAGTAGGAAAATAGTCTCTAAATAACTTCTACATAGAATGACAGCCATAATTTGAGCACTTACTTTGGGTCAAGAATTCTGCTGAGCAGTTTGCATGTATTATCTTATTTAATCCTTCCAAATATGCTAGGAGATGGATAATGTCATCGCTATTTACAAATAAAGAAAATTGAGAGTTGATTAACTTGCCCAAGGATTCACAGCTGGCAAGTGGCCAAAACTTAAGTGGTCTGATTCCAGAGCCTCTTTGAAGCAGTAACTTTAGGAGTTCTTCAAAATTCTTAGAGTACAGCGTCTAAATATATTCTGAAAATAAGCACAAAATAGGTATAAGATAGTACTTCAGATATAATCTGTGAATGAAGAAGAAAAGAACCACTTTGGCAGTACGATAATTGAGTCTTTTCCATACTTACCAAGAACCACCAAGTTTGAAGTCCCCTTCCAGGTATTAGAACTTACCCAAAGGAGACTGAATCAGGCAATCTATTTCCTCGTCTGATCCTGCTGAGCCTTAGGTGTTCCACTGGTGAGAATAAAAGGTTTGCAAACCACTAATGTAGTCCAAATCCCACATTTTACAGAGACAACTAGTAAGACCCAGAAATGTAATGACCTGTCTAGTATCAACAGCTAGTAGTAAACCTGAGGTTAAAATCAGATCTCATATAGTACTCTCAGTTATAATAAGATGCTTGAGTTTGAAAAGATTATGGCAAAGAAAAAATGGTACTAACATTCACTAAACAGTGAATGCTGGGACACTTTCTAAATCATCTCAGCTAAGTGTGTCTTCCTGGCCCTTGCTCATCCTTGAAAGTGTTGCTGAGATAATATTATGACATCCAAGGCTACCACGGATGGCCACACACTTGTGTGCACAAGTAGATGGAGCATTAAACATACGGGCTCTAGTCTGACTGGCACCCCCTGGAGTTGTGTGACACGGTGGTCCAAATGACAACTGCCCATCTGACAAAAGCTCACATCACAGAAAACAAGTGTTCTGATATTCCCCCCATCTATTCCATGTTTTTATTCTATTTGAGAAAGGGACAGTGTTTTTTCTTGGAGCATTTTCCAGATTGATTTGCTCACTACAATAAGCCTTGATATAAAATCTGAAAATATCTTTCTACAAAAAGGCAGGATAATGGCTTAGCTCCTGTTACCTGCTTTAGCTGGAGAGTGGATGCAAGTTCTAAGAGTCTGTCACAGATAATGGCAACTTCATATTAGCTCTGCCAAGGTACTCATAACATCCATCCCAGTTTCAAAAGACTACAAAATCTTGTTACTTTCAGGTTTATATTTTGCATTTTATCTATTTGTAGAGTCTGGCAGCTATATTAGAGTGATATTATAGTCTGTATATGAAACAGAAAACTATCATCTTAAAATAGACTATAAAATTGCACCTTATTAAAAAATACAAGTGCATTTTCTCCTAGAGACCATGACTTACCATAATGACTGTTATCAATATGCAATTACTTCTGTTACCTTGGAACATATTGACATTCATTTATTTAAAGATAATGTAACACATTTGTATTCATTGAGGTAATCTGTGGATATGATTAAACATGGATGCCCATCTTATACTAAGGGATAAAACGAAAAAAATGCAATCAGAGCTTTTGCACTGCTAAAAATAGCTCATATTAAATTGAGAAAATCGCATTATGGCTTATTTCAAACACAATTGCAAATGATTATAAGGAAACAAAATCATAACTTGGATAACTGTGATGCGAGAACATTTATTCTACCCAATAATAGGACATTGGAGCTACACTAACAGGGCAAGTACTTCAATAAAAGCATCATTGACAGTTTAAGAGTGACTGTCCATTTATCTCCATTACAGTAGACGGATGCAGAGAGATGGTCAAGCAGTGGCTAAGATATATTATTGAGGAGAATATAATTGGAAAGGTTGCCATAGAATGAACTGTTTCAGTATTAACTAAAGAATGCATTTGGTAGAAGGTTGGAAGTAAGTCTTAAAGATTCACACTTATATCAGGATTTTCTTCTTTTAATGCTCTAGTTCATAAAGTAGTCTACTGACTAAGTAAGCAATCATTAATTTTCAAAGATTCCTATCAGGGAAGCAAAGAAAAAAAAGAGAATGGAGACTAACACACTCAAAAATGCTTTTAAAAAACTATCATTTTAATATAACCTAACTTGTAACCTTTTTACGCCTTAAGAAAAAACATTTTGAAAGTGTCACCAGAAGCACAGTATCACTCATTGAAAATAAGTAAAATAGTTTTTACAAGTGGCTCTAATTAGCCACCCTCCTGGAACTGAAGAACAAAGCTGTTTTTAGTCCATTTCACCCACAATGTTGTCTTCCCTCAACATTTTTGTTCTTTGTCATGAGCATGTTAGAGCTCCCTTGTTCCAGAGTTAATACCAATTCTTCTAGGCAGGATTTCCTATAGCTAGGATAATTAAGAAGTTTCACTTGTCAATCAAAGTAGTCATTTTCAGATACACAATGAAGTCGTTTTGCTAGAGAGATGAAAAACTACATTGTGTCTGCATTAAAGAGTTTGAAAAGTAGCCACATGGTCTTTCCAAATAATACTTTTACTCTAGAATGTCAGTGAAAGGAGAGAAGTTCTGTTAGCATGTGAGTTCTATTTGACTTTCACCGTCAGAAAACTTATCTAACCCTAAAATTCACAACTTCATCCACTAAGGAATAATGACTCTTAATAAATAAACGTAATTTACATCTAAGTCTCTAATCATTTTTTCCTCCTTTATCAGTATGGAGTAGGAAGCCAGTATTGTTTGGGGACAGATACAAAAGTGCTTAAAATCACAGTTTATATGAAATAACTTATTTCATTCCCTTAAAATCAAAGTATGCCCCTTTATTTCAAGGAATCTAAGATGAAGCACGCCAACTCCAGCTTACCTTCTGCACGCAAATCAGAGTATCACTGGGGAGGATGGAGGATGAAAACGAGTCTGACCAGCCTTCCTTCATCAGGCCATTTAATGGCATCTCTGTGTGATGGATGATGTGAATTAGCATTCCCCATTTCCACTCCATTCTCCTCCTGGCCGGAGATGTCGAAACTACACTTCCCACATGCTCTGGAAACTACAGTCTCAGTGTAAACTAGGATGGATGAGATTTGGAGGGAGGAAGTGAGATGAGAGTCCTCTGCCTTCCTCTTCAGCTCTTCCTACTGGGAAGCCAAGTCTTGGAGATGTTAGCTTTTCCTATCCAGTTCTCCAGTATCCTCCATCCCAGGAGACTAGAGGCTACTGCAGCAGCTGCAGCACTGGCTCCCTATCCCCGGATCGTGCTGCAGGGGACATCTTGAAATCACAATGCCAGTGGAGGCCTTGAAGGTAGGTCTCCTAGGGACTCAGTCCTGTTTCATTCCAGGTGGGAGGCATTCCCGAACCTAGTGTTCACTTTTTGTTAACATCTAATCCTCTGTATTAAATTCCTTCCTGCTTAAAACAGAAGATCATTTCTTCACTGATCCTTCATTGATGCACTGCCTGTTCTTTCAAGGAAAGAGCAAGATCATCTCAGAGAGGACACAGCTGGCAGCAAGTTTGCTCTTTCAGAAAAAAAAAAAACTATGACATATATATATATCACATAATTACTTATATACTATGTATTTATAATACATTTATATATAAATATACACATTTTTAAATATATACATTATACAGAGAGAGAGTGGAAAGGCTAATTATGCAGGGTAAGCTTTTTTCTGGATCTTTCAAGAAGGAAGAATAGAAATAGGCACGAATTTACACAGTAAAAAGGGAGCAATGGTGAGTATTTAATTAAAAAGTCCTAAAGTATTACTATACGACTATTTATAGCCTGTTTTAACTTGTCTTTCTTCCTAAGAGTTACAAATATTTACACCTATGTTAATACACTTTCATTTCCACAGTTTCATTAAAAGCGAAGGTGAAAGACTCACATTCTCCAAAACTGAGGCAAGGGACCTACCTACAGGCACAAAGTCAAACAGAATCCACCCTCTGTTCTCAGCCCAGAGCTCAGCATCAAACCAGGGCAGGCAGACCTTGGTCCACAGACCAGCCCTGACCCCTGCCTTCGTGTCATCGGCTCCTGCAGCACGTGTCTAATGATCACATCAACATCAACGTCCATGTTTTCCACACACTCCCACTACCAAAAACTACATATTTAAGGTTATTTTAAGAATTCCTAGGAAAGTGGATGATCCAGAAAATTAGAAATAAGCAATATTCTGATTTTTCTTCACTATAAGAATCCACTCCCCAAAGGGAATACTACTAGCAACCCTAGGAAAAATGAAAGCTGAAGTACACTTTTTCATCATTAACTTGAAATCTAAATCTATTCTCCATAAAACTGATTCTAGAATGGTTTTAAAAAAGAGAATTAAAACTTTGTAGGCTGGATTGTATTTATTCCCTGACGATCCAGCTCAACTTCCGTGTATCTGAGTTTCTGCCTGTTTCTTCATTCCCGTTGGTCTGTCCTTGGTATCTCTCTCCTATTGCTCTTCAGCTCTTCTTTCCAGTCCAAATACATTTTTTCCCTTCTCCCTCTCACTTCATTATTCCTCATTAAATAGCCATTGTGTAAAATCGACACTGCTATTTCTTGTTGTATTTATGGAATAGTTTTAGTCTCTAAAAGTAGAAGATTGAAAAGTTTCATGATTTTCTCTAAAAACATTGATTTTTTTCTGTACGTTAGTAACTCTTGATAAAGAAAAATCTTCTCACCATTTCTCAAACCCGCTGCCTATAAATGAAATGTGATACTCATATTGTGACCTTACTTCCATTTGGAATCACTCCTAACTTTGAAGGACTCAAAAAAAAAAAAAAAGAAGTAATTCTTACATTTAGAATATGAAAATTATATTTACTGTTGGCAGCACAGTTTTTTAACGATTTTTTTCTTCTTCACTTTCTATTTTTGCAGTGTGAATTAAAGGAAGAAAAATCTAAGCTTTTAAAGTATAAATTTATAAACTTCAATTGAATAAAACTCCACTTTTTCAATATACTATAAGAATAATCGACACACTTATATAATAAGTATAAAATCTTAAATGTGTGGGGCAACAGTGGTGTTATTTAAATGGCTGTTTTCCCATGGAAAGTAAGACGTACTCACGAGTATACCGTGTCCACATTATAGTAACATGGCTTTGTTTGCAAGCCAGCCAGTTTAATAAAAACTAGACAATAGAAACAAAGCCAGAAAAGGTTTTGTAGGAAGAACAGTGGCGGGTCTACAAAGTCTTGCCTTATCTCTTTCTCAGGTCCTTCTGAGGCTTCAGCTCACCTTTTATTGCTCTATAATTACTTTGATCTACTGAGCCTTATGAAATTAAACATTCTTAAACAGCTGTGTCATATTCCTTTCAGTTTAATTTTGGCCTACAATGGTCGAATTCTGTCTCCTCTTTTATCTCGCAACACTCGCTATGGAACATGCTCAGATCCGACCCAGCAAAGTTAATTGCCAGCCAATGTGGCTGCCCCTGAACCTTATCAGTGAAGGAGCCCTCTGCAGCAAAAAGGGCCCTGACTGGGTGTCTGGATACCCTGATCAAGGTTCTATTCCGAATGACCTTGAGCAATCACGTCAACTCTCTGGTTCTGACTTTCCTCACCTGGAAAACAAGGACCTTGGCTTGAAGTATATAGGAGTCCTTCCAGCAAAACAGTCTATTCTTCCAGGACTTATTTTCCAAATGTCAGATATAATCTACTAACTGAAGTTGCACACTCCATAAAGGCAGAAGTGGCTTTTGTAACAAGTACAAGTATAAACCAAATGAGTCAACATTTATGGAAGAAACAAATGTGATCTGACCACTCTGTTTGATGCCACGAAAGATAACCAAAAGAAAAGTCCCCACCCTAGGTTACCAGGGAAAAGGGGGGTGGGGGGAGGGCACAAAGGGGGAAGTGGTGTACCTACAACATGACTAACAAAAATGTACAACTGAAATCTCACAAGGTTGTAATCTATCATAACATTAATAAAAAATAAAAAATAAAATTTTAAAAAAATTTTAAAAAATAAATAAAACTTCAGAAGGTATGATGGGAATGTAAACTGTAGAATTTAGCAAGAAAAACATTCTCACCCTCCCTAAATAAAGACTTTGTATCCTAAAAAAAAAAAAAAAGAAAAGTCCCCACCCTAGAGGAGGGTACATCAAATTAAAATTACAAGGCATTAAGTGCATAAAGCAAGAATCCAGAAGACAGATTAGCAAGCACAGATCATAAGAGGCAAAATGGCATGAAATGATGCCCAGGAAAAGCAAAATGTCAGGAGGAGCTAATCAGGAAGGATTTCCTGGCGGTATCTGTGTTCTGAGTGAGCCATCAGAAGAAAGGTTTACGTAGTAGGAAAGGAGAGGACAAGTGTTTGGGGCTGAGGAGGAATGTGTAAAGGTACGGGGGCAGAAGCAAATATTTCAGGGGCAACAGTGGAGTCACGTAATTATACACAAGGGTTTCCTCCCCTACAGAAATACACACTTTAGCACGTGTGAGGTAACATGAATGTACGCTCGTCCAGTTCATTTATGCTAAGACCACATCAGCAGGAGAGGCCAGCTATCTCCAGTGCCCCTGCAGCTCTGAGTCACAGGCTCACTACGATCACAGGTTTTTGCCTTCATGACATTAGACCTCGTAATGCAGTTTCTCCCAAACACTCCTGGAACTTACTAGTATTAGACCACATGTTGCTCTTCCCCCAATTACTAACTTACTTTACGTGTAACTTTTTTCTCATAATAGCATTTCCATCAAGAGGAGACCCCTACCCAAACACCTGGGAATGGCATCAACAAGGCACTCTCAGCTGAATCCTCTCCATTTAATGGAATTCCTCCCACTATTGTTGCTTGCCTCACCTCACTCTTGTGGCAGCAAGAATATAACCCCTCTAAAGTCCTGATGAGTGGAGTAAGTCCACACCCAGAATCCAAACCCATGAACCCTGGGCCACAGAAGCAGAGTGCGAGGAACTTTAAGCACTCGGCCCCGGGGCCAGCCCCCCTCTAAAGTTTTTAAGAGAGTTTTTTTCCTGTCTTTTCAAATGTTTTCATTGGGTTCATTGAGTCAACCCGTTCTATTCCTACTCATCATAACTAAAACATTTTCCTCTTCAAATAAAATATGCTACTCTTTTGATAGTACTATTCAGTGAGGAGATGGGTTCATCATAGAAGACCATAGAAAATCAGTAGAAACTTTTACTATATCATTACAAAATATATGACAAATCCATGGAAAGTCTGCTTTTGAGGAAACTTATTAGCACTTGTGACATAATACATAGGTGTTGATAAACGAACTGATGCTGGAGGGAAGTGAGAAGCCAGGTGGACATTTCAGTCTTCTACATATAAAATAGGAAAAATCTACTTAGGCTAGAATGATGGCATGGAAATAATAGGACGGCACAAAACCAAAATATGCACTAAAATAACTGTTAAAAGCACTTAAAATGATGCACTGAATTGAAGGTAGAAGTACAAAAGACTCATGAAGAGTTACAACACCAGAAGACTAAGAACGGTCAAGGCATGTAAGGCGAAGCGAAATGGTTAGAGAAGCTGGACTGGGATGGACAGGAATCCAACATTCATCCATACTTCCTAAAATGTATTGAGAACTCACTAAGAGCCAGGTACTGTGCTAGATCCTGGGGATGTCACGGTTGCTATGACAAAACTTGTCCCCTCATGGAACTTATAAACTATCAACATGGTTGTAAGTAAGCAATTTTTGTTTCAAGCGCTGCCTTACGGAAGTTCAAGCCCTTCTGGGACAGGAGACTCAATCCAGTCTGATATCAAAGGGAAACCCGAAGGGTAAATATGAGAAGAAGCATTGGGAAGAGGAATACATTCAAATGAGATTATTTTCAGAGTACATCACTCAAGGTATTTATTTTCAAGCAACTCTGTGCCTGACACTTTACACAGGCTATTGCATTCAAATCACACAACAGCCCTATGAGGTAATTATTATTCCATTCCTAAATTCAAAATCTTCAAATCAAACACATTGAACTGACCATGATGACAGGCAAGTAAGAACCAAAGTTGGATTCTACCCGTCGCCCTGCCAGAAAGACCCGCTTTAGTACATCAGAATAGGAGTTTCTTTTTCATTCTGAAGGAATATACCTCTACACTCCCTCCCTTTGCCACTAGCTCTACTCTGAAGAAACCCAATTCTTCTTCCTTTTGACAGCTCTTAAAATATTTAAAAACGCAATTATGCTCCCTCACCCAGCGTTCAGTTTTCACCACATTGTAAGGATGTATATGTTTGCATATTCTAATCACGAGAACTATTACCTTACACACCACCTTGTGGCTTGTTTATTCTTATTGACAAAGCAGTAACACATTAGATTGAGACACGGCCCGATTTCTGCTGTAAACCTCATATACACATCTCAGCGCGCTGTCCCATCCCCTTGTACACTCCACATCCCCCTTTTGATCCCCTTCAACCTACACTTCTGCATCTTTTGCTCCCTTTTTCACAGTCCCGATGCACACTGACAGTTATCAATAAGTGTTTGTCACAACCTCCCTCTGCCTCGCCCTTTTAGCCCTTTGCCTCAATCGTTCATCTCTATTACCTGACAGATTTTTAATTCTCATTTGGCTCACCAAGCGTCTCCATTTGCTGTTTCTCATATTCATTAGCTGCCTTAAGGTTCTTCCCATTTCTTGGATTAAATGTCTAAGGATTTTCTGTGCCACAGCTAATATATTTATTTCAGTCAGGTTTTAGCCATATTTCTAATTAAAACCTGCAAGTAAAAGCTTGATGGAAAACAGCTGAGTTTGTACTAGAGCAAATACCTGTATTAAGACTTGGGACTCCAGTGGAAAAACAGACCACTTTTTACTTTTTTTAAAAAAAAACACGTACATTTACTTTGCCTATGAGAGCTAAGGATTATTGTTTTGAAATAGTAAAGTACACAGTGAGTATCTTTAGGGAATTTAAGAAAATTTGTCACATGCCTCTACAACAAGTAAGTGTTTTATGATTTCTAGACACTGATTTCATAACCACTTTCAGCTTGCAAAGTCAGGGACTTATTCCATCCCACTGTAGATTAAGCCCCATTAATGTTAATGGCAAAACGTAATGAGCCTCGTGATACGCGTGGAGGGTGTGGGAGACTCTCAAACTGAGACAAGACGCCTTAACTGTTTTGCTACCTTTAAACCAGCAAAATCTCCTAGATGGCTACACCAGCCAAAGTTCCTCTACGTTATATTCAATATCACCAGTAACAGTTCTATTAGTCACCATTAATCAATGCTGACTATACACTCTACCACTTACGTGGAGCCAAAGCTTCTCTAGTAGTTTTTTCTCACACAAAACATGCATATGCACTGCATACCACTTCTGAGGAGATGGAGTTGTTATCAGGAAGTTCTCAGGACACAAATGGTTATACTGCCATGACTATAGTTTTCAACAGAGGTGAAAACCTGAGGCAAGAGAAAGCATAGGCACTTGAAAAACAACTGAGAGTCACTCTGGAATCCATTTCTTCTGAATTGTTTCTCTCTGGGCACTTTTGAGTCTTCTTCTCTACCGTAAATTCTATCCCCTATGTGTGGCAGAGTAAGATAGGCCTGAGACTCCTCTCTCTTTGGAGAGATCTCATCCTTGGAAGACCAGGGTGAGTAGAACAGGACCATTTTGTTCCGTTTTGGGGTTCCCACCTTGTCACACGAAGAGATGCTTCTTCTGTTTCAGAAGTATCCAGGAGAAAGACTCAAACCTTCTTCCCACTGCACTCACTCTTCCCCTCACAAGAGGATGTCTCAGCAAATCGCACAAGGAAAAGAGTCACCACCCATACACAGGCCAGGCTCCCTTCTCACCTTTTGAGCTGTACAAGGTGTGAGTGCTCCTCCCCCTCCTGTTCTTCATTAGTAAGTACACCTGAACCTACAATGCCACTTTACAAAGTGTGGTCCATATTCCTGCAGCAGTGGCAGCACCTGTGAACAGAAATGCACATCGTCCACCTTCATTGCAGGCCTCCTGAATCTGAAACCCTGGAGTTAGGGCCCAGGAATCTGTGTTTTCATAAGCCCTCCAGGGGACCCCATGCACAGCTAAAGTTTGAGAAGAACTTTTCTAGAGTGCTTCTAACATTTTAACATGCAATTGAATAACCTGGGAATCTTGTTAAATTGCACACTGTGATTCTAAGATAGAACTCAAGATTCTGCATATCTAGCAAGTCTCAGGTGATACTGATGCTGTTGGTCCTTGGGCCACCCACATGTTCAGCTTTGGCTGAATATTGGAATCAGCTGGAGAGCTTAAACACCATGAATGGTTGAGCCTCACCCCCCAGCAATTCTAATTTAATTGGTCTAGTGGGCAGCCTGGACATCTGGGCCAACTGTAGAAATGATCCAGTCAATATTTCAGTCTCTATGTCTATTTTTCACGAGTTCCGAGACCCTAAAGAGAAGAATGTGATTAGGACTTCAAATCCCAATTGGGAAGTTCATTGGGAAGAAGTCAGTATCATAACCTCAACCTATTGTAGTCCACGAGGAGAAACGCTGTTTCTTCAAATTCATTTGACCACTGCTGTTTTTCCCACAAGAGCGTTAAGACCTAAGACTTGAAAGGCCAAGATTAGCATATGAGCTTAGGAAATAGGGAGCAAAGAGATTTCTCAGGCTGCTTTTTAAAAGAAGGGGTCACAGCACTCATATTTTTGATCAGGTTCATCATAGTAAAAGACTAGATAAGGGAATTGGGCCAACTCTAATGGGCAATATAGTATAGATTAGTTGAGTTTCCTCTGTGACAGTTACCCCTGACTACCTCACAAGAAGGAGAAAACAGCAAGGTGATCGCAGAGTTGGGATCTTTGTTGTCTTTTTTTTGAAAACATGCCTTAGAATTAACATCTACTGAGAATCCATTCAAGAAATACTTGTCAGATGCCTACTTTTCACCAATCTCAGTGGCAGGCACTGGGGATAAAATAATGAACAACGGGAATTCCACTTCCAGAATAGTGGCCTAAGGACACCTGCAGACCTGTTCCCTAGCAAAAACAGCATAACTCATGATAATTAATTTTTTTTAATTTTAAGTCTCTACAAATCTTCCTAAGGGTAAAGAGAAATAAAGAAATGTGTATTCAAGAAAATCTGCTAAAATTCAGTAAGAACAGTAGGAGCCTATGACATTTTAACCCCCTCCCTATGAACAAATGTATGCCAATAAACTAGATCACTTATATTTAACGGAAAAATTCCTAGAAAGACGCAAACTATCAACGCTGACTCAAGAGGAAATAGAAAATCTGACTGTACTAATAACAAGAGATTGAATTGGAAATCAAAAAACTACCCACAAAGTCCACTCCCACATGGCTTCATTGGTAAATTCTACCAGACATTTAAAGAGACATTAATACCAGTTATTCACAAACTTTTCTAAAACATTGAAGAGGAGGAAACACTTCCCATCTTATTCCATGAGGCCAGTATTACTCCAATACTGAATCCAGACAAAGACATCACAAGTAAAGAAAAC
This sequence comes from Equus asinus, assembly GCF_041296235.1. NCBI lineage: Eukaryota > Metazoa > Chordata > Mammalia > Perissodactyla > Equidae > Equus > Equus asinus. The sequence goes on along the minus strand of NC_091793.1, from coordinate 121,024,695 downwards.
TACAGAGCAATATCTCCTATGAGTATAGATGCAAAAATCCTCAGCATAATACTAGCAAACCAAATTCAGCAACATATAAAGAAGATTCTACACCATGACTAAATGAGACATCCCAGGAAGTCAAGGTAGGCTTACTATTCAAAAATCAATTAATATAATACACCGTTTCAATAGAACAAAGAACAAAGTCCACATGATCACTTCAAGAGACCCAGAAAAAGCACTTGACAAAATCCAACATTGCTTCATGACAAAAACTTTGAACAGAATGACATAAGAGGGAACTTCCTCAACTTGATAAAGGGTATCTATTCTATGCAATCCCTGTCAAAAATCACAAATGGTTTTTTTTACAGAAACTAGCAAGCTGATCCTAAAATTCATATACAAATATAAGAGACCCAGAAGAACCAAAACAATCTTGAAAAAGAATAAAATTGGAGGGCACAAACTTCTGATTTCAAAACTTACTGCAAAGCTACAGTAATCAAGTCAGTGTGGGACTGGTGTAAAATCATATAGATCAACAGAACAGAACTGAGAGTCCAGAAATAAACCCTCACATTTATAGCCAGTTGATTTTCCACATGGGTGCCAAGAAGATTCAATGGGGAAAGAATAGTTTTTCAACAAATGCTTCTGGGACAACTCGATAGCCACATACTAAAGAATGAATTTTGACCCTTGCTTCACAACTTTAGAAGAATCAAAAACCTGATTACAAAAATTAAAGCTATAGAACTCTTAGAAGAAAATATAAGCTGTAAATCTTCATGACCTTGGAGTAGGCAACAGATTTTTAGATATGACACCTAAACTACAAGCAACAAAAGAAAAAATATATAAATTGGACTTATTAAAATTAAAAACATTTGTGCCTTGAAGGACATTATCAAAAAAGTGAAAAGACAACCCACAGAATTGGAGAAAATACTTGCAAACCATATATCAAGAAGGGATTTACATCTAGAATATATAAAGAACTCTTACAACTCAATAATAAAAGATAAATAACCCAATCAAAAAATGAACAAAAACATTTCTCCAAAGAAGATGTACAAATGGCTTATAAACACAAGCAAATTCTCAACATCATAAGCCACCAGGAAAATGAAAATAAAAATCACAAATAGATACTACTTTATTCCCACTAGGATGCCTATAATAAAAAAGACAGATAATAAGTGTTGGTTAAGATATGAGAAATCAGAACGCTCATACACTGCTGTTGGGAATGTAAAATGGTGCAGTCACTTTGCAAAATGGTCTGGCAGTTCTTCAAAAGAGTAAACAGAGTTACCATATGACCCTGAATTCTACTTATAGGAAATACCCATGAATACTGAAAACATGTCCACACCACAAAAACCGGTACACGATGTTCATAGCAGCATTATTCATTATAGCCAAAGAGGGAAAACAACTCAAAGGTTCATAGCTGGTGAATGTGTAAACAAAATGTGGTATATCCATACGGGGGAATCCTATTTAGCCATAAAAAAAGAATGCAGTTCTAATACATGCCACAACATGGACAAACCTTAAAAATATTATGCGAAATTATTAAGCGAAACAAGCCATGCCCAAAAGTCCACAGATTATATAATTCAGTTTACATGAAAAGTCCAGAATAGGCCATTCTATAGAGATAGAAAGTAGATTAGTGGTTGCCCAGGGATGAGAGAGTGGGGAAAAATAGGTGGGGGAATGCTAAGGGCATGGTATTTCTTTTTTGGGTGATGAAAATGTTGTAAAATTGATTGTGACAATGGTTGCATCACCCTGTGCATGCACTAAATCTATTGAATTGTACACTTTAAGTGGGTGAATGTTGTGGTATGCAAATTATATCTCGATAAAATTGTTACCAAAAAATAATGAATAAGATTACAAATAATCCCTGCTCCCAGGGACTATTCTACCTTCATAACTTCTCCCGGGTTGGAATAGTATGCCATGGGAAGACATGGGAAAGGTACTTAACCTTGACTTGGGGGTGGGATTTTCCACTGGAACTTCCCAGAGAGAATGACAAGTCAGCTAAGATTGGCAAACTAAATAGGCATGGCGAATCAAGAGAATAACTAAAGCAAGGAGAATATTTCCAATGAGGGAATTTACATTGTGAAGGGCTAGAGCAAGAAAGAATGTGGACATCTGAGGGACTAAAATAAATTTTTTGACCCAGTAAAAGGATTGGATGATAAGTGGGGCATGTGTGCAACGTGTTAGATAAGGAAATTATCATGAATAACCACGTGGCCCATGGAATAAATCTGAACTTACATCCTAAGGAACTATTGAGAGCTATTGAAGAGTTTTAGAGAGAAGATGGAAGAGGCATTGGCAAGATATCTTCTCACACACACACCATACCTGCCTTGTCTAGTAGCTCTTGAGTTTCTATATATTTCCTCAGAAAAATAAATAAATAAACCTAACTAATACAATTCATAAAAGTCAGAAGACATAATTTGTCTGATTGACAAATTTGGCTACCCCTCCCCAAAAAACAATTCTTCTTGGCAAATATCACTTTGCTGACTTTACCAAAAGTAAAGTCCAAAGACAATTGCCAAATACGATAAAAAGCAAAATCAGAGGGCCTTGGCCAAACTGAAAAGATATTTGCAACTTATCTGTCAGATACAGGTTAATTTCCCTACACTATCAACAGCCCTCATAAACCAAAGAAAAGGGCCAACTCAAGAAGAAAAATAGACAAACTACATGAACAGAAAGTTAAAAGAAAACATACAAATTGTTAAACACATAAAAACTTGCTCAATCTCACTCATTATTGATAAAAGCAAAATAAAATTCATCAAAATATTATATATATATATATATATTTTTTTTTTTTTTTTTGCCTTTTTGGCTGGCAAAGCTCAGAAAGTTTGAAAACATTCTGTGCTGGAAAAGATATGCATAAAAAGATACCCTCATACACTGCTAGTGAAAGTGCAAATTGGTATAACCTCTCTGAAGGGCAATTTAGCAAGAGTTATCAAATCAAACACATTTTGACTTGGCAATTTAGCCTCCAAGAATCTATCCTATAGGTAACTCAGACATGTGCCAAAGACCTATGCATGTGGAATTTCATTACAGCGTTGCTTTTAATAACAGTAGATTGGAATTTCCAGCATTAGGAAATTGCTTTAAAAAGTTATGCCTCCACACAGTGGAATACTGTGCAGCCAGGAGAGAATGAGGACTGTATTTTTCTGCTGACACAGAATGACATACAGGATGTGTTGGTATGTGAAAAAAGCAAGAGCACGGAACAACATGGATAGGATGCTACTGTGTAGACACAACAGTATACACAAGTTCTCTGGAAGGATTCGCAAGAAACTTACGGCATGTGCTGCCTGCAGGAATGATATTCAGTTGCTGGTGGACAGGAGTGGAAAGGAGACTTGTCACTATAAACAGACTTGTCACAAGAAATGATTATAGCTGTACCTTTGCACTGAATTGAGAAAAGAAGGATAGAAATATAGTAGTAATAAACACTATCTGCTTTACATACACCATCTTATTTAAACTATACAACTTCCCAGGGGAGCGGCTCATTTTACATATGACGAAACAACAGAGAGGTAAATTACCCAGCTTTGAACCTCATAATCTAGTCATCTTCTTAACCACATTGCACTGCCTCTCTAACTTTAAAAACAAACCCTAAATCACAGAGTGAATTATTTAACTTTGCTTGTCTACTGGTGATAACTCTGTTCATGAATGAAAATTGTATTGTTTCTAACCTAAAGGATAGTCTAGGTAAAAACAGTGATGTACAGAGCTGCTAAGAAATACAAAACAAATGCCTTGAATGTATCTTAAGGTTCTTAATACCATCATTATTGGCCTTACAACATACCCAAAATGTTCCAAGAGGCAAGTTAATATTACCCTTACTTTACCAACGTGTATAGAAAGTGCTTCATATTCCCTGCAAGGAATTTATTCTCCACCTTTTAATCCATTGTGTCAAGATGTCTCTTTTTGCCCGTTTGAACAGTGCTGCTTTTTCTCACTTATAAATCCTTTTATTATTTTTAAGACGTTTTAAGAATTTTTTTAAAGAAGCTTTCAAGATATGGAAGGACTCCAGTTAAGGATGCATTCAAGGCCAAAGAGTAACCAAAGAGGAAGGAATCCATCAAGAGTTTGCTCGTCACTCTCACATGTTTGCCAATGGAGTGCTATGTGTTCTTGAACAGACATTTACTGAGAGCCTAGAAGAAGTACTTTCCAAGGTGATATGCAGTACACATAAGAATAATTACTACACGGTCTGTGTCTTCACAAAACTTGGCAGTCTCATAGAAAAGACAGAGTATGATAAAAAATAACTATAATTCAAGTGGAAAATAAAGCCATGAGAAAGATACAAATAGAGAGATTATGTTTGATAATCTAGGAGAGGGAAGCAGAGAAAATTTCCAGAGAAGTACAAATCAGATGTGAGAAATGAGGTGGAAGAGACCACACAAGAAAAAGCCCAAAGGAATGAAAGCCTTTGTGCCTGCACACAATGCACAAAAGTATGGTTGAGCTGTCTGGTAGTATTAGGAAGGGAAGAGTGGGGGATGAGACCAGAAATAGTTTGACTTGTGAAAACTTTCAATGCCTGGCTCAGAAGTCAGGATTTAATTCTGGAGGCCGTGATCATCTAGGCTAAGTGCAGATACACTGAGTTCTGGCTGTGTTTTGGCCATAGCAGGTGCTCGATCAGCAATGCCAACTGCACCATTATTTATTATGACACATGCTTTACATTAGTAGAATTAGTGAGATGGGCAAAGGAAATGGTCCATCAGTAAATGGATACATTTAGATTTCAGTCCTTATGTCTTACATTTATTTTGCATGGCATTTAGAGTTTTGAGAAATACGTGACATGCATAACGGCTCCCAAAATATTCACTTGAAAGGTAACAAAGTTAAATGAGTCCTTGTGCCCAAAATAAAGAACTGGATGTCCTAAATGCATACTTACATAAACATAAATTTGGGATTTTTTTCATTTCTGTGCCCAGCATGAAACTGTTAGAATAGAGTTGTTTTATACATCATTAAATAGTAATATTTATCCTGCAGAGTTAAACCATATTAATTGCATTTCTCATATTTTATTTTGAAAGAAAAATGAAACAATGCAAAAAATTATAAGCATTTTAAAGTTGTTGAATGCTATGTCCAAAATTCAAGTTTTCTACTCAAGTCCATTAACCATATATTTTCACTGCCTGAATAATAAAATTTGACACTCATGGAAGTTAATTCAATTTCTCGTACTTGGTTTGCTTTGGGGGACCCCTAGTTCTCCAGGATTTGGATGAAGCTTTTTTAATTAGCATTGAAATTATGTGAAAAATGAATTTTGAGACCTCATTTTCCTTTTTTCTAATGTGTATCTCCTACTTGATGCCAGTTCTTGAGTCATTTTCCAGGTGAGAAGCTGTATCCAGAAAAATGCTAATCTCTGTCATTTAGGAAAACAGAGGACATACATTATATGTGCTTTTGCTTATTAAAATCTCTCTCAAGTAAACACTATGCTTAAGAATCTGTCACATGATACATGATATATATATATATATATATATATATATATATACACACACACACACACAGGTTTTTCTTAAATAAGTCATTCGGTGCATTTGAAAGATTGGCTATAGGAAAGAAATCTCTTTATAGAGAGAATCTCCATATCTCTTGTTCCGAATAAATTGGCTCTGGCCTGAAAGCTGGGTTCAAGTTAAAGTCCAGACTCGATCATGGAAGGTGACTATGCCTTTGGAATCAGCAGGGCAGAGCTCCAGGCCTCTTTATAACACAACACGCTGACCTCCATCATCCTGTTCTGACCATTGGTGGAACTGTGCTAATGACAGTTCACGGATTATGAGCCCAGAGGCTGAAAGTTGAACACAGTGTTTATAGCAAAGAGTTGGTTGTATTCTCTTCAGTTTAGAGACGGTTAGGCCTGAGAGCCAGCAGAATTGGGCTTTGTCCTAGTTTAGCCTGCAAGTTTGTGAAACATCTTCTCTGATCTGGTCCTCATCTGTGAAATGGCATTTACTCTAAAAAAAAAAAAGACTTCCTCTGGCCATGATGCTATGATAATAAAAAAAAGCACTTATATGATATATTCTATATACATTGTCTAAAATAATACTCACTGTGAACCTGTGGGAAGGTAGAGAATAAATGTGAAAGGCAAGAGGCTCATAGCAAATGCAATCATTTTAAAAGATGTCTCCAAAGAAGGCTAACAAGATATTTCTCAAGCAGCCTGTCATGGCCTTACTAAAATTACCACCACCCAGGGTCTGGCCCCCAGGCTTCAAAACTCTCATTTACTGACAGCAATTATCACTACCATCAAAATTACAAGTAAAACATCTTTGGCTGAAGAAGTTACAATTTAGTCCAAGATCTAAATGGAAATGAGTTAAAAAGAAAGAGCCTGCTATTGATAATAATGAGCAGAGCGATGCAAATTTGGCAGGACAAATCAAATTGGTTGTAAAATGAAAACACTTTACAAGCCTGGTAAAGAGGTCTCAGTTGTTTGTGTATGCGATGTCACTCTCATTAGCAAAGATTATCTTGCAGCTCCAGTCTGTAGTTTCTTATTAACAAAATGGAAAGTGAATATACATCCTAAATTAAACATTTCACCTCTTCAGGGCCATATCTGACAACTGTGTTTATCCATGCATTCACTCAATTCAACAGTCATTTATTAAGGCTTGCTATATAGAGGCAGCTTCACTTTGGGTGGCCTAGAAAAAGTCAATACTTTCAGAAGCAGATTCATATCTTTTATTGAATCATAAAAATGTAGATTACAAAGAAGATATATAATAGCACTGATATCTTTGGCTAAGGCAAAACGTTCTCTGTTCAAAACTGGTATGTGTCCTGTGTTTTACACTCTTCCTAGATGCTGCAGCTCTTCAGTATCTGTACTGCAGAGCCCGGGTTGGGAGCGCCCCTCCCCAGAGGTCCACTGGAGTTACACGGACATCTCTGCTCCAGAAGGAGACGGCCTCACCTCTTAACAAAAACTTACATTTCCAGCTGCTGCTGGAAAGATTTTTGTTCTGAGTATTAAATTCAGGTTCCAAATCAAAGGTTATGTAGTAAAATAGTCAATGGTAACCATTCTCATAAAAGATCGGAAATGAGTAATTTTATGCAATTGATCAAAATTACCAAATAGTTACCTATTTCTCTTTAGCTCCACTTATTTGATTTCTAGCAATTGTTCAAGGCCCAACTGACACGCCACTTCTTCCACAAAGATTTACTTGTTCCCTTCAGCTAAATTAAGTTCATGTTTTTTCAATATTCCTCATCCTGAGGAACGATGGGTTAAAAGCTTCCTTTTTATAAAATGTGAGTGAGACTCCTTACAAGTCGATAATAACACCCAGTTTAAAAATGGGCAAAAGATCTGGGTAAACATTTCACCAAGAAAGATATGCAAATATCTAATAAGCTCATAAAAAGATGTTCAACATCATTAGTCATCAGGGAAATGCAAATTAAAACCATAATAAGATACCACTACACTCTCACTAGAGTGGCTAAGATTCCAAAGATTGTTGATACTAAGTATAGATAAGGATATAAAAATACTGAGCCTTCATACATTTGAAATGATACAGCAACTTTGAAGACCAAATTGGCACTTTCTTAAAAAGTTAAATAGAGCCAGCCCTAATGGTCTAGTGGTTAAAGTTCAGCACTCTCACCACTATGGTGCCCTGGATTCGTTTCCTGGTTGTGGAACCACACCACCCATCTGTCAGTTGCCATGCTGTGGCAGCGGCTCACATAGAAGAACTGGAAGGACTTACAATTAGGTTATACAACCATGTACTGAGGCTTTGGGGAGAAAAAAAAAGAGGAAGATTGGCAACAGATGTTAGCCAGGGCGAATCTTTCCCTGTAAAAAAAAAACTTGAACAGATACCAACCATGGAATTCAGCAATTCTACTCCCAGCTATCTACCCAAGAAAAATAAAAACGTAGGTCTACAAAAAAAATTGTACACAAATGTTCATAGCAGCATTATTCATAGGAGTCCCAAACTGGAAACAATCCAAATACAGATTAAGTGGTGAATGGATAAACAAAATGGTGTAACCATGCATCTGACTATTAGCAGTATAAAGGAACAATCTCTTGATGCATGCTACAACACAGATAAACCTCAAAATCACTACACTGAGTGAAAGAAGCCAGATGCAAAAAAAGACTACAAATTGTATGAATCCATTTATATGAAACTTCCATACAAGGCAAACCTGTAGACACAGAAGGCAGATTAGTGGATGCCCAGGGCTGTGGATGGGAACAGGGATTGACTACAAACTGGCAGGAGAGAACGTTTTAGGTTGATGGAAGTGCTTTGACACATTGTGGTGTAAACTCGTTCTTAATTTTACTCCTAGGTGATGCAGCACTCCACTTACTGAGCTAATAATTCAGCTTCCACTTAATGAGCTAACACACATACATCTCATGCTATGATTCCACTTATTATTGTTGCTGTTATTATTAAACCAGAGGGAGGTTAGGGTCATGAGAGTATATAACCATAAAAAGGACTTCTCTATCCTTCCACCTGAGGTCATCCTAAGCCCATGGCGGTTCACAAAAGACCAGTCTGATACTTAAGTTGAGAAATTCATATCTTTTATTACTGTGCACAAAACATTTGGCCTTAAAATAGCTGTTTCAAAAGATTATTTAACTCCTTGAATTATAGTGCTGCTTGACAATCGACATTTCTAGTTTCGATGCATATGTATATATAAAATCTTTGTCAACCCAGAAGAAATGAGAGGCATTTTATCTCCCATTTACATGATGGAACCAAATCTTGGGGATTTTTAAGTGACCGCCTCAACTCACAGAGGTATTAGGAAGGGGCCAGGACGTGAAGCCGAGTCTTCCTATTCCCAGGTCTGCGGGCCTCCACTGCAGTTATCCTAAAGGAGCTTTGGATCTTTTTTCCCAAAGGCACAAAATAACATTTTTAATAAACAATCTTTTTAAAATACATTTGAACAAATTGGGTAACAATAATTAAAAATTTTGTCTTACATTGGAATAGTACCATCTACTTTATTTTTTGTTCAATTTTATTGAGGTATAATTGACAAAATTGTAAGATATTTAAAGTGTGCAACGAGATGACTTGATACATGTCTAAATGAGTTCTTGTAACTTTTTATACTATGCTCTGTGAGGGGAGTCACTGGAAGGATTGGTTTTGCCAGGAGTTTGCATAACATCCTTTGCTTCAACAAAACTTCTAAACAAAGAAAACAAAAATGAATAAAGGCTAGATAGAAACTTAGCAATTGTCATACTATTATATATTCATAAATCAAATAAGTACAAGGAGATTTAAGATAAATAAAAATATTTAAACAAGGAAAAATTAAAATTAATTTAAATCTCAGAATCCCACTAGGTAGTAAGTCAGTGGACTTGGAAAAGCTAATGTTTTTTTTCTCTAAGTACCTGAGTCCTCAAAGGGGGTTTTACATTATGGGAGAAACTAGCAAGTTGCTTTTTAATCTCAATAATTAAATTTCATGATCGCATTTATGAATAAATATATAATTATACATTGAAGCACATTCTATTTAGATATATATATTTTACACATTTACATACTTATGTGTATGTGTATGCCTACTGAGGAAAAGTATCTTTTAATTCTTTAAGTTGTGTTATAGATTTTTAATATATACTTAGGAATTATAAAAAAAATTTGTGCAGTCAAAATTCCAGTTAAACAGTGAATCATTCAAGTAACTAATTCTGGAGGAAAATAATGTTGAATTCAGTTGACAGTGACTTATTCATATGCTACTCTTTTTTGTCATTAAGACTAGGCGGGCAAAATTTGAGCTAGGAGGTTTTTTTCTGATTGCTTTCACTCTCTTTCAGAGCTTTTCTCCTTTCTCATTTCATCCTATTTTATTTTTCCTTGGGATGTCCAGCCTTTTCTGTTCCAAAAGAGTGCTGCTTGACTGAAACATTCAGAAAAGGATCAGATATAAATTCCTGCCAAGGTGTTGAGGTCCTACTGAAGATCAAAAGTCTAGCTCTCTGAATGTCCCCGGATGGCTTATGGGTATCAAAGGTGGACAGTGGAAAGGGTTTTAGATAGACATACACACACATGTATAACATTCTCTGTCTTCTCCGATGACCAGCCCTTATGAGTACTCTTAACATTTTAATTAATAAATATTTATTGACCATATTTAAGATCAGTGTCACAGCTAAAGACCACTATGTTGAAAGAAAAATACATCTCTATTCTTTAAGATTTGAAAAAGAGTTCACAAGAAGTCTGGCAAGACTATATTTCATTTGAGAAAAATTAAGTAGCGAGGTATTCTATGTCATCTCTCTTTTGCTTAGTCCACTGCAAAAGAATTCCAAGAAGAGAGAAAAAAGCGGATCTTTAAATATTAATATTTGCAAAGTAAAATGACTAATCCTGCTAATATCTTAAACCTATGGTAAACTTCTGAGATTTTTATGTATTGAATGAATATATGCATAATTAATGTGATGTAATCAGAGATGGACAGCCCTACTTAAGCACACCATTAGCATCATTATCTGAACAGAGAGAAGATAGAATAACTTAAACAGTGACATTATTTTCAAATCATTTAAGCCAAATAATTCTCAATCCAAAAGCTTTGATCATGTATAATCCCGCTGAAAGACTGAATTGTAATCGGCCGATGATACATTATGTTGCAAAGCTGCAGCACCGGTGCATAACAGAATCTTACTTTCCATTAATTCATTCTTTTCTGAAAATACAAACACTCCATATGCTTAATAGCCCAAAAAAAGAATGTTTCTCACATTTTAAGATTGCCCATTAGTGAATATTTTATTTTCTTAAAAACAGCACAAAGAAAACAGTGACTCTCAAAGCCATTTTTGAAAACTGACAGTCTCTGTGCTAAATCAAAAATAGTAACCTATCGAAAAAAATCAGTTCACTTGTGTATTTTAGCAAAAAATAAACACCATATGCTGTGTTGATAGTGACTTTTGAACTTTTTTAATGCGATACTTCCTCCACAAGACTGAATTCAGAGACAGAATGCAAAAGAAAGAGCTCCAGTAGAGGCGGAGTTAGAGTCCATGCGAGGATCTCTAGCAACACAAGGATCTCCGAATGAGGACAGTTCCACTGGAAATGGACCCCTTTCTATCAATGTTAATCTAAGAATAGGAATAAATAAGATACCTGGGCCATCAAACTGCCTCACGTTGTAGAGCTACACTAGCCAAATAGGTAGTCATCTGACTCTTTAAATTTACATTTCTAATTAACTAAAATTAAAGAAATTTTAAAATACAGTTCCTCAGTCACACTAGTCATGTTTCAAATGCTCAGAAGCCACATGGTTGGCAGTTCATGGCTATAGTGCTGAACAGCACAGAAAAATTCCCCATCATCACAAAAGTTCTTTTGGACAACACTGTTCTAGAACTCCACATGTACTTGAGTTGCTAATTTAAGTGCTTAGCACAGTACTTAGGACATAGTAGATATTCAATAAACATTGGTCTAATTAATTAACAACCAAATGAATGGTCATCACTTCTATTTGTTTGTGGCCTCACCACTCTACTTAAAACTAGACAAAATCACCACTAATTGGATGATTCACAGCCTTGAAGACCCAATACCCCATCTAAATTCCCACTTCCCAATTCGATAGATAGATAGCTAGATAGATAGATAGATAGATAGATAGATAGATAGATAGATAGATAGATTCAATACAATATTATTTAGCCATGAAAAAGAAGGAAATCCTGCCATTTGCAACAACATGGAAAGACCTTAAAGGCATTATGCTAAGTGAAATAAGCCAGACTGAGAAAGACAAACACTGCATGGTATCACTAATACCTGCAATCTAAAAAAAAAGTCAAACTCATAGAAACAGAGAGTAGAAAAGTGGTTGCCAGGGACTGGGAAATAAGGATAGATTGGTAAAAGGGTACAAACTTGACTATAAAATGAATAAAGTCTGAGGATCTAACGTATAACATGGTGACTATAGGTGATAATTGAAATTTGCTAAGAGGGTAGAACTTAAATGTTCTAACAAAAAAATGTAAATTATGTGAGCTGATGGATGTATTAATTAACTAGATGGGGTGAAGCCTTTTACAATATCTATGTTTATCAAATTACCATGATGTACACTTTAAATAACTTACAAATTTATATGTCAATTATACTTCAGTAAAGCTGAAATTTAAAAAAAGAAAAGAGTCTTTGAACCAATTTGTTCTGTGTGATTTCCTGCACACACACAAAAAAAGAATGATAATGTGTTTGGGAAACACAAAAAATGATACTAGCCTTCTCACCCCATTTGCTATTTAAATATTAGTAAATATAGGTAAAATATATATAGGAAGAACTAAACATTTTCTCAACCTTTGAAAGATTATAAGATAATTAACTTTTGTATCTGATTCCATTATGTGTTGTAATTCTGACTTCTCAGCACCGAATATGATTTGGCTATTAGTTATTTGTAATATATATATAAATAGGCATATACATACAAATACACATATGCACACTATTTAATTACCAGAAATTCTTTTAAAATAACATTCCAGGCAAAATTTTCATGTAACTGGGCTTTGTGACAGAAGAAAAGAAGGTTGAAATCCAGGAACAGAAAGAATAGAAGAGTATCAATAAGTAAAAGCAAAAATCTTATAATTGTGGGGCCAGATTGGTGGTATAGTGGTTAATTTCGTGCAGTCTGCTTTGGCGGCCCAGGATTAATGAGTTCAGATCCCAGGCATGGACCTAAACACCATTCATTAAGCCATACTGTGGTGGCATCCCATATACAAAATAGAGGAAGACTGGCACAGATGTTAGCTCAGGGACAAGCTTTCTCAAGGAAAAAGAGGAAGATTGGCAACAGATGTTAGCTCAGGGACAATCTTCTTCATAAAAAAAAATCTTATAATTGTGTCTAACAAGTACCCAAATAGAGAAGTATTTAAAGGTAAGAATTTGCTGAATTACTTGATATTTGTTTTCAGTCAGAAATCAGCAGCTAGTATTGACTAGAATATTGGCTACATGTGGTTATAAGAACAGGCTGATAGTGACATTCTTCAATGGTAGGAAGTTCCAGCTTATCTTCATAGTCAGCTCCAAGAAGAAATCATTAAAATAACCTTCTCCCCCTCAGGGATCTTCACCCTCCGCCTCAGGCAGTGCACTTCAGTTTTTACAGCATCATTTGTTTCTCCGGCGTCTCAATTTTCCTCTCCACAGACGCATGAGATTTTATCACACGTAGCAAAAGCCTTATGTTCTATTTCCACTTTTTCAAGGGCTACAATTTTCCAACTGTGCTGCCTGCCCACACCGCCACAGATTTAATTTTCTTGTCTAACTCATCAGAATTTCAGACATATTTCATACCTTCTTTCTCTATGATCTTCTCACTTCCTTCTCTCCTTCCAAGCAACCAAAGCTTACCATGGGCCTGTGCCTCCAGCCACAGTGCAGGCACTGTCCATTTTATCCTGCGCAGTTTCTCTTCGTTTCTTCTTGTTTGGAGAATTTCGTTTCTCTACATATTTCCAGTTGTTTTACCCCAATACATTTATAGTTTGAGTTATTAATGGAAATTCCAAAAAAAAAAAGGTCACAATGTCAACAACCTGCATTAGTGAAAACTGGTCAATAGTCCAGTAGTCTGTCCCACATCTAACTTTAATTCATGTCAGATTTCCAAGGATGAGTCTCTTACCTACGAGAGAGGGTTGTGTTTCAGCTGGGTGCAAAGGGAGGAGCACTCAGCCAGGCTTAGCACATGCTCAGGTTCACGCTAAGGGAGTCAGGTCAGGGGTTTTCCGAGGCATATTCCTTTTTTTTTCCTCATCATATTCTCCCTAGGAAAATTCCATCATAGGAACTTTTTCTCTAACCAGTAGGAAAACGGATAAGTGAGGCAAAATTTCCAACTTGCCAGAACAGAAACGGATAGGCTATTTTATCCAATGTTTCATACCCACAATTCATTGTACCCTGGCATGTCCTTTCCTTATAACCTGGGCTGAAGTGAACTGAGCCTTGGCTCACCTCTACAGTGCATTTCCCTCAGGCACTGGAGGAAGCTGTGGTTACTGTTTAACGTCATCCTGCACCTGCCCGTATACTGCCTTTAACAAGTTTCCATGGATAAGAGAGCTGGATGAGCCATGAAAACTGGTACCTTTACCAAGCAGTGACAACGACACCATCCCTCCTTTTCCTCAGAGGTATCATTTTATCACTTTAAAAAAAATAGCTAAAAATACATGGATACGTGTATCCATGCTCGCATGGTTGGCTGAGACCTTGAATATGTTAGGTTATGTTTAATAGGAGCTTAAACTTCAAGGTAGTTGCAATAGATGTCCCCAAGTGCATAGAAAGAGTGGTATGACTTAATAACATAAGGATAAAACTAGAGAAAATTATTTTTCCCCACACAGTAATTAACTCACCTGGTCTTGCAATGGCTCTGCTTCAAAAATAGAAAAATGGAGCCAGTGATATTTTGAAGTATGTTAAGAATTTTCAAAGATCATTATTTTATACTAAAGTTATCTCCTTCATGTAAGATACTATACATTCCCTTAGAGGTTAGAAGCGGGAAGGGGGCTCTTCCGGCTCCTCCAGAATAGCCTCATTGACCCGTTATCTTCCAGTCTACGTGTATAGCCAACTCTTTCCCAAACAACTGGAAGGATACAGCAAGTTGTTAGAGCTTGGGAAAGGAATGTTGAGACTTACAACCTGCTTAGAATTTGTAAATTATGTATGTTATTCATTGGGAGCCTCAGTAAAAGAAAAGAGTCACTTTCTTTGTGAGGTAATTTCACAGTTCTTTAAAAACACCCAAATTATCTCAAAGACTTGTTAAATTTCTGCAGTAGATATGTTTTAGCAAAAGCTGAGTATAAATAGGGACTTCAACTCAAGCATTTTTCAATGACCAAAGTCAAGTCATTAATAAGGCAAAACAAGTCAGCCTTCCGGTCGAGAGTTTCTCCAGAAACAAATTCTTCACAAAGCTGAGGGCCAAAATCGCACCAGAAACATATCTATATATTTCAGATTTTATCATAAATTAGAATTGATAATTTCCAGTAAATCTATATGCAAACTCATTATGCTGAGGCTCTGACGATGCTAAAAAATGCATTTGTATGCTTGAACACCAAAGTTTCTCAGGGACACTCAGGTCACGCGGTATGAATTCGCTTCACAATAATTTTTCAAATACTCAGACCTTGACTTTTTGCTGCTAATTTATCTTTCTCGTGTGTCTTTTTTGTAAAAATAAATGTGAATTTTTACTTTATCTTCTTTACTATACAAAAGATATGTACTACTGTATTAGCTATCTAGTGCTATATAACCTGTTACCGAAAAACATAGCTAGTGAGAACAATACACATTTTATATCTCACAGCTTCTGAGAGTCAGGAATTCAGACAGTTTAGCCAGGTGGGTCCTCTGCTTCAGGGTCTCTCATGAGACCCCAATCACAGTGTCAACCCAGGGTCCCTCACGGGGCTGCAATCGAGGCAGCAGCCTAGGCCGCAGCCATCTCAACACTCAACTGAAGCAAGATCCCCTTGCAAGCTCACTCAGTAGTTGCTGGCCCGATTCGGTTTCTCACAAGCTGCTGGAATGAGGGCCTCATGTCCTCGCAAGCTGCTCTCAGAAGGCTTCTCAGGGAGCCCTCTCCATCAGAGCAAGCACACGGAAGATCCAGGGAGAGAGGACACCAGCAAGACAGAAGTCCCAGTCTTTTGTAACCAGTCACAGAAATGACATCCCATCACTTTTGCTGTAATCTATCCATAAGAAGCAAGTCTCTACATCCAGCTACACTCAGTGGAGGGTGTGAATACCAGGAAGTGGGGATCAATTGAAACCATGTCAGAAGCTGCCTCCCCAACTATATATACTCTTTTGCACCTGTTATTTTCACATAAGAATAAATTGCAGATAATAACTGCTCTCGGTTTCTAGAGACTTTTTCATGATCACATTGGTACTTCCTTGGGTATTGTGCCATAGTCAACCAATTTTTTATAGTTGGGCATTTAGGTTATTTCCCATATTTTACTTTCACAAAGAGTGACACAATCAACAACCCTCCACATATGTTATTTTATATTTGTGGTGATGTAGCTCCAAAGTAAACCTCTAAAACTGGTCCTAAGTAAATGCATATTTAATTTTATTAGGTATTACACATGAGGATTATTTTGGGCTGGTTACTTTTAAAAACTGCAAACGGGAAGGAGGCTCTGAGTAGTGGAATTTGTTTGCCCTTTGTTGAGACACATTTGCATTTGTGAAGGAAGTCTCCATCTATAGGGGTGTCTCATCTCTGCACTGGGAGGAAGGGGGGATGATGACCTTATCTCTGGAAACTCTCAATGGGGAAGGCAAGGACTCAAGTCTGCATAGTGATCTTACTCTTGTTTACTGTGCTTGTCTGGTAACCTCATGTAACTGACTCCGCCACCACCAACATCCTCCTTTGTCTTTAGCTGAAGATAATATTTAAGGTGGTGGCTTCAGCCATTTACTTAATCCGATCTGATTCTTATCTAAAAGTTATAGGACCACCCAATAACCAGACCCCACCTGCACTGATACCATTTTAATGATTTTTTTTTACATAATCTTTCCTTTGTCTTGTAAGGAGATAACTCACATACCTATGCCTTAAATTTAACCCTCAACCCATGTTTGCAGCTCTTACTGCCCATGGGTCCTGTCCCCATGGCAGCAACTCTTCACTGCCCATGGGTCCTGTCCCCATGCTATTCCATACTATTCTCTGAATAAAGGAGCACTACTGCCAGACCTTGAGAGTCCAAGAAATCTTTCTTTCAACTCCTCGACTCACCAAGCCCACATCATTACAAAATTTCCCTTCACAGGTTGTAACATTTTGCCAGCACACCAAAAATATATGACAATATCTGTTTCCCCGCAGCTTCACCAATGAAGTATATCATCAAGCTTTTACATTTTTGCCAGTCTCTCAATCTTTTCATATATTTGAGCCATTTGAAATGTTTTCCTATGAACTATTTATGTCTTTTGCTCATTTTTTTCTGTCAGGTTTTTGCCATTTTTCCCCTCACTTTTTATGATCTCCCTTCATATGTTAAGAAGCTTGGCCCTTTGTCTATTATATAAGTTGCAAATATTTGCTCCCAGTTGGTCATTTGTATTCTGACTTTGCTGAGGATTTTTTCTCCCATGCAAAAGTTTTATATGGTCAAATTTATCATTCTTTTGTTTTATTACTTCTGAATTTTAAGTAATAAATAGAAAGCCTTTCCCATACCAAAGTTACAAAGGATTTTACTGATGTTATCTTCTGGTACTGGAATAGTTTCATTTTTTTACATTGAAATCTCAGATGCATTTGTAGTGTATTCTAGTGTTGTGTGTAAAGCATAAACACAATTTTATCATTTTTTTTTTCTGGTGAGGAAGATTGGCCCTGAGCTAACCTCTGTTGACAACCTTCCTCTTTTCGCTTGATGAAGATTGTCCCTGAGCTAACATCCATGCCAATCCTCCCCTATTTTGTACGCAGGACGCCACCACAGCATAGCTTGATGAGCAGCATGCAGATCCGCACCTGGGATCCAAACCCATGAACCCTGGCCTGCCAAAGCAGAGTACGCAAACACAACCACTACACCACTGGGCCAACCCCATGATTTTATCATTTTTGAAATGGCCAGTCAGTTTTCTAAGCACCATTTATTTTAAAAGTCCATCTTTTCCACAGAGAGTTTAGATATCATCTTTATTATATACTAAATTTCAACATGCACTTTGGTCTATTCCTGGAATCTCCATTCTTTCCATTAGACTATCTAATCAAGCACTAGTACTGCACTGGTCCAGTTATAGAGGCTGTCTGGTATATCTTAATATCTCCCTCATTACTGTTCTTTTTTAGGGCTTTCCTAGGTTCCATCTTCATGATATTTCCACATCAACTTTATTACCAACTTGTCTAACTTCAAAAAACAAAAAACGTCTTGATGCCCTCATTACTGGGATCATGTTGAATTTCTAGCAAGAGAACTAACACCTGTATGATGCAGAGTTGTCCTATCCAAGAATGAACAATGTCATTTCACTTGCTCAAGTGTTCAGTTTTTCTCATACAGTTATTCACATTTCTTAAGGTTATTCCTATTTTATCTTTTATGCTGCCATTGTACATAGGGTTTTCTCTTTCTCAAATCTTCTAACCAAACTATATAAACCATTGATTTTTGTACCTTAATTTTACATCTTATTACAATGCATCCATATATGCCAAACCACATTGGCATATTACGCCCATTCATAATCCGAGTAGATGGGAATTTGAAAGATTTCAAGGTCACTCAAAATTTATACCTAACTTAAAATGTTGAAATTCTAACAGTTTTTAAAATCTTGGTTAAAAGAATTTAATGCTGCTAGCATTAATGGTGAAGAAAGCTTAATGATTAGAGTGCACTTTGAAACGTTCCAATTAAGTCATAAACAGGGAGAAAAAATAATGGTTTAATTATACAGCTGAAATCAGTTTTTACTAAAACTGACCTAATTTTTTAAATAACCAACACTATTTTGAAAAGAAAATGACTGAATAAATTTTACATGCCTCAGCGCAATGCCAAATTTACTATCTCAGATATCATATTAAAAGAAATAAAGTTCCCACATAGTGAGTGAACAAACAGATGAATGCTAATAGGCACTAAGCCATTTATCCATTAGAGTAATGAATGCCACCTCGTATTCGTTTGGTCAGGAAGAAAAATCTAAGCAGTTTCTGTCCACAAACATCAATATTTCTTGCTGATAGATGAAATCAAATCACGAAAGCAAGCAATTTTTATTGATAGTTTTCCCTTAAACTGCTAAATCTGCTTGCTGACAGGCAATGAAATAATAACACATAATATCAGAATCAAATTCTTTAATCACCAACAGGAGCTCTCTAAAACTAAATGAGGATGAAGACCCACATACGCAACGTACTCGAAACCTCAAATAGTTAAAATGAGATCACCTCAAACAGCTATTTTTGGCCCAAACACATAAGCCAAAGTACACTAAATACAAATCAATTAAGTTGTCAGAAAATCTCTTCAACTCTGGCCCTATAATGTGAAAGCTACGCTATGCAAAATCGCTGAGGTTAAAATTGCAACACCATTTTAGAAAGAATGTAATTTTTTAAATGCACATTAAAAGGAAAAGTTTCAGTTAAAGTAAATGTCCTTGAATTCTTTATGTAAACAGGTTTTGAATGTAGAAAAGAGAAGAGAGAACCTACTGGGTTTATATGGCTAGAATTATAGCTCATTTTAACATAAAAAAAATCAAATTGTAAAGATGCCTTTTTCGCCTAATTACACATTCACCTTCCACTTTTATATTTAACAGTCAACCTCAATAGCCTCTTATCCCACTTTCCTGTAAAATACTTTAATCCCAAGATATTTATTTTCCTCTATAATAATAACCTAATAGGAATATATATTTTTGCCTCACTTTTCTTTTTTTGAGAGTATTTAGGGAAGAAAATGAATGAAGCTTTTCACATTTAGTACAATTTGGCCACAGCTTTATTAAACTTCACTGAACTCCATCAAGTTCATTTTTATATAGGGCTGGATATCTTAACACAGCTCAAAAACCGATTCATACAGCTTCTGATGTTGTACGGGTCTAGGTGGGTTCAAGTGTAGTTTTTACAACAGGCCAGAACCAGAAAATAGTAGTTATGTAGAAATTTTAAAAGATTCTATAAGACCAGAAAAAAATTGAACTTTAAAAACTATTAAGAACATATGATATTTAAAAGATAAGGAGAAACTGATTGATCGCATTTTAGTTCAAGATAAAACTTTCCATCTGTTCTCTTCTGCAGCCAAACCAACCCATCCCCATTACGGAAGATCCATCATTCCAAAATTTCAAAGAGGCCTTTTTTTCCCCACAATCAGAAGCCTGTAAAACAGTCAAAAACATATCTGACAAAACAGGCCTCTTGTCATTTATTGCTGTTTACTCTTAAGTGCATTTCACAGCTTGAATAGTCTTTGTTTTACCAACTCTGGCCCACAAAAAAAGCTCACTTGTCAACTCACATAGAAAAATCACTCAAACTGCTTCTTTACAACTCAAGATTATAGAGTGGTGGCAATCCTTTCATCCAGAGTACCATAGAAATGGCAATTTATTTCCGACTTTTACATTTTGAATCATCCAAATCAGATAGTTCGGTAACTCTCAAATAAAAATTCCTAGTAAGCATTAAAAAAATAAAAATCAAAAAGTGGGGTTTTTTTAATCACCAAGGTCATGCAGAAAAATGTAGGAGTAGCCAACTACTCAATGAGTAAGTGCATTTACATTAAAGGTTAATATATTCAGTCTTGCAGTTCAAGAATAAACCATCTGGTTTCAAATGCAGAGTTGAAAACGAGTCTATAAAAAGGTAAGAATTCTTGAAAACAGATAGCTCAGAAATACTCACCCAGCAATTTCAAATATATCACTATTCCTTTTTTCGAAAAAAACCAACTTCATAATTTATATGCAAACCTGTCAAATGAACACCTGCCCTCTACACATCTACCATTGACATGCAGTGAATAAGGTGTTGCCATCTCTAGATTTCAATCTACCAAGAGTCGTTGTCCTTTTAACTCTTGGTACAGGAGTCAGTCAGACCTATACTTACCCTAAGAAAACAGTTACATTCCTGGTCTCTCTTCCTCCCTCCATGATGGGCATCTCACGCTCTAGGCCATCTTGAGGGCACAGGGCCATGCAGGGCTGTGACAGAAAAGGTAGGGACCTGTGGCCTCACCTCTATGACACCCCTGAGATGTAGTACCATTTTTGGACTTATCTGCAATCACTTGCTACTCTTCTAGGATCTCTGTATGAATATTTACCAAGTGAAATAAACTTTTTTTTTAACCTTATGCAAACCCACCAAATAACTTCAAGTAAAGTCCAAAATTAAAGTTAGAACACAATCCTCTGGTCTCCAAAAAGGCATTATATTAGTTATCTATTGCAATATAGCAAACCACTCCAAAACTTAGGAACTCAAAAGAAGAGCAATTTATTAGTCCTCACAATTCTGAAGGTAGAATAGGGGTTCTTCTGTTCCGTGTGGTGCTGGCTGGGATCATTCATTAAGCTGCATTTATTTGGTAACTGAGCTGGGCTGGAAGAAACAAAAAGACCTCACTCATATGGCTGGGCCTTGGCACTGATTATCGGCTGGGTAACTCGGTTTTTCTCCATGCAGCCTCTGTCTCCATATGGTGACTCATCTTCTAAGGCCTCTCCACAGGTTCTTCTCACCAAGAAGATGGCCTGGATTTCCCTACATCCTGGCAGCTGGGTTCCAAGAGAGCAAAAGCAAAAGTTGCCCCTCCCCTTAAAAGGAGTCCCAGAAATGGCTCAGCATCATTGGTTTGTCTACAGTACTCCATGGGTCAAAGCAAGTCACAGGCCAGCTCAGATCAGAGGCAGAGGGGAGTGCAAGAGTTGATTCTACCTCTCAATGGGAGGAACAGAACGCATATACGGGAAATGCAGGAATTAGCAGGCAGCTATCTTGGGAAACTACCACATCGTAAGTACAATGTAAATGAAACTTCCTCTAACGTAAGAGAAAAGGTTTTCTTAAATAATAAGGTAACAAATGTTCACCTGTTAACTCTTTGCTAGCATACGAAACAGACATTAAATGAAACAAGGAAAAATGGCAAGAAAAGTCTACTTTTATTTAATGCTATGATACTTAGAAATCAGAACAGCGTGACATGCTTCCTTTATTCTTAATATTACTTAGTCCGATGATTACTAAAAACACCACTGCAATAACTAATGAGAGTGACACTGCTACACCAGACCTTTCCCAGCTCAGCTTGCTTTCGATGGCAATCAGCCACATGCTATTGCAGTAAACCCAGAGGTCCAGAAATTAGAACAGGTGCTAGGTAAAAGAGTCAGGGCACCTTCCCCAAATCCACAAGTCAGAGAAGAGTGGTCTATATTACATTAGTAGCTGTGTTAATATTTAGTTAATACTTACACTGTTTTCATCCCCTAGAAATTATTTAAGTCTTCTCAGGGTGTGGGCATGCTTGGAATGAAAACGATGCTATGATATCAATTCCTAGTTTTGAGCACCACTTCAAATTCACAAGCAAATATGAAGTTATTGTTTCCCCAATAACCTCCTTTCTTATGGCCAGGAGATAGAAGGAAAAGAAGATTGAAATAAAAATGGAGGCCCCCCAGAGGGAGAAGAATAAGAAGAGTCACGTGCCGAAGTACCCTTTCTATACGCTGAAATCCTGACTAGCCCCAATAGCCTTTCTCCTTAAGAGAATGAGCAGTGATGGGACTATGGTGGGTGATCTCCCCAATACTGAACAAGCCCACAACACCAAGCAATGGAGAAGCTGTCGGATCACTGTTTCTCCACTAGTCATCCACCTGTTCATTCCCTACCCACATATTTATTAGTGCTTACCACACGCCAGAAAGTTCTATCTTCTTGGGATACGCCAATGAGAAAAATGGACAAAGTTCCCATACACGTGAGGTTTATAATCCAAAAGAGATAGACACAATAATAAATAATAAACTTGATAAGTAAATTACGTTTTGTATTAGAAAGTGGTAAGTGCTACTTTAAAACACAAATAGAGCAAGATGAGGAGAATCTGGGGAGTTGGGTGGCTGGGTGGGGGTCACAATTTTAAACAGGGTGGTCAAGAAACGAAGGTTTCATTGGGAGTGTGTGATTTGAGAAAAGACTCGAAGGAGTGGAGGAAGTTAGCAAAGAGGATACCTAGAAGGAGAGTGCTGTAGACAGAGGAAAGAGCCGGAACATTCCTGTGTGAGGGCAAAATCAGAGACCAGCAAAAGTAGAATAATTAAAGCAAGAAGAGTAGCTAGATGTAACAGAGAAGTAACCGAGGGTGAGATCATGTAGGGCCTTAAAGCCACTGTATTACTTCAACTTTCTTTGAGGAGAAAGGGAAACTATTGCAGGGTTTTGGGCAAGAAGCACACGATCTGACATACTTTTTAAAAAGGTCATTCTGGCTGCTGTGTTTGGACAAGATATTTGAAGAGGGCAGGATGTGGGGGACAATGGTAGGAAGAGGGAGACAAGGTAAGTTAGGATGCTATTAAAGTTATCAAGACAAGAGTTGATAATGATTAGAATCAGACTTGTAGAATAGTGGTGGTAAAAAGTGATTGAAATTGGATATATTTTGAAACGATAGTCAACGGGATTTCCTAATGGATTAGATTTGGGTTTGAGTGAAGTGGAGAAGCAAAGGATGAATCCACCACTTTTCATTTACCACTTCTGATGGAAGTGCCATCAAATGAGATAAGGAAGACTGGCTGGGCAGTTTTGGAAGGGATGAGTTTTGGACAGGTCCAGTTCGAGATGTCTGTTAGGCATCCAAGCGGAGAAGTCAAGTCAGCTGTTAAATACTGATCTGAAGCTCAGGTTAGAGCTCTGGCATGGAGATAAATTTGGGATTTGGTGGCACATACTTAGCATACAGGCTGTGAGACTGGACGAGATCACCAAGGGAGTGACTACGCTGGGATACTCCAACAATAAAAGGACAAGGAGAAAAGGGAGTATCAATTAACAAGACTGAGAAGAACTATTCAGCACAGTAGGATGAAACCTCAAAACTGTGAAGTCCCAGAAACCATGTGAAGAAAGGATATCAAGGAAGAGGGTATGAGCAACCACATCCTATGCTCTGAGAGGTCAAGTAAGATGAAGACTGAGAACTGGCCATTGAAAAACAAAACAAAGCAAAGAATGCATTATTTCACAAGCTCAATGCCAAACGGCCCTGTGAGACAGCGTCTAATCATGCCCTAATAACCATATAAATTTAAATTTTCTAGTCCCATATTCTTCTACTTAAGGTTAACAGAAAAACTATTAAGTAAACTGGTTTTCTGTCAGACATGAGTGAAAATGTTATTTTTTGATTCCCAAAATCAACATGGCATGACCATATGCCTTATGCTTAGTTACCTCAATAACAGCATTTCCCATGGCTGCGCAGGACGCAGCCTGATTGTTCAGATCAGACCCGAGGCGCCGGTGCCCATCTGTTTGATGTCTCCTTTCTCCTAGTCTTCCTTATCTAGAGAAAATGATCTGAGAGAAAAGAAAACTTTAAAGAAACAGCAATAATACAAAGTCAAGAGCTAACCATAAACTGTATGAGCAACACTGCAACATCCTGAAGATAAAAGAAAGTTCCACTGAGAAAAAAGCTTAAATACAGTCTTGATTTCTTATCTCTAAGTATCTTTTCTCCCCAAGTCATATAACACATTACAAGTCAATAAGAAGAACTGGCATAAGGAAGAACACGCTCTCAAAAAAGAATTTTGCCCACTGTCTGACACCTATGTGTTACATATGGAAAGTAAATAGCACACCATTAGAATGCTACTGTTAGATTAATAGGTCTGTAAGGATGGCCTCTTTAAAACCGCTGTAATATCTTATTTTTCCCAGGATAGGAAAAAATAAAAAAAAGGAAGAGACGAAAATGATAAACTCTCTAGCATTTTATCACATTTCCCTTGATGTCATGATTTTCTACAAACCCTTGACACTATTATCTTGTCATCCATCTTCCAGCTACAAGAATAAAAGTGTTCATTACTCTATGCATTAGCTATATTTCTAAAGAAGCAGTGTACAAACAGAACTGTATTTTCCTTATGATTGAGATTATGATTTCAGAGTTCTGTTCACACCGAAGGAAGACATCTTTTAAAATTATCTGTCAAAATGAAACACATTCAATCAATAATGAGATATGCATTGAATGCTAGTACATGTCAGACAGCACTGCAGGCACTGTGAGTTCAAACCATGGCTCCTGCTTACAAGGAGATATGACCTCTGCGCAGTGATAAAAATACATCGGCCCAAAAGGTAACAAAAAAGAGCCGGGTGATACTACCACCAAGTAAATGATACAGAAAATAAATTTATAGAACGTCAAGGCTACAAAAGATGACTGCCAAGAGATATGGTCTAGACACCTCCAAAAAGCAGTGGGTCTTCCGGAGGGCCTTTCAGAAGAAGTATAAGTTGAACCTACAGGGAGAACAGGACACGGCATAGACAAAGGCACAGAGGTGAGGATGTTCTGGGTCAATGACTAGATAAGACCAGCCAAAGTGGAAAATTCAAGCTGGAAGATAATGATTGAAAAGAGAAGGAACCTGTGGCTATGTGCTAAGGACTGGACCAATGCTATTCTCTCCCTCTCATTTTCCCTCTCCCCTCGCCCCTCCACCACCCTCTTCCCAGCTTTAAATTAACCATGGCCTTTGGAATCAGACAGATGTGAATCCCAACTATACTTCGTAATGCCTATATAACCTGAGAAAGTCATTTAACTGTCTGGGCCTTAGTTTCTTTTCATGTAAATAATGATAATTATATCTACTAAAAAAGTCATATTTTTCAATAATAATCATATCTAGTATTGGGCTAGGCACCATGCTCAGATTATTTGCATTGTCTCATTTAATCCTTACAGCTACCCTCAGAATGCATATTATTCCCTTTGTGCCAATGAGAAAATTGATAAGCATGTCAAATTATTTGCTCCAAATCATACAGACAAAAATTGGCACAGCCAGGATGGATCAGGGATGTTGCTGACCCCAAAGTCCTCGTCCTTAGTCATCCTGATACATTAGAGATAATAAATGTAAAACTCTAGTAAATGCCTGCAGACTTACTTGCTATTGGTATTATCATCACTCTCCAAAATTCCATAAGATGGTTCTTGTTTATTACTCTTGTCGTTCATGTTATTTTTATTATTATCATAGATGAGACAGCTGAAATCCAGAAATTTTATTTGCCTCACCTTATGGAACTTTGCTGATAACTGAAAGAACAGAGCTAGACTGGAGTCTGGTTAACAAGGTTCTTAAATTTTGAGTTGAGAGGTTCCTTCATTTTCCTACATTAATGGAGCACCATTGCAGTTTTTTCAATGTAGAAGTGGAATAATAAAGGGATTCCTTTAGGAGAGTTAGTCTCTGTTTCTTGAAGGTTTTCCTTAATATTCCCTGATTAGAATCAGAATTTTCTGTTGTTAGACCTCCTCTACAGCCCACAAATGCCTGTAACACTTTACTGCATATGTTGGACATATTTCATCCCTCAAGTTTGGACTAGCAGTTCCTTAAAAGGAAAGCTCATTTCCTATTTATCTTTGTATTTCCAGAGCTTAGCACAAGTGTACCAAACTTAGTGCAGATGCAAAAGTACTTAATAGATAAATGAATGGATAAATGATGTAGATGTGGTAAATTCAAATGGAAGCACTTTTAGGAGTCCACATGGCAGCTTCAGGGACTTATGAACCCCACTGAAGTTTATATGAAATGTAAACTGTATGTACTTAAGTGCATTTTCAAGAAGGAAGTTCCATAATTCTCATCAGATTCTCAGAAAGGTCTGGGACCTCATAAACATTAAGTGCCATTAGACTCAAGGTAGGGAGGCCAGCTAAAAGTAATTGAATTTGTACGGGGAAAAAAAAAAAGCTATAAAGGACTAAAGTAGTGCTATGGCAATAAATACAGAAAAAATAATATAATACATGACATTCCATAAATAAGTCCACAGAATTTGACACCAAAAACCAGTAGTCATTAGGTATCGCATTATACTGAATATACAATACTGTGTAGGGTTATTGTCTATGGTTAGTTCCAGTGAGATATGGAAGAGATGTAACTTTTCCAACTACCTGACTTCTTTCATGAAACGTTTAATAAAGGCTTAGAAATTAAAAATGCATGTATTGCATTCTTACAATCCTACAATGAAAAGACAATCTTTTTGCAAGTTATATTCAACAAATGTTTATTGGATTCTGATTTATTTGAAGAACTAGAAACTAGAGACACAGAGATAAGGAGTGGAGATTTTCTCCCTTTTTGCTGGAAAGCTGGAGAAATCTTACTTTAATGAGAAGAAGAAAGCCAGAGACTTTTAAAGGATACTTAATGAATCACTAATATGATGTGGACTGAACTATATACGGCGGCCTCTCTGGTAAGACTGAGGGTGTAGATTTGCCTCTGTCACTGTGAGGTTAGGATAAATCATCCTATGCTCTTGCTTGTATTTCCCTCCTCCCTCCCAGTATTTTTACATGAGTTATATTGCTTTAAAGAATATTCAATGAAAACCCAAAGAGAGGTCTCCAAAGAGGAAGCCAGAGGAAGACGTTTGGAAAAAATAAGGGCCAATAGACTTTGTTGCTGGTTAGAGGTTGACAGTGATAGGTAGTTAAGAAGTTCAAGCTCTAGAGTTTCTACTAATGGATATTTTTCATTGTTTTCTCCCTAGGTGATTGTCAATACAACTGGACATCCGTTACCTTGGTGTAGTTCTGGTTTTAAATTAACTAATTTAAGCATTCTGAAAGTGATCATGCATGTCGAATGCATATGAAAGAAATTATTCAAACTCAAAGAGAGAGGAAAGTTTACAAAAATATTTAAAATCACCGTTCACTAAGAATGAATGAAAACTGAAGACAATGTGTGTAGGTACAGTCACAGGCCTGCTCAAGTCTTGACCCAGAAGCAGGCATTAGTGGCTCAGAGTGTTGCTCCTGCAGGATAACAGGGACTAAATGTTCCCCTCGTGAGACAATGCAACAAAGTCAGTCAACAAAGTCAGGGGCTGGAGTGTTGTAACTCCCACTGCTTGTTTTTGCTGCTGGTCTAGCTCTATAAAAAGCTCTAGACCTACGGGGGCAGGAGGAGAACAGCACAGCCTCATCAAAGTCAAGCCAAGTCTCTGTAGGATCAGAAGTTGGATCTGCACTATTTTTTCTAGGCAGTGACCTTCAGTATTATTATGAGACTTGGTTCTGGGCTGAGACACCAGAGAGCTGGTAGGAAACAACTGCAAAAATAAGACACTGTGGGGCTGGCCCCATGGCCCAGTGTTTAAGTTCGCGCGCTCCGCTGTAGGCAGCCCAGTGTTTCGTTGGTTCGAATCCTGGGTACGGACATGGCACTGCTCATCAAACCACGCTGAGGCAGCATCCCACATGCCACAACTAGAAGGACCCACAATGAAGAATATATAACTATGTACTGGGGGGCTTTGGGGAGAAAAAGGAAAAAAAATAAAATCTTTAAAAAAACAAAAATAATAGACTGTGAGAGATGATCCAGAAGGAGAGGGACAGGAAAAAATAAATGGCAAATCTCCCACAAAAACAGATCTTACCAAACAAAATTCCAGAATCCCATGAAGATATTTAACACCAAAAATATCCAAAAATCAGGTGATAAATTCACTCAAATAAAATTAATTTTATGAGATAGTATACCAAAAACTTTCTTTTTTATAAATTGCATATATTTAATGTGTACTGTAGCAAAGATTTTCAAATAAGTATGTTTAGGTTATCCAAAGAGATGTATTAAAGAAAAACTTTGCATGAAAAATGAAAAACTTATGAAAAAAAGGCAAAAGGAACTACGGTGGCCAGATATATAAAAATATAAATTAGAAACTGTATAAATAAAAAATGGAATTGTCAAAATTTTTTTTAATTCAATAGGTTATATAACCCTGACTGGACACCATTGAAAAGAGACTTTATGTTTTAGAAGCCAATATTGAGGAAATTGCCCAGAATGCTACATAAAAGGACAAAGGCATTTTTTTAAAAGAATAGTCAAGAAATATGGAAGAAAGATCAAGAATCTCCAACAAACATACAAGAGGAGTTCCAGAAGAAAAGAGAATAGGCCATAGGATCAGAAATTTTTGAGGAAGCAATAGCTAAGAAATTTTCAAACGTGAAGAAGGACATGTATCCTTAGACAAAACTGTCCTCCTAGTGTGAGCATAATAGGTGAATTCACACCCTGCTGCATCACAGTGACACTGAAATAACATCAAGAGTGAAAACACATCAAAAACTTATCCAGGTAACACATCAGACATTTTCACCTGTATTATTATTTACATTTTTAAATCTCTCACATAATATTTGTCTATTTCTCTCCTCTTTATTCTTGTGTCCTTCTCTGCTTTAATCTTCTGCACTGTAACCTATTAAGATGAATATTATTATTTTACAATAATGTGGAATAAGTATTATTATTTCATTCATATGTTAGCCCATTAGGAAAGAGATCAGGTAGTCTTTCACAGTGGTAACTCCACACCTAGAAATGTCTGGTGTATAGTTGGAGTGCTCAATAATGTTTAATAGATGAAAGAATAAACACTCTGAGAAGTTAAGTGACTTCCCCACGTTTGACTGCTAATAAATGGTAGAGCTGAACAACTTGTTGTTGACTGTTGACTCATCTAGCTTTCACCAGAGTCAACTCCTTAGTACTCTTTTTACACAGGCTACTGCCCATTCATTTTCCCTTCATCCATTTCTTGGCCAATGGTTTCTTCCACATCAATGTTATACTTAATCTTGCCCTTTTATAACCCAGTCTGCTTTTTTGGCTCCTTATCTTGCTGTTGCTCCTTATGTTGTTATCAATTGCAAATTTACATAATCCTCAAGTTTATTGCACATATTTTTATATCTATACATTACTAGGATGAATATATTTCTGAGTAATGGAGGAACAGCATAAGAAAGAGTCATGTCAAGAAAAGATAATGATTTAAGGAGGTAGGTGCAACTCAACAATTTTTTAAGGTATATGCACAAAGCAATATGCTAGGTGCAACCCTCAAAGATATTATGTAATATATCAGAAAATCACATTACGCATATATAAAAAGGATGGAGGACAATGATGGGGGAAAATAACATGTTAAAGCATTCTGAAAAGGAAAGCTGATATCTCTTTGGGGGGCATAAGGAAACTTCACAGAGCAGGTAATTATTGTGAGGGCCTTAAAAGAGAAGTTGCATTTTAGAGTAGTTGCATTTTGACAGAAGGATATGGGAGTAGATAGAATTGCAGTCCAAGAAACAAGAATGAGCAAACAAATGAAAGCAGAAAAACATGGGAATATTTAAAATGCAGCAATTTATTAACTTGATCTTCAGGATAAAGTGTATGTTGAAAAGCAATGAAAAAGAAAAGGCTGGAAATATGGCTTGAGGATATATCATGCAGGCCTTGAATGTCATACTGGAGATCTTGCATATAATTTAGTAGGCAACAAGGAGCCATTAAAGATTTTTTAAAAAGAGAAACTGTATTATGTCAAAGATATGCTTTTTTGAAGTTTGAACATGATGAGCTGGTATTTATAGCCATGAATTTAAGGTTTGGCAGAATATCTAGGGGGAAATTCACAGTTGAAAGACAGCACTCAGGAGAGGAGTTGGAGCTGGAGATGATGATTAACACCTTGGGAGTGAATAGGGACAAAGACAAATGTAAAACACATTAGGCAGCTGTCCAAGGATCCAGTCAACGAGCTTGGAGCGGCCAGCAGTGATGAGTGCTTCATTAAGTCAAGAAGAAATAAGGTTAAAAAGAAGACCCTGGATTTGGCCTTTAGAAGATGTTCTTCAAGGATAAATATCAGTAGCAGCAAGATGGTGAGGGCAGAAGCCTGAATGGCAGAGATAAATTAAACTGTAAAATAGGAGGAAAAGCCAATGTCCTATGGAAAATTCTGGTAGTAAAAGCTGAACAACACTAGAGTGGAGTGGGAGTTACTTAGGAGAGGGGAATCCTGTGCCTTCTTTTGACATAGTAGGAAGAATTAGAGCTCTTCTCTTTGTGCTAGTGTCGCAAACTCTAAAAGTACTCATTCCTCTGTCTTGTGATGCCTATTTGCTTCTCATTCCTCCCTACTAGACTCTAGGTTCATCAAAGGTAGATGTCAGGTCTTGTTCACCATTGTTTTCCAAGCAACTAACCCATTGCCTAACACACAGGACACTCAAACAAATATTTTAAGATTCAAGAAAAGATTTAAAGATGGAGGGAAAATGAAATTGATATAGCAAGGTCTTGGAGGATGGGTAAAGAATTAGGATCAGGAACAGGATGAAGTATTAACCTTGGGTGATAATAGTGGTTTATTATCTAATTATCCCCAGTGGCTTATTTGAAAAACTAAGAGTCACATTATAGATTGTTGATATAGAAAATAAATACTAAACCTATGTAGGCAGAATATCTTCCTTCCAAAGTAGAACCCAGGTGCTCCAAGAGTTATGTCATTGTACCAGAAACACCTAGTGTTCTCTCTTCAGCTTTGAAGCACCCATTCAAGAAAGTTTGTGTGATTTTAAATCACATTTTTAATTATAAATAAATAAGCTTGAAAATTAAAGCAAGAAAAATTAATCTGTGCTTAAGGAGGAAAAGCTGGGAAATCTGAGACATCTTTGAGGAGCAGGAAGAGAAAGGAAAGCCAAGTGGCACAAATGTCATAGCTACAACTCCAGTGAATATGCCTATCTCTATACCATCTGCACTGACCCCTTCGCTTTTTTTCTGCCAAGTATTTCTGGCCATGGGAGAATAAAGAAGCCAGAACATAGGTATCCATATTTCAACTCCAAATGAGTTTCCAAGTTGTTCTATGGTATCAGTAGGAAGGTACATTTTTAGAATTTGAGAAAAAGAAGAATAAAGACATCACTGTGCCTATTAGGAGTCAACTTGGTCCCCAAAGTAGCCACAGGGTGAGAACCTGTCTCTTGGAAAGTCTGGAGATAGAGTCCATCTTGATGTCTAGCAGTTTTGTGTAAGGTCAAAATGATTGAAAGTGGCAATGTTTTCTATTCCAGGCTTATCCAGGTGAATGGACTTCAGCAAAATAATTGTTATATAAGATGATTCTAGTTTCAGTTCCTATAAGTTCAAATGTGAATGGGTTTGGGGGAGATGGTAGCAATCAACAAAAAAAGCTATAGGGAAGTAACAGTGTTTCTCTTGATTTCACAATTAGGAGAGAAACTCCATGAGAGGAAAGCAAAATCTGCCGATGCCCATTAGGTATACTGTCACCTTCTGAACTTATTCAGCTGCAGTGACTGAACCTCAGATGGGAAGTGATTTGCCTGTGTAGCCACATACAGCGAGCTAATCATGGTGCCAGGATCAGAATGTATTATCCCTGAATTTTCAGTCTGCTTCTGAGCCTTGAGCCATTAAACCATTATTATTTTACTCTCCAATTTATCTAGAGATATTTTGATTGTACTCATATTTTATTTCTTTTTAATGCTTCTCTTTCCTCCCAAGCAGTCTGTCTTCTAAAGCCTCGCTGGCCCTCACAATTATCCCCCTTCTCAGGGTGATGCCATCCTCTCCACAGCCCTCCCAATGGGCTAGGTTAGTCATAACCCTGTAGGGATTTTCG
Organism: Equus asinus; assembly: GCF_041296235.1. Lineage (NCBI taxonomy): Eukaryota > Metazoa > Chordata > Mammalia > Perissodactyla > Equidae > Equus > Equus asinus. Next base: position 120,992,094 of record NC_091793.1, on the reverse strand, counting down.
GGTTTTGAAGAAGGAGGTGATTTCTCATGCAAAGGCAAACCATTACATTGGTTTCATACATCCCTGGAGCTCTAATCACTTTGGAGTTCTGGTCCCAGAAGAACAGATGTGTTTCTCCAGTCCTAGCATCAAAATTACTCTTTTGGTAACCTTTAATGCTATTGAGGAAATGAAGTTCCACAACAGAGGGAAAGACAAAATAACATGCCAATACAATCACAGAAAGTTTCAACAGTAAGTATGAAATTTGCTTTTCTTATTTCATTTTGTGAAATATTCTGCAAACACTAATAATTGTCCCTCATTCTCTCTCTGAAAATAGAATCCTCTTTTATAAGAGAGAAAAGTACTGAAACAGGGAGAATGCTTTGCTGTGCTTTATGCAAGCCAGATCATTTGTACATAAGCATACCACACTGCTATTGCACACCAGAACACTGAATCATACATCAAATGGCAGGCAAGGTCCTGAGAAGCAATCTAGTCCAACCCACTATTTTCAGGCAATAGGAGGACTCTCAAACCACCTCAGATAAAAGTTTTCTAATGCCCTTTAAAGAAAGAGACATCTTCCTTCTGATACCTAGCCATGCTGAGATTTAAAAAAAAACAAAACTTCCTTTCTATCTACCTAAATGTCTTAAGGTGCAATGGTACAATAGCATACAAGTTTTATTTCATAATGTATCACTAATTTTTTAAGGACATATTTGATGACCACGGTGGAAGAAGTAAAACTACATATGTATAGTTTATGCAATTCACAATTTATATAGCTTTATATTTCCAGATATTTAATATGGCCTCTTAAAAATAGCAGACCATTGGTTAAGGAGATATGTACAAACAGTAAGAACTAAGCTTCCCACACAAGATGCTGTTACATAAAACCTGGAGGAAGCAAATCTAAAGGCAACTTTGTATCTTAGAAATACTTTTATTTAGTGGTAGAAGTGAAATATGAATTAATTTAAATAAAAGATTGAACTGAGCAATGACTAAAGAATAATTTTCTCTCCATCATGTAAGACTTGGACAATTTTCCCTTTTAAAGGGATTATGTAAGTGAATTATGGTCTCTAAGAGGACCATTGTGTTTTCACAAAGATGTTTTCTACAGAGACTCAAATTTTAGTAGGCAATTATTTAAATACTTTTCGTTAACTTTAAATCTCTTTGAGTTTGTATTGCCTGATATTTACAGTTTAAAGCTCCCAGATTTGCACATTCCAGAGTCAGTACTATTTTTCTAAAACCATCAATAGTTTTCTTGTTACAACAATAGAAATGATGTTCCTTTCATTAAAATTCCCTGCCCATGCTTATGCCATCATTTCCAAGGTTACTTCAGTCAGAGGATGCAGAGAAATGACAAGGCTAGTGAGAGATAGAGGTCATGTCTTTCCAGGAAAAGTTCACGCAAGACTTCAGAGGATTTCAAAATTCCTGTGGGTCATTTCATTTGCCATCAAAAAGAAGAATCAGAGCAATTGCTAGGTCATCATACACATGAGTTGTTCAAGGGCCTTCTCTAGATTCTGTTACGGTCTAGAATCTTATGTGCAATCTTCACTTTGGTGCATGGACCCCCAAGGGGACTGTGGACAAAATTCAGAGGATTAGGGAATGCAGATCAGAAAAAGTAACATTTTTATTTTCACTGAGCTCTAACTGAAATTTAGCACTTCCTGAAATTATGAGTGTAGAGAACAAACCACAGCGGTATTAAAGTCCTTATGACTTTGTTACCAGCAGCAATCATGGTTATCTCCACATCATACTATAGTTGTTGCAAATATTCCAAAACATGCTTCACTTATGTTCATCTCTACCTTAAAGTATGGTAGTTATTATTAATAGACTCACAATTTTTAAATGTTTTGAAGACTATGTTTCAATATAATTGATTTCTTTTTAATCCTATGTGTTTTACTTTATGCATTTAAAATTTATTCTTCAGAAATTGACTTCATGACAACAGGAGGAGCTTTGTTGATCTGCTCCCCAATGAAACTGGTGAAAATTATTTTTAAAAAACAATCATTCAAAGACTCTGGAAATCATCCTAAGTGCAAACAGAAAATAAAGAAATATCAATTTAATAAAATAATTTCTATGAAAATTTGGTAAGAAAGGCAAAGAGTCTGTCATACTTGAACCGAGACTGCTCCTTCCCTCCCTTCTCCCACCTCAGCAAGGTGGAGGCTCCACTCCAACAACTGCGGTCAAGAACTCAGTGCTCCCTCTCCCCCAGCTCCCAGTTAGAGGGCTTTCTTCCCTTAGAAGGAGCAGGACATCAGTATTTTTCTTCCTACCCCCAGCTGCCTATTGCTGAGGTTCAGCCCGAGGTGAGGGCTTAGTTTTTCTGTCTAAACCCTACTCATGGAATGGAGGCTCTGCCTTGAGCATGGTGTGGTGAAAATCCTGGGACCCCAACAGCTCTTTCCCCAACTCATGAGATGATGGTTCCAAACCAAGAAAGCAAACCAAGAGGACCTGAGGATGCTGATCCCCCTCCACTGAAGACTCATCCCCTAGAGCAGGGATGTCACTCTGAGAGAAGCTTGCCATTGCCCCAAGCCAAGTCCCTGAGCCCTAGCTCAGAGCTTTTGTCTGTAGGGAGAAGCAGGCTGTAAAAATCAGCTCTTAATCCCTCCCAAAGGAACAAACTTCATTTGAGACAGAATATGAAGAAGTTTAAGCCTAAGAGGACTCAAGAATAGTGGAGGTTATGATGAAAGGCAGGTGGGAGAAGATGTATGGATCTAACAAAGATACAACCTAGATTGTAAACTGGCTAATTTGCAGTAGAAAACCTAGGTCAGAAAATATCAAACACTGACTTCAGGAACTATGAAGGAGCCACAGTCAACTGGATCGGTTTATGTAGGAATTTATGCCCCAGGGCATTGCTGAAAACAATAGAGCAATCAGTCACTAACTTCAGTCAGTTGGTGAATTGAACAGCTGGATGTGGTTAGCAAAAGAGCGAACAAGAGCCCTACCGAGACCACAGTCACCCCAGAGTGAGTCACCCCAAAGCTGCCCCTCCCTGAGATACAATATCAGACTTAACAGTGGGGTGGAGGGGGAATAGACTTCATATAGACTTCATTAAAATAATCCAGGCAGTCACTAAACAAATAAACAAGAAGAAGAGCAGAGGGCAGTATTCAAATCTGCTACAATATACCAAAAATATCTAGGTTCCAACAAAAAAAATTATGAGTGATGGAAAGTATTACACCAGAAAAAAAGCAGGCCACAGAAGCTGCCTGTGAGTGACCAGATGTCAGATTTAAAAGAAAAACGATTTCAAAGTAGTCATTATCAATATGTCCACAGAACTAAAGGTAAGAATGACTAAAGAGGTAAAGGAAGGTATGATGGCAATGTTGCATTAAACAGAGAATGTCAATTAAAAAAATAGAAATCAGAAAAAAGAACAAAATGGAAATTCTGGAACAGAAAACTATAATAACTGAAATAAAATTCACGTCAGGGGCTCAATAGGAGATTTGAACTGGCAGAGGAAAGAATTAGTGAACTTGAAGATAGCTTGGTAGAGATTATGCAAGACGAAGAACAGAGAAAAAAGAATGAAGGAAAATGAACAGAGCCTCAAAGAAATATGGGCACTTGTAAGCATGCCAACATACTCATAGATGGAAGTAGCAAAAGGAGAGACAGAGAGAGAGGAGAAGAAAATACTCAAAGAAATAATGGCTGAACGCTTCCCAAATTTATTAAAAAATAATAACCTACACATCCAGGAAGCTCAATGAACTCTAAGCAAGATAACAAAAAGAGATCCACAAATGAATATGTTACAGTAAAAATGCTGAAAGTCAAAAACAAGAAGAAAAATCTTGAAATCAGCAAGAGAAAAATTTCTTTGAGAAGGAGTTCAGGCACTAGACTGCCACAGTGGCCAATGACTCAGAACAAGTAGAAGCAGCTCAGGCATAGGCATCTAGGATAAAATAACTGGCCACAGGAGACAATGGAAGGAAAAAGAAATCCCAGCTTTTAACATGCTTTTTTCAAAATGATGTAGAAGAAAAAATGTCTGTAATCGAAACAAAAGTGGGGTGGGGAGATGCTGGGTTAAACAAAATTAAGTAGACTTTATTACAGGACTTGGCATAAGTTTTAAAATGTCAATTGTGACTCTCAAATATAGGCAAAGATCACATCATTTCCCAAATTATATTGACCATGAAAAGCTTTTTTGGAGTACCTCTCAAGGCTCAAGGGTTGTAGAGCACTTTGGGAAACACTGAGCTAAAGTTCATAAAAGTGAGGGGTATTGATAACTGCTGGAGTCAATTGGCACTTTTGTTTCCCATATGTCTACATCAGGCAGCACTTTCTCTTGAGGGCATGCATAATAGGCAACTATCCACATTTTCAAGGACATCCTAGGTCAAAGGCTGTCTGAGTTTTCTGGTAATGCCGCTTGCAAAGGCCCTTAAATTTAAGTCACCCTGAGGGTGACTATGCCCTAGCCTGTCTTTTTCGATTTGGGGATCACATTCTGTTAAAAAAAATCTTTAGATTCTACATTAATGAGGGCGGAAAAGGACAACCACTGCTAACGGGCTTCTATGCATGGAAAATTCCTTCCTATTCCTGTTTCTAGTCTTAGGTGCTGGTTTATAATAACAGCCTATCAAAATGTTGCATGCAGCTTCAAAAACCACAGTCATCATCTGAGAGCTATACTTAACATCAAATGCCAAGGCAGATTTATCAGCAGCTGCGGCCTGGAGCACAGCCAGTTCACGGCAACTAAAGCTTTGCTCACTGCAACTCACCATCCGAGGGTGTATATTAGAGAAGGATGGACTCAAGCCAAATATCAAGAAGCTATGGCTCAGCAGCTCGAATCAGGGTGACAGCAAACAAGGAGGCCTGGAGGAGCAGCATAAAGGCACACGAAGACAACGCCAAGAAACATAATATTGCTGTTGCCTGTCAGAGAATAGCAAAAGCAGCAGGTAGGCCAACCTTAATGTGCCACGAGAGGTGAAGTGGCTATTTTTTTAAAACAAAAATGCTTAGCCTCTAAGAGAAAATGATGATTCACAAAAAGAACCAAACACTAACTAAGATACAAACAAATCGATGAAAACTCACTATGGAAATGACCTTAGTCTAACCAAGTGTGTCATCAAATACAGATACTCTACACAGAGGTTCCTATATATTCTATATGGCTGTTGACCTTTGCTTCTCTAATCTTTCTGACAGTCATGCAAGCTCATAAATCTCTGAACTAAATCCCATCCTCCCTGAAATACTCAGAAGAGTTTCTGTTTTCCTGATGAAAATCATTGTATCACGTTTGTCCTGTTCAGAGGGCCAAGGACAATCAACTGAATGACTGTAAGGATGGGATTTTACTTTCCTAGAAAGTTATGCACAATTTAGTGAGCACTGAATATTGGCTTTTTTTATAGATTAATGCAAAAAGAGACTAGAAGTCCGTGCTAGCTATGGTGGCCTTCCTGTGAGCAGGTCTCTTTCTCAGCAGAAAAAGGAGAAAGTGACAGAGAAATCTACTGCAGGCGTAAGACAAAACCAAGAGACAAACAACTACCAACAGCAACAGCAACTAGATCTCAAGAAGCCAGAGTAAGTTTAGATAAGGAAAGGGGTTTCAGGCAGGAAGATAAGCATCGTAAAGAGTGTCTTGAGCTAACAGAGAGCCAAAGGGCAATCAGAAGCCCAAGGATATACCAAGAGCCTGTAAAAATTGAAAGAGCTCATCTATCAAATTGACATTTAAAAAAAAAAATGAAATCTCATTTTGGAAAATTCAGAAATACAACCACTATGCACAGTGCTGATCAGAGTACAAATTGCTACACTGATTCAGGAGAGCAATTTGGTGACATGTTTTAAAAGTCTAAAAGTGTTCAAGTTTTTTTTGACCATGCATTTCTACTTCTAGAATATTTTTTTGTATCAAAAATCCCAATTTTGTTTCAAGGAAAAGAACGGGTGTGTATAAGAGCCTTAAGGATGGCTAGAATAACAGTCTATAAAATATCAGCAGTGATTATGTCTGGGTATTGAGGTGGCAGGTACATTTTTATTTTCTATTTTCTCTTCTCTATTTTCTTCGAAATCTTCTCTAATAAACAGATACTAGTTCTATAATACATAAAATAAAATATACTTATATAACAATTGAAAGGGTAATAGAGTATAACAATAGAGTGAAAATATACACAATACATACACAGGAAGATTTGATCACAGCTTTATGTCTTTCCTAAATTATTCTATGGTTCCGGGGAGGCAAGAGTTCATTTTAGAGGCATTGCTTCAGACCCTACAGTTAGGAAGTGATGAAGGGAATTCCTCATCAAAGTGGTGAAAGTAGAGACTGAGGAGCAGCAATTTCTACTGAGAAAGAAGAATCCTAAAGCCAAGAAATTTATCTTAGCACAAAGAGAGCCTCCAGTCTTTGACTCGTAGTAAGAAATATAGCGGAACTCAGAGTGAAAGGGAACAGCATGATACAGATTGGGAATAGAACAGAAGAAAGTAAACATTGTCCTGGCTTTCCTCCTCTTCCACAGCTTCCAAACACTGCATATTTAATCCATGACACCTTTTGAGCAAGGCCAGGACAGTTGTTTTAAAGGATCAAGAAAAGGGGGAATTTCAAAAACAGAATAATGCTGTTTTTTGTTAATCCAATGAAATTTCTTTTCCTAATAGTCTGTGAGACCCAAGAGTATAGAGGCCACATCTCAGTTTTTTATGTACCTTCAGTGCTAGTGCAGCAGCTGGCTCAAGGAAAGTTTGATGGATGAATGAAATAATCAATGAATAACAATTGGAATCCGTTCAATGAGACTCTGAAACCATCCCATTGTATCCAGAAGAGGGCCAGTAACTAATCAAACCAAATGTCTTTGGTATAATTGCACAAATATACAAAATAAATTTATAGAAATTTTCACTAATTCATTTTCATTAGTACTCGGATTAAATTTGGCTCCTATTCCCATTCATCAGGCTTCTAACACATCTATCACACAGATGCCAGTTGCCACACTCTCTAGGTATTTCAGGGTCTGTGCTTTATGATTGAATCATTGAGAAGAAACATTAGGTAGTTGACCCACAGGGAATTTAACAAGAGCTTGACATGCATCAGCAGTATCACAGCCTACTCATACACAGACAAAATTGGTGCTGACTTGGTGACAGCCTTTATTGTGGGACAGTGAGGGGCTTAAGGGCCTTTGTTGTGAATGAGAATGACAGCACTTCAGAAAGGCCTGATGCAAATTCCTTGACAGGTTATATAGTCACATACAAAAGTGCTCTTGCTGCTGTCATACATCATCATATTTTTTAAATGTCAAACTTGTGTTACACTGCATTAAAAAACTAAAGAAAATTCTAGTCCTGATTGCATGTGAAATAACAAATTAAAAATTATTTTAATCCCAAATCCAAACCATGATAAAAAAAAAAAAGTGACCTCTGTTGTTCTCATGCTTATGGTTTAAAAAATGACTGGATTCTTTATTAGCAAATATATTCTTTTAAATTTAATCATTTCAATTATTTAGCAATCAAACATTTGAACAATACCAACAGATTTACAGGAGTGTGTTCCATTGTTTCCAAGAAAATTCATTCAAAGTCGAATTCGTTCTTGTTGAGTGAGTTTAGTCATCTACCGTCTACACTCCTGTTTTCATTTTCTGTAAAACTAGGCCATTCTCTTGCTTGTTCTCAGTCCAGCTGTACCATGAGCTAAATGCTCCTACTACAGTCTTCAGACTTCCTAGACCTCTATTTAGTGCCTCCTACTAGACTATCTTGACACTGTGTTGTGCCCACCTACCCGTTGGGACACTTAACCTGTTACCTGCTTACTGATAGTAAAAGCTCTCACTTATTGAGCATAACCGTGGGCCAGTCACTGCACTGGAAACTTTATATCAGTTATTTCTAATCCTCACCACAGCTCATCAAGGCAGGTAAGAGCATCACTGTTTTACTGGTGAAGAGACTGAGGCTGAGAGGGTTGAGCAATTTGTCCCGGGAGATGATGTATAAGAAAAGCACATGGCGTTGGAGTTAGACAAATCTGAGCAGTCCCACCATTAACCAGGTATACGATCCTAGGCAGTTTCACTTGACCTCTCTCAGTCTCAATTTCCTCATAAGTAAAAAGAAAACAGAGAAAAAGGCCTGTTTTCTCAACAGTAAAATAGGAATAATAAAGTATAATAGAGAGTTTGTCTGGGAGAGAAGATGTACCCCTGTGGAGGTGAACTTTCTATGGCCACGTCATATCATTTTTCTTTCCTGGTTAAGGGAAAAGAAAATATTAGTAAACTCATGATTACTAACTCCAGTATGGATTACCTAAGACCACTGCATTCTTTCGTGTAAGATTCTTATATGTTTCCCTCAGAGAGAAAGAGAGACATACAGAAATCCCACACCCTGGTTTAGGCATACTCCACTCTATAAGATATTAGTTGCCTCGATCTATTTAAGCAAATGCTTGTCCTTTTTTTAAAGGCATTGCACTTTGCTTTGTTTGAGATGCTCAAAGAGTCAATAGGATTAAGACCTAGAGAATCTCAGTAGAATTCCTTCACCAGTCACACCTTCTGCCATCTCTGGACCTTGATAAGGTTAAAATAAGTTGCTGGAAAAGGATGTTCCAGAAATTCTCCACAATCATCGAGCAGTAAATTTTTGTATTGCCCTCTGATTTTCCACTGCAAACATTAGCTTTTAACACAGGCTTGACACAGGACCCTCAGACATTTGAAATCTTCCACTTTCCAGCAGAGAGCTGAGAGTAAGCTTTGAGTACTGCATTAAAAATAGGGAATAAAAGGTCACATGAAACCTTTTGACCAGTGTTTGTCTGTTGCTGTCCTGATATTTACTTCTCTTTGCAATTAAAAGAATCCAAGTCTGGTTCAGAGAATGGAGTCACCCATAATTTTTAGGAGATCCTAAAGCATAATGGTAAACCAAAATAACAAAAGCCTGCTTTTTGAGATGAAAAAACATAGGATAATAAAGAAATTCTAAAAAACTCAGAAATTATACCAACTTTAAGAAATAAGTCAGCTTCAATAAAAGTAGACTCTGAGGTAGCTAGAGTCATTCAGCTTCCAAAATTCAAGTTCCTTAAAATCAGTCAATTTGGTCTTGATGGATGCTCTAGGCAACTCAATAATAATTGAATTTTTAATTACTGGTTGATGGTGTAATTTATTTCGAATGTTCAAAAATAGTTTCCCATTCAAAATAAACCTGTCATTCAACATTTCGGTCAAAGGTAGTTCTGTCTTTTGAATCTTGGCTAATAGATGCCATGAGTCTGTCATTGCTTCCTACCCATCCACAGACAACTAAGGAAAATGTCCATTGTGCTGATTCTGGGTCCTGTAAAAGCGCACGTTTTTAAACAAAGATGTTTTCACATAAGCTTTCTTTCTTATTAAATTAATAGAATATTACACCCATTGCTCCTGTAAAACAGAATTTTTGGACTATAAATGTAAGGCCTAGTAGTGGCATTCCAGAGATAGAAACTATTGAATGCTTTTCAGTTTAAAAATATCTTTACTGTAATCCTTTTTTTATATATTTCCTGCTAAGTCATCTGAAATGCATTCTCCAGGCTTGGTAAACGGTCCCTAGTATAGCTAGTACTCGTCATATGATTCATGTGGTTTTACACCGCTTGGGTAAGAAATCATTTAAAGTGTGGAGAATTGGTGAATGTAACATGGAAATCCAACATAGGAATTCTGGCTGCTGCTTTGACTGCTTGGGTCTCCGATTAATTGCTCAGATAAATAGACAACTATGCAATTACTTAGAGCCAAAGCAATAGAAAAAAATCCTTTCTGTCACCTGATTAGGAGCAATGAGCTATGCCCTCAGAAGCCCATTGTTACCCATGGCCAATGCTTCCAAGTGCAGATGGGTTTTTTAAATTTTTTTAAAGAGTTTTGCTGGTGAAGATGAGTTTTTAAGTTTTTTATTCAATTTTACAAAAAAAGAGAAAGAAACTAAATGGAAATTTTAAAGGCACTTCAAACTAATGCTAGGATAATTCATTTGTATTCCAATATCTCTATGGCAAGTTGGAAAGATTACAGACTTTGGAACAAATCAGATGTGGGTTCAAATTGGCCTCTTAACAGCCCTTGGATAATGTCCACTAATGAGTCTAAGCCTCGATTTCTTCATCATAAAATACAGGTAAGAATCCCTACCAGTAGAATTCTTATAAGAATTAAATGAGATAAAGTACAATGTCTACTTAAGGGAATCATTTATATCCCTATACATATTTACCAGATGCCTCTCTCCATGAAATGCAATTCTCCTAAGTAAGAAAAATGAAGCTCACAGGTAGAATGAAGCCCCTAACTAATAAAAGGCTCATTATATAATTGCCTTTTTACCTTATATAATTGCCTGATTTACCTTCAAGTTTAGTACTGTCTGCCACATGCCCAGAATCCTTGGTATGTCATAAATGTTCACTGTTAAAGGAAAACAGTTACTTTACTCACAACACTTCTGCTGTCAAATGTGTGTGGAGGGGGTTTTGCCCCACATCAACCAATTCTTCCAACTCTCTGGACACCAGCTAGGTGTCCCACAATTTAATTCAATATCTGGAGTTAGTGTCCTACTCTACAGGTTTAAGGACTCAGTCTAAAAGCCTGCCCTCATTTCAGACGCCAATCACAAGTAATGGGTCCCCAGGGTACCCACACTTCTGTCCAACTCAGGAGTTCCCACAAACTTCCCCGCTGGTTTCAATAATTGACTATAATGGCTCACAAAACTCAGGGAAACATTTACTTATATTTACTGGTTTATTATAAAGGATATGATAAAAGATGCAAATGAACAACCAGATGATGTAGACAGGGTGAGGTCCAGAAAGGTCCACAGCACAAGAATTTCTGTCCCCATGGAGTTAGGGTGCACAACTCTCCCAGCATGTGGATGTGTTCACCAACTCAGAAGCTCTCCAAACCCTAGTTTAGGGATTTTACGGAGGTTCCATTACGTAGGCATGACTGATTAAGTCATTGGCCATTGGTGATCAACTCAATCTCCAGCCCCACTCCCCTCCCCAGAGGTCAGGGGGTGGGGCTGAAAGTTGTGAGTGTCTAAACTGCCTTGGTCATTTTGGTAAACAGCCCCCATCCTGAAGCTATCTAGGGCTCACCAGTCATCTCATTAGCATACAAAATGACACTCATGTCACTTAGGAAATTACAAGAGTTTTAGGAGCTCTGTGCCAGAACCAGGGACAAAGACCAAATGTATATTTTTTATTACATCACAATATCACAGCACCAGCCCTGAGGAAAGGCACAGGAATGTCAGGAGACGGGAAGGAGAGCCAGCACGCCCATGTCCTGGAGGGCAGCTTAGCAGAGGACTACACTTTCCCCTAAACAATGCCAAGCGTCTTGAGTTATAGGACTTATACCTTTCAAGCAAGCAAGGGACAAGCCTGGAGGCTAGAGGTCATGATGGGGACGGAGTAGGGCCTTTGGCCCTCAACTACCCCAAAAGCAAACTCAGCTGGTGGTGTTTTCCTCACTGAGGGGAAACTAAGCATGAAATACACATGCAGTTCAACTCTAGAAAAAGTTAGATCCCCTATTAAGCGCAAAGAGACCATGTGTTTCTCACATAAGCACAGGTAAGGAGAGCTGAGCCATGTTTAGATTTTGACAGTGCTACAATTCTCTGGGGACCAGCTGTCCAAAGGGAAGCAGCAAGAGCATGACAGTCCCTGAACAGATAACGGCCACCTGTCAGATCCCTGTTCACAGTGTGCACCGACTGCACGCACAGAGCAGTAGCGTAAGATGGAGCGCAGTGATAGCCTGCTCAAGTAGGAAGGTCTAAGTGACAAGAATTACATTTATTTCTGGCCAATTCTTTCCACTGTGAGGAACTCAAGTTACCTCAGGGGGAATAATGGGTGGGGAGAGAGGGTTGTAAAGCTGCGTAAACTGAAATCAGAATTGGACTGTAGTCAAACACGCAGGCAGCTCAAGGAACTGACCTTTAGTCACGTCTAGAGGTCACGTGGTCTCTCATTCCATCTCTGGGAAAACGTGCTAGATTATAATTTCGGTTTTTTGTAAATCCTCATGGCCCCAACCCTACCATGTAGTGCCCCTCTTTGCATCTTTTTCATTTCATCCTCCATTTTTAATTGCAAGGATCGCCTATGTTTTCTAATGAAAAGTTCTAGGGGAGAATCTGATATTCCAAACACATCTCTTCCTGTCAGTGTCAGGCAAAGGTTATCACCCAGACTGGCTGACCTTGGGTCAAGGTGACTACCCTAGGTCAGTTGGCTGAAAGAGAATAACTAGAAAGGGAATGATCAATGGTCTGCCCCATGGTCATGGGCCTGTGTGCTGGCAAGCTCCCTGACTGCTTTATCTATACACCCTGAAAGGTGAAGTGTAAAGGAAAGAGCAGCATCTCCTGGCTCACTAAGTGTAATTGATATTGCAAACAGCAGCAGTTGTCAAAAGGTAGAGACAGATTTGATTGATAACGTTTGGGACTTTTTTCCCTAAGTTCCACTAGGAACTTTAGAATCACATTTAAATGCAAAGTCCCCAAAGTTTTAGACAGCATAAAATTACTTAGAGCAAAAATGCATAAGATTAATACCCAATAAAGGTCCAGTGGACTTAAGATGAAAAATTGGACATATTTTCCTTTTGAATTAGATAACATCATTTTGGCAAATATAGGGACCAAAATATTGAGTAAAATGAGCTTTTACATTGTCTAAATGAGACCAGAAGTTACCCAAGTCAGGTAAATAAAATAAAATATACAGCGTTAGCTTACAGCCAGCCACATAATAACTTGGTGACTTCACATCTCAAAAGGACAGTGATACATTCATTTTGATGTTCTTTAAATGGTAATGAAAAGTGAATCTTAATAAAAATGACAATACTGATTACTTTCCACTTCGAGGATGATAAATGGATAAATGAGGGAGCTGGATTTTCAAGGAGATTAAGGTGAATGGAATCTGATACTTTGCTACTATTTTACTTGCCCACAGAAGGAGTGAGTTTGATGCCAAAGGTTGAAATAGGTTTTTCTGGGAGAGAAAGATCACCAAAGAAATTCAGGTCAAGTGAGAATAAGAGGTGAAGGCATTATACTGACTAAAGAACAGCTCTGCTGGATAGCTCTAAAATGGGAAAATATGGAGGTGCAGCTTTAACCACAGATTCCTTAAAGGTCAGGAGGAAGCAGGCAACGAACAAGAACTGCTTTTGAAAGCTTAAAATTACAAGAATGTTTCAAACATAAGGTTTAAGGATAGGAAAGAATAGGTTAATTGCTTTTGTATTTTTATGACTTCTAACTCATCATTTAAGAATGTGGTTTACCCTATGGCACTAGGTTTACTTCATTCCATACTCCCTATTGCCCCTCTTATCAAGATTTCGCAACATTGTATCGCTTTTTCAGGATTAGTGTTAAATTACCACATTTTTATTGTAACCTAACAAATATGCCAATTATCTTAGTTTCATTCCAACCTCTAATTTCCATAGCTAGTAGGCCATCAAGCAAATCCATCTTCACTTTCTTCCTTTTGATTTGAAAACAAACTTTTTATTATTCATATTTGTATCCAAATGCGCTAAATTCCCTTTGTCATTGTGTATCCACAAGGATGACAATGGCAGATTCCTCAATGAGACCTAGTAGCACTCAGGGCTTGTGATTGACTAAAGACCTTAATTCTTTTCCATAACAAACACTATCTGATACATAAATCTCCTTGCGAAATCACTTGCTGATACAAGCTGCTTTTTCTCTCCTGAAATGTTATCTTCATCCCCCACCACTGCTTAAGCACTGGGCCACTAATCTTCAAGATCCTGGTCTTTATTTTTTCTTATGCCTTGAAAAAAATATATCAATAAAATACAAATGAGAAAAGAAAGATCAAAATATAAACACTGCATTATTTATGCTGATAGTAAATAACCAAAACAGGGTGAGAAGAGAGCTGTCCAGAACAGCAGCATGACCAATAACAACAGGAACCACTGGCTTCCCATCTAGTATCTATAATTTTCTCTGGCTAGATATTACATATTTGATAAGGTTTATTTCATTATTAGATAATATTCATTAGATATTTGCATTGTGACATTGCCATTTTCAGAAAAGTGAAGCTAAAGTAGATAAATTGCACAACAGGTACAGATCACAAACGATGCAAGGTAGAGTGGAGAATATTCCAGAAAGAGGAAAGAGGATGTGCAAAAACACAGAGACATGGGGGAGAGGGAGGATGCAGCCTTGCAGGAACTGAAAGATGGCTGATGCAGCTCTAGAGGTCCCAGTGTGCGTGGGGAGAGGTAACAGGAGGTCGGAGGAGGCTGTGAAAGAAGGCAGAGATGGTGAGCTGGTTGTTTGAATTTTCTTCTGTCATGGAGGGGCTGGCAAACTTTCCTGTCAAAGGCCAGACAGTGTGTGTTATAGGCACGCAGGTTCAGGCCACCTATGGTCTTATCACACATTGTTCTTCATTTTTTATTTTTCTACAATCCCTTTCAAAGGTTTTCCCTAAGGAAACCATTCTTAGCTTGCAGGCAGTATAAAAACAGGCCAGGGGGTAGATTGGGCATGCTGGCCTCAATTTGCCAACCCCTGCTGTAGTCAGTTGTTTATCTTGTCATATTGCCAGAAAAGCCTGGCACTAGAGAAAGAGAAACCTGAAGAGTTACCTCAAAGGAGATAGTAAGGCAATGAAGGAAAAGTTTGGGGGCCCTAATAACAATCCACCCAGTGGCCCAGGATGGGCCATAACAGTATCAGTATCCCCTGATCCTATGGATCATTTTAATTCTTGAACACTGAAGTGACAGAGGATAATACATAATTGAACATTGCGGAAAATAATACATACACAGGCATAGATTTGGGTTTCTTATTATGGTAACAATTATTTTGATCTTTAGATTAGTTGTTGACTAGCTACCAAAGAAAGGCTTTGTTTCAGAACCAGATCACCATGCAGCGAGTGTAACGTTCTTTCGGCTGATAATTCACAACCTCCTTTGAGTAGAAATCTCACCTGAGCAATGTTTTATTCTTCCTGCTTATTATATCCATCTCGCATAATAAAAAGTCTCAGACACGGTAATGAGGGGCTTAGCTATTGAGATTTCCAAGTATGTTCAATGAACCTAGATTAGCTCACAACTCATGCCAACAACCACTGGGGGCATTTCTCCCTGTAAAGAGCAAGTACCACACCTTCTGGAAGATTCTCCATAGAAGATGGGGGAAAGAGGGCACATTGCACTTACAGCTCACAGTTTTTGTCCTTTGCTATCTATATATCAGTAGCCAGAGATGTGGCCATTAGACTGACTCAGCACTCAAATGTGGCACCAACACCCTCCCTATTGTGAGTCCAGTAGGTGACAAAGCCCAAAGTTTCCCTGGGTCTGAGTCACAGCCCTTTACTACCTTCGGCTTAAAAATAAAGGTTTGTATCCATTTGCAATCACAACTGAAAAAATAAAGTACCTAGGAATAAATTTAACCAAGGATCTAAAGGACTTATACAAAGAAAACTATAAGACTTTACTGAGAGAAATTGGTAATGACTTAAAGAGATGGAAAGAGATTCCATGCTCATGGATTGGAAGAATAAACATAGTTAAAATGTCCATACTATCCAAAGCAATCTACAGATTCAATACAATCCCTATTAGAATTCCAATGACATTCTCTATGGAAATAGAGCAAAGAATACTAAAATTCATATGGGACAAACAAAGACCTCGAATTGCTAAGGCAATCCTGAGAAAAAAGAACAAAGCTGGAGGTATCACAATCTCTGACTTCAAAATGTACTACAAAGCCACAGTGATCAAAACAGCATGGTACTGGTACAAAAACAGGCACATAGATCAGTGGAACAGAACTGAGAGCCCAGAGATAAAATTGCACATCTACAGTCAGCTAATCTTTGACAAAGTTGCCAAGGACATACAATGGAGAAAAGATAGTCTCTTCAATACAAGGTGTTGGGAATACTGGACAGCCATATGCAAAAGAATGAAGGTAGACCACTATCTCACACCATATACAAAAATAAGCTCAAAATGGATCAAAGACTTGAAGATACTACCTGAAACTATAAAACTCCTGGAAGATAATATTGGCAGTACATTCTTTGACATCGAACTGAAAAGGATCTTTTCAAATACCATGTCCTCTCAGACAAGGGGAACAAAAGAAAAAATAACCAAGTGGGAATTCATCAGACTAAAGAGCTTCTGCAATGTAAAAGAAACTAGGATCAAAACAAAGAGACAACCCACCAACTGGGAGAAAATATTTGCAAATCATATATCTGACAAGGGGTTAATCTCCATAATATATAAGGAACTCACACAAATGAACAATAAAAAAGCAAACAACCCGATCAAAAAGTGGGCAGAGGAGACGAACAGACATTTTTCCAAAGAAGATATACAGATGGCCAATAAACGCATGAAAAGATGTTCAACATCACTAATCATTAGGGAAATGCAAATCAAAACTATACTAAGATACCCCCTTACGCCTGTTAAAATGGCTATAATCACTAAGACTAAAAATAACAATTGTTGGAGAGGGTGTGGAGAGAAGGGAACTCTCACACATTGCTGGTGGGAATGCAAACTGGTGCAACCACTATGGAAAACAGTAAGGAGATTCCTCAAAAAACTAAAAATAGGCCTACCATATGACCCAGCTATCCTACTACTGGGTATGTACCCAAACAATTTGAAATCAACAATCCAAAGTAACATATGCACCCCTATGTTCATTGCAGCACTATTCACAATAGCCAAGACATGGAAGCCACCCAAGTGCCCATCAACCAATGATTGGATAAAGAAGATGTGGCATATATATACCATGGAATACTATTCAGACAGAAAAAAAGACAAATTCACTCCATTTGCAATAACATGGAAGGACCTAGAGGGAATTATGCTAAGCAAAATAAGCCAAACTGAGAAAGACAAACACCATAGGATCTCACTCATATGTGGAATATAAAAAAGTACTGGGACAAAGAAAACAATTCAGTGGTTACCAGGGGAAGGGGGCTGGGGGGGCACTGGGGGTGAAGGGGAGCACTTATGTGGTGACAGTCAAGAAATAATATACAGGGGGCCAGCCCCGTGGCCGAGTGATTAAGTTCACACACTCCACTTCAGTGGCCCAGGGTTTCGCCGGTTCAGATCCTGGGCACAGACATGGCACCGCTCGTCAGGCCATGTTGAGGTGGCATCCCACATGCCACAACTAGAAAGACCCACAACTAAAATATACAACTATGTACTGGGGGCATTTGGGGAGAAAAAGCAAAAAAAAGAAAAAAAAAGAATATACAACTGAACTCTCACATTGATGTAAACTATTATGAACTCAATAAAAAAAATTTTTTTTAAATCAAGGTTTGTACTCAACTCAGACATTAGACCCCCCCCCCCACCAGCCTCCAACGTGACCCCCAGCCTCCAACGTGCCAGTTCTACCCAACTGTCAGTAGTCGTTTCCCCAGTCTGCTGCCCTGTTCTGTGCAAGGCATAGATCTGATTTCTCCCTAAACTGATCTTTCAGTGTGCATTTGACGGGATGCCCAATGGCAGTTCTTAGTGTTATCATAAATTTATTCAACTTCTTGACAACACTTTGAACTTAAACACAACGTCGAAATCTTCCCTCTGACCTTTTGCCAATTGTCAGTTCCCTTACTGACCTTGCTAAATACAGCTGACAAACACAATGAGAATCTTAAAATATAAAAATATCTCATCTTTCTCAATAACGCAGTGTGATGCTCTTTTTCTATCACTTGCAGTATTTCTTTTCATGTTTATGTCTTTTACTTATAAATCTAATTTTAACTAATAAATTTCCAGCAAACCTAGAACATAACCATGATGTATTTCTATATATTTTGGAATAAACCAGAGTTAATTGGGTTATGTTCTTAATAAAAAGAAAAACAATGAAAAATTTAAAAGAATAAACAGAAAGAAAAACACAGTTCAAAAATTTAGAAATGAGCACAAATTAAGGAAACCATATAATTAAAAATATGAAAGAACTGTCCTTAGAACATGACACGGTTATATTTTGATTACCTAACTAATAATCATACCATACAATAAAACTCAGAAATGTGACGTTCCATTAACGTTTAAGTAGGCAAGTGGGCCTATGAAAACAGCCCTATCTATTGAAAGCTTATATTCATTATTTAAAAAACAAAAACAAAGTTACAAGGTACCACTGTACCAAGCACCAAACTAGATATGGAGATACAAAAATGAATAAAGATGTCCTGTGCCCTTTTATTACAGTCCAGTGGAGAAGATACTTATGAATACAGAAAAATGGAAAAAATACCATAGAAACCGTACATACAAACTATCGGAGTAACCTAGAGAAAGAAAAAAAACAAAGACTTTATGAAGGTGACATTTGAACCAGCTCATCTGAAAGAGTGATCTGCTACACAAATGAAATGTCTCATCCCTTTATTTATAATAAGAAACTTATTCTTAGCCAGATGAGGTAAGCCGCGCATGCTCCGTGAGCTGCCCCTACCGCATGGTCCCTGTGGGAAGCTGCCTTTGTCAGCCTTCGTGATCCCTCAGGGTCCCAGGAGTGAACAGGATCGGAGGCAGCGCAAGGGCAGCCGCTCCTGGGCGATAGGTCATGAACGTAAGTGAGTAACGGGTTTAAAAAGTGCCAAATATTTTGGAAGTCAAGTAAAAGAAATTTAAATGAGATAAGCTCTCACGCTCACCAAAGCAGTCATTGTAATAACCTGTAAGAAAATTCCTGAGAGACTTTAATGGTCTTCAAAACAGAAGACTTGACAAATGAACCAGTGGTTCAAAGGAATAGATCCGAGAAGCTTTGCAGAAATCATTTTCCTAAAACTCTGACTTTTGAGAACTCAAACTTTCTCTGTAATAATGATCTTTCAAGTCCGTTAGTTTCATGGATGCTGTCTATTGTTTTTTCATCTTTCACTTCTTCTCTCCATGAGAAACTACTTCCTATTCTCAATCCTCAAAATATTATTTCAAATAATAAAAACTTTTTAGTTTTTAAATATTATTAATCCAAATCAACTGTATTTATAAATATCCCTCCTTTTACTGATAAAAAATGAGTGACATTCTTTCAAGGTTACTAGTTTAAGAGCAGGAAGGTACAACTTTATAGTACATTTTCAGTTTTACTTGATTTGACTTATTAAATGTTTAAAATTTTGGCAAAAATAATTCAGTTGACATAATGGAGTAGTCATTTTGTCTACACTCCTGTTTATTGTGTGAAGATCAGTAATGATATTAAGAAGGCTCTGTGCTAGCCACTGTTTTATATGTTACCTCATAAGAATCATCTCAGAAATCATCACATATTCAAGCAGTTTTCAGTTACCAGTAAACAAATCAACATAATGTTGCCTCAATATAGGTATGATGTTTAGTGATGTTCATCTTTTTAGTGATGGGAAACCAACATTTAATGTAAACGCACTTGCCGAGAATGGAGCCTGTTTGGTCCAGACCACACCCTAACATACTGGGCCAGCCGTGAGGAGCTGGTTTTCAGCCTGGAAGCATCAGTGGGACCATAGTGGTTGTCTACAGTGGGCATTACTCTGATTGGTTGGAAAGCATATTGCACCAGTTGTTCAATATTTTTCGTAACATCCCTGCAGCCACGTGATCAGCCAAGGCAAGTCCTTCTCTTAACAATGAACATCATACAAGAAAGTTTTGATAACTCTTCTTTTCAAATTTTACACGGAGTATCTTTGCCCCTAGTGATGAACATTCCGTGCCAAAGATCTCTCATTTCTTCTGAGAGCAGAGAAGTATTTTATTACTCTAGTTTTTTTTTGGTCTGCCAGTAAATAATTATTGTCTCTCTCAAAGTGAAAATGAGTTTCAAAAAGTATGAGCACTCCCTTGGAAACTTCCAAGGTATGAAATAGGCATAATCAGTAATTAGCTTCTAACTAAATATCAGTGGTCATGGCACCACTACAATCTTGTTTAATTAATTAATTAATTTCTTATTAGATACTATTCAAGATAAGAATCATGCTCTGTTTTTATGTCCAAAACAAACCTTTGAATTGAAAATTAAATAACACCTACATTTTGTATACAACTCTATAATATCTTAATTGCTTTAAATCTCCTGCTGTTAATATTCCTGTATACTGTTCTCTTACCTTCCCAGCTCTGCTTACTCTGATTTGCAAGGTTATCATACAACTTCCACTCTTTTATTTGGCTCAGCATTCACACTTATAATTAATCCTTACTTGGCAATTCTATGTATGTATCTTCTCAGTTTCTCCTTATATCAGATGAATATGGTCTCAACTCCCAGGATCTTATCAAATAAATTATATTGAGGCCTATTCCATTTGGATCGTCCCATGTCAAATGTCCAGAATGTATTCTCATCAGGTGTTTATCTTTTTTCCAATCTGTATCTTAATTATCTTTTTTAAAATGCTAGGAAAAAGTATAAGAAATTTTGTTTAGTTATTCAAAGTTTCATAAATTTTTCTGACAGCTCCAACTTTTATTATTGTTTACAAAGAATGCAACTTGTTATTCTACACATCATAGATAACTCTTTCTTAGTGTTCATTAAAATGATAGAATGGCTCTAATCTCTGCCTGTCTGCCATTTAAATGAAGAACTAAGTTATTTGGATCATAGCTGCCATCACCCACAATGCTGAGACTCGAGCAATTTGGCATTTTGAGTTATATTTATGGCAGTAAGAAAAATGGTAATGACTCACGTCCTTTTTCTGTGGTTGTCAGATATTTCTATAGAAAGAAAAAATATTGCACTAACTTTCTTGTGGACACTGTCATTTGCAGATACCACCAATCTTAGCAATTGACAATGTAATGAAAGAAAAAATAAGTTTTCATCACAAATTGTACTTCCTTTTCTTCCACAGAAAAAAAAATCTATCAAAGTAATGGCAAAAATTCAATAATGACTGTGTTGGTGGCAGAGGAGTGTTAAAGTCTCTACATACAAACTAATGTGTCATCAACTGCAGCCCATCTTCAGAGCTTACCAGATTTAAAAACTAATGGGTGTAGACGTCAAGATTTGAAAATTACTACAGTTGTACTTAACTGCTGTTTCATTTTGGCTGCCATAGGAACTAAAAAACTCAGAAAAGACTAACACTTTCTTCCAATAGCAAACTTGTAACAGCATTAAAGTTTATGAGACATCAGACTTAAATCCTGCCTTGAAAAAAGTTCCATTAGGAACTCAGAGAAAATGTTAAGCATGAAGTTGAAGACCTTGTTAATGACCCTTTAATGGACTTTTACATGTTGTTGTCACACTCCATATTGACAGATTTTGACAGCTTAATAATATCCTTGATGAACCAGAATCAATTTTATGCTTAAGACCTATGACTCTCTTATGTAATTAATGAAGTAATTATTGCTTCTTTCTTTGCAGGAGAAAGTCTTTATGTGGTCCTGTGTGATAATATAAAAATCTCACACTGTGACCCACAATAGCATTCTGAAAATTCTCCCTTTTAGAATATAATTTGTTGAGTTTTCAATAAATAGATACAGACATTTAGGAAGGTACTTATTGCCAAAGCAAAGATAATAATTGCTAGTATATGCTAAAATGTGCTATTTTAGAATTGGTAACTTCTAGCAAGCATAAGGGTAGCTAACATTGAAGGAAAAAGAGTGAAACATTGTTTATTGGTATAAAGTTCTATTTATGGAACTTGAAGAATACTGATCTCATATCTTGACCTCTGAAAATTAATTTAGCAAGTAACTTCAACTCTCCAGAAACTTTCCCAAACTCGTGCGTAGCAACAGTATCCAATTAGAAATATCAGAATTCAGCATTCAGGTTGCCTTATAAAAATCTTCTAATACTACTTAGACTAGCTTTGATCTATAACCACTTGTGTATGTACTACATTAAAATAACACTATAGGCTACTTCACATTTAAATTTATTCACAGAAAAAACAATTCTGAAGTAATTTTGCTATATTTTAATCAACCAAACAGCTGAGACCAGCTTATTCTACAGTGTAACCATCAGAACTCACAGGAGGACATCATTCTAATCTTGCCTCTTTGTAGAAATGGACCCCAACTGAACCGTTGATTAATGTTATGGTTGAAACTATTCTAGACCAATGAACACAATCTATTAGTGTGCATGAACCATTCTGAGTATCATCCCAAGAAGCTAGTTTAGAGAAAGATCTATGTCATCATGTTCCACGCTGTTCCTCTGCCATTTAATTGGCTATTGGTTAAAGGAGGTCTGTCAAACCTAAAACAAAGTCCTCTGGAAATTTGCATCTGGTATTTGGCGGGGGGGGGGGGGGGGGGGAAGCCAACTATTATAATCACTGTAATAATTAATCATATAAATAGTACATTTGGGGTCTGTAATAGAACAAGTTACAGAAAAACTGAAAAAAATGGTCAATGTCACTAAGCTTGGGCTCAAAAATAACTGTGATAGAGCTCAAGACCAGGCAACTGACAGCCACACCTGGAGATGGGAGGAGGGAGTTGGACTGAGGAAGCCTTCACGCAGTAAAGCTGGAAGGGGAAATGAAGGAGAAAGGAAGTCTCATTTACTTAGCAAATACTATATGGCAGGTCTATACTAAGACCGTCTTAAGCCATAAGAAGCTGCCTTAATCAATGTTTACGATGACCTTGTGAGAAAGGTAAGACTAGCCTTATTGTACAGATGAGAAAACCAAATCACTTACCCAGGGGAGCAGCTATGAAAGACAAAGCTGAAGCGGCAATCCAGCTCTCTTCATGCCCAAGCCCTCCATCTTTTCACCAGTCTGTGCTAGGGGAGTTTTCCCTGTACAGGGAGAGAGGATGATTTAGTGCCATCATTCTGCACCTCCAATGCCCACTCAAAGGTTGCCATCAGCTCCTTACCTATTTGGTGATCCCCCTGAGCCTTGAATTTCTAGGAAGAGAAATTAATAATTTTCCTTTGGGTTACTTAATAATCTCTGACACCATTGTTGAATACTTTATTAGAGACTTGTTTTTCCCTACAGCACCCAACAATCACTGCTGCACACCTAAATGTCATATAATACTAATAGTGCCAAAAATCAAGTGCGGATGGAAAGGCTTTCTCTCTTATGACAACCAAGTTAAGCAGTAGTATAGGTATAAAAATGGAACATCTCAGTGTTTGCTACTAACGTGAAAAAGACCTTCTGTTTTCATATTGCAGCAACTTCCTGATAATGAAAGGTCTGTGAATGTGCCATTGGTTGGAAACAAGCACAGTAGTTTGAAGATGACCTTAATGGACATATAGGATACTTGAAGTGTTATGAGACTAGCAATGTCAATTCAATAAACAGCCTATCCAAAATGCTAGAGCACTTTGTCCACTCATTTTAAAGACAAAAGTGACATTTTAAATTTCTCATACATTTGGGTAAATATGCAAATAATAATAATATCTTATATTTGTTTTTTAATGTAATGTATACCAGGCTAAAATTTTTCTTTCTCAGTTTTATTGGATGATTCATATTCCAGTACACTTAGATAACTATAACTTTAATGTTCCCCAGAGCAAGTTTTTATTTGTTAAAGTTTTTCTCTTAGTCCAGCCAAGAAAAGGAAGTAATTAAATTTGATATAGTTTGAGGACCATGGCTAAAACTATTAAGCCCTGAAACTCCTTTTTAATGCCAAATCCAGAATGCTAAACCACAAATCTTGCCAGCATATGTCTCTTTTAAAATAAGACTGCGCAGACAAACAACCTTGAATTTTTCACTTTCCCCTTGACATTGCATCCCAATGACATCTCAGTATCCGATTAAATGCTTTCACTTACCATTAGAAGAACTGATTATTGCCAGCCTTTGTAACAGTGCTTATAGCCACCTGACAGGCCAGTATCAGTTAATCCTAAAAAGGTTCACTTCAATTTGTCATTGTACTAAAGGTTTGACGTTCCTTAGATGTAACTTCAAGACAGGAATGCTTAAGACAGTCTGATGGCTTAGCTCAAAGTTGGGCACAGCTGGGCTATGGATGTGTCATTATGGCCAGTCACTCAGAATCTGCTCTGGTAGTAGACAGGTAAAGTCTTGCTTCCCTGTGCCAGATCCCTGGGCAGGCACCAGCACAGCCTTCTCTCTATAAACCTCCACGACTGCTTCTAACATCAGCATGCCATCACCTCTCTC
Organism: Equus asinus; assembly: GCF_041296235.1. Taxonomy (NCBI): domain Eukaryota; kingdom Metazoa; phylum Chordata; class Mammalia; order Perissodactyla; family Equidae; genus Equus; species Equus asinus. The sequence goes on along the minus strand of NC_091793.1, from coordinate 120,967,694 downwards.
AGAGGCTGCCATGATGCCTATACTCATAAAGCCATCCGAGGAACAAGTCTCCCTTGGTTGAGATCTTCAGCTAGATGTTTTTAAGCATTGGGGTAAGAATGTACTGAAGTCATATTGCATCAAATATGAAATTACTGCATTTAGGGTCAAGGCAGCAGCATTATTCCTTTATATTCATGAAGAGATTTTCTTTTACAGCCTTTTTCAGAATGATAACATCTGTCTGCACAACCTTCTCGTGAGAGATGCCAGTGGGAGGACGACCATCCAGATTTTGTACCCCAGTCATGGCAAACAAAACCCAGAGGGAGAGCAAGGTTTCATATTCCTTGTCCCTGGAGAGCTGGAGAAAGAAGTCAGGTCTTTGGAGTCTCAGGAAAATCTACTTTCTGGTAGATGAGGAGCTAGCTTTGTTACTCATCAGAGAGCTTGTTTTAACGGGGATACTCCTTTAAAAGCCCATTAAATGCTTTTATATCAATTTGAAGGATTTGAATCAGAAACAAAGGCAGGCTGTTAGAAGGTACATGTTGTGCCTGTAGCACAAGGCAGGAAATTGCAGTTACCCTGTCAGATCTAAAATTTGCTCAAGTTTTATTTTCTCTGGGACTAGGGCTCTTTGCAGACTTTGGAATCAACAAAGGGAGTCAATTTGCTGTACTTGTCATTTCAAATTGGAGCATGAGGTTTAAGTTTTCCGTGGGCAGGGCTACGATAGTCAATCTTGCAGAGTCTCTTAGCACTATTTTACGTCTTGTATGATATTCAAAATACAATAAATCATCCACCAAATTTTCAATACTTAGAACAATATGATGTTCTAATACAGATACATGTGCCAAAGTCAAAAACATTTCATTCCCATCCATCCTTCCCCGGCCCCTCAGCCTCTTATACAACTTAGCCTATAATGTCACATCTCAATTTCCTATAATTTATTCATTCTCCTTAGAGAATTTATAGTCAGAGAAAACCAGAGCCAGGGACACTGGCTATCTCTCTGATTAAATATTCTTCCTTGACAAAGGAAAAGCCCTGGTAGAAATTAAAAGGCCTAAGTAGAATTTATTTTTAGTGCTCCCTTCCCAATTAAAAAGCCTCCTTGCCTAAATTTTGTGACTTTTCTTATATGCCTCAAAGCCACATGAAAATAAAGAAAAAGAGACAGTGAGTATTTATAGAAAGGATCCCAATGCAGTGTCCTCTCCCTCCCCTGCCCAGCTTTTCCCAACACCTACCCACCACCCCCCCGGGAGCTGAACCCGGCCAGGCTGCCCCAGCAAGAGTACATATCTGTCTGCACACACCTCCCCATTTCCTCCCATCAGCCACCACATCCTGCAGACTGTGCCTTGTGAAATATTTCTCAATTTCATCTCCTTTTCTCCAGTTCCACCTCATGTCTTTAGTTAATGCTCTTCTCATCTCTGGTCTGGAAGACTGCAATATTTTTCTAACTGCAGTCCCAGGCTCCCATCTCATTCCTTCAAATTCATGTTCTAAAGTAAAAATATGATCATATTGGCTCTGCTTAAAATCCTTCAATCATCCCCCATAACCTTGTGGAAGATAATGCCAAAACTTCTTACAATGGAATCACAAGGCCTTCATTACCTGACCTGCGGGCCGCTCCAGCCTTGTGCCTCCACACCCCCAATGCATCAACCACACAATTACTTCCCCTCTTCTCTGTCACACGTCATGTCTCTGCCAACAGGCAGCTCTTGCTTTCCAGAATGCCCCTCCATTCTCTCCCACAGTGAGCTCACACTCATCCCTCAATTTTAAATCTCTGGTGAAGACTTCTCTATCATTGGTACAATCTCTATTTGCCCTTATCCCACTATATTAAGATTATTTATAAATTTTGTTCATTCAACACATACTTATTGAGTTCCTTCTCTGTTCCAGCCACATGGATGCGCCTGAGCTCTGAGCATGGAGTATAAGAAAAACAAACATACACTCAGTCTCATGGAGTTTACACTTTAGTGGGGGAGACGGACTTTAGCCAAATACTCAAAAAAGTATGTTATTACTAACTGCAGTTGTTATGAAAGAATAGTAAATAGAACTGTGAGAACCTGAGCAAGTATGAATATGAAGTATGGAGTATGAATCAGTCCTAGCCTACATGTTGGTATGTAGAATGTGTCTTTGTTACAAAATGGTTCTTTGCTATCTTTCCCCATTTAAGACTCTCTAGTAAACTGAAAATGTATGTATTCTGCCTTAATATGGAGTTCCCAGAATAATGTTAAGTAAGTCAAATAAGTATTAGAGACTCACCGTGACATAATCAGTACATGTGTAAGGCAAGCCCTATCTACTTAACGCTGAACTTTTATGATTCATCAACATCTTGATGTAGGTGACATCAGCAAATTTCTCTTGACTAGGACCTTCCTGCTCCAATAAGAAATTATTTTCCAATTGCATATATGTAAAACCTATGAATTTGAAGAAACATGGAAGTTTTGTCTTGAATAATACGAATCCTCCAACCCTCAACTTTGTCTCAGATGCATAGGTCTGTTCTTATCCAGATCTATGGCATAGAATTCAGATCTAGAAGGCTGCTTAAGGAAGAATCTAGCCCAGGCAGACATCGCTAATTGATCACAACCGTCTTTCCTGAAGAGCATCACCTCAGCTTCAGAATCTTTCTCCTGGATCACTCCAATCAATTACTCTTAATAAACAAAAGCTTTTTTCAATTCAGATCTATCTTGGCATTCTTATTCTAATCTAACCCTCTGCCTTGAAGCTGAACTATGTATCTATTAATGTAATTTTTATTATAGTAACTTTTTTTATTTATAAAATTATATTTGTGTTGGGCTGGCCCAGTGGTGCAGTGGGTAAGTTCGCATGTTCCACTTCAGCAGCCCTGGGTTTGCCAGTTTGGATCCCAGGTGGAGACCTACGCACTGCTTGGCAAGCCATGCTATGGTAGGCATCCCACATATAAAGTAGAGGAAGATGGGCACAGATTTTAGCCCAGGGCCAGTCTTCCTCAGCAAAAAGAGGAGGATTGGTGGCAGATGTTAGCTCAGGGCTAATCTTTCTTAAAAAAAATTATATTTGTGTTTTCCCTAACAATCTCTGATTCTACATCCATATTACAATTGACTGGAAGTGGACAGTATCTATTTTTGATTTGGATCACTTTGAAGAATAAAAATGATTCAAGAGTTCCAGGGGTTTGAGAGTAAGCATTAATCTACACAGTATCTGTCTACTGGTGAGAAGAAGGATGGATGCTGCTCTTTACTCACCAAGTAACAGCAGGGTGACCCTTTGCCCCTCTTATCTCTTCTTCTAATGAGCTAGCCCTAAATAAAATCAGTCCCTTTCAGAATATACTGCAACTGGATTTCTGGCTCCATGTCAAGACAAGACAAGTCGGGACCAGACTCCTGAAGAAGTCATACGCAACCTATTGGCATACAGAGAAAGACCTGTTTAATTATACTAGGAAGAGAACATGTACTTAAAAGCTATTGGGGAGACCTTTAGCCATAACTTGATCAGGGGTTGGGGGGACAGTACCAAAATGCTTGAACTAGCTCAGACAAAGAGTTGTCCACTCTGAAACTTACCTTAAAATAAAAATCAGTACTGAGTCACTGGCATGACAATATGCTCTATTTTGTTGTGTCTTAGCTTTACCTTGAAAGGACTTTAGAAACTCAGTATTTTTAGTCTTCCTACTTCTAGCCATGTCCTACTCCAAATCATTCTCTGCACTACAATCAAAATGACTTTTTTAAATCACAAAATGTCTTACGCCCATCTCCATTTAAAATTCTCTAGGGGTCCACTTGCTGTAGTAGAAAGTTAAACTGTTTGATAAGGTTTATCACACTATCCATGATCTGAGCTCAACTTATCTCACCAGCCTCTGGCCACTGCATCCTTTCCTTGCTCTCTGCTCCCACCCTACTGAACCACTTTCAGTTCCTCAAAAGCAATACTATCTGTTGCTTCTCAGCCTTTGGCCATGCTCTTTCTTCTGTCAAGGAGATGGCCACCATCCCCAGTTCATCTGGCCATCTCAGCTCCTCTGTAAGGATCAGGCAACGTAATACCTCTTCTAGGAAGGGTTCTTGGATCCCTAAATGCAGATTCTGTGCCATTGCTAATTGCTTCTATAGCACCCTGCCCTTTCTCTGTCATACCTCTTATGGTCTACTGTAAGTGCTTAGCTGATAGACTGTGCTCTCCCCTACATTGTAAGTCCATGAGGGCAGAGAAATTGTCCATCTTGCTCACCGATGAATATCCAGCTCTTAGCATACTGCCAGGTACCTAAAATTTGACATGAAAATCTCCAAGTTCTACAAAGTTCAGATACCAAATTTTTCTTCAGTGAAAAAATTAGTCTGAAGCTTTACCTCATATAATTGCAGGAAATACAAAATCTAGTTGGGTTTTCTGTCTAAGTATTTGTATGAGTCGCCAAGAAAACATCCCATAAACCTGTTCCAGTTGCTGCTGCTCCCGTCAGTCTGTCTTCCTCCCCCAGATCATCACTCCTCATCCTTTGTTGCTTCGTATGTGCTCCTGGAGGCTGCTGTTCTCCTCTGTCATTTGGCTCTCTATTGGTGTATTATTTTTCTCTTGCTGCTTAGCAAACGTGATGGCTTAAAACGACATCATTTATTATTTCACTGTTTCTGTGGGTTAGGATTCCAGGTACAGATCAACTGGTTCCTCTGCTCAGGGTCACTCTAGGCTGTGATTAAGGTGTCAGCTGGGGCTGCCATCTCACTTGAGGTGACTGGTTCTTTGCCATATGTCTGGGACACCTGTTTTCTTGCTAGCTGTTGACCAGAGACTGCTCTCAGCTCCTAGAGGCCATCCTCAGGTCCTTGACACATGACCCCCTGCTCTCACAACATGGCAGCTTATTTCATTAAGGCCATCAGTCTGTTGCTGCTTATTGCTCACCTGAATAGGTCAGGACTGCCCATGGACCTCCCTTTTGATCAGCTCAAAGTCAACTGATTAGGAACCTTCATTACACCTGCAAAATCCCTTTGCCTTATGAAATGATATAATCACAGAGTGATAGTCCATGCTATCCACAGGTTCCACCCACACTCAAGAGGAAGGCATTAGAGAAGGCATGAACACCAGGGAACAGGAATTTTGGGAGACATCTTAGAATTCTTCCAACCACACCTAGAAAGAGGAAACTCTCAGTTCAACAAAGTACAGACATGAATTGACTGTGGTGTTTAAAAGAAAACATTAACAAATTATTGAGCATAGCCAAAGGAATAGCAACTTAGAAAAAAAAAAAATCTTGAAACTGAATTTGACTATCAGTGCTCCTAGAGTTCAAAGGCTTGGCCTTCTACAATAGACCACCTTGCAGCAAGACCAGCCTACTCATCCACCGAGAAGGATCTTTGAGCATCTCTCCCCATCCAGAACCCAGTACCCCTTCCCTTGGGTAAACTGGGACCAGGAGTGGGGAGAAAAATAAGTTTTCTACTTATCTCCAGTGTCTTGCCTAAACCCCAGTGATTAGAATAATCTGATGAGGGTAAACTCACTTTTTCAAAAAAGAAAAGCTTTCACATACTCACATAGAAAGTAGTTTGCCTCTTTATTGTCTTAAACATTTCCATTCCAGAACAGAATGTTGGCTTTACCTTTGCATAACCAAAAGTCCCCCTAAAGTGCTTTTTTTTTAAAAAAAAAAAAAAAGCAACCCTGGAGCAATCTATTTCCAAGTGTGGAATTCTACCTTTACAAATAAAAGTTCTGCCATACTTTTCACCAATCAGTTTTCAGATAGATGGAGAGCCAGTCTCATCTAGCACACCACATCATACCAGACTGCTGGGTCTGGGTAAGCAGCCTCTCCTAGGTGCTCCCACAGCATCCTGTATTCCCTGTGCAGGATATCCTGTATATCCTGTGCTCCCACAGCATACCTTCTTCATAGCACCTTTCCCAAAGAAATGCTGGCATATCTGCTGATTGCTTGTATCCTGCCTATAACTTCATAAGAACCACATGTGCTTTGCTCTCTATGAATAGTGTTCCATCATAGAGCCTAGAACACATTAGAATCGCCTGGGAAATTTTTGTTCTTTCATTTATTTGTTTTTTAATACCCATGAACAAACACAGTCCAACCAACTGAATCTGAATCTCTGTGGATGAACTTGGAAAACAATTTTTATTAGCCCATTCTATTTCACACATTCACAGGACTGCAGGTCAGTGGAGGTGGCTCCACTTCAGGACTCAGATCAGCAGATTGTCTGAGCTGGTCCTGCTCCATGTATCTCCTCTTGAGGCCCAGGCTGGAAGAGCTGTGGCTATCTAGAGCATCTCAGGACAGAGGTGAATAACTTCCAGAACTTTCCTCTTCAGAAAAGATGGAATAACAGGGACTGGATACAACCCAAAAAATGGACAAAATGTTTGAAACAATGGTTTTCAAGACACTTGGCATCAGTAAATGAAAGACAATGATCCCCATTAGATAGCGCACAAACAAGCCAGCGGAGCCCTACAATTGCCTTGAGCATATTCTCAGGTTGCAGTGCCAGGATGAGAAACCCAGGCAGGGCCCGTCAGACTCCCTAACTTAAGGAAAGGAAGCACCATCTACAACAATAGAATAAATAAGTGAGTTTAACAAAGTTACAAGACATAATATCAATATGTCCAGATCAATTGTGTGTCTATATCCTATAAATAAACAACCAAAAATTCATATAAAAGACAATCCCAATTATAATCACATAAAAAATAGGAAATACTTAGGGATAAATAAATCTAACAAAAATGTGCAAGACCAGTATACTGAAAAAAAATTGCTAAAAGAAATTAAAGATGACCAAAATAAATAGATAAATATGCCAATATATGAATAGCAGAAGACCCAACATGTTTTAGATGTCACTTCTCCACACATTAATCTACGGATTCAATGTATTTTCAAATGAAATCACAGCAGACTTTTTTTGTACAATTTTCAAATTGATTCTAAAGTTCATATGGAAAAACAAAAAGAATAGTCAAAACTACTCAGCAAAACAAACAATAAATTTGGAGAATTTATACCACCTAATGTCAAGACTTGTACAGTAATCATGACAGTGTGGTTTGGGCACAAATACAAACAAATACATCAGTGGAACAGTCCAGAAATAGAGCCTCATGTACACAAGCAACTGTACTGATTTTCAACATGTACAAAGCAATTCAGTGGGAAAAGGATAATATTTTCAACAAATAATGCTGGAGATATTGGATATCCATATAAAAAAATGAACTTTGATTCATATCTTGCACTATGTACAGAAATTAGCTCAAATTCATCATAGACCTAAATGTAAAACCAAAATCAATAAAACATATAGAAAGAAAGACAGGAGAAAGCATTTTTAACCCTGGGCTTAGCAAAGGTGTCTTAATGATAACAAGAAAAGCACAATTCATAAAAGAATAAATTGGAAAATTGTACTTCATCAAAATTAATATTTTCTGCTATTTGAAAGACACTTGAAAAAATTAAAAGGCAAGCTACAGACTGGAAGAAAGTAATTTCAAATCACACATCTGTAAAGCACTTGAATCCAGATAGTATAAAGAACTCTCAAAGCTCAATAATAAGAAAACAAAAAAAACAGTTAAAAATAGGCAAAAGATTTGAGTAGACATTTCACTAAAGGAAATATACACATGGCAAATAAACCCATGAAAAGATGTTCAACATCACTTGTCATTAGGGAGATGAAAATTAAAATTTGTTGAGATACCACTAAATCCTATCAGAATGGTTAAAGTTAAGGATTGACAGTACCAAGTGTTGGGAAGGATATGGGGGAAATGAAACCCTCATACACTGATAGTGAAAATGTATAATGTTACAACTACTTTGGAAGACAGTTTGGCAGTTTCTTAAAAAGTTAAATATATACCTATCATAAGATCTAGTCATTCCACTCCTAGGAATTTACTCAGGAGAAAAGAAAACATATGTTCACACAAAGACTTGTACATACAAGTTCATAGCAGCTTTATTTGTAAGAATGAAAAACTGGGAACAACCTAAATATCATCAATGGGTGAATGGATAAACACACTGTGCTATATCCATACACAATGGAATACAAAGGAATAGACTTCTGATAACACTAAAATATAGATGAACTCCAAAACAATCATGCCAAGAAAAAGAAACCAGACAAAATAAAGTACATACTGTATAATTGCATTTATATAAATTGTTTTTATTGTAAACTAATCAATCTATAAGAAAGCAAGCCGGTTGGCCCAGTGGTGTATTGGTTAAGTTCACATGCTTCACTTCAGTGGCCCAGGGTTCGCGGGTTCACAGGAGGAAAGAGAGAACAAGGAGATAGTAGGAAACCGGGGGCCGATGGCTATGTTCATTATCTTGACTGTGATCATGATTTCACAGGAGTGTAAGTATGTCAAAACTTACCAAACTGGACATTTTAAACATTTACATTTTATTTATTGTCAATTTTATCTTAATAGAGCTATTTTGTTAAAAAAAAAAAAAAAAAGACCCACTGCCGACCTCTCGATTGAAACAAAGCAAGTCAAAAGATGATGAATAAATTACTGCTAACCGAGGACTGTTTTCAGGGAAAAATGTTCATCAGAAATTTTGGAGAAATAAAAATATTTTCAGACAAAAGCTAAGAACTCACTCATCAGCAGCAAACTCACACTAGTAGGTACTCAATATCAAAAGGAAAATGAACTTAGAAAGAAGCTCAGAGACGTGAAAAGAAGTGACAACTTTTTAAAAATCCTAAATATATAGGTAAATTCAAATGAATGTTAAATGTAAAACAGAATAATAATGTCTCAAGTTAAAATACATATAGAACAAAGACAAAAATGACACGTGAGTCTGGAGGCACTAAATTGAATAGAGGAGTTCTAAAGTCCTTGCGCTGTCCAGGAAGAAGGGAAAAATACTCACTACTATTTGACTTTGAAAGTCAGGGCTACATACTGAATAGGGGCTACTTTTGGGGTAGAGAGGAAGCACAGTAGACTTCTAAAGTGGTCGCAATATTCATTTCTTGACCTGGATGAGAGTTTTATAGCTGTCTGCTTTGTAATGAATCATTGATCTATACATCTTTGTTTTGCACATTTTTCTTCATATGTGTTATATTTCACACTTAAAAGTTTTAAAAATCTGAGTGGGGGACTCCCAAGGGTCAAGCCCAAACTCCTAAACAGGTTTCAAGCCTTTGCTCACGTCACGTCTGTTAACATCCCATTGGCTAAAACAAGTCCCATGCCAGAGCCCCAAGTCGGGGTGCAGAGGCGCACCTCACCTTCCATTAGGCCAGGGACTGGCAAACATTTTCTGTAAGGGTCTAGACTGAAATATTTCAGGTTTGCAGGCCACATACATCTCTTTTGCAAATTCTTCTTCTTCTTTTTAAACTATTTAAGAATATAAAATCCATTATTAGCTGAGGACCTCACAAAAGCCAGCTGCAGCTGGGGTTGGCCCACAGGCCACAGTTTGCCCACCACCGCATTAGGCCATGATAACACTACTATAGGGAAGTAAAAAAAAGAGGGACAAATCATTTAATCTGCCCTAATTCACCTTCTTGGTTATAACTATTCATAGCCCTATCATGAGTAAACTATATTCATCCCTATCCCAAGACACCAAAACTCCACCCAAACAAATCATCGAGCTAAAGTCCTGATCTATATCAGGTTCAAATGTGGCCGCTCTTGATCTGGAGATCTAGAAAGTAAAAAGACAAGTTCCACGATGGTCGAAGGATGACAGGATAACTCCAATTAAACACGTCCCTTCAAAAAAGGGAAGAATGGTAGGCACACAGGAATCACTGGTCCCTGGACATTTTGAAATTGTACTGGGCAAATGTTGCTCTCTTCCATAAGTTCAAGGAATTTTCCTTGATTAGACTCTGGGTCTGGAAGTAGGTCAGTACTTTCCTGGAGCAGAGGGGTTTTTTATGGTGGTTATCAGAATGTCCCAGAGGGCAAGCTCAGCCATGCAAGCCCACTTCTTGTCTGCTTCTGCTACTATTCCATGTGTCAAAGCAAGTCACATGGCCAAGATCAAAGTCAAAAGGCAGAGAAGTACATTACTGTACACCCACCATGAAGCCAAGACACAAATGTGGTTACATAATACTACTACAAAAGAGTGAAGTGTTAGAGTCAATTGTCTAATAGTAAATTTTAACAAATATTTAAAGTCACTAAATAAGATCCTGAAAATGACTGCTAATAGTTAAACTTTATTCAAAGAAAATAAATCTAATAGTTCAAAGGAGGAGCGCTTAACGTCAAGAAATAATGCACCTGTACTGAGCACCAATTCATGTGAAAATGGATTTTAGTTGATTCAATGCTCATTATGAGCTGACATTGTAATGAGCCTTCCAAAAACCTAATGGAGTCGGGTTGCATTTAGAAAGTAGAATACTCGATACGGGGGATACTGCCACTATTCTTTCGACTTTTCAAACCATAGATTATAAAATAAGTTCCATTTTAAGAGCCACATTTTATTTTTAAAACTTTTTGGTGAGGAAGATTGGCCCTGAGCTAACATCTGTTGCCAATCTTCCTCTTTTTGCTTGAGGAAGATTGTCGCTGAGGTAACACCGGTGCCAGTCTTCCTCTATTTTGTACGTGGGATGCCACTACAGTATGGCTTGATGAGTGCTATGTAGCTTCGCACCCAGGATCTGAGTCCCTAAACCCCAGGCCCCCGAAGCAGAGCACGCGAACTTGACCACTACACTACCGGGCTGGTCCCAAGAGCCACATTTTAAGAGAAGTATAGATAAAATGGAAAGGGACCAAGAGAATGAAGGGTCTTTTAATAATGCTGTATAATAAACACATAAAGGAATTTGGAAAAGTTTATCTCAGAAAAGAAAAAGGCAAGAAAGGGAGGGAAACATGAGAAATGAGCTGAAATGTTTTCAGGCTGTCATTTGGAAGAGGAAATAGATTTATTCATTGTTGCTGTAGATCATGGGTTGGCCCAATGGAGGGCCGAGGGTGGGTCAACTTCTTCTGTAATACGCCAACTAGAAAGTAAATATTTTAGGCCTTGCGGTCTGTTGCAACCACTCGACTTTACTACTTTTTATAACTAGAAAGCGGTCATAAACAATACATAATCTAATGTGTGTGGATGGGTTCTTAACCTTACTTATGGACCCTCACATTTGAGTTTCATATAATTTCCACATATCATAAATATTATTTCTCTTTCTATTTTTTCAACAATTTAAAATCGTAAAAAATATACATTAGCCATACAAAAATAGGCGGCAGACTGAACTCACCCACATGCCAAGAATGCCAACTTCTGCTATAGATGACAGTATCAGTTCAAAAAACATTGTTTTAAAATTGAAACATAAAATAGAATGCCATGCAGGTGCTATTATTAATAACCGGTCCCATATCTCCTTGGCCCACCTCTGAGTTCCATAGACAGTTCCTCTGCAAACTGATAGCAATCCATTTTAAATAGCCCCTACTCTGCCACTCTGCCTGAGGGCTTTCTCCAGCATCAGAGGAGATGGCACAGACCACTTGCAGGGAGTGCTGGGGATTAAGTTCTGCATACAGCAATCTCAACCAATGGGCTAAGAGACAGGGAATAAATACTCCAGCATCCTCCTCTTGGCGGGACAGTTCTAAGGTAGGTTCTATACTGCCCATCAGAGAATCGCCCTTGTAACTGATCCCAAGTTGCCTCATAAATGCAAACTATATTGGCTTTCCCTTGTCCACGTCTCCTTTTTTTCCACTCTTACTTGCACTTCCGAGGATCACCTCTAAAATAAACTACCTGCCCTCAAGGACTTATCTCAGGTTCTACTTTCTGCAGACTCAAATTAAAACAGATGTGTCAGCTTGGAGTTAATGAGCATGCCCTTAAGGCCCAGATGATCGCTTGCCATCAAAATGGAAGGGATTTTTAAGTTAGACTAGTGATTCTCAGCTGATTTTGTCCCCTAAGGGACATTTTTGATTATATGTCTGTCCCCACTGCTACTCTGACATCTAGGGAGTAAAGTGATGCTGCTAAACATGCCACAATACATAGAACAGTTTCACGTGACAAAGAATTATCCCATCCAAATGTCCAGAGTGCTGAGTTTTAAAAACCCAAGTTAAACTGGAGATTGATCTAAATACTTGAATGTCCTGTGCTATTCTAAGATTCTGTGATTTTAAGAAAATACATTAAGATTCTCAACCTGGATGAGTTTCAAAGGATTCATAATATCTTGGAAATTAGATGCAGAATATTTTGCCTATGTCTGCTTTAACATTTTTGAGAGAATGTCCACAGCTTTCACAGTTTTCCCTAAAGGGTCTGTGATTCATAAAGTTTAAGAACCAAGCTCTGTAATAAATAATTCTTAATAATTTTACCATAGGTCTAAATCTTTAACCACCTGTTTTTTCCCTCCGTAGTATTAAGAAATGTAAGGATTAACTTTTCACATTTGACAGTAGTTCTTCTTGAGGCTGTGTAATTCTGATAGGTATAAGAAGTAGGCAAGGAAGAGACTGAATTTAGTTAATTATGTTACATTAAGAGGACTCAAACTTCCTGGCAATCAATCTGCCATTTTTCTCAAGTACTAAGAAAACTATTTTTTTAAATCCTTAATTAACATAGGTCAGCAAATGTCACTACATACTGAGGAAACAGCTAAGCAAATGGATATTGCAGAGACACAACCGTCCTTTATATCCTCTCATCCTATATCTTTTTGGACACAAAGCCACTGCCAACAAAGTGCCTAAGATAAAGAATTGGCATAGACCTTCCCTTCTGTAGATTTCTTAAGCTGGGGCCATATAAATCAAACAGGATTACTTTATCTGCAGCTAAGAATTCTGTAGAGACATATTGAACCTATAAGAGATGGCAGAACCTGGCCAAGTTCTGTCTTTTAGGTAATAAATCCCACTACCATTCTGACTCTGCTTTCAGAGTTTTCTCTATTTTTATTTTAGGGCAAGATATGTGGATTTGTCTGCAATATTAAAAGGATTTTTGTGTTATAAGGATCCAAAGTTTGCTGCCTTAGATTAAGTATGACTGTTCTGGCAATGTGCATATGTGAAAGAATGAGAAAAAGAAAAAGAACAACTAAGCATGTCTGATATAAAATTCAATAGAAAACACCAGTCAGACATTAAAATACTCGGAAATATTATGACACATAATTTTCTAATGATAGCTACCATTTCTGAGAAGTTGCTATGTGCCAGGTATGATAGATTCAGATGGGGAGAGAGAAAGAGATCAACATATAGATACATTTAAACTTCACAACAATTATTTGAACTAGAAACAATTTTTCCATCCCATTTTACAAATTAAAGCTTGGAGAGTTAAAATAACTTGCCCAGGGCCATAGAACAATAATGCCAGAGCAAGGATTTGAACCCAGGTATCTCTAGCTCCAAAATTTATCCTTATTCCCACAATACAACAGCATCTTACGCGGTATAACAGTCTCATTAGGAAATGTTGGGAAGATTTAAATCTCTGCATGGGGGAATATCTGAGTCACCAAAGAGAGTTTTGGAAAGTAGCTGGAGTTGATAATCTGACCCAGAAAAGTTTTAATCTTCGAACAAGTTTAGGGGTATCGCAGGCCTCTATGCTTTCCAGGTGAGCTGGGAATTTGAGGTATTTATCACCAAGAGAGGCCAGCGCTTTGTGGGAGACACAAAGACACATTTAGGCTTTGAAAGAGAAAGTAGGAGTCGGCTTCTGTCAAAAGGAGAAGTCTGAGGCTGTCAAAAGCATCTGAGAGCAAGGAGCTACTGTGTACCACTCACTGACTAGCAAGACTGAGCTGAAAACCTGGCCTCAAAGAACTGCAGAACCTAAGTTACACATTGCTTTGACAATTAGACATAAAATCAATTTGGATTAACAGAACAATTCAGAGAAGTGGGTCAAGGGTAAGAGTAGGACTTCCAAGTCTTGGAGCCACACAAGTGAAGATGGTAACTGAATGTCAGCCCAGTCTCTACAGGGGACATTTACTGCAAAGAGGGTGGGGAACAGCAGATAGGAAAATGCTTTTGCATTAGTAAGGACATTTTCAGTTTTTTGGGTTTTTTTTTTAAAGGTCTACCTCTTTTTTTTTTTTTTTTTGGTGAAGAAGATTGGCCCTGGGCTAACCTCTGTTGCCAATTTTCCTCCTTTTTTTTTTCTCCCCAAAGCCCCAGTACATAGCTGTATATCCTAGTTGTAAGTCCTTGTAGTTCTTCCATGTGGGATGCCACCACAGCATGGCTTGATGAGTGATGTGTAGGTCCACACCAAGGATCCAAACCTAGGAACCCCAGGCCACTGAAGAGCACACAAATTTAACCACTATGCCACCAGGCCAGCCCCAATTTTCAGCATCAAGCTGAAGAAATTGAACACAGCCTAACTTAGGAAAATAATATATTGACCACGTAACTGAAAATTCCAGGAATAAACTAGCTTCAAATATGGCTGGATCGAGATGATCAGAGGTTGCCAGAGAACTTTCTCTGCGTCTCAGTTCTGCTTTCCTCTGTGTAGGCTTCACCCTCAGATACACAATCTGTAACAACAAGGTGGCTACCAGAAGCTGCCAGCTTGCAAGGTCCTGAAAGATCATAATCTCAAAGAAAAAGAAAGCTGTTCCCTGATAGCTCTGACAAAGGTCAGAGTCTGGCCTGGCTTGGATCACGTGACCATCCCTGAGCCATCAGGTTGCCTGATGGGGTAGGTCCTGATGGAGTAACTGCATGTCCTGCTCTGGCCCTGTTTTGGGGAGAGGGGTTTAAAATCAGGCTCACTCAACCACAAGGACAGAGCATAGGAGGAAGGATACTCCCCTATAGAAAGGGATGCTGGGCAGAAAAAAAAAAACGAAAGTATAAATAATACATCAAAGACTTCAACAGGACTTGTAGGGCATGTACAGGTTAAAACACAGTGCAGCCTGGAGCCAGAGGCACACACGAGGGGTGTCGGGGTGGGGAGTCACACTTCAAGCAGTTAAACATTTGTTGAATATTTACTACCATATTTCATTGATTCTAAGATGCACATTTTTCACATTTTAACAACTCAGCTATCAGAATGTTTCTTACAGTGAATGGCATCCTATAATCACTGTTGGCCGGGGGGCAGCTGTGATAATAGTTTTCAAAGTCTGCACAGAACTCAGTCATAATTCTTCATATTTTCATCTCTTCCATTGAGTTATGTGCACCTCGGTAATACTATATTTGTAGAGTTTGATTGTTGTTTAAAAATCTTCAAAAAGATTAAACTATGATCCACCATGGAAATGAAATGTCATTATATATGCAGAAAAGGAATCTGTGCGACAGGGCATACATTTAATATTAATGAAGCACACATTCATGGTTGAGAGAATGATTGCAATTCCATATTTTCCTGCAAAGGAACACCAAGTGCTTTTTGACACCTAAGAAAGGATGACACCCACAAGTAGATGAAGCTGTGTTACATTTTTTTACTGATATAAATGAAAAGCATTGCCTTTCACATGCCAAGAAATGCCTCTAAAGACAGTAGCACTGACTGATAGACATGCATGTCTAAATAGTCCAAAATAACTCTTTCGATAAACATCACGTCAATTACATTGAATTATAATTCCAATTACAGTAATAATAAAAGTCACAAATAAGTGGTAGTATTTGTTGGTAGTACATAAAATAATGTTACATCTTAAAATCAATAACAATAGATTTGATGAAATAATATATAACTGGCACTGTGGTAGTTACCAACAATGCAAGAGAAATAATTCATGATCCCCATATCTCAGATGTGCATCTTTAGTGGGATGTGGTACGAAGGGGTTCTCAAAACAACCTTCACTAAGCCAGAAACTTGACCTCACCCATTGCACACCGTTTGTTTTCTGACCCAATCTCCATTTCAGAAGAACTATAGGAAAAACATTTATAGGAATGTTTGCAGATTATAAATTCATATATTTATTGATTATAAAGTATTTAACTGCTTTGGAAACTGCAAATAATTAAGCCAAAAACCTTAGAGTCATCCCTGACTCCTCTCTGCCTCTCACACCTCACATCCAATCCATCAGAAAAGCTTCAGCTTCAAAGTATATCCAAAGAATCTGACTACTCTGCTGCCACTCTAACCCGGCCCACCATCATTGCTTCCTGGAGTCCTGCAGGAGCCTCCTTACGGGTCCTCCTGCTTCTGTCCTTACTCAAGCACCTCTCACCCATGGTCTGTCCTCAAAGCCAAAGTGATCCTTTTAAGAATAATGCAGGTTATGACGCTCTTGCTCCACAAATCCTGAAATGGCCTACCATTTCACTCAGAATAATGGCCGACGTCCCTGGAACGGCCAACAAGACCCTGCATGACTGGCCCCGTGTTACCTCTCTGATCTCTGCTGTTGTTCTCCCTTTCGGTTACTTCACTCCAGCTGCCTGGCCTCCTTGCTGCTCTTTGAACACACCAGGCAGGCTCCTGTTCCAGCCCTTGCTCCTGCCCTTCCCTCTGCTGAACGTTCTGTGAGGAAACTGCTTGGGCAATTCTCTCACTTCCTCCCAGTCTTTGCTCAAAACTCATCTTGTCAATGAGCCTCTCTGATCACTCTGTTCACCACTGCCCCGTCCCTTTCCTCTGCTCTCTCAGTCCCCTAACTCTGATCTAATTTCTCTGTATACCATAGCTTTTACCTGCTGCTAATACACTATATAATTTGCTTATTTGTTACGTTTAGTGCTTATTGCCTCACACCCCCTTCCCTCCCATGAATCTAAGCTCCATGAGGGCCCTCTGTTTTGTTCACTGCTGTGTTCTAGCTCTTAGAACAGTGATAGGCAAATAAGTAGAAGCTCCATAAACATTTGCTGAATGAAAAAATGGATGATTTTTACTAGTCCAAATAGATATATGAACATAAATTCATGTCTGTAAAACCACTTAGGAGGGGCAGAGAAGGCATAGCTAAAAATCCTCTGAAGTCAAAAAGTACCTTACGTCCTGAGAAGGTGCCCAGAGGAAAATTATCTATAGAACCTATAGTACTAAGAGTCCAGAAAAGGCAGCTGGGAGGGGAGGCAGGGAAAACAGACAACAAGATCTCTACTTTGGGTGAGGGGCAGGTCTGCCAGGATTGATGGCCCAAGCTTCTGGCATTAATGCCTCCAGACTACATCCAACTGAATGGATAAAAGCTTCGGGCAAGCTCCTCTAAAAATGAGCAAACTCAGGGACATCTTCCATCTCCCCATTCGCCACTCCTAACCTCCACCATGGGCTATAGGAATACCCCAGCAGAATGCTCATCTTCCTAAATAGAACCCAGAGCTGTGTCCCCAAAGCTGACATCTCTCACTCCTTTCAAAATGAAGCCTACAGTTTGCTTGTGGATACACAGCCAGCACAAGCAAGCCAGCAGCAATCAAACCACACTCTCTGCTTTCTCTCCCTCCTTACGCCCTTATGTCCTACACGCCAAAGGGGGAAAAGGAGAACCATTAAGCTGCTTTTTGCTTTCATTTCTATCCATACCTGTCTTTAGGATAAAATTCCTCTACAGAAATAAAGGTTTTGAAATCATATTCAAAATCTCATAAAAGTGCGTGTAAAGCTGAATACCTGAAGGTTAAAACTACTTCACCTCTGGAATCTCCCATTCTCTTTCTGATCCAGGCATCTATCTCTCACTTTTCTCTTTTCTCACTTAAATTAGGCAGGCCCACTATAAGACAGCACACTTCCTCCTGACATTTTGCCTCCGTCTCTCTCTGCAGCAATCCCAGCCACCCTTCATTGCCTGGCTCCAACGCCAGATCCCTTGGCAAGACAGCACACTTGACTTATTCCCTTCTTCTGACATGATCCTTGTTGTCCCCTTTCTTTCTCAAATGCATCATATGTGCACTTGATACAATTTTCCATAACAGACTTGAGTTTCTCCGATATCTCCACATCCCTGAAGCTCACTGAGCATAATAGCCCTGAACTGGAGGGGTGTAGAGGCCACACCATGAAGGAAGCACATTTTAATGTGTGAAAAAGACAGGACAAAAAGATAAAAAGGACCTGAAGTATTTTATAATGCCTTCACTTATATCGGACTGACACTTTTTCACGTTTAGAACCTAGTATATTTTTCAAAAATTAAAAAAATGTATCTACATGATTGTCATTATTATTATTATTATTTTGCTCTATCTTAGTAGCTCTTGGAGGAAAAAGAAGTGTGTTTTAACCCAGAAGAATTCAATTGATTTTTTTTTGGCAAGAAACTTGGGAAAGTGAGTAAACTCAGTTTGCCTGTATGCCGGAGGTCTCACAGAGGTGTAGGAGGAGGAATGTGGGAATGTTGCTAATACCTAAGACTCGGCACTGCCGGGAACGAGCACACCTTGACACAAGGAGAGGAAACGCTTCAGGAGTAAAAGAGCCAAGTTACTAGGCAACCCTATAATTTATTGTCCAAACCAGGTCACTTTTGAGAGTGAAAGAGGCACCATTAACCATCACACCAGGCAGCAGGTATTAACGGGAACTGTCCCAGGCAAACCAGAATCTATGACACCCTACAAAAAAGTGAACCTGAAGCCTCAGGGCACAGCAGGAAAGAGACCATTGTAGTTCTAAAGCAGCTCTAGGTAGCTTAGAATAAATCCCCTGACAAAGCTGCCTATTGAAAGAGCCATTCGACATTCTACCACTTCTAGAAAACTCAGCAGGAAAAGAGAAAGTGATGTGAATGTTATGTTGAACAACCCAATCGCCATGGAATTAGGAGAATAGAAGCTGCTAGAAGCCTTTGCCATGCATCAAAATCCACCTCCCACTCCTGTCGTCAACCATTAGGATCAGCAAGTAACCTGCCAGGCTGAAGAGACCTTATCACGGAAAAGTCTCTATCTTCTCTGCCATTGAGATAGAGGTAATGACTGAGGGAGAAAGAAGAAAGACCCCATAATCTTTCACAACCAAATGAAAGAAAGAATCATAGAGATACAAAATGTGGACGCTAGAAGAGGCCTTAGAGTCAATCTAATCCATGTTCTCAATTCATAAATGAGGTAACATATTTCAGCAAGAATAAATAAAATATCTCATGTAACTAGAAGAGAAAAATTTATTATTTACTTCACTCATTCTTTCATTCAACAAACATGTAGAGTACTCCCAACATGTCAGGCACTAGGATGAGCACCGGGGTAGAAAAGGTAAGTAAGTCATCATCTTGCCCATGAGGATCTGTATATAGTTTAAATGTACTAATAATTTTTCAAAAACTGATTGTTGAATATATCATGAGACTATTGCATTAATGCCACTTGAGAATTCCAGCCAAATGGCAAAAATAAAAGAATTGTAAATAGGGAGAACATTGGTAAACACTGCCACTATATGGTAACTTTGCCGAGAATTCTTTTGGTGAAAAAATGTTTAATAATAAACTCTCTTCCATTTGTCTTCTTTTTCTGTTCTTTCTTACCCAACATTTATGCGTCAACATGTGCAAAGCAATGAGAATCAAACTGAAACCTACCATTTTCTTGTGTTTATATACTTTAAATATTGAAGTTCAAAGTAGACATTTCCAGATATCCTAGAATCTTGAAGAAAACAAATTTAACTTAATTAAACTCAGGTCTTTCTCTTCTATCTGTAAAACAAATAAGCCTCCAAAACTACACTAATGAATCTTTACCATTTACTCGTAGAATGTCATCATGTAGGAAGATGATCATTATGTGAAATTAGTTTGATTAGATCTTCCTAATTCGTTCATTCTTTATAGAATTTGTCATAACAAACATGGAACGTTCTAAACGTTTCGTAAGAAATGAGGAGTTGAGGCTTAAATGAAAGCAGTATCTAGAAGAAAGATTTCAACAGAACCTAAACAAAACATTACTCAAATCCACAAATACTAGTTACACTCTTTCATAGAAGATCATTTCAATTACTGAATAAAATGATTTACCATATCAATAAAGCATCAGATCCAACACCATGAAAAGTTTTGTTGCTAAAGACCATGTCCGTAGAATGACAAAATTTCCTTTGTTTTTCTAACTTCATTTCTCAATATTGCTAAATTAAAATTTTAATCAACGCTTTAACTAGAGTTCCATATTCAAATATAATATGATTTCTCCTTGAATAATCATAAAAATAAATGCTTTTTTTACGTACATGTTAGCAGCTCAAAATATAATGTATTGTGAAAGAGATAAAAAATAATACGAACTTCTCCAATATGGTACTATAGAGTTCAATTACAATAATAAACTGGCACAGGTTTTCACAGCCTTAACTATTTTCAACCTACACTGAGCATAATGGTTTATTACGTGAAAGCTAAATTAAATGAGGATGAGGTGAGTGAAAATGTATTCAGAAACCCTCATACCATTTCTGGTTAGTATGGTTGGTTTCTTTATGGTACAAAAGGCACTCAGATATAGTCCAATGCTGAAAATATCTGAGCTTCCTCTAGTTCGTAGGAATAACAATGCTTTAAAAAGAAAAAGCAAGGGAAAAAACGTTAACATATAACTACCAAGTCTGTAGAGTGTGACTAAGCACAGACGAAAATGCCAGTAATTAATTAAGGTTGCAGATGGAAGTAGGGTGGACAATCAGCTGACTTTAAAATATGAAGGTTACCCTGGATTTTGTGGGTGGGCTCAAGGTAATCGCAAGGGTCCTTAAAAGTGAAGGAGGGAGGCCAGAGAGTTGGAGTCAGAGGGAGATGGGACTACAGAAGAAAAGCCATAGAAATTCTATGTTGCTGGCTTTGAAAATGAAGGAGGGGGCCATGAGTCAAGAGATGTGGGCAGTATCTTGAAGGTGGAAAAGGCAAGGGCAAGGATGCTCCCCTAGAGCATCCAGAAAGGAATGCAGCCCTGCTGACACCTTGCCTTTAGCTCGGTGAGACAACTGCCAGACTTCTAACGTACAGAACTACAAGACAGCAAATTTGCGTTCTTTTCAGCCACTAAATTTGTTGTAATTTGTTACAGCAGCAATAGAAAACTAATACTATTACTTATATTGCAAGAGCCCTGCTGGGTGCTAGAGATAATGAGATGAGTATGGCACTCCAGGGATACATTTCCCTCTCCACAAGTCCAACTTTAGGAGCCTGGAATAACTTATTATAGTATATAATATCAGGGGTATTTCTTAGAACAGTTCTATACTCATAGTCTGGACAACCAAGATAATTTACTAAAACAAATCTATGGCATTTTACAGATCCTTATCTTGCTCCCCTTCTATACACGGTAGATAGCTTAAAGCAGAAACTTAGGCATAAATGAAGCTTTTGGCAGAGATGATAGTAAGTTACCTGCCAAAATTATGTCTCCCCTTCTTCTTTACTCCTATATGATTGGGGCAGCAATGTTTCCAGTTACAAAACCTAAATTTCCAAGCTTGCCTTGCAGACAGAGTTGCCAAATGAGATGTAAGCTGAAGTCTTAATTTGGAGCTACTGGGAAAGATCTCTTAAGGGGATTGCTTATCTTGCAGATGCCCTTATTCCTTTTCTCCTCTTCCTGCCTGGAATGAAGTAGCAATTTTATGACCATAAGAAGAGAAACCAGTGGAGATAGAAACCATGGATTGAAAACAAGAGAGAACCCAAGGATAGAAACCATGCATTAAAGAAGGGGGAGCAGAAAGATGGAAGGAGCCTGGAGAGCAGGGTGTTGTATGGACTCTGGACTGCGCATCTCTGGAATTCTTTTACAGGAGGAAAAATAAAGTCTTAACTTTTTAACCAAGCCAAAAGCAATTCCTTGTACCTGATCTAATGTTCCTTTCTCTAATTTTCTAAGTGAAGTTTCCTTAAAATCAGTCAGAATTTATTACAAGTGGTATTGGAACAACTGGACATTCATACCCCGAAAAATGAATCTACACATAGACCTTACAAGCTTCACAAAAATTATCTCAAAATGGGTCACAGATCTAAAAGTAAAATGCAAAGCTATAAAACTCCTGGAAGATAACATAGGAAAAAAACCTAGCTGACCTTGGGTATGGTGATACCTTTTTCAATACAACACCAAAGACATAATCCATGAAAGAAATAATTGATAACCTGGACTTCATTAAAATTAAAAACTTCTGCTCTGTCAAAGACTCTGTCAAGGGGATGAAAAGACAAGCTACAGACTGAGAGTAAATATTTGCAAAAGGCACATCTGATAAAGGACTGTTATCCATCCAAAATACACAAAGAGCTCTTAAAACTCAACAAGAAGAAAACAAACAACCTGATTAAAAAATGGATCAAAGACCTTAACAGACACCTCACCAAAGAAGATATACAGATGTCAAATAAGCATATGAAAAGATGTTCCACAGCATATGTCACCAGGGGAATACAAATTAAAACAGCAATGAGATACCACTACACATCTATTAAAACGACCAAAACCCAGAACACTGACAATATCAACTGCTGGCAAGGATGTGGAGCAGTAGGAGCTTTCATTCATTGCTGGTGGGAATGGAAAATGGTACAGCCACTTTGGAAGACAGGTTGGAGGTTTCTTACAAAACTAAACATACTCTTACCATAACACTCAGGAATCATGCTCCTTGGTATTTACCCAAAGGAGTTGAAAACTTATGTCCATCCAAAAACTGCACATGAATGTTCATAGCAGCTTTATTCACAATCGCCAAAACTTGGAAGCAAGCAAGACGTCCTTCAGAAGGTGAATGGATCAATAAACTGTGGTACATCCAGACGATGGAATATTGTTCAGTGCAAAAAATAAATGAGCTTTAAAGCCGTGAAAAGACATGGAGGAAACTTAGATACATGTTACTAAGTGAAAGAAGCCATTATGAAAAGCCTACATACTGTATGATTCCCACTATAAGACATTAAGGAAAAGGCAAACTATGGAGACAGTAAAATGTCAGTGATTTCCAGGGGTTAGGAGGGAGGGAAGGATGAAAAAGTTGAGCACAGAGGTTTTAGAGCAGTGTAACCACTCTGGAAGAAACTATAATAGTGGATACCTGTCGTTATAAATTTGTCCAAACTCATAGAATATACAACATCAAGAGTGAACCCTAACGTAAACTACGGACTTTGGGTGACAATGATGTGTCAGTGTAGAGTCATCATTTGCAACAAATATACCTCTCTGGTGAGGGATGTTGATATTAGGGGAGACTATACATATGTTGTGGGGAAGAGGGTAAATGGGAAATCTCTATATACTATGCTCAAATTTTTTTTGCCTTATTTTTTCTCAGTTCATTTATGTCATTATATATTATATATAATATATATGACATATATAAGTATATATAAATCTTTATAAAGATTTATATAGAGATATTTATATTTATTTAAATATAGATATATACAAATGTATATATATACAAACATTTTACTTTTTGAGCAGTTTTAGGTTTACAGCAAAACTGAAAGCCACTATTTCTTTCATGGATCCTGCCTTTGGTGTTATATCTAAATAGTCATCGCCATACCTAAGGTCATCTAGGTTTTCTCCTATGTTATCTTCTAGGAGTTTTATATTTTTGCATTTTACATTTAGGTCTATGATCCATTTTGAGTTAATTTTTGTGAATGGTATAAGGTCTATGTCCAGATTCACTTTTTTGCATGTGGATGTCCAGTTGTTTTAGCACCATTAGTTGACAATGGTGCTACCGTTTGCTACCATTGCATTGTCTTTGCTCCTTTGTCAAAGATCAGTTGACCATATTGATGTGGGTCTATTTCTGAGCTCTCTGTCCTGTTCCGTTGATCTATTTGTCTGTTCCTTCACCAATACTGCACTGTCTTCATTACTATAGCTTTATAGTAAGTCTTGAAGTCGAGTAGCGTCAGTCCTCCAATTGTCTTCTTCAATATTATGGTGGCTATTCTGTGCCTTTTGCTTCTCTATATACACTTTACAATCAGTTTGTTAATATCCACAAAATAATTCGCTGGGATTTTGATGGGGATTGCATGGAGTCTAGAGATCAAATTGTGAAAGACTGACATCTTGACAATGTTGAGTCTTCCCACTCATAAATATGGAATATCTTTCCATTTATTTAGTTCTTCCTTGATTTCATTCATCAGATTTTTGTAGTTTTTTCCTTATGTAGATCTTGTACATATTTTGTTAGATTTATACCTAAATATTTCATTTTTGAGGGGTGTTAATGTAAATGTTACTGTGTTTTTTAATTTCAAATTCTACTTATTCATTCCTGGTATATAGGAAAGCGACTGACTTGTATACTAAGCTTATAGCCTGCAAACTTGCTATAATCACTTATTAGTTTCCAGAGATTTTTTGGTCCATGTTTGCAGGCTTTCTACATATACAATCATGTCATCTGTAAACAAACGAGTTTCATTTCCTCCTTCCCAATCTGTAAACCATTTCTTTCCTTTACTTGTCTAACTGCATTAGCGAAAACTGACAATATGATGTTGAAAACAAATGATGAGAGGTGACATACCTGCCTTATTCCTAATCTTAGTGAGAAAGCTTCAAGCTTCTCACCATTAAGTTTGATGTTAGCTGTAGGTTTTTTGTAGATAGTCTTTATCAAGTTGAGTAAGCTCCCCTCATTTCCTAGTTTAGTGGGAGTTTTTATCATTAATGGATATTGGATTTTGTCAAATGCTTTTTCTGCATCTATTCATATGATCATGTGATTTTTCTTTCTTAGTATGTTGATGTGATGGATTACATTAATTGATTTTTAAATATTGAACCAATCTTGCATACCTGGGATAAAGTTCTCTTGGTTGAGGTGTATAATTCTTTTTATACATTGTTGGATTTGATTTGCTAATATTTTGTTGAAGATTTTTGTATCTATGTTCATGAAAGATAGTGGTCTGTAGTTTTCTTTTCCTGTAATGTCTTTGTCTGGTTCAGTATCAAGGTAATGCTGGCCTCGTAGAATAAATTAGGAAATATTCCCTCTGCTTCTATCCTCTGCGATTGTAGAGAATTGGTATAATTTCTTCCTTGAGTGTTTGGTAGAGTTCACCAGTGAACCTATCTGGGCCTGATGCTTTCTGTTCTGGAAGGTAATTAATTAATGATTCAATTCTTTAATAGATATAAACCTATTCAGATTGTTTCTTTTTGTGTGAATTTTGACAGCTTATATATTTCAAGAAATTGGTTCATTTAATCTAGGTTATCAAATTTGTGGACACACAGTTATTCATAATATTCCTTTATTATCCTTTTAATTTCCATGGGATCTGTAGTAACATCTTCTGTTTCATCTCTGATATTAGTAATTTGTGTCCTCCCTTTTTTTTTCAGTTAGCCTGGCTGAGGGTTACTGAGTTTATTGATCTTTTTAAAGAACCAGTTTTTAGTTTTATTGACTTTACTGATTTCCTGTTTTCAATTTCATTGATTTCTGCTAGAACTCTTATTATTTCTTTTCTTCTGCTTACTTTGGATTTAATTTGCTCTTCTTTTTCTAGTTTCCTAAGGTGGAAAGTTAGATTATTGATTTTAGATCTTTCTTCTTTTATAATATATGCAGTCAGTGCTATAAAGTTTCTTCTAAGCACTGCTTTCATTGCGTTTCACAAATTTCAATAAGTTGTGCTTTCATTCAGTTCAAAATATTTTTTAATTTCTCTTGAGATTTCGTCTTTGACCAGTGTGTTATTTAGAAAAGTATTATATAATTTTCAGATATTTTGAGATTTGTCAGTTATCTTTCTGTTTTTCATTTCTAGTTTGATTCCATTGTGGTTTGAGAATAATCATTGTATGATTTCTATTCTTTTAAATGTGTTAAGATGTGTTTTATTGCCCAGACTGTATTTTGGTGAATTTCCGTGTGAGCTTAAGAAGAATGTGTATTCTGCTCTTATTGGATTGTATAGATGTCAATCATATGCAGTTGATGGATGTTGTTACTGAATTCAACCATGTACATACTGATTTTCTGCCTGCTATATCTGTCCATTTCTCACAGAGGGGTGTTGAAGTCTCCAATCATGATAGTAGACTCATTTGTTTCTCTTTGCAGTTCTATCAGTTTTTGCCTCCCATAGTTTGATGCTCAGCTGTCAGGCACATGCTCATTAAATATTGTTATGTCTTCTTGAAGGATTGATTCCTTTATCATTATGTGATATCTTTTTTATACCTGATAATTTTCCTTGCTTTGAAGTCTGCTCTGTCTAAAGTAAATATAACTACTCCTGCTTTCTTTTGGTTAGTGTTACCATGCGTATTTCTTTCCACCCATTTACTTTTAATGTATATGTGTTTTTATATTTAAAGTGAATTTCTTGTAGACAACGTATAGCTGGATATTATTTTTGATCCTCTTTGACAACTACTGTCTTTTAGTTGATAGATTTAGACCATTGACCTTTAAAGTAATTATTAATATATTTGGATTAACGTCTACCACATTTGTTATTGTTTTCTGTTTTGCACTTGTTCTTTGTTCCTATTTTTGTCTTCCACTTTTTCGGCCTGTTGTGGTTTTAATTGAACATTACATGACTCCATTTTCTCTTCTGTCTTAGTAAATCAGTGATATTTCCTTTCTAATTTTTTAAGTGGTTGCTCTAGAGTTTGCGATACGCATTTACAACTAATCTAAGACCACTTTCGAGTAACACTATACCACTTCATAGGTAGTGTGAGAACCTCATCACAGCAATATAACCCTAGTTCTTCCCTCCTGTACCTTGTGTCATTGCTGTTATTCATTTCACTTATATATAAGCATATATACACAAATATCTGTTATATGCATAAGCAAATACCTAAGCAAATACATTGTTGCTATTATTATTTTGAATAAATTCCCATTAGATCAATTAAGAATAAAGAAAGAAAAATTTTTATTTTACCTTTACTTATTCTTTCTTCAGTGCTCTTCTATTCCTTATGTATATCTGAGTTTCTGACCTATATTATCTCGACATTTCTTGCAAGGCAAGTCTACTGACAACAAATCCTCCCAGTTTTTGTCATCTGAGAAAAATCTTTATTTTGCCTTCACTTTTGAAGGATAATTTCAAAAGGTACAGAACACTAGGTTGGTGGGTTTTTCCTCTCAACACTTTAAACATTTCACTCTACTCTCTTCTTGCTTGTGTGGTTTCTGAGGGGAAGTTGGATGTAATTCTTATCTTTGCTCCTCTTTGGCTAAGGTGGTTTTTCCTCTGACTTTTATCTTTGATTTTCTGTAGGTTAAAAGTGATATGCTTAGGGGTAGTTTTTTGAGTGGTGGTGGTTGTTGTTTCGCCTTTATCCTGTTTGGTGTTCTCTGAGCTTCCTGGTTCTGTCATTTGGTGTCTGACGTTAATTTCGGGAAAGTTTCAGTCATTTATTGTTTCAAACATTTTTTATGTTCCTTTCTCTCTTTCTTCTCCACTGGTATTCCCATTATACATATGTTACACCTTTTGTAATTGTCTCATAGTCTTGGGTATTCTTTTCTGCTTTTTTCAGTCTATGTTCTCTTTGCCTTTTAGCTTTGGAGGTTCTAATTAAGAAATCCTCAAGCTCAGAGACTCTTTCCTCAGGCATGTCCAGTCTACCAAGAAGCCCATCAAAGGCATTCTTTATTTCTGTTGCAGTGTTTTTTTCTTTTTGTTCCTTAAGATTTCCATTGTTCTGCCTACGTTGCCCCACTGTTCTTGCATGCTGTCTACTTTAGCCAGTAGAGCCCTTAGCATATTATTCATAGTTGTTTTAAGTCTCCAGTCTGATAATTCCAACATCCCTGCCATGTCTGGTTCTGATGCTCGCTTGGTCTCTTCAAATTGTGTTTCTTGCCTTTTGGTATTCCTTGTAATTTTTTTGTGATAACTGGATATAATATACTGAGTAAAAGGAAACTGCTATAAATAGGCCCGTAGTAATGTGGTGGCAAGGGTTGGGGGGGGGGGGGCATTCTATGGTCCTGTGATTAGTTCTAAGTATTTTAGTAGAGTTTATGCCTCTGATGTATGAATTTCAAAGTGTTTCTCAGTTCTTTTCTCCCCCCTTAGACAGGAGAAGATGGCTAACATGGGCTGGATGGGGTATTTCCCTTTTCCCCCGTGGAAGGCTAGAGCTGACTGAAGTGGGTATTTCCCTCCCCCCGGTTGAGTTAGGCTTTGGTAATATCCCAGCAAGTTAGGCTCTATTAACTAGTTTCCCCTCAGGGCAGGCCTGGTTAAGAAGAACAGAGTGTGCTGGTGTATTTCAAAATGGTTCCTTTTCCCCTCCCCTTGCCAGAAGCATGAGAAGACTTTTCTCCAATATTAGCTGTAAGAACTTGATTGAACTCCTTGAGGTAAAACTCAGAAAAATGCAGGGACCCCCTAGAAGTGAGTCCCCTGGAGATTTTAACTCTCAGAGTTGTCCACGCTGAGCTTCCAGCAAGTCATCAATTACAGTTCAGATTTTCCTCCCCAACACTGGTTCCCATGGCAGTTTCCCCTTGTGAATCTCTGCTCTGGTCAGCCGTGACTCTCTATATTTTCCTGACTGTCTCTCCAATCTTGGGGCAGTGGTTTGCCCTGTGTCCTCCCCTCTCTTTTGGATCCTGGCTGGGAGAGTTGTTGATTTTCAATCTCTTCAGATTTTTACTTGTTGTTAAGACAGAGTGGTGAATTCCAAGCTCCTCATACACAGAACTGGAAACCCAAAGTCACATCTGCTCAATTTTGCTGTGAGCCTCAAACTGTTCTAAAAAATAAAGTCTAAAAATTAAATTTTTTAGAGGCCACTAGCTTCTCTGAAGCTTCTAGGAATTGATAGCATATACTGTGCTCCACTTAACCCAGACTCGTCAGCCTCTAGAACTCCTAATTTCAATAAATAATCAGCATTCTTATAAATATCTATTCACAAATGTAACCACTTGAAAGTGTCCCATCTATGTTTTTATGTCTAAACAGAGCAGCAACAATGAAGAATATAAGCTATTTCCTTGGAAGGAACTATAATAAACTACTAAATAGGTTCAATAACGCTGCTGTTTATAAGAAAGTTTGGGAAGTATTAAGGTTTTCCTGTTTGTATAGAAATTTTAAACTCTAGTATAGTATGTAGATGCCAATTTTATAGGGATCCAGATTTCCACCCATAACAGCGTTCTAGTGTGAAGTCTTGAATACTTTCCATCACGACAATTCAACATTCACTTTAAAAAAGAAAGTCATTATAATCAGTTCATAATGAGATACTGAGGAACAGCCAGAGGCAAGGAAAATGCATAGGCCTCAAAAATAGCTTTAAGGTAGTTGAATCATCAAGTAGAATTCTGTATAACTTTTTCTCCTAGATTTTTGCCTTGTTAATACCAAAGATTTACGATGAAAAGCAACAATCTCTCATCCAATTCCTCCCCTCCTACAGATAACTCTCCAAGGATATTATCTCTTAACTTTTTCTGTTTCTAGGGATTTTGGGGGTTATCGCTACACGTCTAAGTAAGAAGTTCATTTCTTTTTATTATACTGATTTATTAATTTTAGATAATATCTATTGACTGTCATTATCATGAAACATGAGAACTAGTTCATTCACCTTGCTCCCCCCACCTCTTCTCCTCCTCCCAGGGTTGGACATTTATATTGTTATTTTTAGCTTTTGTATTGGTTAACCACTAACTATAAATAACACACTAAACACATACTTCTCCCTATATTGACTTTTCACAAGAGTTCTTGAACACACTTTGTAACATAAGCACGTTAATGCCAAAACATATTTTTTTTGCTTCTGATTAGATTGATTCGAAAAGATGGAAATCAATAAACACAACCATAATGACTATGTAAATTTGCTCTAATGTTATGCTAGAAATATATTCTCCTCTCCACAGGTCCCATTACGTGAATAACATGAATAACATATGTATATGTTTTGCCTAAAAGAATCAATTCAACATTTATTTAGCACTTACCACACATCAGTTGGTACCAAATATGATGGATAAAAATATGAAAGAGGAATGTGTTCCTGTGCAAAAACAACTATGATCCAGGCAAAAAGTTATGAGATCTGGAAAGTATCCAGTATGTTGTGAATGCTGACTCATATCCTTTTTTTTTAAAGAAATTGGCATTTTAGTTATTAGAAAGCCTTTAGTCATATCACAAATATCCAAGTGCCTACTGTGTATCAGGCACTGAGTAGGGCACCAGAGAAAAACTGGTGAGCTGAAAGGAGCATGGCACTATGAAGACTATAAGAAAAGGTTATGTGATAAGAACATAGTAGAAGTGGACATGATTTAGTCTTAGGAAAGTGGAGACAAACTTGGGAACATGACAATTGTCATGAGATTTAAAGGAAATGAAAATTACATGATGTGGAGAGAGAAGCAGGAGAACGGCATGGAAGATAACATCCTGAGCAGAGCAAACAACTTGGTTTTGCCCTTTAGACAAATAGAAAGAAAACCAGCGGGAACTCACAACACAAGGGAAAATGCAAATTGTTTAATGCCTGGTAGATGGATTTTATATGCATGTGTGTGACTAAAATATGTATCATGTATGTAACTTTATATGTGTGTGTGTATATATACATAACTTCACATATGTGTAAATAACTTTATCATATTATCGTAAAAAGTCACTTTATATTAATTTCTATATGTGTCGTCCCTATAATAATACAATTATATATTGCTATATATATTATACATGTAATAATACAATTTGAAGTTAATTTTACCACTTCCTCTATGGATTGCAAAAATAAGAAATCCTTTCTCTACTAGAATAATAATATAAGCAAACTCTGAGAACCTATGTAGCCCTTTGTGCATAAGATTTAAGTTGCTCCTTCCAACGGGTTTCAGCTCCAAGGTGGTTACAGCTGGGAAGACAGATGTGACTTATGTAACACCCACCCTAGTGAAATTACCCTCTGCTTTTCGGTTCTTGCTGCTCTTTTTCACCCCTCCCCTTTGTTTTGCAAAACACTGAATGATCTTATAAACTTTATTGTTTCTGTATGGCCCATTTCCTAGAACAGGTATTTTTTCAATGGTAGTTTGGACTCATTAATAAAATCAATTATGTGGGTTGATTTTTTTTAAAAGAATAGAATAGAGTCAAACCAAAAAATGTTAGAGTGCATTATATATAATAGTGGAAAGCGTTGTTTCTGAAGCTTTTGTTTTAGTTATACACATACACATCAAGGGTCAATATGGGAAATGCATTTCTTTCTTGTTGTCAAAGTCAAAAAAAACCATAGGGGATACACTGTTCCAGAAGCTTGTATGCTAGAAAAGTCAATAACACTGCCAAGGGAGCATTTTTTCCAAAGTATGTACGACCAGATCTGTTCACAATAAAAACATTTTCATCATCATCATCAAGGGTTGGGAAAGGCAGTCGTAAGTGCAGTCTTTCAACCCCGACTTGGTCACATAAAAATGGGCCTTGGGCCTGAAACATTTCGTTACTAAGAGGTAGACCCTGTGCTGGGTTTATCGCCTCCTGTGGGATTATCTTTCCCTTTCAGACTTGAGGTGTAGTCCCTTGTTCTGCCTAAACTCATGCATCGATGGCCCTCAGGCTTGTCTTCTGTTTTCTCTATTTCAGACCCCACAGGGGAGGGGTCAGAGTCCTTCTACTGCAGCAGGCAGCAGGGAGTGTGCAGCTACATTGCCTGCACTGGCTGACGGCAGCGTGAATCTGCTGGCCGTGGGAGACCTGCACATTGCAAGGGCTGGATCTTGTATACTCTTTCTCTCTCTTGCTCTAAGTAAACACTGTATCACTTGATCCTGGTATGCATGTTGTCTATTCTCAGCAACCTCAAATCATGCTCTGGTTTCTTGCCTGGGTGGCACTTAACTGCCCTTTAATGCACAGCCTGGCTACCCAGTGAATGGTGAAACATCAAGCACACCATTTCAATGATATGCCATTTAACATTCATATTCATATACAATAAGATATAAAGAATAGACAATAATGCTCATGTCTGACTCCAGTTTTGATTCACTAAGAAACTCTCAATAACCTCTAATGTGTGTGGTAAAGGAAATAGTTCTGATCAATTTTCAATCCTCTTAGAGAAGTTTCTGAAGTGGTAAGACTTTAATCAACTGGTCAACACTATTCATTGAACACCTACTGTATCAATCAGGGAAGGACTTTTCATGGACTAATGAAAGTGTGCCATCAACCAAGGAGTATGGTTAATTCAAATCTGTGCATCTGAAGTTAAAAAAAAAGAAGAAAATAAACATGAATATTGCTTCCTACCTCAAGAGGTTTAAAAATTAGTAAAGAAGAAGAATTTTTCAGCATTATGGAAATTGATTGTAGGGAAACAATGCTAAGCAAGAAAAATGAGAAAGAAGAATATTCAAGTCTCCCATAGCAGTGAGTTTTTTTCCTAAATGTTTATATCTGCAAATATTTAATTTGTCCTACTTCTGAATTGTTTTTTACCGAATGTCTGTGCTTACAACATTCTAAAACTGGTATTATTTTTGTGAAAATAGCAGTTATTTAAATATATCACAATCTAAGTCAGGAGAGTGTAAGAGGAGAAAATATCACCTAAGAATCTGGGTGAGTGGGTTTTGAAAACTCATAGTCATCCCTTCAGGAAGAAGCAGGGTAATTTAACTGGAAAGGATGCCGGTTGAAGGGGAGATCAATATGTAATTTTAGCTAGATCGCTTCCCTATTGCCCTTTGGGCCCATGCCAAAGAAACTCTCTGCCTAGCTTAGGACAATGGGTCAAACCAGAAACACCACTTTGTACCTGAAAGAGAAAATGAAGCTGGTACAGACAGTACGCTGAGACAGTCTGAGACTCCATTAGAGTGTCCGTCATGAATAAGGTGAGATGCAGTTTTTGTGGCTGTGAGATAGTTTCACCATCACCAAGTCTCCCTGGGCAACTTCATTGAGGCATTTATGATGAAACTTCTCATTTTCTGTTATGTTTTCTCTCTTGGACCTTAAAGTAAATTCATCTTTTATCAGTTCCACACTTCATTGACTGTCATGATTTGGAAGAGATAATAAAATACTGGCTGGTGCTGCCCCCAGAGAGGACACTGAACCTGCCTTCATTTCAGGAGACTGTACTTAGGAGAATTGATTTACCTGCCAAGACCACTGTCCATAAAGAAAAGAGTCATCTTGAAGCAAAGCAGAGCCAGAAAATTAGGAGCCATTGTCTAAATGTAGACACTGTTCGCAAAGACTGGGAGGGAGGACGAGGTAATATTGTTAAATTCAGAGAAGCAAGTATGAATAGTTATCATCATCAATTCATCCTTAAAATTCATTTTTATTTTAGAGTATGTTTTTCCGTGTTGATTTTTTCCTCCATTTCTAAAGCATTCACAGTATTTAAAATCCCATAGATTCCCTGGAGAGAAAAATAACATTTAAAAATAAGTCTCCTCGAGATCATGGTTCATATTATTGGGAAGAGTGTGTGTGTGTGTGTGTATGTGTTGTATCAGAGCACAAGTGTCCGGCACATCATTATCTAGGATCTTAACCACCAAAATAATAGCACTTTGACCTTGGGACATATCTTTAAGTCCAAAACTTTTAGCTCTAGCACTACAGTAATTACCTCAAATTTGTTTCCTCCTCACCCAAAAAATGGTTTCTTCTACATTGAGAAAAGTTTTCCAAATCAACTTACTTTGAGTGACAGTCAATGATTTTTACCTCCGTTTAGGAGAATTTAGTGGCAAGGAGGAAAAGACCTGGGCAAAACTGCACAGCTGAAATTGGAAACATTCAGCCCCATCAGCCTATCCATCACGTAAAATTTTTATGAAGTCAGCTGTCTTCAGAAGACTCTACAAAGGAGATAGCGTCATTATGGGATCATTTTATGATTTATTTTTACTGAACATTAAGATCTGCCAAATATAATTGTCTCTGAACGTAAACCCAAAATAGTCTTTTGTAACCAACAAATGAATCCAGAATGTTAAATTTCTAAATAACAAAAAGAGTTAATTTCCCTTGGGTAACATATAGAGGGCGTTGTTGGTTACAACCTTTTCCCTTTCCTAATTTCTAATATCTGATCAAGTATCTACCTCTAGGCCATGTAGTTCATGAACGTGAAATTGATCACATTCAGTTTCAGGGATGGCCCTGAGTGGTCTAACATAATCTAGTTTCCTTGTTGGGGAAAAGTAGGCCTAAGCTAATAGTCCACAGCATTCCTTTGGTTGCGGGTTATTGATTAAGTGATTAAGCTAGTGAGATACCAGGGGAAGTTTATTGGACAAAATGGAAAGTTCCTCTGTCTTAAGAAAAGACAGAAAAGACAGCCTATATATGTAGTTGTAAACAGATGAGCGCCTACTGATGCTGCAGCCATCATGTGACAAGACTGTGATGAAATCAACACACAAAGGACAAAAATGCCCAGAAGATCTCAGGCAATGAGACCAAGTTCTGGTTAAACCAGGCCTGGTTACTACCCTTTCTATGGATATTTTCAGTTTCTTAAGGGCCAGTTTGAGTTGGGTTTTCTCTTACTTATGACTTAAAATATTCTTACACATACAATCAACAGGATTCTCTTTCATAATTAAGACAATTGTATAATTAACCATGTTTCACATTTTGTTGCTAGGAATTTAGAGTCAAATTTGAAATTCAGCCATAAAAATTACATCAGTCTTGTGGCCCACACTTTCAGTCTCATTTTAACAAGGTCTAGTTTTCCACTCTTTTTTTCTATTTTTTTCTTGTCATGGTTATTATATTCAAGTCACCAAGTTTTTCTTTTTAATTTTTAATTTTTATTATAAACAACCACATATTATTTGCAGACTACATTGAGGTATAAATACATTAATAAAGTAAAATAAAAATGAATTAACACAAATAGTGGAGCTCTCTCAGAAGGCCCACAGTATAAACATAAGCAAGAAAAGTTAAATAAATGATTAAAGGTATTTTACAAATCAGAAAATTTTTACTGAAGAAAGTGATGTTCTATTAATTTTTCAGGTACATAGAACTCATTGTTATTTTTTATGTAATCAACCAAAATAAACAGGAATTGGTTTTATATGATTTTTGATGATCTAAATAGAATTCAAATTGCAAAGTAACATAACTGATAGCCTAAGAATTACTGTAAAGTGCCTCATGTTATGCAGCTCATTTTATTTTTTCTGATGCAGACCATTTCACTTCACTAATCTAATTAATTTGTACTAAAATATGTCACCCCTGTTGCATTAAATTTTACATTAGAATGGTTTGCGTGCCAAAGAATATTTCTTTCTAGAATTGGGTTTATGGAATAAATGCATATTGCCTATTACACATTTTTCACCATTTTGATAGGCATTTGCTTTCAAAAGAAAATGAAAACAGAAGTATCCATAGCATAGCGATATTGCATTTCACACCTGAAAACATATCTTAAATATTTGATGAAAGCATTAGAAACACAATTTAAATATATATATATATGAATTTAAAAAATAAATATATATATATACACACATGAATTTAAAGTAAGCCTGATGGAAAAGCAATCAACTCTGCTTGTTTTCACCTCTCCTTCTTTGTAATTATAAACCCGGATTGTATTTCTATGGGACCCAACCCTTAAAAAGCAAGACAGACTGTCAACCAGACAGGAAGGAAGGGCTTATTAATCTATGGAAGGGCTAACAATTATGGTTTCTTTAAAAAAAATTAATGGAGAAAATACTTTGAGGCTTCTTTGGCACATTAATGGCTTACAAATCACAGAATAATTGAGTTGATTTTAGGAATATCGGACAGCACATTGAAAAAGGAAAAAAGAAGACCTCCAAGCCCCCAGAGAGTATAAACTCTCACCATTAGAACTCCTCCTTCACTGCATACGACTTTCACCAGTAAGACCACTTAAATTTTCAGCTCTCTTAGCATGATGAAAGCAAGATTTGATAAGGGAAGAAAGCACTACTGAGGGATTGGACATCATAGACTTTGCCTATTTCCTCATTTAGCCCAGGCCAGCTGAGAGGTGTGCAAACCTGGGCCAGTGCTGGCTATTTCAGGCAGTCTATCCACGTGTGCTGAAGAGTTAACACCAGGCCGACTACAGAGCTTCTGGGCAAACTGACTGACCTGTCACTGCTCTATTATAGCACTCATTGTAAATGATATATCTGTTATGCGATTGTATAAAATCATTTACAAATCAGAATTCATGAAAATTTCCTCTTATATTTATCTGAAAATACATGCCAGTAATAAATACAAAATTGAATATAAACACTTTTAAAATCTGCAATCCCTATCAAAATGTATCTAGAAATTATTTTAATTTAATGATAACCATATATTTACATGTGTGCCTTCCTTGGATGGCAGCTTTCTTTAACAAATTGGCATAAATTGGGTAGAAATACAAAAGGAACCCAGAGATTTGTTGCTACTTATCAGTCAATCACTTATTTAAGCTCCTGTGCTGTTCTGGGCACTTCTGACCACAACAGACATTCCCACCCCATTTTCCATGACTAGAATTCTCCTGGATAGCTTCGTGGAAGGTTTATGTGGGAGATCATGAGTAAGTCTATTGCTGCAAGGGACTGGAAGTCTGGATGTGAGCAAATCACAACATCCATCCAACTAAAGTCTTCTGTGCCAGCAGAAAGGCAAATCTCTCCTTAAACAGATTATTTTAAAACTTAAATGATTTGAACAAAGCAAATAATGCAAGACCCGAGGAGCAGATCAAAGCTCAGAGTCTGAGGCCTCTATACCTTAGACCAAAACCTCACATCATATTTCTTATAGAAATAACGAGAATGCAGGTAAAGATTTTAGTATCAATTCCAACTTGTGGGTGGTTCCCCACACCACAAAGAAATTCTTCAACACCAGCTGATGTCCTACAGTTCAACTCAAATCTGTCACTATCTACCAGAGATAGCGTTAGATTCCACAGGTCAAGGGCTCAGTCCCACAAGACTGTGCTCTGCTTCAGATGCCAATCCCCAAGTCCAGGTTGTCACCTGTGCTTCTGACCAACCAGCTACAGACTGGAGGTTCCAATGCCCCCCTCCTTGGGTTCGATTAATTTGTTAGAGAGGCTCACAGAACTCAGAGACATATTTTACTTACTAGATCACTGGCTTATCATAAAAGCATATAACTCAGGAACAGCCAGCTGAAAGAGATGTACAGGCCAAGGCATGGGGAAGTAGTGCAGAGCTTTCATGCCCACTGGAAGCTCTCTGAACCTCGTCCTTTGGGGGTTTCATTACATAAGCATGATTGATTAAATCATTGACCATTGGTGACTGAACTCAATCTCTAACCCCTTTCCTCTCCCAGAAGGTCAGGAATGGGACTAAAAGTTCCAACCCTCTAATCACACCATTGGCCCCCCTCCCAACCAGTCCCCATCCTTAGGCGATTCCCAAAAGTCATCTCACTAACACAACAAAAGACACTTTGCAGCTGTCATTACTTAGGAAATTCCAAGGGTTTTACAAGCTCTGTGCCAGAATCAGGGATGAAGACCAAATACATATTTCTTATTATAAATCACAATATCACAGCAGGAGAAGCTATACCCCGTATGCCCATATGCCCCAAAGCAGAATTTCCTCACTCCCATCTCCTGAAGGACTAAGGGACCTCTCTGGCCTCAGAAATAGTTCTTCTGAATTAGTTCGTGGTTTGAGGATTACTGATAACATTTTAATTAGTATAGTATTTACATGTATCACTCGTTCACCCATTTTCTTGCTCCTATTTTTCTGACTTGGATTCATTGCAGCAGCTATCCATTGTTTAATAAAACAAATAAGAAGAGCTCAAAGTAAGAACTTTCAAACTCCAGCACAGCAGGATTATGCTTTAGAGACTGGCTGTGAATTCAGGTACATAGATATTCATAAGAACTAGTCAGTTCACTTGTTCTCGTTAGTGTGCACGCTCTTGTGGAAGGATAAATGCTGACAAAAAGATGACGTAGGAACTGTTAGACCTAAGAGTTAATGTGCACCTTGTTCTTGTCTTGCAATTCCTTCCAATCTGGCTCTGAATCCCTAACAATGCATTTAAAAACTTTCAAGAAAAATACAAGAACATTGACAACATTCTGAAATGCTGCCCTCAGAGTCCGTGCCATCGATCGTTTATTCCCTGGTCCTATGCAGCTCTAATCACAGAATGCCTCAGAAGACAGGACTGACTTCTGAGTCAGACAGCCCTGGATTAGTATT
Source organism: Equus asinus (assembly GCF_041296235.1). Classification (NCBI taxonomy): domain Eukaryota; kingdom Metazoa; phylum Chordata; class Mammalia; order Perissodactyla; family Equidae; genus Equus; species Equus asinus. The sequence continues at coordinate 120,929,377 of NC_091793.1, read as the reverse complement.
CTAGCACAGTATTCCTACCATGCTGCCTATTCACTCAGCCTCGGCGACCTCATCTATGAAATGGAGATAATACAAGCACCACTTCGTCGGGTTGCTGGAAGCTTTCATGGGACAGTGAATGTACGGCAGCAATGTCTGACACAGTGAGTGCTCAGTAAATGTTACTTCCTTCCTCCATACCTCTTCCGCAATGCCTAAACTACTGCTGACCAGGGCAAGACTACTTATTACGAGACAGAACTTCTCATGTAGATGGGGTTTGTAATTATGATTGCCCTAGTTTTAGTATCAAACATGCTTAGGTAAATGCTGGGCCCCTGCATGCCCACCATGTTGTAGCTTTCACCGAATTCCTGTTGTCACCATTGAACTTTCTGCTCTGTTCTGACTGAACATAGTTTCTCAGATAAAAATGTAGCATTGTTTATTTCCTAGGACTGACACTAATCCTACCTCTTGCCAGTTAATTCTCCAAGATGGCAGAGAAATTCAGCCTTCCCACTCACATCCTTAAAGGATGGCTAGGGTCCTACTTCAAATGAACAAATTACTGAAAACTTTGAGTAATGTTGCTCTCAAGAACCTCCTATCTCGCTCACCGACTGGATTCCATGGGTACCAGGGAAGACAATATTTCTCCAGAAACAGCATAATCTTAGTAACAACGTTTAGCAAAATATACTATTGAAATCTTGGGCTACCGTTATGGAAGGCCAAATTATGCCCAACTTAAGTGCATCATGATCCAAAAACCCATGTGTAAGCTGGTTATTTGGAGCTCAAAATGCATTTTTCCATAAAATGTCATACATTGAATTTAGTGCTTCTGTCTGTCACACATAAACCACTATAATCCATGACGTAAGCTACCTGAGGTAGAGTACCAGACATACTGATGTGCACAATTAGTCTCTATTTGTGTAACTCAGGTTTTCACAGATCTCACCAGCCTGCAAGTCTCACTCCATTGATTTGTTCACTGCATGAATGTGATATGCATGGCCTGCTGTTAAATGCCAGGCACTATTCTAGGTACTTCAGATGCAGTGATATGACAAAGTTCTTGGCCTCAGCATGTTTGTAGACTAGTGAGGGAAGAGACAATAAACAGATAAACACTTTATAACTTCAAGTATAGAGAAGCGCTATGAAAGGTAAAAAGCAGGAAAACGGGAGAAGAATAATTGTGTGCACTTTTAGAGACAGTCTTTCTGAGGAGGTGACATTTGAGCAGAGACTTAAATAAAATGGGAATGCAAGCAAGGTGAATACCTGGGGAGAAGCATTCCAATCAGAGGGAACAGCAGTGCAAAGGCCCTTAACTAGACTGGGCTTGGTAGTCTCAAGGAAATGCAAGAGGGTCTGGCAGCTACAGAACCATAAGGAAGAAGCCAAGTGTAGGAAATGAGGTCCAAGAAGGGCCTGGTCACTAAGGCCTTGCAAGCTCTGGAGATTACTTGGGATTTTATTTGGAGCATGTTGAAAACTTATTGGAGAGTTAAGCATAGAAGAGTGACATTTTTAAAGGACATTTCTAAAAGATCACCGTGGATGTCAGGTGGAAAGTAAACTTCAAGGACACCAGGGAGGAAGCAGGGAGCTCAGTTAGTTCACATAGAGATGATGGAAGCATGGACTGGTGTGGGAGTGGACAACTTGATGAGAAGTGATCAGATGAATGAAGGAGGCTGCATTAAAAAGAATAAGGCAAATTCATCAAGTCAGGTTTTTCCCTCCCTCAACATGAATTCCCCCACAGCCACTCTCAGTCCTCAAAGTAGCCTCTAAGAGTCTGATCACCATGTGTGCTAGACATGCCTGAGCATGTCTTAATCCCATTTGATTTCATCTGAAACCAAGACCAGCAAAAATTAGAAAGCATTTCAATGGAAAAATCAAGCCTGATTCCAACACGGCATGCCAGGAGCACACATCAGCCATTCAGATGCTAAAAGTACCCAGAGTTCCTGCTACCAGTGAATGTATTATTAACTTGATCTGCATATGACAAAGCAGCTGTATACATCTCTTCTCCCTGGATTTCTGTTCTGGGAGTCCCCTGGTCAAATCCTCCTTTACGGGGCCTAACTATCTCTGATATCACCATACGTTTAGTAATTTTCTCTTTTGACAGAGAAAAGATAAAAATAACAGATTATGGCTATTAACTATGATACTCAAGTTTGTCTTGCCAAATGGTATGTACAATGTCCTCAGAAATAAATATTTATTTTATTGCAATGTCAAAGAAAAATTGCACCAGATGGACTTAAACAGGCAAGGAAGACTTCATTCAAGACTACTGCAACAGAGGAGAGAGACTGACCTCAACTCTGCTGAGACTAGAGGTGGGAGAGTTTTTTGCACTGTAGTGAGCAAGTGGGAAAGACTTGGAGGAAGCTAGGGAGGAGATGGGTCAATCTGATGATGCCATCTGTGTTTGCTAACTGGTTCTTAGCAAAGTTAGGCTCCTATCCTTCCACAGAGACGGGGAGATTAGGGCATTATCTTTCTTGACGATTCCGTTTCAAAGGGATGGCTCCCAGGTGCTTAGGAAAGACATTCCTAAGCTATAGAAGTTTTACACCTCCAAGGGGCAGAGAAAGAATTTACAATGGTCAGTTTTCTAAAGCAAATGCTCTAAGAAAAGGGCAATCAGTGGCTATAGTCAGAAACAAACCTGTCTAAAGTTTAGTCAAGCTGAGGGGAATGATAAGGCTGTCTTGGTCAGCAAAAACACCAATATTCAATATTGCAAAGTTTATAAGAGAAATCTTTGTCCAAAATTTTCCCAATTTTCTATTCATTGCTGCTAATCTTCCTTAAATGAAGTGACAGACTGCTAATTTTGTGTCAGTGCATGAATGCTAGCTGTCCCCAAAAAAGTTATCAAAGGCCAAGAACACCATTGGAGCAGACAGCACTCAGCTGTGGGGAAATAGAGCTCTGTCCACCTCCTAAAAGTCCAAGAGGTCCAGAGCAACTCGGACATAGGAAATTTTAAAAGATTTTACAAGTAGAGATTGACAAACCTCTTTATCTTTGGGATCCTGAAATTCCTGCCTTATTTTTGGTTTGTATTCTTTGATTTGCTTTTTAAGTATTGAAAACCAAAGGTTTTGTCTAGAAAAAAGAATCAGCCCTGATTTTGGCAAAGGCCTGAAAGAGTCATTTCCTAGAACTTTGAACCTGAGAACAACATTGCCTCTTGAGAATATAGAGGTTCTCAATTCAGGCTTCCCCACTATTCAGACAAGGCTGCTGTCATGTAAATCAAACATTTAAAATTTGGGAACTGCCTACAGAGTATCAAGAATAAGAGACAATTGAATTCTTTGTCAGTTATGGTCATTTGCATAACATTTGTGAAATAACAAAATTATAGAGATGGAGAATAGATTAGTGGCTCCCAGGGGTTAGTGATGAGGTACAGGGGCAAGTGTGGCTATAAAGGGATAGCACAAAGCAGTCACATGGTAATGATGCCACAAGTTTAAGATTAAGTATCTTAATTGTGGTGGTGGTTACATAAAGCTACATGTGATAAAATTGCATAGAGCTATACAGACATACACCCACCCACACACACACACACACACACTTATATATAACAGGTGAAATCTGAATAACCTTTATGGTTTGTACCAACATCAGTTTCCTGGGTTTGCTATTGTGCTACAGTTTTGCAAGATGTTAATATCGAGGGAGGATGGGTGAAGGGTACCCATGACCTCCCTAATATATTTCTTTGCAACTTCCTGTAAATCTATCATTATTTCACAATAAAAAGTTAAGAGAAAATATATGGACAAACTGAAGTGCCTCCAGAGGGTGACCAAAATGGTAAGGAATGGCAATATTTAGTATTGAAAAAGAAAGTAGGAAGAGAAAGCACTAACGGCCTTACCATTGTCGAAGGACTGTCATACAGAAGTGAGATTAAATTTATCCTGGAAAGTTCAAAATTTTAGAACTAAAACCAAAGTAGAGAAGTTCAAGAGAGGTAGATTTCACCTCAGTGGAAGGGAAGGGAAGGTTTTCTAACAGAGCTTTCTAAAATGAAAACGGAGCCTCAAAAGACAGTAAACTTTCTTTCACTAATTATGTTCAATCAAACTTGGATGACTAATTTTCAAGAACATTGCTGGAGTAATTTCAGAATAGGGTATGAAGATGGATTTTTCTAACATGTTTTTCCAAAAGATATCCCCACAGCTATCTTCTTCTCTGGGTGTAAGCATTAGTATATCCAGACTTTACCCACCTTATACTTGCCAGCCTAGATTCCAGTTCCAAAAAAAACAAAGTAGTAACTGTAATAGAGCAAACGTCATTTTCCCACATTATCCAGAGAAATTGAAAGAGTGACACATTTATGTTAAAACAAATGGGGAATACTTAGCAAAATATTTTCTAAAATAGAGCTGTTCACTCAAAACAGGAAACACGATGAAATTTAGAAAAAAAACAATGTTGTAATGCTGTAATGTACAACTCCTAACATGTACAAATTTGAACTAGATTTTCAAAATCTAAATATGTATGGTAAAAAAAAAAAACTCCCCTAGGTTTGGAAAACTTTTCTAGTTCAAAATGTATTATGCACAAGTTTGTTTTAAAATTGTCTGAAATTGAATATACAACGTGGCAAATGTATGGGGGAAGCATAGAATGTTTAAGATAGAATGGACCTTTGGGTCCACCTGCTTAAACTGAAGGACAAGTCACCGAACTCCAGCCAGAATTTCCAAGCCAGTGTTTTTTCTGCTATACCTTTCTCAGTCTCAATTGAATACCCCTTAAAGCAGTCGCTGCAAAGAGCATAGAGAAAAATGAACCTCACTTCTGCCAGTAAAGAACAGCTAGAAATGTGAAGTCAGACAAGGACATACACTAATGGCATAATCAGCCAGCTCTGAATATTGTCTCTGAAGGAACGATGATTGAAAAGTGTTCATCTTTTTAGTACACTTGAGTTTTTGGTTTAGTTTTTAAAGGGCCCACAAAGAAAAAGACACGGAAATGCTTCCACCTTATGCTCTGGGAGGAGGGTCACCCTTGGAGATGAAAAGTCCACATATAACTATTTAAGGGATAAAAAGAACCATTCAATTTAGAGTACAAGGGTATGGTGGGGAATGAACAAAAAAGGAAAGCAGTCAGCAACTCAGTGCTGAGATGAGGGGCAAAATTAGAGGAGCAGCAAGTTCCGAAAGCGTTTGAGTGAGCAGGTTCCCACCTGAGGCCGCACTAGCGATTAGATGACTGTAGCATCAACAAGAAATGTTACTGCAAGTAAAATGAATAGGTTTGAGCATTGATTTCTTTAAATCTTCCCTAGAAATATATAACTTGCTCGATACGGCGGCCATATAAATTATATTCTACTAACTGTTTAGCTCATCCATATATCCATCTAATATCCACAGTGGGGGTCACTTTAATGCATCTCTCCATTCATCCATTTACTCAACATATATTTACACCATGCTTGTTTCCTAGATAGCAGAGATACAAATATTAATAGGAAAATGTTTTAACCTCCCAGCCAATGGAGAATTCTTTCCTAGAGTGTCCCTGAGAGCTAGTCCTTGTTTGATTAGATTCAGTGACAGGAAACAGTAATTTCCCAGACATCCAACTCCATTTTTGGACTGATAAAATTGTTTAAAAATTCCATTTGAAATAGGTATGAAATGTTTTAAAATACTGAGAGTATAAATACTGTCATATATCTGAAATCAGAAAAACCAAATTAAAATAAATTCGCCAAGATTTCCAGGAAAGTCACTATCAGTCACTTCATGGGAAAATGCACACACCCTTGCCCAAACACTTGTAGATTGATAAATAATACACACATACATCATTTATTCTGAAGTGAAAAGCATACAATCTCTCAATCACACTGCCATTCCTCCTTCATCCTCTGCCTGGAGCAATGACTCTATGTGAAGTGGATCCAGGTACTTATGATTCATTTTGAGTTGACAATTCAACTGGCCCTGGCAGATTCTCCCTAAGACTCAGACGCTTAGCACAAGTCCTTCCCTGCTGTCACCAACCACAACCTCTGAGGTCCTGCCAACTCAGAGCTGATGCATTCATGGAGGCTCTGGAAACCAAGTTCACCAGAAAATATACCTCCCTCTCTTTTTCCAGTGGTCCAGGATCCAATGACGTCTCTAGGTCAACCCTGTAGGTCTAAGCACACAGCCTATATTCCTTCCCCTCTTGCACATTTGACTCTATTTGCTTCCCAGAGCCTTGACTTGTGATTTTTTCCTTGAGGGTAAGAAAAACCTGGATTTCAAAACACGTTCTGGCTACTTCTTTGGGAGAAGGAAGGGAAAAATACTTTCATTTGTTTAAGCATGAACAAGGCACGGTTAATATCTCCATAGGTAGTTCCGCATAATTAAATTTTTAATAACTCATCTGCTGCATTTGTCATAAGATGAAACCTCTCATTCTGTGAATTCTTCCAAACAGACCTAATCATGTCACTTGTCAAGTCTACTGTCAAAGGAGAGAGGCCGTGATATTTTAAATAGCTCTCAGGTCTTCTGAAGTCTTCTCCAGTCTAAATACCTTCAACAGCTTCCAGGAGCACTTTATCATGTTTAACACTGAAAATCTCGAAGGTGGCTAATAAATATTAGGGAAAAGAAGTAGAAGAATGATATACCAGAATAGTGGCTGATTTTTAAAGTACTAGATTTTGCATCTCAGAGCTCAAACCCAGGGATGGGTGATTTTAGTTTCAACCAGCATTAAACCAAAACTTCTCTGCTTCTTGACATCCTTTTCCCTCTCTTTTTCTCACTGGCTGGTAAAACTCTCATTGGCAAGTCTAGCTCAGATACAGAGATTAATCCATCAGGCTGTCATAGCTTTATGTCTCTGGGCATTAAAATGATCCAACTAACTCTCTGCTTTTAATTACTCTTTGTGTATTAATAAATCACCAGGAGCCGTATGGGGGGGGGGGGAGTGTGAAAGAATCTATACACAAGTATGTTCAGTGGAGAAAAAAAGGAGGAATAGTCAATTCAATCAGGGAAATTTGATGAGAAGTAGGTTAATGAAAGCTTCAAAGACAAGGAAAAATTTGAAATACAACTTCGTTAGTTGGGCAGGGATGAAAAAGAGAAGGAACTTCTAAACAGAGAATTTCAGACCTACCTCAGAATGAAGTCAATCAGATACTGAGTCAGCAGAAATATAAGGAGCCTGAGCGTCAGGAGATCACTGCCTTTCTATGGCTGAATCAACCATAGGAGTTTGCCTTTCTTCCCTGGCCAACCCATTGCCTTTTTTCAAAGGATGTACATCCCTACCTTACTTTCCAGTACTTCTATTCCCTGAGGCTTCTTCCTGCTTTCCCTTTCAAGCATCCTAGAAGATAAAATCCTCTTTCCAGATCTGAGCCTTATAACTGGGTCCTCCCTTCCCCATCTATAGCCAAGTCATCCTGCCTAGCTTTCCACCAAATGTCTTTGGCTGACCCTGAATTCTTCTCCCCACCAAAATGCTGAGACATTCTTCTATCTGGGCTTCCTTCATTTGGACTTTTTTTGTGACTTCGGCAAGGACTTTTCCCACCCGTGGCTTCGTCTGGTTTCTAGATTCCAGTCTTTTCTAGTCTGGCCATCACAGCCAGAACATAATTATAATTTGTTTTAAACTATCTACTTTGCTTGTAAAGAGCAAAACTGGTTTGTATGTGATATATTTCACTTAAATCAAAAAATAATGCTGCTTTGAAAGATTGTTAAAAAAAAAACTTAAGAAGATATCCAATTTGGGTAGGCAAACTAAAGCAACCACAGAAAACAGCTAGAAGAGCCAGATAAAACAACACTTATAATCATCAGAGATCTGAGGAAGCAATTTGTACTACGGAAGTTAAAATTCTAAAGAAGGGAGAACCTCAGAATGGTGAGCTAATGATCTGAAGCTGATCTTTTTCCTGGGAGTATTTGCTGACTCTCAGCTCAGGCAAGACTGAGAATCTGGCTTTGCTCAGACAGTGTGCCATGGAGTTAGGGTGACAAAACTGGAGACTGAAGAGGTCTCAAAATGGCAACATCTTCTCAAGAAATTTGCCAAATTTTGAAGGCACATAGGGCTGGAGGTAGAAACCTCTGAAAAGAAGAGGTTTTTCAGAGTCCTTCAAAGCTCTGAATGCCACAGACTAGAGTTAAGGACCCACCAAAGGAAGAGTTCCCAGTGAATACACCAGGCTCTTAGTTCAAAGACTTGTAGAAATACACCCTAGGAACAAGAGCAAATAAAAGACTACAGCCTTTAAAACCAGGTGGCTTAAAACAGTGGAGGTTAGAAGTCTGAAATCAAGATATAGCAGAGCCATGCCCCCTCTGAAACCTGCAGGGGAGAATCTCTCCTTGCTTCTTCTAGCTTCTGGTGTTTGTCTACAATCCTTGACATTCCCTGGCTTGTAGACACATCACTCCAATCTCGGCCACTGTCATCATACGGCTGCCTTCTCTCTGTGTTTCTGTCCCCTCTTCTTATGAGGATACCATTCATATTGGATCAGGGGCCCACTCTACTCTATTACAACCTCATCTTAACTGATTACGTCTGCCATTACCCTATTTCCAAATAAGGTCATATCCTGAGGTTCCAGAGTTAGGACTTCATTGTATCTTTTTGAAGGAAACAATTCATGCTAAATAATTATGTTATGGTATGTGATATTTCAATATGATTTCATGCAAAACACACTTAGCAACTTACCCAACGCAATAGTTTCTAGTCAGAGAATATCATACAGAACAAATATGAGTTGCACATCTTGTTTGGATGATCCCAAAATACATTTTTTTACAAATATACATCAAGGGAGAAGGTTGTAAAAGTAGGATTTTTGACAATTCTTCAGAAGTAGTATCTTCTACCTTCTTCAATATGTTGCATGTATGTGCTATGTTTATGTGTTTTAAATCTCTCTCATGTTTGGCCCTTATTTTCCCCTAAAGGCATCCTTGAGGTTACAAATTTCTGATTAAGTGCAGTTTGAATGTTAGCTAAGCAAGAGTCTCAGAAAAACGGAAAAACTGGCGATGAAAAATGGTGCAGAAAGAATGTACCTTCCAGAGAATGACTCTGTGCACCCCTGGTTCACCCACCACCGCCGCCTATCGTCTTCTCTTCCTCTTGTAGTGAGTACAACAAACCTTCACTTATTGCATTTATTGACTTTCAATTTATGGTTTATTACTTTATAAATCTGTTTACTTTCTTCAACTCAAATTATTTGGATATCTTAGGTTGAGATGGACTCCATTAGAACATCTCATTAAAACTAATACAATTTTTTTAATTTAATAGATCTTCACCTAATGTCAGGATTTCCAAGAAGAATTACAGTCATTAAACAGGTGATGAGCATAAATTCAAAGGAGCAACAATTAAAAAACTTCTCAACAGAAATGATAGAAGCCAAAGACAATGAAAAGACTTCTTTAAAATCCTAAAAGAAAATAACTGCCAATCTCTAATTCTATGTGAAAATCTTCCCCAGGAATAAAGAAGAAATAAAGGCATTATTGAGATAAACAAAAACTGAGAGAATTTGTACCCATCAGACATTCACTAAAAGAAATTATGAAGGTATATCTTCAGGAAGAAGGAAAATTATCACCAAAATGCCAGAAGAAATGAAGAGCGAAATGTAAATGAATGGATAAACATTTGTGTAAATACAAATGAATGTTAATTTGACAATAATAGTGATGTCTTCTTGGATTGAAAGTGCATATACAATTAAAATACACAGCACAGCAACAATAACAGAAAAGGAGGGGGTGGGTAAATGTAGCGTCGTAAGATGCCAGTATTATCAGGAAAGTCGTAAAATTAATATCTTTAATGTCTTAGGCCATAATAAATCATGGATGAATGTTATAATCTCTCATGTAAGGATCACTAAAATGATAGTGAAAGAATGTAAAACTAACCAGTTATCAAGGGAAAAAATTTAAAGAAATATTATACATACAAGTCCTATAAATAATAAATATTCAATTACTGGTCTTTGTTATTATTAAAATCAATAACATTTTTAACCACAGTCCATGCCACCTAAGAAGGCAATAGTTATAGCAACAAAATTACCTTGAAGTATAATTACAAGCCTCGGGAAATTCACTCCTGTTCTCAGAGGGGTGACTAGCCATATCACACAATGCTATTTATAAATCTCACAGTACACCAGATTTTTTTTTTCTTATGAGCTTTCCAGTCCAGTTGGGCTAAGATGAAAACTCTTAAGAAGCTTCACTGTGCTTGTCAAAATGCTCATTTCTCCCAGGAGAATGTGGGATATGGTTTACGGGTAAGGAGAATGAAGACATATAAGAATTATCAAATAAATGTGAGTCCATAGCTACTGGAATCATCTATTTTTTATATCACTTCATTATCGCCCTCAATCACAAACCCTACTGATGGTTAATTGAAAGACTGAGATCACAAACCACCATGAGACACAGGTGGTAGCCCAGAACCTCCTTGTGATACAACTCTGTTGAGCTGGCTACGACTCAGTTGTATTGGCAGCATTTGAAAACTAAATCATGAAATGACCTTCAAGTAGCTGCTGAATGATGAAACAATGTGGTATAGTGACAAGCATAGAGAGTAATTAATGTTTAAGAGTGACAGGTAGACCTCCTTGGAAAATAGTAGCGAGAGGGAGTCGAGCAGAGTTCATGGCTATCAGGAAAGGATTACTCTTGGAGTAAAGCCAGAAGCCAAACTCTAGTCAAGATGCATAAACAACTGATCCATAAACACCACATATAGTGTACAAAGTATTTTTGGCTCTACATTGAATTGGAAAGGGAGATGTCCCCTTCCCTGTTCTTATACCAGACCCACTTCTGCCCATTTTCCTGCTAATTACAGCCCCTCCCCAGGACGGTGGAGTCATAAACTGCTGGGTCAGAGCCCAGGACAGTCACCAGGCCATGGTTTGCTAGTAGTTGAGGTAACCGCACCTTCAAATCAGCACTCTGGAGTGTGGCACTCGCTTCTATTTTCTGTGCCAAACTTCACCTTTTTCTTTCTCCTCCTCCACATCTCCAACTCCGTCACCAGTTAGGTAAGGGCCATCTCTGAATATCTAGACATTTGTTTTCCTTCCCCTCACAAACATGCCTTAGTGTACCAAGTCAGGCTTATGGAGGAAGTGCCTCTAGCCATGTGCTCCAGCTTAGGGTACCAGAGTGCGCTGCAACTGCAGATTATTGGAAGTTCTTGATATAGATAATGGTAAACTGGCATTCTGATTTCCAGTTTTGTTGTTTTGTATGCATAGTTCCCACTTTTTAAAAACTTGAGGGGAGGATAGACAATCAGAAGGGTGGATTTTGGACCCTACAGAATCTCTAGCCACACACCATCATAATAGTGCCAATCCAACCTCTATCACAATTGTCTCTTCAGCTACAGTCATGTGATCATTCTAGCCATAACAAAAAATCATTATAAATATCATAATCTTTTAATATGTAAACTCAATCGAGATATATTAAGTGGTAGTTCTAATTTTAAATGTACAAATACATCATGTGTGTGGAGAAATATCATATATCCTCCAAATATATGATTATGATACTAAGAATACCTGGAAGTCTAGGATCTCTATGAGTTTGCATTATTAATAAGAATTTAAAGTGAGTTCCATAACAATCTTTTATAAAATTAAAGAGCTGTGGACATGCATTAATCGGGCGTCTTTTGGTTGTAAGTGACAGAAAGCTAACTCAAGCTCACTTAAGTTAAAAAAGAATTGACAAAGAGATAAAAAGTACAAAGATAGAACAGACTCAAGGACTTGACAAGCCAGTTACTCAAAGAATGTCATTAGGATCTCTCTCCGTATCTCGATTCCTCTTTTTTCTGGGTTCCCTCCTCTCCCCATAAGACAGCCACAAGCAAGTTAGACTCAGAAAGCACAACATAAGGAGATGGTCCCTTTCCCCATAGTTACGGCAGAAGCCCCACGGCTGCTCTTCTTAGGCCCCACAGTAAGTCATATGCCTTTCTCAGAAACAATTACTGTGGCTCTGATTATTTGGACGTTGCTCATGTACCCAGCCCTGGACCACACGGACTGAGGGTATGAGTAGAGTGGTCCTCCTTTGAAAAGTCAGGGTACAGTTAACAGGAAAGGGAATAAGGTTGAGTAAGATGAAAATAAGCAAACATCTATTATACTTTTCTCCGAAAATTTCTATATAATGGAGAAATTTTGCTTAATAAAATCTCTGGACCTGATAATGAAACACTTGCATATTCTTATTTCAACATTTTTCTCTGAAAATAGGAATCCAATTTGACAACATTTGAAATTACTGAGAGCGTAATTATCATATAAGCTAGTGTGCTCATCCATGCAGTGATTCTCTTCCCTCCTCTTCAACTTCTCACCACCGTTTAAACTGTCTCTTTTGATGGCTCCAACTTGATGGATAAATTCAAGTTTGAGACAGGTATGAAGGGAGAAATATATTCCGCATGTTCTATATAATTTATTCATGATTATAGATGTTAAGAGTTTAAAATTAGAAATTACCTAATGCATTACTACTTTCTATGTTGTAGAGAGATTTTTAAAAGCTGCCTTGGAATAGATAATTACTTTGAAAAATATGCACCTAAACTCTTCATAGGTCTCCCAATTTGGCTGTATAAATGATAAAGAAGGTAGGACTTCCATTACTTCATCCCAGTTGTTAATTTACTGATTTGCTATGGACTGAACAAAGATTTTCACTGGGCTAAACAAAGATTTTGGGTGGGTTTTCGGAGCTTCACTTTGGGTATTGCATGAAATTGAAGAACAAAGCCATTGTGAATCATATTTCATATTTCTGCGTTCATTGTAAAGAATAATAAAACACCTAAAAAACCCACACCGAGTCCTTAGATGTCAAACATTCCTCTTCCTCTCTCCCTTGCCTGTGACAGACATCACTACTTGATCAATGCACTCCTCACATCGTTCTCAAAACAGCACTCCATGCGGCCACCACAAACAAAGGAAGCACTGAAAACAAAATTATTTACCAATTTTGTCCTTAAAAATGTTTACTTAGGTAACCAACAAAAATTCAAAAATTATCTTATCTTTCATCAATGACCCTATATGGATTTTTCTGCTAATATTAGATCTTTTGAGCTAAATTTCCTGGGAATTATATCTATTATGTCTCTAGGCATAAGCAATGTTAATAGCATCGAAGACTGCAGTTATTGGACTATTCCTGGAATCCCTGCCTAATCCCATTCAGACAGCAATTTAAACAACCAGGAACAGCACTCAGAGTGTTATGGGCTCTCACCACCCAGCCATTAGAGTACCTGCAGCGTCCCTATCAGAGTGGGTTCCTGGGAGTATCTAAGGAACCCAGAGAGCTCAGGGATAGTCCCTTGCCTTGCAGAAGCCCAGACATTGGCTCCAAAGATTTTCATGTTCTCCAAGATTCCCGCAGTGCAGAAACCTTCTTCTAGTCGTTTCCCCAGATAAAAAGTCTTTCTTCAAACCACCTTTCATTTAACCAATTGAGTTTAATGTTTTTTAAATAAGTACAAAGACCTGCTTCTTTGAGATTTCAATCCATTTGCTTCTTTTTTTTGTTGCTCACTTTGGTGGCCTTGAGAAGGGAACATGGCAATGAATAAATTAATAAAGAATTAGAGCAATGTGATTGGATACAAACGTGCTTACCCGCGGGATGACCATGTGGCTTTGGCATCAAGTACTGTGCATCTGGGCAAGAGTCTGCTTGGGGAGTTAGCTTGAATCCCACGCTCCCTCAGTCTGCAGAAGCAAATTCACAGAAACGAATTATTAGGTCTCAGGAGGCAGGAAAGCATTCTGGCAATGACAGAAGCATTAGTTTCCGCATTGTTTCTAAGAGAACCGAAGGATCATTCTATGGAATGAATTGTTATTAAACTTACAAACTGTAATAAGAAATATATCTCATCAAGCAATGTGGTATGAATCACTTTATGGAATAGCTGTGTTAGGCCAAACAGTTTATAAAGGCAAGGTGAATTGTATGTTGTAAACGTCTGTTTACATTTAAACAGACAAAAACCATACGTGTGTTTCCACGGGGATGATGGAACCAAATGAAGGAAGTGATCAAGCTTTATGGAAAAGCAGTTACGATTATAGATCTGTCCCACGGCATGCACTGTGCCTGCTCCCAGCAGTAGATGTGCCGAGCAGGTTTTCTTCTGCAGCACTTTTCTTGTTCCAGATCTTCTTTCCACAACCAGACATAATACTATCCCCATCCCCTCAAAATCATATGAATTCTGGACAAGCCTGGAAATTATCTGACTCAACATCCCTCAGAATGATCCCCTTAGATGCTTTTGTCAAAGCATTTATAGTCTAATAGCTTGAAGTTGTCAAATTAAATGAAACTGGAAAAGTGGAAAGAGCAGACTTGAGAGAAGTATATGAATTACCAACCTACCAGCAGGTAATTTCAGCCAGAAAAATTATGAGTTCCTTAAGTTTGAAGTCATGTTTATAAATAACTATATGTCATCTAGGAAGTTCTCTATCAGAAGAAAATATTTCAACTTGATCCTCTAATTTGACATTAAATTACAACGTTTATTTTAGTTTAGTTGATTTTTAGTATGCCTGAAAAAGTATTAATACATTGCCTTAGTGCACAAAGAAACTAAGTGACTTGCCTACAATTTAATCACTTGCTAAGAATCTCTGCCTTGTTTAATATAATTTTTATGAAATAAATTTGATGTCATTTATGCAAATTCAAATGACTCAATCAAATTCATAGTTATGATATGATTAGATTAGATTAGATCATAAGTCCCCCTATACAATATATGCCACATTCCCAATTAATTAGCCAGGTCAGTCCTTTATTATTTAGCTTGCTGTCTGCAAGATATGTTAGCTGTTGTGAAGAACGGAGCAACGTTCAGGATGTCCTCAAGCAGTGAAGACACAAACACCAAAACTACAACCTTGTGTCAAAACTGATAAGTGCAACAAGACAGGCACAAAGAAATTTCCCTGGGAATTTAAATGAGAGAAGAATAGTTCTATTTGAAGGAATCAGGAAAGAGGAGCAGAATTGGCCTTGAAAAATGGGTAGGATTTAACAAGCAGGCATAGGAGAGAAGATCATTCCAGGGAGAGAAGAGACTAAGTGGTACAGAAGTGGTTAAATGTTAGAGGACTGGCAAGAAGCCTAGTGTGTCTGCAAAACATAGTGCAAGAGGAAAGTCAATGGACACAGCTGGTTGGGCCAGGCTATGGGACAGCAAACCAAAGGATTTCCAAATAAGTTGGTAACAATGAGAGTTGTTTAAGGTATTGCACAAAAAGGAAATAAGCATTGTGTTTTTAAGATTAGTAGAGTAAGATGGAGTAAGAGAGACACTGGATGCCAAGATACGAACGAGAAGACCGTTACAACGGTCCAGAAGAGAGGAAATGCAGGTCTAAGTTGGCGCCAAAAGAATTGATATGAGACTGCAGATTTCCCCCACAAAAGCCAAGCTCCATGGTGGCAGGAACCATATTGCTCTTGTTTGCAGCAAACAGTACACAGTCAATAAGTATTTGTTGAGTGACTGAAGTGGAGTTAAGAGATACTGCTGGCAGAAGTAATGCTGGCAGACCGATAAAATGGATTACTAATGGAAGGAGAGAGCGGAGGTGATTAAGATTTTGAGACTTTGTGAGCAATTTCATAAGAAGTTCAGAAGAAGGTTTGGGCATGATGCATGCTTCCATTCATTCAGTAAATATTTTTGAGGACCTACTATGTGCAGGTTCGCATAGCATTTTGAAGACACTGAGTCTGAGGTGCTAAGACCGATGTTCAAATGGAGATGACCAGTAGGCTGTTTAAAATGTGCTTCTACATGTAGTAGAGTAATTTCAGTTGAGAAAGCATATAACGACCTCTCAATTACCCACAACTCCATGTGGCTGGATCTACTCATATCTCACATCAAAAATTCTTTTTAGCCTCCAAGTTGCAACATCTACTTTTGTAGAATAATTTATGGCTTCCATTTTAAAGAGAAATGTTTGAGAAACATATTTTGTCTTTCCTTCTTGTTCCAAGGTGAAAATTATGATGCAATAAGTCCTATAAAGAATAGATAATGCTTATAAGAAACTCAGAACTTAATGGTTTAATCAAATATGATAATCCTATCTTAATATCCACATTCTAAATATCACCAAAATTGACTTTTTGCTAAGTAACTATAACCAATCTTGATGATGGAGGTTGAAGGAAATAAAAGATATCACAATTTTCAAAAATTTTAACTTCTAAGCAAATGAGATTTTAGTATTCTACTAGTTTGAGATATGTCTTTTCAAAAAATGAAAGGTTTATGAAAATGTTTTCATTTATACTATTTTTCTTATAAAATATTTAACCTTAATTTCTTTCTAGGAAAAGAGGGTTCAAATGATTGGTATACAGTTACCCACCAAAACAAGCACTAGAAAATATTCAGAGTAATTTTTCTGAAAGCTCCATTTGTAAAGTAAACTCACACCCAATGTTAGGTAAGATTCCCTTCGTATTTGGGACATAGGGCAAAGTTTAAGGGACAAACAAATAGACTTAAGAACATGCAATCTACAAATGGCATATAAATTTCGGTGGCTCTCTTCTCTCTTTAAGCCGTCTCCTTAGCACTTGCATACATTCAAGTACAGTACAGGGTGCATATGTGTGTAATTTGTCTGCTTTCTCTCTAAACTGTTAGCATCTTATAGCAAAGACTACATCCTTTGTATTCATTCTAATTCCAAGCACAGTAATAGATACTATATCTAGTGGTTACTAAATTAATTATTGTGAGTGACTGAATTCTAATGATTCTGTTTATCTTTTTGATCAGGGGTATAGGAAGAACACTCCTCAGTTTTAATCCATAACATAAAACAGGCTATTTAACCTAAAGAGCCTCTAAATGTGTGTTCTTCGGGTAATAACAAGCATTTTCGCCTTCTAAGGCATTTGTTTCCTTACTGGTTCATTCTTCAAGATAAATGTCTGTTTCCACACTTTATTGGAAATAGAACATGCATAATTGGACCCAATGAGCAACATCTATCCTTACAATGTACCTAATCTATATGGTATATGCAGAGTTTAACAAGGAAAGCCAGAAGAGTGGTGTGTATTAAGGCATAGGAAAGTAAAATAATTATTTTTCACATTTCAGTGGAGAACTTTGAGAGAAAACATTTTAGTCTCAGATGGTTTAAACATATGTAAAAGTTTAATATATACAAATTAAGATAAGAATAATTCTTTAATTATATCTAGTATGTATGACAAAGAAAGAATGTATTTTGAGAGACCAACCATGAAAAGGAATAAAAAGAAAATGTTACATAAATTGGCCACAATGGTGTAAATAGTTTAGCAGGCTATCCCGTTAGGTACTTGAAAAATTCTTAACTAAGTAAAGAGATGAAGTAGTTCTCTAGCAAATGCGTGGCATTCTGGGAAAGTATTTGAGTCATGCCTTGGATAAAAGTGAACCACTATGCTTGAAAGATCTAAAATACAATGTCTAGGGGCAGTCCATTACACCCCAGCACCAACACGAGGCTTCCATGCTCTAACTTTCAGCTCTGTCATGGTGATAACAAACAACCCTATAAAACTGTCTCTGCACCACGGAAAGATTTTCAAAGAAAGTGTGGGTATTTAAGCTGACTGTGTAGAACAGAATCCTTAATAAATTTGGAGATGGCCATTTTAAGGATATTCACAGTCTACAATACAACTTTTCATTTTTGCACCAATCATTGACACAAGAATAGCTTCACGTGGTAGCTCTGCATTCTTACAAGCTTTCTTGGAAAAATGATACAACAAAATGTTTTTATCTCATTTATTCTCTTTCTGGCTAAGGCGATGTTGCATTAAATCTTTCCTAGGGCCTGGAGTCTGACTGTGGTAGGCTTTAATTTTATAGTTGTAAATTTGACAGGAAAAGTGGAAACAGAAAATAAAAGAAATGCACAAATAGAGTATTAAGGTTCATAAACATGCCCTAGACCATTTTCCCTTAAAATTTATCACTCTTTCTACAAATACTTATTGAGTCCCAACTTTGTGCAAAGTACTGTTTTAGTTACTAGGAATACAGAAATGAACCAAACAGAAAAACTATCTGCTCTAATGAAACTTACATTATACTGGAAGACAAAAGATAAACTACTAAGCAAATACATTAGAAACAATTTCAGTTAGTGCTTTGTGCTATGAGCAAACTAAAGAGGGTGTAGTGATAGCGTGACTGTTGTGAGTGGGGGTGCTGCTTTAAAGCAGGCAGTTACTTCTAAGCACAATGGGAAGCTACTAGATGGTTTTAAGCAGGAAAGAAACATATGATTTATATTTTTAAAACATATTTTAGGCTGCCATGTGGATATTAGATCATTATGGTGCAAAAGTAGAAACAGAGCAACCAGCTACAAAATTACTGTAGGGTCCCAGGAGAGAAATGATGGCATCCTGGTCTAGCGTAGGATTGGAAAGAAGATCATCAGAAATAGACTGGGGATATATTTTGGTGGGAAACAATACAGGACTTGCCAGTGGATTGTGTGTCTGGAGATGAGGTAAAGAGAGGAATCGATAAAACTTCTTAATTTACTAACATGCTATGATGCTGCTTACTGACCTAGAAAAGCCTGGAGAGAAGTGGGATTGGGAGAAAGGGTTCTTAATGGTTCTCTTATGGTCCTTGTATTAGTCTAGGCTACATTATGCTATCGTAATAATAACCACAGAATCTCAGTGACTTCACAAGGATTTATTTCCCACTCAACCTCCATGTTCAGCACAGGTGAGCAAGGGCTGTGTTCCACATAGTCCCTCAGAGACCCAGAATGATAGAGGTTCCACTGTGTTCTAGGTGAGTCAATTGAAGGCCAAAGCTCATTTGGTTGACATAGGAAGAGACAGAGACTGGAGAATCGTGCATGGATTTTTCACTGCAAAACACTTGGGTTCGCATTTCATTGGCCAGAACTAGTTGCATGGCCCCACCTAACTTCAAGAGGTCTGGGAAACGTAGAAGCACAAATTGAATTTTTGCTGAGATGTCTGTCTCTGCTGTAGACCTGTGGTTTCTGAAATGCCTATTAGTCATTCTTGTTTATTGTTTTCCTTTTGACACCATCTAAGTTATTGAGATTTTAGTCAATCATCAAAAGTGATTTCTTATCCAGCCAATCACTAAGAGCTAAAACAATCATGCATTGACTAATATATTTCTTCAAAAATGAAGTTTCCAGAATAGCAGATAACTTTATCCATCAAGGTCTGAACAAAAAAGAGATAGTACACTCAATTTAGGATAATTCAAGGATGATTTGCAAAGGGCCTTTTTTTTTTTAACGAAGATATAGATGAGTGTAGGGAAACCACAAGGGATACAGCAGAGGAACCTGGGTTAGTCACACAGGGTTTTTGCAGCTCTGAGGCCCAAAGAGATAAGAGGAAGGAGCATTTATCAGAACCCAGAAGGAGAGAGTGCTTAGAGGAGGCAGCCTTAAGAGGAGCAGCAATCTTCGATCAAAGCAAACCTCACAGAGAGAACTAGTTGAATAAATACCCTGACCTCACTCTCACTGGTTCCCATCTTCTAATGGGGCTTCCAGTAGCCAAATCCAATTGGAAGCCAGAAGACAAGAGAGCCCACACTCAATACACATCACCTCCAGGCAAAAAAAACAGGATGGAGATGGGTGGAGAACAGAACTATTGGAGGGGTACATAGAAGATACCTGACACAGAGAAATCACTCCCTGATTTTTTTATCTGAGAGGCAATACATAGAGTAGAAAGGTCATTCTACTTAGAATCCTGCATGTGAATTCTGTATTTACTAAAAAATTGCCTAAAGGTTATGTATTCCATCAAAAAATATTTTAAAAGGCAGTCTTCAATTCAAAGAAATTTTTAAGATTTAAAAGTTCCATTAGATTAAAATTTTTTGAGGAATAGATGTTACTAATACCAATAACATTTTAATTTCTAAATCCTGTCCTTCCTATATTGTAAACTAGTGGCATGAGTATGAGAGATTACTTGTCTACTATTTTAAATAATGATGGACACTGAAGCTAAAATTACAGAAGTATATCCAAGTACCATGTAGAATTCATCTGTAATCATATTTTTCTTTCACCTTAAAATTATGCTTTCAACCACTTATATATTTGTTCAGGATCTAAAATAAAATTATTTAACTTAATATCAAATATGTCAAATTTAATACGTTAACAAATATACCAAATATTTCATATATCCCTTGTGTGTGTAAACATATACATTTATGATTAGAATTATTGACAAAATATTTGCCTTTAAGCAATGATAGCTATAAGTAAAATGAATAAAATGTATCTGAACATTCCAGTGTTCCCCAGTATATCATAGTCAACTATCATACAAATCTCATTGGAACAAACATCCTACTGGAGACAAGGATGCCAAATAGAAGCTTACTGAAGTAATACAAGTAAGAACTGAACTAAGCCATTGAAAATGGATATTGGAGAGCCTGAGGTGGCAAATGGTAAGGGGACATTCAAAAAATATTGAGAAAAAAAATCATTTAAAGTCAGTGATTTATTGGATATGGTATTGGATATTGAGGGATATATAAGAGATGGAAATGGAAGATGGTACACAATGCTGCATTACTCAGTGATCAAGTCATTTTCACATATTGTGATTGTGAAATAACCTGGTGGAGCATCCAAGTGGAAACGCCAAAGAGGAAATGTTTTAGTGCACAGTCAGGTAGCTAAAATATTAGGTTCAAATATTATATGTGACCAACTCCTTATCCATTCAGACCACTCTGATGGATTTCTTAACGTTAAATAGTTTAAGTAAGATAGTTATTGCTATTATACAAAAGGATACTTATTACAGCATAAGCGCTATATGTATTGACAGAAATGGGTTTCAGCATATGGTAGATTCAGACATTATTCACCTTTTATTGCCTTTCGCTGCTGCTTCAAACCAGGTTCAAAGAAGAGAGAGCATTTAGATGCTGATGCTCAGATACTAGGTGGATTTACAGTCTATAGACTTTGACCTCCATGTCTCCCACAGTTTCTTGGTTTGAGTCAACATCACAGGTCTGCAGAATTGAAAGGCTGTCACCAAAATACTCCTGGCCATTTATTCAGTCCAAGCAGGTAATGCCATCACTCTCTGAATTGCTAACAACCAAGAAGAGAGTGGTGAAGTGAGCTGGGCCAGACTTCAGGCAGCAGAGAGAAATGAAATGAGTGGGAGCCATTGTTCCATAAAGCATGTCCAAACCGGCCCTGATTGCCAGAAGTTAAGGTTATCACTAACAGATGCTTTGGGGAATAATAGATCTGATCAGAGGAACCTAACAGACACATATAGAACGTTCCATACAACAGCAGTAGAGTACACACTCTCCCCAAGAGCATATGGAACATTCTCCTAACATATGTTAGGTCACAAAACAAGTCTTAAAAAAATTTAAGAACATTGAAATCTTATGAAGCATCTTTTCTGACCACAATGGTATGAAGCTAGAAATCAATTACAAGAAGAAAACTGAAAAATTCACAAGTATGTGGAGATTAAACATGTTCCTGAACAACTAGTGGGTCAAAGAAAAAACCAAAAGGTAAATTAAATTATATCTCGAGACAAATGAAAATGGAAAGAGCATACCAAAACCCATGTGATGCTGCAAAAGCAGTTCTAAGAGGGAAATTTGAAGTGATAAATGCCTACATTAAAAAAAAGAAAAAGAAAAATCTCAAATAAACAACCTAACTTTGCACATCAAGGAACTAGGAAAAAAGGACAAACTAAGCCCAAAGTTAGCAGAAGAAAGGAAATAACAAAGATCACAAGAGAAATAAATGAAATAGAGACTAGGAAGACAATTAAAAAGATCAATGAAACTAAGCTGGTTTTTTGAAAATGTAAACAAAATTGGCAAACTTGTAGTCACATTAAGGAAAAAAAGAGAGAAGACTCAAATAAATAAAATAGTAAAAGAAAGAGGAGATATTACAACAGATAACTCAAAAATAGTAAAGATTATAAGAAATTACCATAAATAATTATCTGCCAACAAATTAGATAACCTAGAAGAAATTAATAAATTCCTAGAAACATACAACCTACCAAGACTAAATCCCAAAGAAATGGAAAATCTAAACAGACCAATTACTAGTAAGAAGATTGAATCAGTAATCAAAAACCTCCCAACAAACAAAAGTCCAGAATCAGAGGGCTTCACTGGTAAATTCTACCAAACATTTAAAGAAGAATTAATACCTCTCCTTCTCAAGCTCTTCCAAAAAACAGAAGAGGAGAAAATACTTCCAAATTCATTTTATAAGGCCAGCATTACCCTCATACCAAAGCCAGACAGGACAAGAAAAGATAATTACAGGCAAGAATCTCTGATAAACATAGATGGAAAAATCCTCAACAAAATATTAGCAAACCAAATTCAACAATACATTAAAAGGACAATACACCATGATGTTCTGGGAATGCAAGAATGGCTCAATATCCACAAATCAATCACTCTGATATACCATATTAACAAAATGAAAGATCAAAATCATAGGATGATGTCACTAGATGTAGAAAAAGCATTGACAAAATTAAACATCCTTTCATGATTAAAAAAAAGAAACTCTCAACAAACTGGGTATAGAAGGAACATAACTCAACATAATAAAGGCCACATATGGCAAGCCCACATCTAACATACTCAATGGTGAAAAGCTAAGAGCTTTTCCTTAAGATTAGGAACAAGATGTGGATGCCCACACTCACCACTTTTGTTCAACATAGTACTAGAAGTCCTAGCTAGAACAATTAGACAAGAAAAAAAAAATTAAAGGCATCCAAATTGGAAAGGAAGAAGTAAAACTGTCTCTATTTGCAGATGACATGATATTATATGTAGAAAATCCTAAAGACCCCACAAAAAAACTGTTAGAACTAATAAACAAATTCAGTAAAGTTGCAGGATACAAAATCAATATAAAAAATCAGTTGTATTTCCATACACTAACAATGAACTATTGGAAACAGAAATTAAGAAAATAATCCCATTTACAATAGCATCAAAAAGAATAAAATGTTTAGGAATAAATTTAACCACGGAAGTGAAAGATCTGTACTCTGAAAACCATAAGACATTAATGAAAGAAATTGAAGAAAACACAAATAAACAGAAAGACATTCTGTGTTCACGGATCAGAAGAATGAATATTATTAAAATGCCCACACTACCCAAAATAATATACATATTCAATGCAATTCTGATCAAAATTCCAATGATACTTTTCACATAAATAGAAAAACAATCCTAAAATTTTTGTGGAACCACAAAAGACCCCAAATAGCCAAAGCAATCTTAGAAAGAACAAAGCTAGAGATATCACACTTACTGATTTTGAATAATATTACAAAGCTATAGTAATCAAAACAGCATTGTACTGGAATAAAAACAGACACATATCAATGAAAGCTCATAAAGAGCCCAGAAATAATCCCATGTATATATGGTCAATCAATTTTCAACAATAGAGCCAAGCATACACAAAAGAAAAGAATAGTCTCTTCAACAAATGGTGCTGGGAAAACCGAACAGCCACATGCAAAAGAATGAAATTGGACCACTATCTTACATCATACACAAAAATCAACTCAAAATGGCATAAAGCCTTGAACGTCAGACCTGAAACAATAAAACTTCCACAAGAAAACATAGGGGATAAACTCTTTGATATCAACCTTGGCAATGATTTTTTGGATTTGACACCAAGAGCAAAGGCAACAAATGCAAAAATAGACAGGTGGGACCACATCAAACTAAAAAGCTTCTGCACAGCAAAGGAATTCGTCAACCAAATGATAAGGACCTATGGAATAGGAGAAAATAATTGCAAACCAGACATCTGATAAGGTATTAACATCCAAAATACGCAAGGAACCCATACCACTCAATAGCAACAAAATAAAAACAATTAAAAAATGGACAATGGACCTGATAGATATTCTCCAAAGAAGATGTACAGATGGTCAACAGGCTCATGAAAAGGTGCTTGATATCATTAATTATCAGATAAATGCAAATCAAAACCACAATGAGATATCATCTCATACCTGTTAGAATGTCTGTTATCAAAAAGACAAGAGATATGCTGGCAAGGATGTGGAGAAAAGGGAAGATTTGTATACTGTCAGTGGCAGTGTAAACTGGTATAGCCAACATTGAAAACAGTATGCAGGTTCCTCAAGAAATTAAAAATAGAGCTACCATATGATCCGGCAATCCCACGTCTGGGTATATATCCAAATGAAATAAAATCAGAATCTCAAAGAGGTGTCTGCTTCCTTCTGTTCACTGCAGCATTTTAACAACATACAAGGAATGGAACAACGTAAGCGTCTGTCAATGGATGAAGGAGTCAAGAAAATGGGATATATAAACACAATGGAATACTATTCAGTGGAAATGAAGGAAATTTTGTCGTTTGCAATCACATGGATGAAAGTGGAGGGCATTATGTTAAATAAAATACTGCATGGTATCACTTATATGTGGAATCTAAAAAAAGTCAAACTCAGAAACAGAGAGTAGAACGGTGGTTGCCAGGGGCTGCGGGGTGAAGGAAGAAAGGAAAGGTTGGTGAAAGGGTACAAACTTTCAGTCATAAGATGAATAAGGTCTGAGTATCTAATGTGTGACATGGAGACTACAGTTGATAACACTATTGTATGATTGAAATTTGCAAAGAGAGTAGAACTTAAATGTTCTCTCACACACACAAAGTTAAATATGTAGATGTCTGAAGACAAGGGGGGGTGGTTCTTTTACATGTTATTTTTTTACCCTACTGCTGCCTCACAGGTTTTGCACTTCTATCAGCTGTATTTCAGCTGCTCTGCTCTTTCAGGGGATCACACAGAGCCCCCTCTAGTTGGGAGAGTGAAAGAAGAATGAGAGAATCTTAATTTCTCCCTTTTCTGAGTTCTATCTTCATTCCCCTCTCCTTTTGTTTTTCAAGCCAGAGAATCATTTCCAGTTTCTTTTGCCTATTTTCTTTCTCCCAGCTTTCCAACCAGCTCTCTGAACAGTTTCCTCCCCGTCAGTCTTCCAGTCACTTCCTGTTCTATGAAATATTTCTACACTGTAATTCCAGATGCTGGGACAAGAAAATTCCATTTTCTCCTTCAATTTAAGCTCAAAGATAAAGTTGGACCATTGCCAAAAAGCATCTCTGCATTGCTCTGCACCATTTCCTGCCACTGCAGACAGGGCTGGTGCAGGGCTGGGAGGCAGGATGCCAAGCCTAGAGCAGGCAAAGGAGAGATGTCTGGAAAACAGCTGAGTATTGAAGAAGCAGAGAAGTGGGAAACTGACAACTCGTGACTAACGTGAGAATTTTTCACCACTTTGTAAGCACATTCGTCTCCGTCATCTAAACCAATAAACAAGTACTGCATGTTGAAGTTAAGATTTTTAATCTAAAAATTACTAATGGCATCATTACCAGTTTCTACAAAGCTCCTTAAATATAAAAGGGTGCTTGTCAGCTGACTGCTACTTTGAATGTATCTAACTGAAATTTGGTTCCTTCATTTTGACCATCTTTTTCATCACCCTGCTCTGACTTTCAGCTCTGGTTAACTGATCTCAGCTGATCTTTTTTCCTGATGGCAGAGGAGAGGAAAGCATTAGAAGCCTGCGCCTCTGCAGGGTCATCTATTATCAGCTGAAGATTTAGCAGATACAGAAGTGGGAAATCAGGCTGCAGGGTCCTTATCTGACCTTCATTGTTTCTATCTCTTTTAGGTTAGAAAAGGTTTTAGAAGTTAGGGCTGTTTCATGCAGCATGTCATCAGTTCTGGGAGAGTTATGCAAAACCACACAGGCAGACTTCAGAAACAGTGGGATTCATATAGTATCCTGTGACCATTCTCTCCTCTTTCCCTAATTGTTCAAAATGTTCACAGTGTTAAATCTGAATGTTAATAATCTATAAAAATAACATATTTCTAGAGATGACAGAAATTTCATGAAATCATGAATCTCAGATCAGAGAGTTCTCAGAGGTAATCTATCTGATTTAATAATATTGGATAAGAAGTCATACAACATAAAACAACAGACACAACAAGTTTGTGCCTTTACTCTAATATGATCTTTGCTGGTAATTTACCAAGAATAATTGACCAAAGAGTCTCATTTGACTAGAACACACTCAGTTCTGATTATCATTATGGTACCTGCTATGGGCTGAATTGCATCCTTCCAGATTTCATATGTTGAGGACCTTACCCCCAGTGAGACAGTATTCGGAGATGGGGCCTTTGGGAGGTAATCAGTGTTAAATGAGGTCATGAGGGTGGGGCCCTCATGATGGGATTAGTAGCTTTATAAGAAGAAGAAGAGAGAGAAGGTGGCCATCAGCAAGGCTGGGAGAGGGGCTTCAGCAAGAACAGAATCAGCGGGCACCTTGATCTTGGACTTCCCAGCCTCTGGAACTGTGAAAAATAAATGCCTGTTTAAGCCATCCAGTGTGTGGTATTTTGTGATAGCAGCCCGAGCAGACTAATAAAGTACCCAGGTGGAAAAACAAGTTGCTTACCAAAAGAATAACCAAAATCATCAAAGATAATTAAAACTATCTCCCAAAGTTATCTCAACTGTGCCTCGATGGAAACAAAATCGTGTGCAGGCACAGTATATGTTCTCTCTTTTCCTCAACTCTCACATTTAATCCATAAACGAGTTGCATTAATTCTATCATCAAATAATCCTATAGTAAATCCAACCACATCTCTCCATCCCACCAAAGTCACCATCATCCTTCACTCGGATGGTGGAGCAGCCTCCCAAACACATCTCCAGGGTTCAGCTCTTGGCCTCCCACAAGCCATTCTCCCAACAGCAGCCAGAGCAATTTTTTAAAAACATAGCATAATCTCCTGCTTAAAAATCTCCAACGGCTTTTCACCACACTTTAAAAAAATCCAAACTTCTCACTCAGTTGACAAAACCCTCTGCAACTTGGGCCCTGAGTACTCTCCAATCTGGCCTCACATGACTCGCCCCTTCAACTTCCGTTTCCCCAATTTGCCCATCAGACGCATTCCTGCCTTAGTCCTATGGTGCTACCGCTCTCTTCCTGACATCCTCTTCACTTTGATCTTCACCTGGCTGGCTTCTCCCTGTTATTTAGATCTCAGTTCAAATGTCAGCTTTTCAGAGAGGTTTTCCTGACCAGGCAGCCTAAAATAAG
Source organism: Equus asinus (assembly GCF_041296235.1). Lineage (NCBI taxonomy): Eukaryota > Metazoa > Chordata > Mammalia > Perissodactyla > Equidae > Equus > Equus asinus. Next base: position 120,901,968 of record NC_091793.1, on the reverse strand, counting down.
CACCCTGTCATTCTCTATCACACAACTCTGATTTGGTTCTGCAGCCTGTTTGTTGCTGGCTGACGTTTGTCTTGCTTCCTTCTTTATTGAATGTAAGCTCCATGAGAGCCCGAACTCATTTGTCCAGCTGCATCTCCAACTCCTAAAATAGAACCTGGCATCGAGTTACTTGAATATATTTTTAAATGAATGAATGAATAAATAAATTCTCTAAGTCCGGACCACTAAAGAGATCTACCTTTCAAAATGTATTCCTTTCATCTGCCATAGTACAGGAAATTTCCACAATTAGAATCATTTCTGAGAATAGAATTCTACTAAAACGTAAACGTGTAAATAAAATAACCTACTAAACGATAATTACTCATTAAAACCTTAATATAAGCAGTTTGTTTATTAACCCTAGGTAAAAACATTGCTTCAACATAATAGGTTTCTCTTGAGGGATAAAAAAAGGAGTTGAGGAATTTGGAAGTTAGTCCCCAAAAAGAGAAAGGAACATAATGGGAAGGCCTTGGGGAGCTAGGGGACATCATGGAGGCAGATGAGTGGAGGTGCCACCTGAGCAACAGTTTTGTGTAAGTTCTGCTATCAGAAAAGTGTGTGTACTGAGTAATGAAGGTAACCCAGGAACTCATAATTTTATATCTCATCTTCTCTCTCAGGTGTTAAAGGACTTCCCTGGTTGTGTTCTCGATAACCATCTACCATCCCTGTGAATCAGGCAGGGTGTCCTGTCCCTTCCAATCCACCAAAATAGAGAAATTAGGACACTTTGCCACATGGTTAGTGGCTGGCGGACCTAAGATTAGGCCATGGTTCTTCTAATTGCCAGCCCATTCTTCTACAGCGCCCATTTTAGACACCTAGATCAGAAAATTCTCACCAAAAATTCTATGAGCTGGTAAGATTATCTTATTCCACAAGTAACGTGAGATGCATGAGGGATGGTGTTTGAAGGGAAGCAAATCAAAGGGATGAAACTATTTTAGAAACATCATAACCCAACAACTAGCCTCCTACCCTGCTCTCTCCACCTCCAGAATGCTGCTTACAGATTTATAGCACTTAATTTCACTTTGCTTTGTAATTCATTCATTAAACACTCAATGAATATTTATTAAGCACACGTAAGTAACAGGCATAGCTCTAAGCACCTAGGACACAGTCGAGAACAAAATGAATTCTCTTTCTTTATTTTACTTTATTATACAGATATTGCAAGGTTTGCAAGTTCCTTAATGGCAAAATGTATTTTTTTAAATTCAGGTTAGTAGCCTCTCCCATTGGATATCTTCTATCCTCACTCTATTGCCAAGTGAATATTTGTTAAAGTTAACAGAATTGCGTGGAATGGGACAGACCAGAAGGGAATACGATGCATTTTGATCCCACACCCTGCACCCAGGTCATGTCTTTCTTCAGCAGTTTAGGACTTAAGTGGAATTGTGAAAGAATGGCGAGTGCAGCAAACAACTGAAAGCATAAGTCAGTGTTTCTCAGAGAATGGTCTTTGGACCATAAGCATCAGAATCCTCTAAGATATCTGTTAAAAGCTAAAATTCTAAAACCCCAACCCAGATCTACTAAGTTGAAATCTCCCAGGGAAGTCTGCAGGCATCCCAGAGATTCTTAGGCACATTCAGGTTTGAAAACCACTGCCTTGAGCCTCAAATTAGAGACAGACACAATAGCACAATGGACCCCACTTGTTCTGAGAGTGCTAAACCACTTACATGTGATTTATTTTTGTATCTCTTCAGTTAACTCAAATTCAGTTGCTGTACTTGATAGACAAATGACCAAAAAAAAAAAAAAACTGCAGCCACTTAGATAAGGCCTGGAAGTTGAGATGCGTATCTGGAGCTTATCAAGCATCTAATTGAGCCTTTCACTTTTGCAAAAGTCCTGCAAAGGGCAAACGGCATTTCTCCAAAACTATCTAGTGATGACTGACTTTGGTTCTTTTATTTTATCTGAATAATTAACTCAAATAAAGGCAGCTTTTAGGTCTAAACATCTCTTGACATTCTCATATTCTGATTGACTTTAATGCTGAAGATTTGGCTGATTGATGCCGACTAAATATATTGCTATCATTTTTAATAATATAATTCCAATTACTGCAAACTGTGAAATCAGAAGTATATTTTATTGATAGGAGCACTTGTTTGTCCAAGTGAAGGTAACTTGCATTATCATGATAATTCTACCTCAATTTCCTTGCACTGATTTTTTTAGCATAATGTATCACCCTTTTCAAAATATTTGTTATCTCATCAAGGACTTTATCTAATGAAATACTTTAAATTACTTCCCCAGATAACATGGGAACATAATGACATCAAAATGGCCCTAGCATGTAGTCCCACTGGGTTTTTATTGAAATCCTTCATTTGAGCGTATCGAAAATAAAAAGGAAGCGTGCTTCTGTGAATTGAAATAGAATTCTCATGAGACTCCATTAAGACCAAGTTCTTCCTGTCCTTTAAATATTTTTTTTTTAAAGATTTTTTATTTTTTCCTTTTTCTCCCCAAAGCCCCCCGGTACATAGTCGTGTATTCTTCGTTGTGGGTTCCTCTAGTTGTGGCATGTGGGACGCTGCCTCAGCGTGGTCTGACGAGCAGTGCCATGTCCGCGCCCAGGATTCGAACCGTCGAAACACTGGGCCGCCTGCAGCGGAGCGCACGAACTTAACCACTCGGCCACGGGGCCAGCCCCCAACTTTAAATATTTTTTTAAAAAGATTTTGTGTTGCGATGAGTCTTTATTATGGTTATTTATTTACAGCTTGGTATTTTCAAACTCTTCAAATTTATTTCCCTTACTCTGAGAAAGAAACCACCACTCACAGCCACCGAACATATCCAAATATCAGTTTTTTGTTTTTACCGTTAGACACAGATTGATCTGCTTTACATGCTACTTCATTTTATCACTTCTTGATATTGCAAATGACATATAAACCCAGCCTACCTCCCAAGTAAAGTCATTTACATTTACTTTATTGATTCTAATATAACTTGGTAAGGAGTGGTCAAGACTCGCAGCAATTTGCAGGATGGCTTTTCTAAGTCTAAAGTTCACAGCATTTTGAGCTATCTCCGGAATGATATCAGCAGCCAGAGTTTTAGGAAGAACTAGTGGTACTGGCTGCACAACTTGCATACTCAAGAGTTTATACACAGTCCCTTTACAGGCCCAGCACGCTACGCCATGCTTTCCTCTAAGCCTTCTTCCCGAAGAGGGCTCCTGATAGGCCAGGAGTGCCTAGGACACACATGGAGGACAGGAAAGGATCAAATGGCTATGAGAGAAATCTGAAACAGGCAAAGGAGTGGTAAAGGAACTAAACTTCCCTAGGATTCAATCGGTTTCACCAGGAGAAGATGGAAAGGAAGTAGTCCCTCGCTCCTATTTCCGCATTTATGGACAGATATCAACAGGCTACTTTTGTAAGACTTGCACAGGGACTCTAAAACTGGAAAAGTTGAAAGCAGCATACACCATCCCACACCTTTTAATTCAGGGGATTTGAGTGGGTGATTTGGGGGTATTTTGGTTGGAAGGAAGTGGAGAGTTGGCAGATCTAGCAAATAAAAATACCGAACATCCAGTTAGATTTGAATTTCAGATTTAAAATATGAAAACTTTTTTAGTATGTTCCATGCAATATTTGGGGCATACTCATTCTAAAATAGTATTCACTGTTTGTCCAAAGTTCAGATTTAACTGGGCATCCTGTATTATTTCTATAGGAAGAGTCCCTGGGGGTTTAGGAGATCTTAAGCCACCCATTGGCCTCTGGGAGGGTAGACAGAAAAGAAGGCAGCGTTTGAGAGCCTTGGAGTGAAAGAGGACAGGGAAGGGCCCGGGAAAGAGGCAGTGGAAGACTCGCTGGCTCTAGGTCCAAAGGAGAGAACAAAGGGTCGGTATGCCTCCCAGGAAGTCTATCCCAGCTCATCAATACAGGAAGGGGATGAAACCTGCCATCCGATCACTCGGCAAGGAGATTCAGTTGGTTTGGGGGAAAAATGATTGATCCAGAGAAGTTGAAGTACTTTAGAAATTAAAGAGCCCAGTCTTAATCTTCTCACTACAGAGGGCAGCGTTGCCCCAGAATTTGCAATTTCTCTAAATACTATCAATTTGGAACATACTTTATAATAATAAATCCATTCTAAGAGAAGGAATTAAGTTTGACTGCTTCTCTGAAGCTTGCCAAACGCTCTGGCTGAGTAGCCAGGTGAGATATCTCTCATGAACAAGCTTCACGCAAGCTTTTTATCTCAAGTAGCTGCTTTCTTTTTCCCCAGTTCTTTCTTTGAGGCACCAGGAAAAATCTGCTGTGTAGATATGTACTCTTTTACTTTTTATTTTTTTAAACCATAAATGTTTATTTGAAGTTATGAGATCCATTTGAACTTTATTCAAATTATCCTTCATCTAGAAATATCAAGCCTTTTAATTTGTTTCAATGATTTGTGCTCAGGCAGTGAGTTAAATTCTTCCAAGATTCAGAACTTAAAAGTCTATATGTTCAGGCAAATGATATTATGATATTCTGATCATTTTTTATAATTTCCTCTAAGGGGACATTTACAAAGTTTGGTAAACAAGTTACAAAAAACCTTTTTGGCAAAAATACTATGTTGTCATTCATCATTTAATGATCTTAATAAAGATTGATTTGATTTTTTTCTTCTTTTATCTCACCACAGACACTTTTCCAGAGACACTGCCCTGCCTTCCAGGAGCTCAAAGTCAAGGGAATGTTAATATATGATATTATATTACTTTCACTTTTATACAAATAAGGAAACATTACAGGAGATAGATGACATTGCAGATCAATTAGAAGCCAGTCAATAAATGGAACTGGGAAAATTAATTATCCTTTGGGGAAAAATATTGAATCCTTACCTCACACCAAAAGCAAAAGTCTATCATAGATGGAATAAAGATTTAAATATAAAAAGGCAGAATTTTCAGGTTTTTAGAAGTCTAGTAGAATTATCTCCCTGCCTTCAGGATAGGGGAAAGTTATATAAACAAAACAGTAAAAGCGTCCATCACTTTTTTAAAAAATAAGTTTGAAAACACTGAAATTTCAAAGTAAAGGAGAAGAGAAGAGCACACGCTATTTTTTTGAAAGATGGAACCCAGAAATTACAAAGCCATTTCAACTTGCATTTTATTGCCAGAACCTAGTCACATGGCCACATCTGATAGTGAGGAAGGCTGGGAAATGTAGTCTTCAGTTGTGTGACTATGTCCCTAGCTGAAACTCCTACTACTATAGAAGAAAGGGAGAATTGACATTGAGGAGATAACTAGCAGTCTTTGCTGCTGTCAGTAAACATGTCCATAGAAAAGGGACAAGGCTGGGGAAGGAAAAGGAAGAAATACAATTATTGAAAACAGAATTAAAAAAAAAAAGAGACAAGCCACAAACTAGGAGAAGATGTTTACAACACATATAATGACAAAAGATTAATTTACAGACTATATAAAGGATTTCTACAATCAACAAGAAAAGGATATGAACAGGCATCTCACAGAAGAGGAAACAAACACGGCCAATCAAAATACGAAAAGAAGTCCAGTCCAGGTGGCCTAGTGGTTAAGTTCAGCACTCTCTGCTTCAGCGGCCCAGGTTCAGTTCCCAGGCACGGACCTAAACCACTTGTCAGTGGCCATGCTGTGGCAGCAGCTCACATACAAAAAGAGGAAGATTCACAACAGATGTTAGCTCAAGGCAAATCTTCCTCAACAAAATGACGAAGATTGGCCACAGATAGATGTTAGCTCAGGGAGAATCTTCCCCAGCAAAAAAAAAAAAAGATTCTCAACCTCATTAGTAATCATCAAAATGCAAATTAAAATAGCAATGAAATTTTTCTATGGCAAAATTAATATTATATTCACTAAATTGGCAAAAAATAAAAAAACATAATATCGAGTGTTGAAAAGCATGTGGAGCAAGAACTCACAAATAGGGAGTAGAAATATGAATTTCTGCAATCAGTTAGGAAAACATTTTAGAATTTTCTTACAAATCTGATCACATGAATTTACCACAGCTCAATTATTCCACTCCTATATGTATGTATGTATATACGTATTTATGTATGCATAGATACAGATATACACTATAGAGGAGAAAAAATGTTTTCTTCTCTACCCTTCAAAGTTCTCCTCCAAGACCCCTGTAACAAAAGACAGCTTAACAAGAAAAAAAAGCATATAAATTTCTTTAATCCAAGTTTCTTGTGACACAGAAGCCTTCATAAAGAAACAAAGACCCAAAGAAGCAGTTAAACCTGAGTGTTTTTATGCTAGATTTGACGAAGAGTGGAGAGTCATAGGAAAATGTGATAGGACAAACGAAAAGAGTATGAGCTAAGTGTAGTAAACGGGCGACACAGCAAGACCTGCTCACGCAGCTTCCTCCTGGCATCGTGGAGATAAGGAGGCCCCTTTCCTCCGGGTATAGGGAGGGCTCCTCTCACATGAGCGTTTCATGACCTTCTTCAGGGACAGATCAGAAAGTCCTTCCTGCACAGGTCATTTCTCAAATTCCTTCAGCTTAAAATAGTCAATATGCCAAGGTGCCATATTTTGAGGAAGCACATCCTAAACCCCATCAACATAAGCATACACACACTCTATAGAAGCTCTTGCATGTGCACAGCAGGAGACGTTTCAAAATGTTAATAACAGCAGTATTTATGTAGCAAAGAAATTAATAACAACCCAAGTGTTCATCTAAAGGAGAACAGACAAATTGGAGAATATTCACACAATGGAATATTATTTAGCAGTGAAAATAAATGAACCAATACCTACAATACACTTAACTATATAGCAATATACACTATACACAATACTGCATAAATTTCATATACATATTAATTTTTTAAAAAACAAGTCACAGGGGCTAGCCTGGTGGCATAGTGGGTAAGTTTGTGCTCTCCGCTTCAGCAGCCCAGGGTTCACAGGTTCGGATCCTGGGCGCAGACCTAGCACTGCTCATCAAGACATGCTGTGGCAGCATCTCACATAAAATAGAGGAAGACTGGCAACAGATGTTAGCTCAGGGCCAATCTTCCTCACACACAGACACACACAAAAAAGCCACAAAACGCTACATATAGTATGATGTCACTGAAGACAGCTAAAAATAAGCAAAACTAAAAATTCATTATTTCGGGGCTGGCCCCATGGCCAAGTGGGTGAGTTTGCGAGCTCTGCTTCAGCGGCCCAGAGTTTCACCCGTTCGAATCCTGGGCGCCGACATGGCACCGCTCATCAAGCCATGCTGAGGCAGCATCCCACATGCCACAACGAGAAGGACCCACAACTAAGAATACACAACTATGTACCAGAGGGCTTTGGGAGAAAAAGTAAAAATAAAATCTTTTAAAAAATTCATTATTTACATTCATATATGGTAATATTTTTTAAAAAGTAATATAATGCTGAATATTATTGCTGCCAAAGACAGCAGAGAAATAGGAGAGTGAGGAACACAGGTAGCATCAGTGGTATTGGTAATTTGCTGGTTATTAGTGGGGAGGTGGGTTCATAAGGGTTTGTTGAATTATTATGTTCTATGACTTAAATTTAAGTATATATTCTTTTGTATTAGACAAATATACATACAAATGTTTATTAAAGAATTAGAGGAGCTGGTCCAGTAGCATATTGGTTAAGTTCATGCACTCTGCTTTGGCAGCCCAGAGTTTGCCAGTTCAGATTCTGGGCATGGACCTACATACACACTACTCATCAAGGCTTGCTGTGGCTTCATCCCACATACAAAATAGAGGAAGATTACCACAGATGTTAGATCAGCAACAATCTTCCTCAAGCAAAAAGAGAAAGATTGGCAACAAATTTTAGCTCAGAGCCAATCCTCCTCACCAAAGAAAAACAAGAAAGAAAGAAAAAATAATTAGAGCATTCGATTTTAGCTGGATGACGGTACTTAGCTGATTTCCCATTGCAGATCTCAAATTGAGAGTAAGACACCAAAAGCAAAGGAAAGTTATCAGGAACAAAAAGAAGAGAGAAAAAGAAATCAGACCCTAAGCCATTTAGTGGTGTAGACCTGGCAGCATTCAGTTTTTTAAAGCACATTGGTCTCCTTTTTACCATCTCAATCCAATTTTCTTAAGTAGCTGTAGTCCATATCCAGACCACTAGACTACCAAAGCCAGGCTGTCCTCTGTTTCCAGGAGTGTCGGGTATCATAAAAGTCATCCCTTGAGTCACTGAAAATATTTATATGACTCTTTGCAGTGCTCCAGAATATTCTTCTTCTGTTCTTAAACATCCTATAGCAAAAACAGATGGTTACAATGGAGTGTGCTAACCGCTGTGATAGGGAAGTCAGAGGGTGTTGGGAGCTTACAGCTATGGCACAAATACAGAGGGAAGTGGCTCAGAGAGAAGACGGCATCTGACTTGAAGCTCGAAGACATACGGGAGTTGTCAAGTGGATAAAAGGGTGGTGCACTATCCAGGAAAATGCAGTCATTCATTCCCAAAAACCTACCAGGTATCCTTTATAAACAGCCTAGGAAAGTTTCAGGGGAATTCCTAGTGTGCCAGATTTTTCCCCTACATGGTAATATTGGAATCTAATTCACGCATTAAATTCAATCCTCAAATATATGGAAACACTGCTGTGGAGATATTTGAATTCCAAGCTAGACATTTAGCTTTTAGCAATTTCTTTTCTAAGTTCACTTCAAAGCACCATGTTAGTTTTAAAATCATGAAAATACAGTTTTGGAAGAGACACGAAAGATCATCTAATCCATTTCCCTTATCTTATATATGTAATTCTAATAATCCAGAGTCCCACGTGAATCAGTCTCAAACAGCGGCATATTTTAAAATCTCAGTTAACAATCACAAGTAAATTTCTCTTAAATTCCATTTTAACTTACTTTTCTCATAAACTGCTGTAACTGATTCATTAAGTTAGCTGGACTCCTGCAACTATATTCTTCTTACTGCTCCCCATTAAACTGGCTTTATGGACTCGTTCTTACCCCCTTCTGGATGGAATCCCAGATAGATCCCACAGATTTTCCAGTCGCTGTTACAAATTAAATAAGTGGAAGCTTTGTTTTGGCATTTTAAAAAATGTGGCCTAGAATAAAAATTAAGTCAGTCTATGCAGACCGGTGTAAAATCAAAAATAAATGTAGAACTTCTCCTCTCCCACAAATCACATCTGACTCCCGTTTGGAAGCCCAAGTGAGGAAGGAAGGGATGTGGTAAGCCTGCCCTGCCTCCTCTCCCATATGCCGCTCCCTCCAGGGTCAGGGATAGACAGGAAGAAGCAGTAAGAGGGCAGAAGATGTCTCACATGAGACATCAGGCTCTGGGAGTGCTGCCCTAGGTAGGTGGGAGATATCCATAGCTAATCCTTGTTCTCATGGAGGAAAATGGAGACTTTTGCAGGCATCTCAGAAACCACCCCTCCCCCCCCATTAGGGACCTCAGAGAGCAACTCTACACTCCCAGTGGCACATGCAGTGCCTCTCCTACAGCTAGCTGCCTACAGCTATCCATTCCATTCTCAGGGTTTGCCTTGTCTTCTTTGGTCACATTGTCCAGTGGTCAGCTTGGGTAGGATAGTTTTTAAGCTCCCGCTATCACCATCTACAGCCTCCACATTTGTCCCCAAGAAATCTTGCTTTTGCCCCACCATTGGTGGAAGTGCAGCTTGCTCCTATTACACCCCTCATTCCTCAATGATCAAAAAGAGGCAGGGCCAGCTCCAGCCTCTCACCTCTGGACCCTTCAGGCGTGAGTCAAATATCAACCATGGAGTCCCTCACATCCTAAAGGACACAAAGTTTCCACTGGGTTTAAAGTAAAAGAGAAGCATCCTCCTACCCATGACCTTCACTGGGGCATGATTGGAGAAGGAGAATAATCCAACACGCTGACAACTTTCTCCAATAAATCTTCTCTCTCAGCCTCTTCAGCTTTTCCCTCTCATATGAATGTGATGCGATATATGGATGTGTGATGGATTATTGCTAAGAAAATTTATTTTGGGCCACCTTCTTTGCAAGAGCCACCTAGGTTGCCAAGTACCTTGCTTTAAAATGTGAGAGTTCCCAAGAATACTCTCAGACTTTTGACTTCTCCTGAAACTCCAAAGCAAGAGGAAGATGTGGCATTGACATCTTGCTCCACCATGAGCACAAAATACACAACCACATTTTTTGAAATTCCTGTTCTCGTATCTACTTTCTGAGACTCCACAGCTGCTCTAGTACCATCTCTCCTCCAAAATACCCAAAAAATAATTCTTTGCTCACCAGATAGAGTCCTGACTTTCCCTCAGCCTTTTCCCAAATGGTTAAAAAAAAATCCTTTTTAGAAGGAGTAGAAGAGATAAAACGAGTTGCCAATTATAGGATTCACTCTTCACAGGCTAGGACAGTATGAGGACATTGGTAAACAGTCTCAAGTTAATGAATTGTCTCTTTACACAAATGAGGAATAATTTCTAGAGAGGTAAAATGACTTGTTCAAGTTCACAAAACTAATTGGGGCAGTGGTGTCTGTGTAACCTTCCTAGGACCAAGAAACTTTATAATCAATAGGATAAATTGTGTTACACCTTGTACAGTATTTAGCAAACTATTTAAATAATTTGGGAAGTTTTAAACACATTAATCAATTGCTGGTTTGGGAGCCAATTTTGAAAATGGCAACTCTGTGATTTTTTGAATGAGTAAGATGTTTACAGTGAGTTATTGTATTAATTCTGATGAGAAAAATTCCCAGTCCCCAAATCATCCAGGTTTCTTGGACATATCAATCACCTCTGTGGACAGATGGCAAAAAAAAAATTTAGCGGTACCATTTCACAGTGAGCATAATACTTCTTAAGACTTTGATTTCCTGTGTCTTTTGCTGGAAACACATCTGCCACTGTAATTAGACCTCCTCGTCAGAGGAGGAGAATTTCTATAAAGGCTCATTTCCATTTGGAAAAAAGAAATTACTGCCTACTATGTTTCCAGCCCAGTGTTAGATAGGGTGGGAGATATAAAGATGAATAAAAAATATATCCTGCCTTCCAAAAACTGACATTTTTATTTTTAAAAAAATCAATATATTACAAGTATAAAAGTGAAAGTGCCAAGATAAAATGACATTGGTTCAGAAAAGGGTTCTCAATAAATATTTTGCGAGTGAGTGGATGACCACTCCCTGGAGGAGGTGGCATTTGAAATGACATCTGAAAATGAGCAGAATGTGAACATGCAGAGACTGGAAAGTGACCTTAAATCAGAGAGACTAGCATAAGTCCAGGTAGGTGGGAAAGCACAGAGAATAAGAATTAAAGCTACAATTTGTGCCTGGCACTTCATTTAGCACTTTCTAAATATTATCTAATTCCACCTTCAAGGCAGTGATATCATTATCCTGATTTTACAGGTTATAACAAGAGCTAACTTTTATCAAGTGCTTAATGTGTGCCAGGCATTGTCCTTAAGACTTGTGTGTATATGTAGTCCCATTTAATCTTCCTAACAAACCTATGATGTGAATAATATGATTGTACCCATTTTCCACTAAAGAAAATAAGGAGCAGAGAGATGAAATATCTTGCCCAAGGTCATGTGGCGAGCAAAGAGGAGGCCTGGTTTCAACCCCAGGTCAGTTCAATCCCAGAGCCTTTGCTCTAAATTTCTGTTGTACTCCTTCTCTAGGAACTAACAAGTTCAGCTTGGTCTGAACAAAGGGTATAATAAAAAGAATGGTTGGAAATAAAGTAAGGAAAGTGAAACAAGGTTTAAGTGTTTGGGTATGTTTGAGTTTTATCTTATGGACAATGGGAAGTTATTGAAGTCTCTCTGGAGGTTGGGCTTCAAAACACCATTCCTGCCAAGAATGTTTGTTGCCTTTTATTCTAGATGTTAAGGAGCTCAGAAATATACTTCTTCATACTTGCTTTTGCCAGATGCAGGAAAGGCAGATTCTGTGATAAATAACCTCCCACAAACTCCACATAGTGGGGGGGGAAGGGAATCTGACCAGCGAGTTCCTCCAAAAAGGTGGGAGAATAGATCAAAACCAGTGGCCTACTAGCCAAATCTCAAACACAAATGTGTTCCATTTAGTCCACACATTATTTTAAATGTTGAAAATTTTCAGCCTCTTCTTAAAAATTCAGCAGCTCTTGGTGGCAGTGGTGGCCCTGCCTGCACAACTGTGAGTGGAAGGGGCAAAAGCAGATAAAACAACCTCTGCCTGACTGCCTGGCAGTGGCAGGTAGAACCTGTGACCAGAGGCATCAGGAACTACATCAGAACTGGTGACCCACCCCCAGTGGCAGCACCCCAAACACCAGGTCCGCAAAAAGGGGGCTGCCTGCAAGTCCCCAAGTCCCTGGGCACCAGAAGCAACAGGAACAACTCTGAACCCAGCACACATGGCAGCAGTACAACAAGTACCCCCAGACAGCCTGGGAGCAGCAGTGCAGCTGGTGCATGGGGCAGCAACATTTGAGCCTCTGGAGAACCAGTGGAGAAACACAAGACCCAGGCAACCCCAAAAGCAGCAGACATGCTCACAGCCTCATGACCCTGGCGGCATCATCTGAGACTGCAGCAACATCACAACCAGCAAGGCACCAGCAAACCCAGAGGCACAAGGAGGACACTGATGATGCTGTGGGCAGAGGCAGTGGAGGGTGGAAAGTGTAGACTCTCAGATACAACCAGAAGTAGCTCATAATCAGTTAACCAAAGCTGTACCCAAATAAGAAAAGGTGGTTACTACCACAAATGCACCAACAGAGGATCAATTCATCAAACGCCAGGAAGAATGACAGTAACATAGTAGTACAGAAAGAAAATGACAACTCTCCAGACAACAAACCTGAACTCACAGATTACAAACTATCTGACAGAGGATTCAAAATAGCTATCATAAAGAAACTCAATGAGTTATAAGAAAACTCAAAAAAAAACATTCAATGAACTCAAGAATAAAATTAATGAACAGAAGGAGTACTTCACCAAAGAGACTGATACTCTAAAAAAAAAAAAAAAAGATTCTGGAGATGAAGAACACAATTAATAGGATAAAAAATAATGTAGAAAGCATTAAAAATAGAGCAGACCTTATAGAGGAGAAGATCAGTGACTTGAAGATAGAAACCTAGAAATGATTCAGGTGGAGGAGGAGGGAGAACCAAGACTTTTAAAAAAATCAAGAAATTCTTCGAGAAATATCTGACTCAATTTGGAGAAGTAACATAAGGATTAAAGGTATCCCAGGAGGAGAAGAGAAGAAGAAAGGAGCCAAGAGCTTACTCAAGGAAATAATAGCTGAGAACTTCCCAAACCTGGGGAAGGAGCTGGAAATACAAGCATATGAAGCTAATAGAACTCCTAATAACCTCAATACAAAAAAACATTCTCCAAGGCATATATTAAAATTGTCAAAAGTCAATGACAGAGAAAAAATATGAAGGGCAGCAAGAGAGAAGAAAATAACTTACAAAGGAACCCACATCAGTTAATCAGTGGATTTTTCAGCAGAACCCTACAGGCAAGGAGAGAATGGAATGATATATTCAAAATACCGAAAGACAGGAGTGACATCAGCATCATGGCAGAGTGAGTTCTCCCCTTAGACTCTCCCCTCTAAGATCCAATGAAAAGGATATTCATATACCAACAATGGACATTCACACAATGTAAAAGATGTCTGAGAGACCCACACAGCCATACATCTGAAGGTGGAGATGCTGGAACCCCCAGAGGAAGTACAAGGAGGTAAGAGGAATCTTCTTTTCCTCCTAAATGGCAGTGATCTTGGGACTGCACATGGCTCTGAGAGTAAAGGGGGGAGGGTGACCCTCCATGAGAACACCATTGCTCTCTGAGTTCCCTCACAGCCCATGGGAAAGCACCACACAGAGGTAACTAAACATTGTGGGAGTCGCTTCAACAAGCTAGCACCCCAGGAGAGCAGATGGTGAGGGCCGAGCGAGAATGCTTTGGGATCATGCAGGCAAATGAAAGAACCCCTCCCCTGACACATCACTCTAGTTCAGCCAGTCAACGAGTGTGCCACACAGACAGAAAAGCAGCCAGCAGCTGGAGCAAGCAATCTGTGGATAGCAGCAGGCTCAGAATACACAACTCCTGACCTTCACCCAGTGGCAGCAGATGGAAGCTGCGACCAGATACTATTACTATGCAGAGGCACAAATCCTCAACATCACACAGTATGAAAAAATATATTAAATCACCAGACCAGAAGGAAAATGGCAAGCACCCAGAAATCAATCCTGAAGGTGCAGAAATTTATAATCAAAATGACAGAGAATTCAAAATAGTTATCATAAAAAAAAACTCAGCGAAACACAAGAAAATACAGATAGACTGTTCAATGAAATCAAGACCTTCTTCACAAAAGAGATTAAAATTATAAAGAAGAACCAATCAGAAATGTTGGAGATGAAAAACACAATGAATGAAATAAAGAAAAATCTGGAGGCCCTGAACAATAGAGCTGATATTCTAGAGGAAGGAATCAGCAGTCTTGAGGACAAAAACAGAAATGCTTCAGATGGAGGAGGAGAGAGATCTAAGACTAAAAAGAAATGAAGAAATTCTCTGAGAAATATCTGACTCAATTAAGAAATGCAGCATAAGGATTATAGGCATTCCAGAGGGAGAAGAGGAGAATGGAGGAGAAAGCTTGTTCAAAGAAATAATAGCTGAGAACTTTCCAAACGTGGGGAGGGAGCTGGAAATACAGGTGAAAGAAGCCAAGAGATCTCCCAACTATATCAATGTAAAAAGACCTTCTCCAAGGCATATAGTAGTAAAGCTGGCCAAAGTAAATGAAAAATAAAAAATATTAAGGGCAGCAAGGCAGAAGAAAATAACGTACAAAGGAACTCCTTTGAGGCTTTCAGCAGATTTCTCAGCAGAAACCTTACAGGTTAGGAGAGAGTGGAATGATACATTCAAAATTCTGTGAGACAAAAACTTTCAGCCAAGAATATACTATCTAGCAAAAATATCCTTCAGATATGATGGAGAAATGAAAACTTTCCAGATAAATAAAAGCTAGGGGAGTTCATCACCACAAGACCCTAACCCCACAAGAAACCCTCAAGAAGTTCTCATACCTGAAAAAAAAAAAAAGAAAGGAGTTAAAAAGCCCTGAGCAAAGGGCTGGCCCCGTAGCACAGTGGTTAAGTTCATGCACTCTGCTTCAGCAGCCTGGGGCTCACTGGTTCAGATCCCAGGCATAGACCTACACACCACCTATCAAGCCATGCTCTGGCAGGTGTCCCACATAAAAAATAGAGGAAGATGGGCAGAGATCTTAGCTCAGGGCTAATCTTCCTGAGCAAAAAGGGGAGGATTGGCAGTGGATGTTAGCTCAGGACTAATCTTTCTCAAAAAAAAAAAAAAAAAAAGAGCCTGAACAAGGAGATAAATAGGTAGGCAAAATTAGAAAATTGCAGCTTTCTATCAGAACAGGTTAGCAAATGCTTAATTAAAACATTAAAGACAAATGGAAGTAAAACACCAAAAATAAATATAATCTCATCATTGTAACCACAAAATCACAACACAAGATTGAATAAGATGTGACAATAATAACCTAAAAGGGGAAGAGGAGAGGGATGGAATCAGCTTAGTCTAAGAAATAAGAGGCTATCAGAAAATGGACTGTCTCATCTATGAAATTTTCCATACAAACCTCATGGTAAGCAATAAACAATTAGAACAGAAACACAAATGATAAATAAGAATAAAATTAAGAAAACAAACATAGAAAACTACCTAATCGAATTGGTAGTCTGAAATACAAGGGACAAGAAACAAAGGAAATGCAGGAGAACCGGAAAACAAGCAATAAAAAGGCAGCATTAAGCCCTCATATATTAATAATCACTCTAAATGTAAATAGATTGAATTCTCCAATCAAAAGACACAGAGTGGTGGGATGAATTAAAAAACAAGACCCAACAATATGCTGCCTCCAGGAAACCTATCTCAGCTCCAAAGGCAAACATAAGCTCAGAATGAAGGGATAGAAGATGATACTCCAAGCTAATGGCAAACAAAAGAAAGCAGGTGTTGTCATATTTATATCAGATAAAGTAGACTTCAAGGAAAAAAGATAAAGAGAGACAAAGAGAGGCAATATATAATGATAAAAGGGACACTCCACCAAGAAGACATAACACATAAATATTTATGCACCCAACACAGGAGCACCAAAGTATATAAACCAACTATTAACAAATCTAAAGGAGATGTTAACAACACAATAACAGTAGGAGACCTCAATATCCCACTTACATCAATGGATAGATCATCCAGACAGAAAATAAACAAGGAAATAGTAGAATTAAACAAAAAACTAGACAGGATGGACTTTATAGATATATAGAACACTCCATCCAAAAACAGCAGAATACACATTCTTCTGAAGTGTACATGGAACATTCTCAAAGATAGGCCACATGTTGTGAAACAAGGCAAGCCTCAATACATTTAAGAAGACTGAAATAATATCAAGGATCTTTACCTACCATAATGCTACAAAACTAGAAATCAACTACAAGAAAAAAGCTGGGAAAGTCACAAATATGTGGAGACCAAACAACATGCTACTGAACAGCTATTGGATCAATGAAGAAACCAAGGAGAAATCCAAAATACCTAGAGACAAATGAAAATGAAAAGACAACATACTAAAACTTATGGGGTGCAGCAAAAGTGGTAATAAGAGGGAAATTTGTAGCAATACAGGCCTACCTTAAGAAGCAAGAAAACTCTCAAATTAACAAGTTTACCCTACCTAAAAGAACTAGAAAAAGAACAAACAAAGCCCAAAGCCAGTAGAAGGAAAGAAATAATAAAAATCAGAGCAGAAATAAACAAAATAGAGACTGAAAAAACAAGAGAAAGGATGAATGAAAATAAGAGCTGGTTCTTGAAGAAGATAAACAAAATCGACAACCCCTTAGACACACTAAGAAAAAATAAATAAAATCAGAAATGAAAGAGGAGAAATTACAACAGATACCAAGAAATACAAAGGATTGTAAGAGAAAACTATGAAAAGCTATACACCAACAAACTGGATAACCTAGAAGAAATGGATAAATTCTTAGAATCATACAACCTCCCAAAACTGAATCGAGAAGAAATAGAGAATCTGAATAGACCAAACACAAGCAAAGAGATTGAAACAGTAATCAAAAACCTCCAAAAGAAACAAAAGTCCTAGACCATATGGCTTCCCTGGTGGATTCTACCAAACATTCAAGGAAGATCTAATTCCTATCCTTCTCACACTCTTCCAAAAAATTGAAAAGGATGGGACACTCCCTAACTCATTTTATGAGGCCAACATTACCCTGATACCAACACCAGACAAGAACAACACAAAAAAGGAAAAGTATAGGCCAATATCACTGATGAACATGGATGCAAAAGTCCACAATAAAATATTAGCAAATCAAATACAACAATACATTAAAAGGATCATACACCAAGGATGGTTCAACATTAGCAAGTCAATCAATGTGATATACCACATTAATGAAATGGAGAATAAAAATCACATGATCATCTCAATAGATGCAGAGAAAGCATGTGACAAGATCCAAAATCCACTTATGACAAAAACTCTCAATAAACCTGGTATGTAAAGAAAGTATGTCAACATAATAAAGGCCATAAATGACAAACTCACAGCCAACATTATACTCAATGGTGAAAAACTGAAAGCTATTCCTCTGAGAACAGGAACAAGATAAGAACACCCGCTTTCACCACTCTTATTCAACACAGTACGGGAAGTTTTAGCCAGAGCAATTAGGACAGAAAAAAACAAAAGACATCCATTGAAATTAGAAAGGAAGAAGTAAAACTCTCACTATTTGCAGATGACATGTTTTTATGTAGAGAAAACTCTAAAGGATCCACCACAAAAAATTAGAAATAGTCAACAAATACAGTAAAGTTGCAGGGTACAAATCAACATACAAAAATTAGTTGCATTTCTATACACTAATAACTAAACTAAACTAACTAATAACTAAATAGCAGAAAGAGTAGTTAAGAATATAATCCCATTTACAATCACAACAAAAAGAATAAAATGCCTAGGAATAAATTTAACCAAGGAAGTAAAAGACCTATACACTGAAAACTATAAGACGTTATTGAAAGAAATTAAAGAATACATAGAGAAACAGAAAGATATTCAATTCTCGTGGATTGGAAGAACTAATATAGTTAAAATGTCCATATTACCTAATGCAATCTACAGATTCAGTGCAATCCCAATCAGAATCTCAATGACATTTTTCATGGAAAGAGAACAAAGACCCTAAAATTCATATGGAACAACAAAAGACCTGGAATAGCCAAAATAATCCTAAGAAAAAGAACGTAGTTGGAGGTATCACACTTCTTGAATTCAAAATACACTACAAAGCTATAATAATCAAAACAGCATAGTACTGGTACAAAAACAGATACATGATGAACGGAATCTAACTGAAAGTCCAGAAAGAAAACCACATATGGACAGCTAATCTTCAACAAAGGAGCCGAGAACATACAATGGAGAAAGGGAAGTCTCTTCAGTAAATGGTGTTGGGAAAACTGGACAGTTACATGCAAAAGAATGAAAGTAAACCATTATCTTACACCATATCCAAAAATTAACTCAAAATGGAGTAAAGACTTGAATGTAAGACCTGAAACAATAAAACTCTTAGAAGAAAATATAGGCAGTACATTCTTTGACAACCTTCCAACTGTGAGAAAATATTTGCAAATCATATATCTGACAAGGGGTTAATTTCCAGAATATATAAAGAACTCATACATCTCAACAAAAAAATGAACAACCCCATCAAAAAATAGGCAGAGGATATGAACAGACATTTTTCCAAAGAAGATATACAGATGGCCAATAGGCACATGAAAAGATGTTCAACATCATTAATCATCAGGGAAATGCAAATCAAAACTACAGTGAGATATCACCTCACATCCGTCAGAACGGCTATAATTAACAAGACAAGAAATAACAAGTGCTGGAGAGGATGTGGAAAAAAGGGAACCCTCATACACTGTCGGTGGGAGTGCAAACTGGTGCAACCACTACGGAAAATAGTATGGAGATTTCTCAAAAGACTAAAAGTAGAAATACCATATGATCCAGCTATCCCACTACTGGATACTTATCCAAAGAACACGAAATCGACAATTCAAAAAGATTTATGCATCCCTGTGTTCATCGCAGCATTATTCACAATAGCCAAGACATGGAATTAATCCAAGTGCCCATCAACGGATGACTGGATAAAGAAGACATATATACACAATAGAATTCCAATCAGCCCTAAAAAAAGAAAAATCGTGCCATTTGCGACAGCATGGATGTTCCGTGAGGGTATTATGCTAAGCAAAATAAGTCAGACAAAGAAAGACAAATACCAAATGATTTTACTCATATGTGAAGTGAACGCATAGAAGATAAACACATAGATAAGGAGAACAGATTAGTAGTTACCGAGGAGAAGGGAGTGGGCAGATAAAGGAGCACATATGTATGGTGACAGATAAAAACTAGACTATTGGTGGTGAACACATGCAATTTATAGAGAAACTGAAATATAATGATGTACATCTGAAATTTACACAATGTTATAAGCCAATATGACATCAATAAAATAAAAAATTCAGCAGCTCTCATAATGAATGCCACATTACATGGCAATGTTTAGCAGGAACTGAGCAGAGCTTGCCTGCTTTGGACGGGTCATGCTCTCCAACTTGCCACAGTCCCTAAAACTCTCTCTGTGTTTTTATTTATCCCTTCTTTTATCTTTTTTAACTTTTTATGATTAATTATAAACTATTTCAAACGTACAAAAAATCACATAAAATAAGAAAATAGACACATATCTGCCCATCCCACCACTCGATTTAACAAGTATTTTGTCATGCTTGATACCGATTTTTTCTAATTTAAAGAAGTAAAATGCTATGAAATGTTTAAATATTACTAGTGGGAGTAAAAACTGCTACAAGTACTTTGAAGAGCAATTTGGCCATATCTAATAAAGTTCAAGATCTTCAGACACAGTCACATCTAGAGATATCTACTCTAGAAAAACTCTCATACATATGCATGAGACACATGACTTGCTATTCCCCTAAAATCAGCCCACTTCACTCGTTATATTCTCTGCCCGGCCTGTAGGTATTTACAACATCTAGGTATAGATGATGGGTGGAGGGAATTTACTTATTACTAAATTCAATAGAAAAATGTTCTTTCTTAAAATAGACGTTCCAAGACTTGAGTCCAGCGAAATGGGACCAGAAATTATTTCCTGCATGTCTAGCATGAAAGAGTCTCAATACCAATGGTCCCTGGACCACCAGTTCTATGTACTTTTACTGAGATTTAAGTGGTAGGGTCATAATCATTTTACTTTTAAAGGATTCAGCAGTCAAACAAATTTTTTTTAAACTGTTGAGTTAGACGAAGCAAAGAATTTTTTTATCATACAGGACTTAACAGAGCTTTTATATAAAAATGTGCATTGTGACTCCTCAAGAGAGAGATGCTACACATCTTTTCTCCTGAAAGACACTCTGGAAAAAAGTTTACTAGACCTTTCTTTTGCCTTTTAAGACTTGATAAAGTATAAGCCAACCTATGTATGTAAAAGAACCACATGTCTTGGGAGAGTGATCTGTCCACATGGTTTTTACAGAGTAACTATGATCTTTTCTATATTGGTTATCTATTGCTGCCGAAACAAATTACCACAAACTTAGTGTCTTAAAACAACACCCACTTATTATCTCACAGCTTCTTGGGTTAGAAGTCAGGGTACAGTGTGGCTTAACTGCTTTTCTGCTCAGAATGTCACAGGGCCAAAGTCAAGGCCTTCGATCCTTTCTAGAGTCTCTGGGCATGAGTCCGTTTACAAGCTCATTCAGGTCTTTCACAGAATTCAGTGTCATGGGATCCTCATTTTCTTCTTTCTGGCTGTTGGCCGGGGACACCCTACAACATATTCTTAAGGTGCGATATTATTTCCCTCTGCCCGTTCCTTTTTACTGACGTACGTCCCAAATGCCCACTAGTGTGTGGTCACAGGACCAACATCAGCATCATCTGGGAAGTTGCTAGAAATGCAAATTCTCGGCCTCCTCCCCAGACCTACTGAATCAGAAACTCACGGGGAGAGGATAAGACCCAGTCTGTGGGATTTTGGTATGGTAGCCCTAAAAAATAGTCCACTAAGTTAAATAAATATTACTTTGAATTATCCATATCAACTCTCTACTCCATTATATGGATGATTTTTATCCTGGTCTGCCCTGTTCTGCTTTCATGTCTCCATTTGGCCTAGACCCGTGTTCAACATAGGCCCAACTAACTGCTCTCTTGCGAATTCCCAGCTCTGCCCTGCCCCTCTGTGCCTCTCCAGCCCCATATTGCCTGCAAACACCCAACCACAGATCCATCCAACCTGTACCTGCTCCGCTCCTCTGTCACTGTGCTGCTCATAATGAATGAGGGCCATTAGTCTGAGGCTGACTTTCTCAGTTGTAAGATCCTTGAGGCAGATACTCTGTTTTCTACCTACCCACATGAGTTGTGTGTTGAGTAAAAAAAAAATCTAGATTTGAAAGCAATGGTTTGAGAAAACTAGTGTGTCATGATACCCCAAGAGCAAAGCTGATGAAAACTTTCCAGAATAAGGGAAATAGTACAGAAAACTTCACATAACAGAGAACATGATATGAATTCAGGGATGTCTCAATTCAGACTTCATTGTGAACCATGAAAATAGCTGAACATTTGCATCTGCTGAGGAGCACACAGAGCCGACGAATTTATTGACATGAACTGAACAGTTAAGGCAGTAAGGTGAGGACACACTGTGGATTCTGTGAAAAAGTTTACACTTCATTGCTATTGAAATGTCAAGGATAATTGAACAACTTACTGTGGTTTCTCTTCAGCTCAAATTAAAAATAAAAAAGTAAGTATTAGTTCTAAAATCCTAAAAGAAAAGATAAATATACATAAAATTAAGAAGAAGATGGGCAAAACAAATTATTCCTTCAAAGGATGAAATTATAAAAATGAGACTTACTAAAAGGTCACAGCTGAGATTAGTTAGTAGGACGCAGCTCAGCCACAGCCTCAGGGAAGGGGATTTCTAGATGTTCTCCCTTCAAATATGAAAGGATCTTGGCACCTGGAAACCATCTCTAGATTTATTGTTTAAAAAAAATAATTCAGGCATGGAACTAGGTTGGCAGGAGAGAAGCTAAAATTCATTACGCTTTTTATGCTGCATTCATCCTACTGTTGGCTTCTGGGGAGAAATGAGGTAAAACATGTTCTATATGTAAAAGAAAACTATTTTCTGGATACTCAGTTGCCTTGTACTCAGTATATGACAATTGGATGTACATTGATGTGAACTTATAAAACCATCTTCGATGAAAAAGAATAGCAAACATCTACCAGGGATAATATAGTATTTGCTATCTAGAAAGTTGTTCATGGGCACTTAGTAATTAAACTGAAGGTGCTACCCTTGCATTCCCAGAGTTTACTTCAATCACTCATTCATCTACTGCACTCACTCATGCAACAAACATTACCGTGCAACCACTATGTGCCAGCCTCTGAGCAGCCACTGCACTCAAGAAGCTCCAACCAAGTGGGTGATACAGGTAAGTAAACAGCTGACTGGCAGTCCAATGTGACCAGACCTCTACATGAGGCATGGACCAAATGTTATGGGGCATGGAACAATTAAGTATTCATAAAAGTGTAACGTCATTCCATGTAAAGAACATTACTGCTCCCCCAAGGCTTCCAACTGGGATAGAGACTCCACTGGAAATAGTTCAGAGCTGAGAACAAAAAAGGGTATGATTCACCTTCTAAATTCAAAGAAAAGCAGCATAAGTACCTCCACCATAAAGTTTTCAAAGTTGCAACATTCTAAAGGAACGTTATGGCAAAACACTGCCCCTTCTGCCAACTCTGCCATCTGTATAGAGAGTTGTGAGTTATCGATGATCACTTGCCCACCTCCAGCCCTTCCCTTGGGGACGGGTTTTTCCTGTCCCCCATTCCCAAGTTACAGAGCCTCATGCCTGAAGATGGACTTCATTCTGTCAGAAAATGAGCAAAAGTCTAGATGTGAACCTGAGAACCAAATGCCCAGGTAGTCTGCAAAGGTAGTTTGCAATCCCACTGCTTAGCCCATGCAGATGCCTCAGTACTCTCTGAGTTTAAAGACACCCCTGAAAGCAAGTGGGGCTTCACCATCTGGCAGTATCCCATGAGGGGTGGCCACAGAAGAAGGAAGACTCCATCTACAAGACTTCCCACCAGGAGGATAAAAAGTGGCTCCAGCTGGAAAGAATCATCCAGACTGGAGAACTAGCTAAGAGGAAGCCAATGCAGATTCGCCAGAAGAACTAACAAATACGATGACGAGAGAGCCAGCATTTACATGCCAGGGGCACAGAGGGAGCCAGTGGACAGCTGGTGTTAGGTGGAGAAACAATAACGACCAACAGATGAGGGGATCACAATGGCCACCGCCAAATCATGATCATTCATGGGAGCAGACATTACCACAAACACACCCACACACACCTGCAGCTTCTGCAGCTGTGTGGACATAAGTGAGCTGGGAGAGGAGAGAGGAACGAGTTCAGACACCGATCTTTCTTTGGTCAGTGGGCCTCTGCAGCTGTGTGGGAGCTCTGCCCGAATCCTGGGAAAGGGGCTTTGAAATGGACACTCATACACAGTATCTCAAGCTGACTGAAATGAAAGTGCTTTATACTGGAAATGACTGAAAGGGGGCATGAGAGGAGGTTCTGAGATACAAAAACAAACGGGAAAAATATTCACGTTTGAACATCACTACTGAAACTCTTAGATCATAGCTACTGTAGTAATCACAATATTCAAAAAGTTAAATTTGTATATCACATTTGAGTTTTCAAGGAAATTTAACACTTTTCTATTTCATTTTATCATCTTAACAAATCTATTGTGTCAGAAGAGCAATTGAACTGATCCCTATTTGACTAATGTGAAGACTGAAGTTCACCAATGTCACATAGACAATATATTGCAGAAGGGAAACCAGAACCCAGTTTCACCTTAAATGGGTAAAGTTTTAGATGGGTAAACTAGCTTTAAATGAGTACTGCTGATCACCTGGCCTGGAATTTTTTAAAAATTGATGCCAGGAGTAGCATTTGTAAAGCTTACACCCTTGTCTTTAAGTAATGGCACTCTACTTGGAAGGTCTGCCATCCACTGGTGCCTATATGCTTACTGACAATGTTTTATGCCCTGTACCCTAGTGGGAAACCGTGTTTACAAAGCAGAAAATGGCACAAAACATGCTGATTAACTATGACAGAAACTGACCAGAGGCAAATTTTCTCTCGAAAAGAGATCATTAAATCTACAGCATCTCTGCAAATAGCATGATTTTAAAATTTCAGACACTAACCAAAGAAATTATGATAATTTCTGAAGTTTGAATTTATTTCCTTTGAAAAGAGAAGTAGTTGAAACCAATTCTAAGAATGACCTTCAGGAACCCTGAAGCTTAGCAAATAAATTTCCTCCTTCAAGGTCACTGCTAAATACTCATTCCACTAACTAGTACTCTAACCTCACATTTTCAAAGATTGTCTCAATTTGACCTGACTTAACTTATTAGTTATGTCCAATAGATGAATCAACGAAAAGCGAATCATTCCAAGAGCTCATTAATTCTTGGGGAAAAAAATGAATGAATGAATGAATATTATGAGACTTCACTTTTATTATGTGAAGAGCTCTGTAATCATTTGTTAATCTGGGAAGATTGATAATCACAGATCAATCAAATATATTTGTCATGAAGTCATTATGACCATGGACAGCTGAAATAAGGTCAGATCTTATCAGGCAGCTCACAGAAGGCAGGAACCACTATGCACTAGTTTCTCTCTGAAGCATGAAATAGAAGTTTCACCTGGGGAAGTAGGAATACAGGTCAAAAAGGTATAAACTTGGCTGATGATCTTTGAAATGGGTGAGGTTATGAGCTCTACTTGAGAATCAACTCTACCAGCATGTTGAATTTGGAGAAAGGAATCTGCTCCACTTTAGTTGTTAGCAGGAGAGCAGAATTAGAAACTAAGAGGTCTACTATATAGATTTTCTCCAAAGAAGGCTTTAGTGCTAAAAGAGATCGACAAACTTGGAGATCATCATTCTTTAGCAAAATATAAAGTGATCATATCCAGACAGAATTAATCCCTGTTAAAAATTCTTTCCTAGTAGAGGTTGCTTACTTTGTTTATCTGTTCTGCCAACCAGAATTTGGACTGTAATAGTCATACAGGATGACACAGTCCAGCTTTCTAGCTAGTAACTCAGAACATTAGGAACATCATAATAGAATTGGACAAGAGCGGCTAAAACCCTCACTCCAGATTGAAACCTGGAAAAAATATATATATATTTATATATTATATATTTATCTAAATATACAATATATAATATTTAAATATATTAAATATTACATATTTGTGTGTATATATATAAATTCCATCAGCATAAGCATAATTATATTCTACCCACTACAGCTACTGTTCGTTAAGGCTCTAGTGTTAAGTAGCACTTGCTGATGTTAATTTACAATTGATTTACAAACAGCCTTTTATCCCCTTCCTCCTTTCTAACAGAATCCTGATTTTTTCTTTTTTTGGTCATTCTCCAAATGATCATATGCTGCAGGAAAAGCTCCACCACCTCCTATATGAGAGTTGATTGGTCTAATTGTAACTCCGTTGCCTTTGCCAGGGATTGGCTTAGGTATGAGTATATGACACGATCTGAGCCAATGAAACACGAGGCAAAGTCTTCTGAGAATATTTTTTGTGATTCTTACCAACTATATGAATCTGCGTAAAATATATCTTTTTGCCCCATTGATGCTGTGCTTTGTCATATGACTTGTTTTGGCCACTGGAATGCTAGCAAGTGTGACAGGAGAAGAAACCTTAAATGTGATTTTACAGTTTGGTTTGGCCTCTTGAACTTCTGTGATCACCATGAGACGAGCATGCCCCAAGTGACCATTGGGCAGTGGAACATGACATGTGAAGCACCCTTGAATCTGCCCAGAAGCCTGCAGCCCAGCCCAAGCAAACTTTAGTCTGAAGTAGAGCTGTCCCAGCTAACCCACTGACCTGAGAACAAGGAAAATAAACGGTTGTTGTCATAAGTTGTTGAAATGGGGGTAGTTTGCTACACAGCACTGTTGTGGCAATGGCTGACTAATACAGTTAATGACTAGGTGGCTATTTCAAACAGTTCAGGGAGAGCTTTTTGGAGAAGATGAAATATAAGCTAAATTCTGAATGATAGGACGGGGCCAGTGATATGTAAAAATCAAGGAGATGGCCGCTGCAGGTACAGCACTGTTTAGCTAGTGCAAAGGGCCTGAGGAAGGACAAGGATTACCATGTAAGAAAGAAACAGAAAATTCTACTTAATTAAAAAGTAGTAAATGGGGGTAAATGGTTTGAGTTGTAGTTGGTGAGGTGGGCAGTTTCCAGACTATGTCAGCCAGGGTAAGGAGTTAGGATTTTATTCTAGTCACAATGAGAAGCTACTGGACTATTTCAAACAGAGAAGGGATGCGGTAGGATTGATGTTTGTAAGAAATATCACTCTGGCTGTTGTGAGGATGGATAGTAAGGGATCCAGGTGGGAGAAGGGAGACCAGTTAGAAGGGCACCTTGATAGTCTAGGCAGGAGATGGTGGTAGTTTGGATTAGGGTGGGTAGTAGCACAGGTGGAAAAATGAAATTGATTCAGGATCTACTCTGGAGGTAAAATAGGAAGTCTTGTTGAAGAGTGGATATGAGGGAATGGGTCAGAAAAATCTAAGATAGCTCCTATATTTTTGGCTTAAGCAAGCAGGTGGTTGCTGGTGCCATTTACTGACATAGGGAAGCCTGGGAGAAGGGCAGGATCGGTGGATGGATTGGGGGCAGGGGGATCAAGAGGGTTTGGTTTTGTCCTGCTCAGTTTGCTATCTTCCTAAATAACCAGGCAGAGCTGTCAAGCAGGCAACTGAATACATGAGTTGAATATATGGATCTAAGGATCCAGAGAAAGGTAAGCATTGAAAATCTAGTCTTGGTAATCACTCAGCTTCCAAATTGGTCAGATATCATTTGTAGTATAGATATGAGATAGCAAAGAAACAGAGATGTCAGGGGTTCTATGGTAAAAACCAAAGATCTTCCTTTGAATTAGTGCTCCGACATTTGTTTGCTATCACATTTTTTGATTTATTGTCCAAGAGGCCAGTATAAAGAATGATGTCATGATTTGAGTTTTTCTGAAAAAATAATAATTCTAGCAAATAATAAGAGCACTCCGGTCCTGTTTTATAAAGTCAGTGAGCAGAGAACCTTGTCTATAACAAATGACATCACTGGCAATAATTCCTTTGTAAAGTACAAAGTACATGAGTAACAATTACATGTTTGTGTAATATTTTATATGCCCCGAATTGAGAAATTTCAGCTTTAGAGAGGAAATTATAATCCAGAATCTTTCATTATTACTTTTTTGCATGTACCAAACGGCTGTTTGCCATATTTATTTAGTGCTTAACTCTGACATGTTCAAGAGGCTATAGAGTCCATGTTAAACATGGGGACAACTAGTAAATGACAACTTGAAAATGAGAAAACAGAAGAGTGACTTAGGGAACAAACAAAGGTAGAAAGAATAAATAATAGCACAATCAGACCCCAGGCATAAGGTAAAAGGCCTATCAAGATACTGTGTACTACAGTGCACCTGGGCAGGAGGAGGAGGGGGTGGAGGGGGTGGGGGGGGTGGACCACTGATGCATTTGTCAAGATTTTGTGCAATATCCCAACATTATCACAACTCTCCCTCCCCCCACCTCCTTCGTCCTCTCTCTCTCACATACACACACCCCTAATATCATCTCTATATTTTTTAAAATTAATATTGCCAGCTAAATTCTAAGATTTAAATTATTAGCTGCTGTTTGTTTTTAGCACTTTCTCACAGTAGTCAAGCTTTTGGAGGCGGAGCAGGATGGAGGGAGGCCCTGGAAGCAGGCTTCATTTCAAGTTCCTTTGTGTTGTCTGAAACCTGAAACATTCAATAGCAGCATAAACATTTAGGAAACTTGTCCCCGTGTTTAAAAGACTGTGAAGGATGACGACTGTGCGGAAGAGTGTCTCATTACTGGAGATCTTCTGGTATAATCCAGGCTTGCAAATGCATCAAAAGCATGCCTCTCACTCAATCCTTTGTTTTATGTAGTAAAGACAAACCATAATACGGTTTAAGTCACTGTCTATCTAAACATACCCACAGATTTTTTTCCCACGTGCACATATCATATTAATCAAAAGTGATGATAACTTAGAAGGTTGATATTAAAAAAAGAAAAACTGCTTGCCCTTGGCTTAAGACCTCCCAGTTCTAATCACCGATCTGTGGACAGAAGTGGTTCTGCCATGGATGATTACATTTTTCACAAGGACACAAGGCAGTCATCTGAGCAGCTCATTCTTTGCAGATTGTTTTTCAAAGTGCTTTCCAAGTAAATTATGGATATATGGGAGTAAGATAAAGTGAAGTTGGAGAAGCCATTGCACCTAGTAAAATGTCTAGACTTAGCATGGGGTGCAAATGTTTTCCATTAATTTAGTTTGTTGCTTGGAACAGAAAGTTACAATATCTTTTCACTCCATAGATAAAGCGGATTTCACTTTTAAATCCTTTCTTTCCCAACAAATCATTTTATAACGTCTATCTTTGAATTTTTTTTTCTCTAAACTTAACATTTCATTTCGGTTGAAATATTCTGATTAGCACACTGATGTACTCTTGCTATCTTGATATATCAGAGACCAAGTGTATTTTTCCTTTGGCTGTTTCATGATAATTAATATTTTTATTATGATTTGCTACATATTCTATAAGAAGAATTGCATTTTCTCTTCAGTAGCAAAATTGAATAGTCAATTATTTCATTGACCTTTATTAACTGCTCATTTCCCTCCTTAATTAGATTATTATTCATAGATGTCCTTAAATGCATTGATTGAAGATTTTCAATGGTCTAAACTGCTCAAAGAAAATAAAGATGAATTTCAGAAGCTGACAGAATATATGATTATCTGAGGTAAACAATTGTTATATACAAAAAGCTAAACAAAGCAATATATTGATTCAACTATTGTTTCCTTCCCTGTTCAGTTTTTCCAATTGTTCACACTATGTTCTAAAGGGATGTGGACAAATTATCCTGCAATTCTAATCCAGATAGAAAGAGACTCCATCTCCAGATCTGCATTATCATTTTTTTATTGGAAATAAGGAGAAGTAACTAGGATAACTGACACATCCAGTCAAATAAAGCCATTTCGTCACGACTTTTCCAATTCTAGGTGTAAGGAGTCCCTATGTTCTTACTGTCATTTTGACTAAACGCTAGTTATTGTTTCAATGCAGTTTTTATAATGTTTGCTATTTTGTCAACCTAATTCTTCAGACTAGATTTTTTTTCCTTGAATGTTTAGGAGGTAATTTGCTTTGTTTCATCAAGAAACCTCTGCTAATAGAAAAATACGAAGAACTGATCAGAAAATTCAACGAAACATTTTTGTCCCAAAGTATGAAGAAATGCTAGTCCTAGAATCACCATGCTAAATAACGGGGCTGTTTTGATTTTGTTGTTAGTATTATTCTTGTTACATAAGAATTACATAACAATTTTACAGTAATCAAAAATAGTAAAATCTCATCAAAATCACATCCTGGTGATAGACAAAAACAAACAAACGAACAAAAACAACTATTGTGAAATTAAATATAAAATGAAATTTCAGTATTTTTCTTTAAAAGGAAGCGCTCAATTTGCTAATGTCCAGGATACCATAAAAAGGGATGAAATTCAAGTAAACAATAGACACAACCAGGGAAAGTTCAAAAAGGTGTTGCTTATACTCACACCATCTTTCTTGCCAAGGATCTTCTCCCCTCTTCTCTCTGCATGTTGTGGGTTGAATTGTGCCCTTCCAAAAAAGACATATTCAAGTTTTTACCCCCCAGTACTTGTGAATGTGACCTTATTTGGAAATAAGTTGTCTGTAGATGTGCTCAAGTTAAGATGAGGTCATACTGAATCAGGGTGCACCCTAAGTCCAGTGTGACTGGTGTACTTGTAGGAAGAGAAGATGACACACACACACACAGGGGAAAAGGCCATGTGAAGAAGAAGGCAGAGATTAAAGCTATGCAGCTACAAGCCAGGGAATGCCAGGACTGCTGGGAACCACTAGAAGCCAGGAGAGAGGCATGGAACAGATTCTCCTCCAGAATCCCTGTGAAAGAACCGACCCTGCTGACATCATGACTAAGGACTTCTGGCCTCCCAAACTATAAGAGAATAAATTTCTGTTGTTTTAACCCACATAATTTGTGGTACTTCGATACCAGAGCCCTAGGAGACTAGAGCACCATATGTGTGTAGTTGACTGAAGACAGTTCAAATGCCAAGGCACAGTTCTGACTAGTCCCGTCCTCACCCATCTTTCCCTTCTCTGAATTACCAAGGCATTACAGGATACAATTTAGGAATAAAGTCTTTCCAGATAAGTTGTATACTACTTGTAGCTCAGGGATGGTGTTTTCTTCTTTTGAATCACACACATACCCTTCTGAACAGCCTCATCCTTGCCTCATCCAAAGACCTAGAAGTGGACGGCAAACACGATATGAATTAGCAAATACTGTTCTTGGTAACTGACTGAGATGTGTACCAGTGGAGAGGTGGTTGGGATAAATAAGAATAAACTAGTAAAATAAATCTGCTCTTCCCCAAATGAATAAAGAAGCAGAAATTAGAGATATTTACCTCCTTGACTAACAATAACCCGTAATTCATTAAAGACCACTTTACCCTATGTAAGTACACACTAAAGTTGAAATTTTGTATCAGCTTCATCTAAAGATTAACAAATTATTTTTATGCATCCATAATTACACAGACCACAGACAATGCAACTTACAAAGTTCTTAAACTTCTTTTTTTTTTTAGAACATACTTTTTTTTCAAGCTTGGCACCTGAGCTAACATCTGTTGCCAATCTTTTTCTTCTTCTTCTTCTTCTTCTCCCGAAAGCCCCATATAGTTGTATATTCTAGTTGTAGGTCCTTCTGGTTGTGCTATGTGGGATGCCACCTCAGCATGGCCCAATGAGCAGTGCCCATGTCTGTGTCCAGGACCCGAACCAGCAAAACCCTGGGCCGCCGAAGCAGAGTGCGCAAACTTAACCACTCAGCCACAGGGCTGGCCCCCATACTTTTTTTCTTATGCTTTTTTTGTTGAGGAGATTGGCCTTGAGTTAACATCTATTGCCAATCTTCCTCTTTTTTTTTCTCCCCAAAGCCGCAAGTACATAGTTGTATATCCTTGTTGAAAGTCATTCTAGTTCCTCCATGTGGGATGCTGCCTCAGCAAGGCTTGAGAGTGGTGTGTAGGTCTGTGCCCGGGATCCCAACTGGCAAACCCCAGGCCGCCGAAGCAGAGTGCACAAACTTAACCACTGGGCCACATGGCCTGCCCTTAATCTTCTAACATAGTTTTAGAAATCAAAATAAAACAATAAAGAATAAAATTACTGAATGCTGACTCTTTCCCAGTTTGTATTCTAAATGTATTATTTAGTCCTTCCAACAATCCAATGTAATAGGTCTTATTACTGTACTCATTTTTTAAGATGAAAAACCTAAGGCACAAAGCAATTAACTATTTTGCTTAAGATTACAGAAGTACTACGTAACAAAACCAGTTACAAAGGATACATCAGTACTCAAACTTGAGAGCTGCATGTTTTTTTCTGATTTTAGTGAATAGAACATGTGTAGAAGCAAGATTTCATAGGAAAGTGATTCTCTGGAAAAATTAGAGATTGCTCGTTATCCCACTCAAACAAGTCAGCAATAACAAAATGAATGGAAACAAAGATACCGAATAAAATCAGACACATAAATGAGAGGAATGAGTTTTTATGTTAATTGCTGTGTATATGGTGACTGGAATATCATGTGCCAATATATCTTGATGTCTCATGTAAAACTGTCACATATAAAACTGCTCATAAAGTTGGTGACTTACTTCAAAGATATATTAGAATAATTAGAATTAAAAAAGAAATTTTTAGCCTGATTAGAAAGCTGGACTTTGTAAACGCTTAACTCACCGGATTCAAATGCATTTAGTCATTATAAGTGAGGCATCTATTCTTTAAAGTAGACCCAGAGCAAGCACACTGTTCATTTTGGTTATTATCCATATTTAAATTAATAACAATAGATAATGTGCATACAGTATCTTATAGTTTACAAAGACTATCATATGCATTATCTTATTTATTTCTTAAAGGACTGGCAGCCCAGGAAGCTGGTATGATCACCCTTCTACACATGTAGAAACTGAGAGTCAGAGGTTAAGTGTCCTGTTTAAGGTCGAGGGTCTTTCTCAAGTCTTATGCTGCCTCTTTCTATTAATTAAACTCAGATTTTTAATTAATTCAAACTTGGTGCTTTCTTCCTTCCCTCTTCACCATTAAGCCAGATCAGTGAGATGTTACACAATATGCAGAGAAGTACATTTGCTTGCATACCCTGCAGAGCCCAATTGCTTCTCATTTTTAAAAGAAAAAATTCACTTAGGAAGGCAACAATTGAATTGTATGACCCTGAGATCAGCAAAGAGCTCCACATTAGCTGTTAAATGGTCTCATTAAATAATAAACACTTAAGTTTAATTTAGATCTTTAATCACACTAAAGGGCATCATAAACTCGCACATGAGATTACTACATCAAGATGAGGAATGAAATCCAATTTAGTCTTCATGTGTCATGTCTAATAAAACCATTTACATTAGCTAAACTTTTCAGGAGTGTCTGCATTTTAAAGGTGCTCTAGCTCTGTACTGAGCATTACATTTGCCAGCAGGGCTTTTTCAGCTGTGGTTCACTTAAGCTCAGAGTCACGCTTTCCAAATTCGTACTGACTCACTCTCCCAACCACCCCACACCAACATATTATCAGGAAATGAAGAAGAGCATTGAGGAGGAAAAATGCTACTATATACTCTTCAGAAATAACCCAAACAAAACATTCTAAATGTTCTAAATATTTTACTTATAAATATATAACATTTTATTTGGAGCTAGGCTATTAAAATTCTTTAAAAGTTCAATGGTCCATATACCAAAACAAATTCTCAATATGTCAAAGCTTTAAATGTAAAAATTGAAAACATACAAGTACCAGAAGAAAAAATAGATAAGTATTTATTAAATCTTGGGATGGGGAAGGACTTTCTAAGCATGGTTCGTAAGAAAGAAGCTGGTGAAGGAATCTATGAGATTAACAGCTGGATTCCTTGTTCATTACTGAAGTTCCATTATTGAGCAGAATCCCTGGCACTTAGAAAAGTACTCAACCCATAAGTCCTCATGGTTACAAAAATTTTAATGGAAAAATATTGTAATATGCATAATACCCAAAAGATTAGTGTCCTTAATTTATAAAATATTCTTACCAATCAATAAAAATTGATTGCTTTTTTAGGTTCACGCACTTTACTATTGTAGTATTCATTTAAAAGCTAAAACAGTATAGTCCTATAATACAAATTTTTCTCTGCTAATATTTTAAAAGTTTCAGAACACTTTTTTTTTTTTTTTAAAGATTTTATTTTTTCCTTTTTCTCCCCAAAGCCCCCCGGTACATAGTTGTGTATTCTTCGTTGTGGGTCCTTCTAGTTGTGGCATGTGGGACGCTGCCTCAGCGTGGTTTGATGAGCAGTGCCATGTCCGCGCCCAGGATTCGAACTAAGGCAACACTGGGCCGCCTGCAGCAGAGCGCGCGAACTTAACCACTCGGCCACGGGGCCAGCCCCACAGAACACTTTTTTAAAGACATCATCACAATCTTAGAAGTTTATACTTTAAGCTCTTAATATTTTAGAATATGTAAATAATATTTTAGAATATGTTTTCAGTATAAATTTTTTATAACATCTGACATGGGAAAATACCGCAGATCTGTGATAAACACTGTAAAAGAAATTTGTTCTTTAAATTTAAAATTAGGGAGGATATTTACTGTTTATAGTTACTTCTCTCCTTATATTTAAGAAGCCCCAGATATGTATGTTCACTATGCATGTCACACCTAACTTTTCAATATTTCTGTAGTTTACATTGCAAATAGATTCCCTGTTGAATTTCTCTCTGTCCCCTAGTTTCTTAGAGAGACCTGCGTAGCTTGTCCTTTTGATCCTATTTTTGACCTTTATTATTTTGTCCTGGCACAGAGACCAGCCTTTGGTCTCTTTTATTCTGTTTCCAACTACCGTGAAAGATTCTCTCTTAAAGGCTCTTTGTTTAAATTCTGATTACCCATCATTCATTAATTCCCCGTGGAGATTCCCCATGGTTTAAAGGTACCAATGTAATAGACTTATCAAAGATGTCATTATTCTGAAGATTTGCTCTTGATCTCCCTTCGTCATTTGGTTTCCAGTTTCTGACTGATTTCTCTCATTATTGGCCAATTATTCAAAATGAAAAGAATGAGCTTTTGTGACTACACTCTGAAATCAGAAAGAGGAAACAATATTCCTAGTTTAGAAATACATACAGTTTCTCCATTTTAAATCTAACAACTCAAGGATCCTCCTGTTGACTGTTCATTTTACATAATTCCAGGAATGACAGAGCCCTCTAGCAGGTTATCAAAAATAATCAAAAGTGATTTAATACAATAATTTGTCAACCCTAAGCAAAAAAATTCTTCAAGTTTTCCATTTCTTTCTTTGTGAATTGTGAAATAAACGATGCCCAATTCCATTTCAAGGACTCACTTTAATACCGAGATCTATGAGAGATGAAGAGGAGGAATCTAACAGGGATGGCCTTCTACTGCCTTTTGCACTTTGTCCACTTGAACCATACCTTTGGGTTTAATGGAACTTCTACAATTCGAAAAGTTCATCTACAGAAAGTGGGTGATTTTTCTCTGAAATATTGTACATAAATGTCATTCTTTATGGAGCTTTAGATGTCTCTGATAACATCCTATAAATGCCTCCTTTTTAATTAAAGAAAAAAAATACCTTTAGTCATTAGGGCACTTTTACTGGGAATCCCAGAGTAGACACTTATTATCTCAGGCTTTGGGTCCCCAAGAGTTCCCTGGATTGTGCTTATGCCAGTAGCACTAAAGCTCCAACCAGAATGGCCTTTAAAAGAAAAAGACATCCTTTCACCTGATGTCTATGGAGTACATACAAAGGCTAGAGAAAAAGATATAATCATAAAAATCCTTAAAAGTAAGCAGAGAGATGGTAGCAATGAAATACATTATAGTTCAAAGTTACTTCAAGAAGGGCCCTGCTCCTTCCTATGAATATCCACCCTATTCACCCAACTAAATGACTTCTGAAACTCTGAAAAGCATGTTCATTATTCCTTTGGTGTAATTTAATAAAATATCAATACCCCTGAGCATACTGCAAAATTTTATCAATCACTTTAGCTTTAATTTGAATGAGTTTCAGAATTATTTCTGAGTAAATTTTAATAAGAAAGTAAGAAGAAAAAGAAAGTGAGATGGGTTAAAAAAAAGATTGAGTCTGAAGCAGCTTGAACAATTCCAAACCATTAACAATTTCCCCTCAAAGCACACAGCTGAGTCCACGTGTATGTCTGGGACCAACAGTGTAACTGATGGTTCTGCAAATTAATTTCCATGTAGAATACAATGTTTACTAAAGGATAAGTAATAAAACATGCTACTTTGAACATATATTATTAAATCTCAATCATAACTGCAGCAAGTGTTTAGGACTGAGATAACAAAAGACATTTTTTTCAAAAAGAAGGATTTTATCAATGGCATTAGAATTGTTGGTGCATGGTGACCATTAAAACACAGCAACTTTTAGCCAGTTTTGTTATTTTTGAATTCTCTGGAGACAATCCCTTTATAGCCTACATCCAGGGTGGTCAACTCCCACAGCCCTATCCTTGAAGTTGACATTTCTAAGTTTTTCATTTGTTTTAGATCTGTTGTGGAAAGTGTAAATTGCAACTTAGGTAAAGAAAATAAATGGCCTTTCGTTTTAGTCATTGGTTCAAAATATTGTCCAGGGCAAGCCTAGGATAGCTGTGCTAACATGGTTGATAAAGAAAATGGTATATAAGCCTGTCGACGAAAATAATCCATAACCAATCTATAAATGAAAATTTGGGTGAGTTTATTCTGAGCTTAAATCTGAGGATTATAACCCGGGGCCTTTCTTCCCGAAGGAAGAAAGGGCACCAAAGAAGTGGGGTGCACAGAGTGGTTATATACCCCCAGAGAGGATGTTTCACATAGGATTGAAATGTCCCTTTTACAATAGTCACAAGACTGCTCTGTAGGCACAGCGATTGATGGAAACAGCAGGTAGGTCTTCTGTCTCAGTGATCACAGCAGGGTGGCAGTCTGCTGTCTCCAGCTGAGTGGTCACAGGTGAGCTGGGTGGTCAAAGGCGAGTGCAGCAATCAGTTCCTAGCCTAAGGAAAAATGCTTATCCCTCAGGAAATGCTAATGTGGGAGGAAGTTGCACCTTTATCTCAAGGGCCTTTGTTCTGACCATAGGAAATGTCTAAGCAGATATACAGTGCGTGCTCAGTAGCCACAGTCAGGCCCTTTTGGAAAAAACAAAGTCAGGCCGAATTAAGTTTATACCAAATGGCTTCCTCATATACTCCAATATATCCTATTGTTTGCCATTTTTATTTGTCAAGCCAGAATTTGGGCTACAAATCCAGGAGCATTGTATTGGACACGTAAGTACATAATTTATATTTGTTCCAAGAAGACACGGCCACAAGTGTCCTTGTAGCGATAATGCCCTTGCAAGTATTTCAGAGATTATAGAGCTATCTTCTTGATATGACCAAAGAGGAAACATCTTGTAGAAACACGTGCAAATTTAAGCTCACAACCAGTCTGATGGCAGAGCCATCTAGTGTTGTTAAAACAATTTATTTTAGGCAAGATACAAAATGTACTAGAAGAGTTAAGCAAAACAACGGAAGATTCTCAAAGAACAGATCATGGTTTTTGATAGAATATAAACATAATTTTAATTTGAGCTCCCCACAGTATTTTCTACGAATTTTTACTTACTACTCATAATTTTAGAAAAAGCTGATTAGAAAAAACAAACAAATCTAAATTTGGCTTATAATAGGATTTAAAAATGTCTTTAGTTTTTAGAGAAAATATTTTTTTTCTAAATCAAACTTGTGAGTATGCAATAAAAATGACATTCTAGTAAACTATAAAGAAAGTAGAAGGGAAATATTTGTATGACTAGGAAAAGAAAGATCTCTATGTGAAAAATCCTGGTACCAATTTCTAGACTGTTTTCTGGTCCTTATTAATCAAAGCACAAGCTTCATTGTCTATAATATTCCAACATTGAAAAATATAAGAAGATCTTAAAATGTTGTCTGGCTCTAGATATTGATTAAGAGATGATGAAATCACGATATAAGTGATAGTGATTTATATGATAATGTTAAACATTTTCTGCAATAAAGTTAACTTATCATATGCAAACCCATTACAATGCTTGAGCATGTTATGTACAAAACATGGTTCATTTCTAAATGCTTTAAGAATTTCAACAATTTCAATTACAACTGCCTGAGCAGGGGATCCACTTAGGTAAATTTAGTAGAACCAGAAAGGGAGAACCTATGATTAGAGAAAGAAAAAAATAAAACAATTCGTAAAGTGTCTGTGAATTGGGATAAGAAGTAAGGCCAATCTCCGAAGGGGCTCAAGACCACATAGCCCTCTGGTTCGGAAAGTCTGTTCCTCATGCTTGGGGATGTTTCTGCTTTCAGGCCTTCACCAGACTCCTGCATGCATATAGTGAGCACCTGATACACCCTGTATAGAATCCTAACACTGGCCACACAGGCTGACCTCAAGAAGCTCACAGACAAGTGGCAGAGGCAGACATGAGGAACACACAATCACAATGATGTTATAGAAAGGCATATAACGGACGTAAGTATAAGAAATGTGGAAAACAAAGGCAGCTCTCCTAAGACAATCTGAGTGGTTAACAGAAGGTTACCCGAAGTCACTTGATTTTGATCTTAAAAAATAAGTGAGAGTTAGCCAGGAAAGAGAAGGATAAGGATGTTCAAATTAAAGGGGACATATAATAACACCAAGGCAAGAAAGACCACAGAGTATGTGCTTTGATTTGGCTGACACTTAGGTGTATGTGGGGAAGTGACAAAGGATGAGTCTCATTTGTACAGCTGAGGAGATTGAAACTGGACTTTGTCCCAAAGGAGAAGAAGGAATTTAAACAGGAGACATTGATTTTAAACAAAGAACTGACAAGCTAAGATTAGTTTCAGAATTTTCCCTCTGGAAATGTCTAGGATAAAGGATGTTTTAAAAGGAGGCAAAAAAAAAAAAATATTCCAATCAACTAGATGAGAAATGCTGTCCTAAACTGAGGTAGTGGAAATGGAAAAAAGAAGAGGAGGTATGCTAATGAAGAAATGTTTAAGAGAAAGAAGCAATGGGTAGCATGTAAGCTAAAGACGATGAGTCTAGGATGACTCTGTATTTTCGACTTGAGGGACTAACTGGGTGGTAGTTCCACTTATAAAAATAGTTAATAAAGAGAGGAAGTTGGAATTTAATT
Source organism: Equus asinus (assembly GCF_041296235.1). NCBI lineage: Eukaryota > Metazoa > Chordata > Mammalia > Perissodactyla > Equidae > Equus > Equus asinus. Next base: position 120,863,002 of record NC_091793.1, on the reverse strand, counting down.
AAGAATAACTTTATTTTAATGGAATCTCATGTTTCATTTTCCCTTTAATTTTCCCACTGAACTTCCAACATCACTTTTATCTCTGACTTCATTGCACAAGGTATGGGCCAAATCTTCATGCTGAGATTCCACAAGAAGCATCTCAAAACACAGAGGCTGAGATATTTGTGCATTTGTGGAATCAAGGTGCTGTCAAGAGTAGGACTGTTCTAGTTAAAAAGAAAAACTTGCTTTTACTTTTCTCTTTTTTCTATAACATACACATTTAGACTCCAAATATAATCACATTCCTTATCTGAAAGGATTCCAGGTAGAAAGTCCTTTAATCACAATTACTTATTTCTCTAGCACTGTCATAAGTTTGCAACTGCTTTGTCAGAACTTTGACTTTTCCAAGCAACAAAGCCAAAAGGTTACTAAACATGAAAATGCCAACTGTTTTTCTTCCTTCCTTGGTTCTCCTCTTGAAACTGTAAACAGACACCCTATTCCCTGCAATCTTGTTATCAGTCAGCTCCTTTCATGCCATACTTCCTACCATATGCTTCCCTGGTAAGTTTATTCAATCATGCTAAGGGGCAACATCTATTCCTTTCCCTTCTGCTCAAAATCTTTGCACTCTGTAAACTTATATGATAATTCAAGAGCTTGAAAAAATAGCAATCAAAAGTCCTCTACCAATGAAACAGGATCATGGCAAGTAATGAGAGTCTGTCTGTAATTGTGCATTAAAACAGCCAAATAGAGGGACAAAACTTGTGAAGACCAGAGAAGAGGTGAGAGAAATACCTGCTAATGATGCGTAAGAGCAAATCCCAATCAATCCTGACAATTATTTCACATGGAAGATCATTAAAACTTCTCAAAATGAAGGAAAAGATCAACGAATCTTAAACATGATATTGAACCAAAGAACAAGGCAACAAATAGTCTATGAAGTGTTGTTCCATTTACATAAATTTCAAAAACTGCATTGTCGAGGAATGCATACATAGATGGTTCAACAATAAAGAAAAGCAAGGGCATTTTGAGCATGAAAGTCAATAATATAGTGAATCTTCTAGCTAAGACAGAGGGAGTGTCTGAGAGGAGCAGCTTCTTGAAAGTTGTTGATGCTCTAAGTTTTGACCTGGGACGTGTTACAGAGATGTTTGCTTGGTAACAATTCATTATACTATACTTTGATGTTTTTCCCACTTGTCCATGTGAGTGCCATACTTCATAATGGAAAGATATTTTCTTAATTAAACAAATAAAAGAACAGAACACAGGTAAGTGCACTAAAGAGCTTTTCTTTGTAGATTATCCTCAATCTGTGAAAAGCTCTTACCTGGCAAATTCGCTGAAGCAATTTCAGTGAAGTCATTCAGGAAAAAAGTTAGATAAGGCCATGGGGGACGATATAGAACAAAAGATAATGAGCCAAAGAGTTTTCCATTTTTCTGAAAAATGTTTCTTACATGAGCATTTTCAAAAAATAGAAAGCGAGAGCCTGAAACTGCACAAGGTTATATAATTCTCCAACAGAGAATGTGTTAATCTCTGTTTAATTTTATTGCCTCAAAATTGCTAAATTTCAATTTCCTGAACAGAAACTCCTGTGAAACAAAATATTTGTTTGTCAACTTAATGTTAAAAGATATGTAACATTTTACATATTTCCTATAAAATACTGTTGTTACAGCTAAGCACAGTGTATGTTATGTCAAGCATTTTCACCATGCTCTATATCATTCTATCTATAGTAATAGGACCAACAAATCTAGAATTACTCCCATGAAAAACCGAATTAATGGTGAGAGAAAAATGTCAACGCTTGCTGTAATAAATAAAATTAAAATGAACTTTGAAACATAAAGACTGAAAATATTTCTCAGTAAAAAGCAAAGGCAAACACCAAAGTTTGGATCAGACACTAACCCCTACACAGCCTCCTATAATTTCCTCAACCCTCCCTCTAACTTCCCTCAGTACCCATCAATCTATGCTAAATAGAAAAGTTAGAAAGAAAGAAAGAAAGAAAGAAGAAATGTGTGCTTGCTATACAGCTTCAAGGCAAAAGACTCAGCACTCTTTCCTACAGTATTCACAGCCTACTACATCTGAAATTATTTGCTAAGTACACACTAATCAATGAGATCATTTATCCCCAATCTTTATCAAGCATGATATATTTTAAGAATTAATATACTTCGCTGTATTTTTCAGGCAAAAGATCAAGTTTTATCTATTTTAGATTACTCTCCAAAATCATGATAGACATTATCTGATAGTTATAGTTTATAGAGATCATACCTGATAAAGAAATCAACGAATGCTTCAGTCCTATAGCTTACTAGTCACCAGATCACAGCCAATGTACCAATGGGCTCACAGCTCCTCATTAAGCAAAAGCTTCTTCGGTGTTCATGCATATACATTGGTGCCTATAGTGTTCATTACAATTTGCACCAATCTACCCCATCCTGCAGCAAGGCCAAGTATTGAGTGAAAGAAAACAAACTTAGGAGCAACAGCATCTCCCCACAGGTCCAATCCCTTTCCTTGAACTAGGATATTCCCTGGTCCAGACCCATCAAATGCCAAGGACGTTGAATAACTGCAGGTGAAATGACTGTCAAACATAAAAGAAACAAAGATTCTCAGGGTTGAAAGGCACTTTTAAATCATCCAGTCCAGTTATCCATCCAACAGTGTGTAATATTTCAGTCAGACAGTCATCCAGCCTTTGCTTGAATGGAACTTGCAGATTTTCAGAGTTATTGCCTATATATATGATATCATTCTGTTTACAGTATTGAGTTACATATGCTGAGAAAATTTGTTTGCAAATGGTCATTTTAGCATGTGAAGGAGGGATGTCTAATCAGACTGATCCGAGTCTGTCATTCATTAACATTGATGGACATTCCTGACCTTCATGCCTTACTGGTGGGCAGGCTACTATGCCTAAAGACAGGAAGTTGGCCCCTCAGTTCCTATCATGTGTTATGGGCTTTCCTCCACTACTTGTGTCCAAGCATGGGGGTTATGGCTTATTTTCCTGTGACTAAGCAATAAAGTGAGGTCAGGCTCATAATATAAAACTTACTTTCAATTCAGCGGGGAGGAAGTAGGAAGTCCCTCATAAACTTCCTGATCCAAGCCTTGTTCCCCAACCCAGATTGTTTGAGGTATTAGAAGAGAGTAATAAAAGCAATACTGTTCACATTTGTGTAGTACGCCTTATGTGTACACACAAAAATTCAAAAAAAAGGGAAGGTGTGAAGTACCATCAACCCCTAACATCCATGCTGTGATAGATATTATTCTAGGTGCCAAAAATGGAATGATAATGCCCCTACCCTCAGATAATGTACAGGCTAAATGAGGCATAAAGAGTTACAGCTGATAAGAGAAAACTGTAAACTGGATCGAGTAGTCAGCTCTTCCTGGAGGAGCCATGAAATTTTGATAAGAGATAGACATTTGATCTAAATCCTGAAAGACACGTAGATATTTCAGGTGAATGGGAAGAGAAAGGGCAATCCAGGTCAAAGAGACAGCATGACAAAGGCAGAGAGGCACAAAGCAGCAGAGGAGTTAAAACGTTTGTTTTGCCTTTATCTGCTACCACACACTACATGCTATATAAGAACGTTATACAAACTCTCGGAATTCTGTCTACAGAACAGACTATAAGGCTATGCACCTTGAGAGTGGAAAAAACAACCAACAAATATTAGGAGGTGGGGGTAGTAAGTGGGAGGAAGTTTAAGTATGATGATCCTCCCATTTTTCATATCAAGTCACTAGATAGCGCTCCCAAGACATTAAACCATTTTCAAGTTATTGAAGATCTTATGATCTCTCTATTTCTACAACTTTACACATGCTTGAAACATTCTCTTCTCCTTGCCTTTTTCCATGGTTCCCACTTCCTGATACATCCTTCAGCCACAGTTGAGTTACCCCTCACCGATGAAGTCTTCTTTGATCCCAGGTGTGTATTATATGCTGCTCCCCACTGCTGTCACAGCCCCCTGAACTTCCTCAAGCCAAAATGTACTACTCTGCTTTGCGATGGTCTGTTATCCATCTCCCCAACAAAGCTATAAGGTCCATGGGGGCAGTGACTTATCCTTCTTGTGTACCCAGAGACCAATGTATCTCTTGGCTCGCAGTAGGAACCCAGAAATATTTGTGAACTTAATGCTAATCAATTAGTTAGTTAGTTAGATAATTAGTGTTCCAAGACAGTATTTAGGTAGAATAATGACAAATTACACATGCATGTTTTCAGTAGCTAGGAAACTATAAAGTTCCCAATAAAAATTTTCGCCAGAGATCATTTTGATATAAATGAAATAGACTGAAATAGAGCTAGAGTATGTATTTTGATGGATAAAAATATTTATTAATAGTAATTCTTCACAGCTTTGCATATAGTTATAGAGGGTTGCTGTCTGGCTGAAACACACCAGTAAGGTGTTCCAGACGTTTATAGCTGGAGGCTGCTCTGAATGGTCAGTGCTGGTTGGGTGCCTATATCATATCAGTTGTCAAATATTTTTAGTATTACCCCTATATACATATAAATGATAAACACAGATGAATATCCATTGCACAGAATTAGCTATGAGTAATGCTACAAAGTGATTTGAATCCCATCCTTGATTTTTATTTCAGTGCTTTTCAAACTGTACGCTTGTGATTCCTGCGAGTTATGGAGACGTTGTGGAGGGGCGGAAAAGTTCAGCTGCCTTTCTCTCGCCTCCAACCCTCTCCCAAAGGAGCTCCATTGCTATCAGACCTCATCCTCCTGTCCCAGTCATCTCTTTCCCAGAGGAATGAATAACAAAGTTATCTCCTTTCTATTCCTTTGCTTATTAGATTAGGAAGCAGTCACTCTGAGGTGTATGAGTGTGTGTGTGCATGCACACGTACTTGTAAAAGAAGAGTTGCTTGACTCCACAAGGATGGTTACAATCCAGTAGAACTTTTTAAAACACTCATTTAAACATTTATAAATTCAAATAACTATTAACCAGCTGTTAATTAGCTGCCTTTTGTAGTGCTGATAAAGGCTAGCTATACTCATTCACTATTGGAAATTGTGAAGATCTATTTTCTCATTTTGTATCAATCTGCTTTTCTAGCCTACAGGGATAAAACAAAATTAATAATTCTGTGTTATCTAAATTGGAAAGCATTAATCTATTACGTTTTCATGCTGAAGATCACTGCCTTAGAGGAAAAAAACTACTCAGCAAATAGAAGTGGAAATGCTATTTTTATGTTCCATATCACATGAAAGAACTGTTCCCATTAGGGTCCTATAAAACTGTGAGGCCCCAGGAGGCTTTTTATTGCAGTGGGACAGAAAACAACCTAGGGCAAGACCCCCCTCAGATCAGCTGCTAGTCAGGTTTATGTTTTTCTCACTTCATTTATTTCTGAATAACCTCATCCAGTTATCTGAATTTTTGTCATATTTATTAAAGTCAATCTTTACCCGGTATGCTTTTCCTTTGGGAATCACTTTCTCCATGGTAATCGTCTTTGGTTCATATGACTCAGGTGAGGCCGACCCAGCCCCAGAAAGGAGCACCTGCCCCAAGCCAGGACAATCCAAAATGCCCTGGGACATCTGCTAAGCTTCCTATAGAGCCACTCTAGCTTCCTCTAAGATCATTAACCTGAGGACCATGGAACCAGAGCTTCAAGGACTGTTGCCCACATATGGAGGGTGCATGCCCGAGAAGGAGGCCAACACAGGGAAATGCAGATCTGAGAGGTGGTGCAGACTGCGCTCAATAGTAAATCAGGAGAACTAGTGTCAACTAGAGAGAGAGGCTTTTTATAAAATATCTTGGAAGTGCCACCACGGTGTTTTGAAATCTGTAACAGGAAGTTTTCTTCTCTTGTTAGAGTGCAATTTTTATGTGTTTCATAATTGGAAGATATCACATTAGCCATCCGTAGTGACTATGTAAATATGTATAAGAAGAGGAAAAATAAGTACCTTCCTAGGCAGGGAGAGAAATGGCCTCATCCAAGAAATACAATTGCTACTTAAAGTTTTTTTCTGTGTATTAGCTAAAGCACAACTTGCAGCCTTTCACTTTCTTTCCCTATCAGTTCCATTGCCTTTGTACAAAGAAACATCTTAGGCTTTCCTGGAGACAGTTTGAACCCGGATGATTCCAAAATGTATAAAACAGCAAGCAGCCTGGCAAATACAAGAGATGAGCAGCCTAGCAGAGAGCATGGCAAAGTGCAAAAACAGAAGGAAAGGGATTTCTTGAACAAGACTTATGAAAAAGCAGAGAGCACAGCACCAAATAGGTTCTCACTGTTCCATCTCTATTTCACTCAGTCAGTTTCAGAGGAATCACTCATTTACTATCGAAATCTATTCCTCCCTGACTGCTAACGTTCTATTGCTATTTCTGAAAGGAGCTGACGAGCAGGAGATCTGTTCTTCGTCCATAAATCCTAGAGCAAACGCTAAAGAGTCAGTGCGGCTTAGCGAGCTAAGAAACAAGGTCGGACACCTGGAATCGCAGGATTCCCTGGCTCGTCCATCTTCCTAGGCAGACTTGGCTCTGCCATCTGTGACCCTGTACACTGTCTGCTGAATCACATCTGACTGTCACTCAGGCGAGGGGCGAGAAGACGACCAATGAGGGAGGACAGAACTTGTTGGACAGGCACAGAGGCCCAGGACTCTAGACAGGAGATCGATCGACACACCTAAATCCACAGCAGGAACTCAGGTAGGAAGTGTTTATGCAAACGTTCTGCATACCTCGACCACTTAATAAAGGGCTTGAGAGGAGAAAAGAAGAAGCAATAAGCCAGCAGCAAGCAAAGGCAACGCAGACAGCAGGCAGAGAAAAAGGAGTGCCCATAAATTCACCATCTCTATTCTGATCAAAGTTAAGAAAAACCTGGACTCCAAAGATTCTTGAACTTTTCTTGTTTGAGTGTGACAGGACATGCTATTTTTGGTGTTTGACCTTAGAACCTTGTCCCTTTTCTGGTCTGAACAGCAGTGTCATTGAGCAGCCTGCCAGAGCCATGCACAATTAAATCATACCTTAAGAGCCATTAGCATGGCAAAAACAATTGTTACCAAGGTTAATTTCTTTAGTAACCTTTAAATTTATTCCTAGACATAAGTCACCAAGTGTATATCAATAATTATTTGATTTGTGGATGTTTCTGACAAAGCAGAATAAAGAACCATCTTCCAAGATGCATGATGATAAATCAAACAGCAGACCAAAAGGATGACTGGAATATTCCTTCTCATCCTCAAGTAGCACAACTTAAAAGTCATTGATTCTCATGGTCAAGAGATTATTGCCATAATTTACAAACTTTAAACTCATAGATCATGATATCAGCCTTATTTTGATACAGAGAAGCAAGAAAATACATAAAGAATACAAATGTGCCGGTCTCACAGAGTAAACTAATGAACAGAGACATTTAAACAACATCACAGGTTTTCATTATGGAAAACCAAAATAATTAGCAGTTTTCACTGACAGTGCTTCCTACTTCTTTTACAAATCATTAAACAGGAGGCACTTTTCTCATGAAATTACTGTGTGATCCTATTTTTCTTTCATAATTTTTTTTTTTTTTTGCTATTTCAAAATAATGGCTTAACTAGTCATTAACACTTTAAACCTCACATAACTTTTTCACAATTTAAATGAAGTACAGGCACACTCACATTTAAAAAGTAAGGTTGAACAAAGACAGAAGGCTGAGGAAAAGGGCAGGATGATTAGAAAAATCACCCTCCAAAGGAGTTACGCTGGACTTCTAACCCCACTCCTTCCAGGCCTGTCCAGCCTTGAGATGCATTAACCAACTTTTGTGGCAAATCTCCTGATCTGAAGTCACTCTACATTGTTTGTCATGTGCTCGTGACTGTCAGTGTCCACATTTTCCTTTCTCTTGAGAGATGTCAGCCTAGGTCTGAACAACTTATTAAAAGTGAAATTATAATTGTAAATTTCAATACCACCAAGCCATAGTTTCTCGGCCATTACAGACTGGAGGGGTACACACCTGTCATAATTTCAGAGATTAAGCAAAACTATTCATCTCTTTTAAGGGGATCAAAAACAGATCCATGATCTTTGGGAAGAAATCCAAGTTGACATTACGTTGAGAAATTTCACATCTCCTAAAAGCAGTGCCACCAGCTGAACACAGCATACTATACTCAATTTTGACTGATGTGTGGTAGCTCTCATTAGGCTACAGCAGAATATCAGATCTGTGCTCCCCATAGCAATAGCTATTGAACAACAACAACAAAAGTATTGCCATTGGGAGAAAAAAAAAAAAAAAGGAAGTAAAAGCAGACCTGATTTCCTGGAATCAGCATCTGCTCCCTCAGTGTACCATCACTGCCACTGCCCTAGGTCAGTCCTCAGCGCCCATAACTGACCTATGCCAAGTGCTTCCTTAATTGGTTTTCTTGGTTTCCATTCACCCAGTCTGGCTCCCTCCCCTGACTCTCAATCCATTCTGTGTACAACCGCTGGACTCGTTATTGAAAACAGGTTGCCTTACCATCCCCTGACTCCCTGTTAACACATATCAAATAGAACGGGTAACTGGGCAGGACCTATGGCATCTAGTTTTGCATCAGAGTCTCCCTCTGGCTCCATTTTATTATTCAAACTTTATTTTCCAGTCATTCTGATTTATCTTTTTATTGCTTACTTTGTTGCATTGTATGCATTTTGCAATTTGCTTTGAATCCTTTTTAGCACGTGATTGGGTGTGAATTTATTAAATACTCATTCATTGAGGTCCGGCTCCAAGCTACGCACTCCATGAAGCTTTCCCATTCTCCTCCAGGGAATCAGTCACAACCGTTTGTGCTACTGGAGCATTTCATACTTGCCTCTAGTCAAGCACTTGCCCCATAAAGTCACCAGAGCTCCTGCCATCGCTATTGTAACTCCAGCATCTCACACAGGGATTAGTGGGCGCACAATGAATATTTGTTGAATGACTAGTCCTTGTCCTTAGGTAACTAATTGTCTACCTGAGTGTCATTAGGATCAAAAGAAGAGTGAGCAAGACAAAGGTCCCATCAGTCCAAGATTTATCGAGGCCCTACAACATGCAGGGTGCTGTGCTGGTCGCTGGAGAAGGATGAATAAGAGTTTTCTCCAGCCTTCTTGGAGTTTAGAGCCCAGAAGGGAAGAGAGGAAAATATATGATATATTTACCACATATACAAATACTGTAATTATTTAAGTGATTTCTGTATTTCTTCTTCTTCTTCTTCTTCTTTTTTTTTTTTTTTGGTGAGGAAGATTGGCTCTGAGCAAATATCTCTTGCCAATCTTGCTCTTTTTTTTCTTCCCAAACCCCCAGAACATAGTTATATATCCTAGTTGTAGGTCATTCTAGTTTGTCCAAGTGGGACACCACCACAGCATGGCCTGATGAGAAGTGTGTAGGTCCATGCCCAGGATCTGAACCAGCAAACCTCAGCCTCCTGAAGTGGAGCACGAGAATTTAAGCACTCAGCCGTGGGGCCAGCCCCTCGTATTTCTTCAATTTTAAGACATGCCCTGCCCCAACCTTTGTAACATTTTTAAATTTGTGATGTCTTATAATTGAAAAAATCAATTATATATATAAAATTATATATACCATATATCAATTATATACATATATGGTGTATATATTTAAACATCATGTTACTTCACTTGGCAAGACTAGGACAAGAGTCAAGTCTAACTCCAAAGTTTGTACTTTAACAATTTGTACAGTACTTTTAATAAAAAAAATCATCCATAATTTAATGGAGAAATTTCTGGATTCTTAATGCCAAATATGGCTAGATCAAAAAGAATCAGTAATTAATAAATTGATGTCCAATCACATTCCTAGAAGGATTCCAAGGAAATTGTAAGATGCCCTCAACCGTAAGCAACAGCATTGTTTCAATAACTTTTCCATGATAAAAAAGAAAATTACCACATAAAATACTTTTTTTCAATTAGAAGAAACATCACAAATTTTAAATGTTAAAAATGTCAGAGTGGGCATGTCTTAAAATTGAGGAAATACAGAAATCACCTAAATAATTACATGTGTGCAAGTCTGCAAGCAAGAAGTACAGAGAGCTATGGGGTGTGGAATAGAGGACCCTCACCCAGTCACAGGAAAGAGCAGAGGCTTCCCTGTGAAGGTGACATTTAAGTGAAACCTGAGCAGCTATGAGGGAAGAGAGTATTGGTGGCCTTGGCCACATGGAAACATGAGTCCTTGGCAGAGTCCAGGACTATCCACAAAGGGCATTAGCAGCAGCAGCTATGCCCAAACTTCTGGCTGAGGAGACCAAAGCAGAAAAATGCAGCATACTTGTATCTGAGTAACCATGCCCCGAAGGATCCCGCAGTGCTGTTTGAGGAGGTCTGGAGGTGTGACTCAAAGCTGTGGAATTGTGGTTATTAACTTGGCTATTAATATGAGATCAGTTATAGTCAAGGGCTGGTGAATCCTGAGACTCAGGGTCATATAAAGGTATAGCCACTCTTACCATTATATTCCAGGACTTAGAGGACATCTCTCCAGGCTCTTAGCAGAGCATCTCAGTTTTTAAGATGATGAAGCCAGGATCTTGAGAGGGGACGGATAGTCTCAATGTCTAGTAGGTAGAAATTTTAATTTTTAGAGTTCATTAGTAGGTCAGACATGTCCATTTTAAATTGCATTAATTTTATGGCTACCAGGAATCAGCCAAAATTGCTTTAGGTATGTCCAGCTTTACTCTTTGAAATCCTTTTATACAAACTTGTACTATTTTCCTTGAAACACAGAATAGTCTCCTCCAAACTACGGAGGTTCGGGTCCAGAAAAATCCCTGTAGCATAATTTACAGTCAACAAACTAAAGCCATAGGGGAAGAACAGGGTTGGGGAAACCATGTCAGAGTCAAATCTCTGAGAAGACTAAAAAATACTTTCTCATTTGTAAAACAAAATTACAAAAGCAGCATCCTAGACAAAGACTTAGCCATGCATTTTGCACATCTAAATTAGCAACAGCAGATATGGTACCCTTGCAAACTGTAAATTTTTAGAATCTCCCTCTCTCCCCACCTCTTTGCTCCAGTATTGATGACATGCTTATAAATTAATTCAGCTTTGTTGCAGATAACATAAATGCTTCGAAGCATCTTTTTCCTTTGTGACTACATCTAAACAACCACCGTCTTTTCCATTGTATGACTCAGAAGTGACTCTCTTATCCCCACCACAGCCTCCTGGTACCCCCCAGGTTCCCAGGCCCCAGGACCTTTTCTCCCTGAGGCTACTGGGGAATCTCCAAGGCCCAGCATTTCTCCCACTCATCGTTCAGCATTGTTCTCAGTTGTTATAAAAATTTCCATTCTTTTTCTGACATTAGCTCTACTTCTCTTTTTAATATCCCAACTCCCAGTTGCCTGCTTTCTAATTATCCCTAGAATTACAATTCACATACAATAAAATCCAAAATCTTTTAGTTGCGAAAAGGAGCTACAAAGTAACTTCATCTGATCTCAGATTTTCATCTTGGGATCTCGTGTTTGGGATGATATTATTGTATTTCAGTCTTGCTATATGCTTGCTGTGCAGGCATTCAATATATGTCAAATTAAACATTCCTGTCCAAAATCTTTCTAAACATTCCTACTTTAGACTTTTTCCATTTTCATTTAGAAAAAGATATAGATGCAGCAGGCTCTGTGATGGAAAATTAAGAAATTCTAGGAGAAAAAAATATGTTAGCATAAAAGTAAAAAGTTCCCATTAGATGTAGGGGTCCAGATTTCAAATCTGTAGTAGATCTGTTTATCTACCATACAGACTATTCCAAAAAAATTCAAGTACTTAATAACATTCATTCAGCTTCATCATACAAAATAAGAATTAACACAGTAAAAAAAATTCTAATATAAATCAGAAAAAAATGGAACAAAATATTTGATAAATGTGTCTGAACTTAAAGAACTTTTTAGATGTTGTCTTTAAAAATCTTGACAGGTTTATTTTTTCAGTCTTGACAAGCATTCCAACAAATTTAAGAAGTTATTTACAAATGTAGAAAACAAACTTCATTTCTGTTGACTTATATTATGATGTCTAAGATAAGTCATGTGTAAAATATTTTTCTATAATTTGACGGTAGATATTAATACATGTAAAAAGCAGTAGGAAGCTCAAAGGTAAGAAAAATTTTAGAAATTAATTCCAAGTATATTCTAATAACAGATATAAAAAAAGAAAATGAAAATTGTGTTAACTTGGAGTGTCAAGAGTTCGCAGTAAACCTACTAAACTTCTTATTAAATTCTCCACACGTCTGAAGCTGTAATATAATTCACACTTCTCTCTACTCTCATCAATTAGAAAAAAAAATTGCTGTGCTTGTTTCAAAGACTCTTTTTTCCAAACTGGTTTAGGAACTGAAGACACTGTGCTTCAAATATTCTAATATTTTAAGTCAGTCTTTTCTGAAAATAAATCTCTTTTGTCTACGTGTCAAAATCTGATTTTTCTTTGGGGTGATACTTCCCAGAGAAATTAAAGAACATTCGTCCAACTCCTTTACACTCTTATTAGGAATTCTGCTTTAAAAAGTAACAGTGAAAGTTTAACACCACAAAAAAACAAAGACGAAACAAATCAAAGAGAAGTTGACAGTTTCACCAATAAAAAGTGATTTTTTTATACATCTATTTAAGGCTGTTTGATTGCGTGAGTTTTGTTCATCTTCTTGGGTTTGTTTCTTTATTTTTCAGAAAATATAGAAAACCACCTGACCAAGTACTAGAAATGTCTCCTACCCACACATTGCAAGATTGGGAAACCACCTTTTTTTATTTTTGCTAAGGAAGATTCACCCTGAGCTAACATCTGTTGCCAATCCTCCTCTTTTTTTGTTTGAGGAAGATTAGCCCTGAGCTAACATCTGTGACAATCTTCCTCTATTTTGTATGTGAGACACCACCACAGCATGGCTAGTGACTGGAGTAGGTCCATACCAGCATGTGAACCCATGAACCCCAGCCACCAAAGCATAGTAACCACTCAGCCACAGGGCCAGGCCAGGAAACCAGCTTTAATAGACATCCTTGGCCCTTTCTACAAGGATTATTACATTTGTCCCTAATACTCTTTCAACAGAAAACTTTAAAAACACAACATTTTACCCTTTTGTTAAAATTAGCCACCTCCTTCCTTTTGAAACTGAATTTTCTGCTCACACTTTCTGATTTTCCTGCTTCCAAGCCCACCCAGACCCTTGGAGCCCACATTACCTGTACTGACTCTTTCCCGTGGAGGGAGGTGTGACTCCAAGCCCTCCCACTGCACTTCAGTTCTCAGAGTTTAACTTCACTGCCATCCTCAACTACCACTTTTTTATGCAGAGAAGTCCCAAATCCACATCTTTAGCTTGTGATCTCTTTACTGAACAAAAGGTGTCTTTCTATCTACCTTCTCGAGTTTTCTACTTAGATGTCACCAGAAGCCCAACAAAATTATCGCCTTCCCCTCAAACGGGCTTCTCGTTCTAACTTCTCTTTTTCTGCTCATAGTAGATCATTTCTCATGTGTTTTCCCTATCAAGACTCAAACCTCATCTCCTTTGCCTGAATCTTCTCTGTCACCTCCTCGATCCCAACTATCATTAATTCCTTTGAGTTCTTCCTTCAAGAGTGCTCACATCTATACCTTTCTTTTCATTTCTACAGCCCCCGTGTCCACTGGGCTCTCACCATTAATATCTGAACTGCTGCAATAACCTCCAACTTGACCTCTCTCATTTTAGTTTCTCACACACTACAATCAAACCTGCTCTCCACTACAAATCTCCCTAAAATGTCATCATGACTTCACTTTTTAGTTAGATTTCCAAGCTTTCACTTTCCAACAAGAGAAAGGACCTATCTCATGCATATTGTCTAACCCTGATCTGCTAATCTGTCTCATTTGGTCCCCTTGGAAAGCCCTTCCCTCACCCTTACCTAAATCCTGCACATCTTTCAAGGGCCAGCTCAGGTGTGTCGTCCTCCACAGCCTTTTCTCAGAATGCAGTGACTTTTCCTTCTTGGGACATGTTGCATTAAGTCTGCCCAACTCCTGGAGTAGCTCGGATGGTAGAACAGACAAACACTTAACAAGGCACCAGAGGACCCCTGTCTAAGCACAACTCTGCTGTTAATCTACCTTAGGACCCCCATTACAAGTCACTTTACTTCTCCAAACTTTGGGTTCTCACTTGAAAGAAAAGAAAGAGGGAAGGACTAAAATAGAGCTCAGTTTTAGAGACGCAATGACCCAACTGCCCTATGATACTCTCATGCCAGGTGAACTGAACCTTTACAATCAACCTTGTCTTCAGAAGGACTGTAAATTCCTTAGAGAGAAACAGCTTTTCCTATTTGTTGGTGCCATGGGGCCAAATATCATACTTTGCATTCAACAGGAAAAAACCCAGTTGACGGTAGCACGCTTCCTGAACTAAAAGAGTCCGCATTAGAACTCAGGGCCTTTGATGCCCAGCTCTAGGCCTGATGCTCTGAGCATGCTGAGACATCACGGCCTTTTGGAAAAGCAATTATAAATCACTAAAATCGAGATTAGAATTAAGACCTAGACTCTGGGACCCTAGCGTAGGAAGATAGAATTTTAACTTGATTTTCTGCCACTTAATAGCCATATAAATTCACTTCTGATGTGGTCTTCTGGTCTTCTTGTCTGAAAAATAGGGGCTAAAAACTACTTGCCATGCTCATTTTAAAAAAGAAATCTGTAAATGATAAAATATTGTAAAATGCTAGGTTATTATTACTGTCTAATAAATCCAAATGGCTTCCTGTACTTAAGCTGAGGTCGACAAAGGCTAACTTCATCCCCTCGGCCCTTCTGCTATCAGAGGATGCTTGATGTTGCTCATTCATCTTCGGTGAAATCATTTTAAGACACACGTATCTAAACATAAGAACTTTGCTCTAAGCAGAGGGGAACAGGTACAGGCTTCTGAATGGAGAAGCTTTTCATAAAAATAGAATTAAAAAATCATACTTTAAGCCAGGAAAATTTGAACTTTCGCACTCTGCTGAGATATAGATGCTGACGTTTTTGTGCTGTTTAATTTTGCCAAGGCAACCAAATCATTGATTTTGGAAAGACAACTATATAACATGGTTTAAAAAAATCAATTTGTTCTAAGCGACTATTTATTTTTTCCCCTCAAAGGAATTACATGCATGGGTTATTTCATGACATATAAGAAAACATCTTTCATTTTTATGATGTATATGGCACCACTCGTGACTTTCGTACTCATGTCTTAAAGACTATAACTTGCTCATAAAAATAAATCAGATGTTTCTGCAGAGCTGTGTAGGGCTGCTGCTGTCTGCTTACCCCCGGTACGTAATGAGGCGTGAGACAGGCTCTGAGCACAATCAAGGTGTTTACTTTCCTCTGTCCAATAAAGAACAACAGAAAAGTATTAGAGTCAATATTCATCTATGTCATAGAAGAAATGGACGTGAGGCAAATGAAAATATCTTCAATATGAAAATGCCTGAAAGTGGTTTCTATAACAAGATAAAAGGAAGTGATGATGAACAAGAAGGAATTAGGGCAATGGTGCTATGCATCAACAGCATCAAGACGAAGAGCAGAACATGTGCCAGTAGAAGCTGAAGACGCTGCCTCATGTCTCTGGCATCCTCTTGGACATCAAAGTGGATCTTTTCTGTGAACATAGAATGGAGAACAGTCCTAAAAAAGAAAAGAATTGCCTCTTAACAGAGGGCACAAAAAAGGAGAGAAATCTTGTTATGCAAGTAACCCTAGCTTTGGAAATGTCTTGTTAAAAATTAAAACACCTACAGCTTGGTTCTGAGAGGACAATGTTAACGCTGGAAACAGTAACATTTTTACTGTGTAGTAATTTAATATACACTGATAATTTTAGAGAGTATTTAAGAGGAATGTGAAACTGCTCTGGTAAAACTGTTACATATTTTTATTTAAATGCATCATTTATTGGCAACCTTGAAGATGATGCAGACGCCTCCCACTTCCGGGTCTTCAGCAGCAGCAGCAGATGAAGCAGGGGCTGCCACAATGGCCAGTGGTCCAAGCCGACTCACAGAAGCCCTCACTGACCACCTCCCAATTCTAGATCCCACTATTAGCAAAGGAGAAAAGTCAGGCAGGTGAGGCCACAAAGCTTCACAACATTTGATTTATTCCTAATAGCCCTGCTGGTAGGAGAAACAAACCCGTATAGAGTGCAAGTTTCTCTCAAACATACAAATTTAACATATCCCTTTATTTACCTCTACAGTGCTTTTTTACACACCTCCCAATTGCCACTCTAGTCCTTTCCCTAGGAGAGAGAGTTCACAAAATCTCATGTAGCCCCAATTCTGGTTACTTTTATTCCTCTGGTGAGATTTTACTTACTAAAATGTTGATGTGATTAAATTTGGTAGATACCGTCGGAGAGTTTTCCAAACTGGTTGTACCAATTTAACCCCCACCAACAATGTATGAGAGTTGCAGTTGCTCCACATCCTTGTTAACAGTATTGTCAGTCTTTATAATTTTAGCCATTTTGATGTCTGTGTGGTGGCATCTTATTGTGATATCTCATCTCGCTAGTGACTGGCGATATTGAGCACCTTTCTATATGTTTACTGGCCTTTTCTATATCCATTTTTGTGAAATGCCCATTCATGCCTTTTGCCCACTTTTTATTGAACTGCTTATCTTTTACCTACAGATTTCTAGGAGTCATTTCCATATTCTAGATACAAGTCTCATGTTGAATAGATGCATTACAAATATCTTCTCTCAGTCTAAGATTTGCCTTTTCACTACTTCAATAAACACAAGTTCTTGATATTGACAAAGTCAGATTTATCAACTATTTCTTTTATGAATTATGCTTTTTAAATCCTGTTTAGGAAATGTTTGCTTACCTCTAGGTCATGAATAGACTCCTCTATATTTTCTTCTAGAAGCTTTATTTTTTCTCCTTTTACATTTAGTTTTATCGCCAATTTCAGCCATAATTTGTGTACAATGTGAGCTAAGGAACAAGATTCTTTTTTATCCCATATAGATTTCTGATTGATTCAGCATCATTTACTGAAAAGACCTTTTTCCCACTGAATTTCAGTGATTTTTTCATCATAAATTAGGTAATCATGTGTATGTATATCTGTTTCTTGGACTCTCTTTTTATTCCATTAGTACAAAGAGAGAGTCCAAAATTGGTACCGAATAAGAACAGATTCTGTTTGACAATATCTACTATGGGTAAATCTTTCATATAACCCAGCAATCCCTTCTTACTATATACCCAAGAGAAATGAGTACATCTGTCTACCAAAAAGAGATTCACAAAAATGTTCATCACAGCTTTATTCATAGTGGTCAAAAAACAGAAAAAATCCAAATATCCATTAATAGTAAAATGGATAGTTAAATTGTGCTATATTGTAACAATATTAAAAAGCTGCATAGTAGATGCATAATACAGTGCAGCAATGAAAAACAACAAACTATCACTATGTGCAACAACATGGAAAACCTTACAGATATATGATGAACGAAACAGGCCAAGAGTATAGACATGATTCCTTTAGATGAAGTTCAGAAACAGGCCAAACTAATCCATGGTAATAAAGTCAGAACAGCGATCGCCTCTAGGGCAGGCAAGAGAGTATTGACAGGGGAGGAGCACGAGGGAGCTTTCTGAGGATCTGGAAATAGTCTATATCTTGATGTGATGGCTACATGGGACTACAGAAGGAGAAAATTCTTCATCCAAATCCACATTTAAAATTTCTGTATTTTACTGTTATGCTACTTGATTAGTTTCTATCACCGCCCTGACAAACACACACAAATTTAGCCACTCAAAACCGCACACATTTATTACCTCTCAGTTCTATAGGTAAGAACTCCAGGTTGGCTTGGCTGCTTTCTCTGTTCTAGGTTTCACAGGGCCAAAATCAAAATGTTGGCAGCTAAGCTCCTAATAAAAGCTATGGGAAGAATCCTCTTCCAAACGCATTCAGAACTTGGCAGAATCCAGTTCCTTGCCAGTACAGAACTGACATCCCCATTTCCTTGCTGGCTATCGGCTGGGGGCTGCCCTTAGCTTTTGAGGCCTCTTTCCAGTCTTTGCATGGGGGCCCCTGCAACTCAGAGCCAGGAACAGTGTGTCCAATCATTTTCATGCTTGGAATCTCTCTGACTTCACCTTCTGCAGTGTCTCCTCTGTTTTCCTCTTCTGCCACATTTCTCTGACTGACTCTCCTGCCTCCTCTTTCGCTTTAAAGGGTTCATGTGATTACATTGGGTTTACCGGGATAATCCAGCATAATCTTATTTTAAGGTCCATAACCTTAAGCACATCTGCAAAGTCCTTTATGACATGCCATATAACATATTAAACAGGATCTGGGGATTAAAATGCAGTCATCTTTGGGAGGAGGGCATTATTTGAACACCCGCAGTTATGCCCAATAATTTTTTAATATAGTAGCATGGAAAGACAGGTCGCTTTACTGAAGAAACTAGGAGGAGGCCTGGGCAGCTTGTCTTGAGCCTAGACTTCTGTTCCATTTGCTCTTATTCGGTTATGTCCTTGACTCACTTCATGTTTCTGGTGTCAAGAAAATAGAATATTCGTAGCCTCCTGCTTATTTCACGTGTATCATCACATTTATTACATGTGCATCTAAATCCACTGAGTTATTACATTCCGACACTAACATAGCATTAAAAAAAATCTGATATATAAAACTACATTTTTATATCTATCAACTCCTTCAACCAAATAAATTTTATATACTTAGTTCTTGACTTAATTCATTACACTTCCCTCTAGTCAGGTCTATTGGTCAGATAGCACACCTTCCTTAAATATTAAGAACAGTAGTTCACTGTTACATCGGGACTATGTCAAACAGGGATTATAACAACTTTGCTTTCAAAGAGCAAACATGTTTAAGAAGTTACTTGCAATATTAGTTTACCCACTTCAATTTAGTTCAAAACTCATCCTTGCAACTAGTAGTTTTACTTGAAGATTTATGGAGAAAAAAAATCACCCAAACTACTTGGTAATTTATGCAGTGGTGCTGTCAAAATCTGATGTATTTTTCAACTTCCAAAGCACGTATGTTCTTGTGCTGTTTTCCACATAATCCAGCATCAAATAAAGACATCAGTAATTTTGACTTGATTGCACTATAATTATTCAAATATCCTTAATTTTATGCTCTAGCCTAATTTCCATCTTCGCTGTTATCATTAAAAATGATTATTATAGATAATGTACCTAAAGTACTTCCATTAATTGGAAAATGCAATTCTTGAACAATAATAGGCATAACAAAAACAACTCAATATAAAGGCCACTGTGGCAATGCAGCTGTACTTCTTATCAACATGAATCATGGTGAGTTCCATAATCTCAGCATTAAGTGGTCTCCTTCCAACTTGGGATGATCGCTCCACAGTGGCTATGACCACAGCTTGACAAGTGACCATGTCGCACACCAAGTCATCCTTCCTGACACCTCGCAAGTAAGGCAAACTCTCAGGTGGAGATCGCCGCCTGAAAACACCACCTCTACTGCAGCAGGGATTTGCTTCCTGCAGCTGCTCAGCAGGGCTCCGCGCCTCTTATCAATCAAGGAGGAGCTGCAACATTTCCTGTCCTCCGCAGGAATCAGAGTCTCTAGCTGAGACTTATCAGCAGGGATTCTAGCGTTTCCGCCAGATAAGAAAAGAATTCAGGGTCAAGGAGAAAAGGAAAAAGTGAAAAGGAAAGCAAGAGAAGAGACTGAGTACAAATAAGGAATTAGAGACCGTGTTTATCATGGACCCCTGGGCAGCACATCACAGGCAGCTTCCATGGGGACTGGAGAATCTTTGAACATTAGGCATAAAAAACGCTTCAGAAAAATATTGTCCCTTATAGAAAAAGAAGCTTTAAATAGGAGGTAGTATAAAAATTTTTTTAAATGCCAAACAATTTATTAACTTTTATTTTCACCAAGAGGTCGTTGATTTCTCCGAACATAAAAGCAGCCAAAACTGGAACCAAGAGTCTGTTTTTATAAAATTGGAATCGATCTAGCTAAAGATCATCGAATTGCTTTTGTTCAATTCTGACTTAAATTTTAGGGTAATTAAACAATTGGATTAAGTCATTAGCAAACTTTTGAAAGCCTGGAGAATATTGTGACAGTGGCCAAACCCTAGGAAAGCAGAAGCATAATAATGCCTGTCTTTCAAAGTAAAAACAAAACGCCAGCAAAAAGGATTAGATGGTCTTAATAGAGGTTCAGAATTGTCAGTCCACCAATCTATTCAACTTAATGTTTTTATCACCTCATTCTTCTCCTATGAAAAAGGTGAGCAGATCTTTTTGATTAAAAAAATATATTACTTAAAAAGGAAGAAGATAAGTTAGATAAAAACCTATCTAGAAGGCCAAGTGATATGTTGAAACAAGAAATTGTGCCAAAGATCTGCTCTCCAGATCTGCCCGTGATTAAAGATAACACTGCTACCAGCTCAGGATAAACAACAATAATATGGGGTGAACTTTGAGCTCTGTGGAAGAAAGCAAGTTCAGATCCAGCTAGGAAGAATCAAATATTATTTTTTAAAAGGGAAGTATGTGTGAATTACAGTGAAAGAATTAAAAAATAATTTAACCTCCTACCATGATCATAACTCTACTTACATTGGTCAAACATAATATGCAATTCCACACATCTGTGGAATTGGAGTCAGTGCTGCTATATCGTAGCCAGTGGTCGAGACACGCTCTTCTACAACCCGCGATAACCTCCAGGTATTGAATATAGTCGACACAGTGACTTCACAACCCATATATCACAGAGGAGAAAAAATGTCCTATAGCTATGAGACACTGCAGAAAGATGTCAGAAAATCTTAGAGAACCTAACCACCCCATCAGAGATGCAGGATTTATGGTTAGGAACACCTGCTCCCCTCTGCCTCCCACTACTAAAGGAAAAAGCAAATAAAAGACAGAGTGACAGAAAGCTCAAAGAAGAAAAAAAGAACAACAAAAACCTTCCGAGCTATAGTAGAGGGGATTTTCTTCACTTGGTTAATAAAAAAAATACCTTGCCAAGTTTCCAGTGTTCGTTTCATCATTTAATTTCACACAAAGCAGACCTTCACTTTGCATAAATTCTATAATTTCTAGCCTACAGCTGGAAGAAATAGGGCCCCCTGCCAAACATCAGCCCAGAAAAGTCAGATTTGCCTGAGTGTCAGCATGAACAACACAGTGGAAGGTTAATATTTAATCTGGCCTCTTCTCTGATCCCTAAAATCATGTGGATAAGGTGAAGTTCCTTTGAAATTGCTGAAAGCAAAACTTCATTCACCATGAAACAGAAGTGATGTTGGAAGAAGGGGAAATGAGGAAGCCGTGAAAAATTTGTTGAAGGCTGAATAAATTTTTGTACTAGCAATATATTAAACAGGCCAACTGATTTGCGAGCATAAAAAATCTACTTTAATCTTGTCTTTTCATAGGAATAAGCCCTTCAGAGATTTTACTTCCTGAGTGTTTATGCTGAGCTACCCAGAAACAACCAAGGAAGGAGAACGCTACATAAAAGACAGGAGGAAAGTCAAGGGGATGCCGGGCCAGTGAATTTCAGCCTCAAACGTTTGATTGGCAACGAGAATGTGTCTGAAGATGTTTTGTCTTCCTCGTAAATATTTATGTCTACTAATCCATTTCTTCACAGCATCTGTTCCCTAGTCAATTCCATAACTTCTCCCTGAGTCTGCTCCTCAGGAGAGCTTTCCTCCCTTCTTTTCTGGAGGATTTCAATGCCTGACTGTCGTTCTAACATTTGGTCACAAAAGTATACAGTAGTTAAATCTGTTTACAACAATTCTATGTATTGGAACCAATGACTCCTTTCCTTGTAAATTATTGCCCTGTTTCTGCATAAAACATGCCCAATACAAACCGGAGTATCAAGATGCTGCGTCCAGAGGGTGACATCAACAAGGTGGCGACATAGGTCGTTCTAGTTCCCCTCACAAGAAAACCAACTAGCAACTCTCCATAGATAAAACTCCGTGATGAAAATCCTAGAACCCGGGGTGAGGCTGAAGCACCCCCCTGGGCCACGGTGACCCAGCAGGACACACTGGAAGGGCAAGAGGCATGGCTGCCCTGTGACCCCGTCGCCCTCCCCCTGGTAGCGCCAGGCCAAGAGGGGCCTCCAGGCAGACAGTTTCTTGAGTGGGAAAGAGAGAGCTCAAGGTGGGCAGCCCACTCCCCAGCACCGTGGGATGATTCCCAGGAGACCCAGTCGGGTCTCCCCTCACAGGGATCGCTGGGGAAATCTGCGGGTTTGACCACTGAGGATCAGACAGAAATGCAGGCAAGGGACAGGACTTCCTTCAACTAATGCTCAGATTTTGGCAGACCCCTTTCCTCCTTAAAGACATTTGCCACCAAGGGGGACCCCAGCCAGTGGTTCAGCCCATCTGCAGAGCCCAGCTGGCAGTCAGGGAGATTGGTGGGCAGTTCTGCCTGGCTCTGGACACCAGGCAGCAAGCCGTACTGGACGGAGAGCCACTTTATGACCCAGCCCAAGTGGGGAACAAAATACACAGCCCCACCTACCTGCTGAGTAGAGCATCCAGTCCCACCAGGCTAGGAAGACTGACCAGAGAATCTGGGCAGCTACAGAGCCCGTGGACAACCCTGTTGGACAGGGCACCCCGGGCAGCCTTGGAACCAGCCTATGGTACCACCCAGCTGAGCCCCGCCTACGCCTTGCCCAATTGCCGAACACAGCCTACAGCCTCCCCCAGACAGGAAGCTCAGCCAGTGACCCTGTCTAATTGTGGAGCTTAGCCTGCAGCCCCACTTGATGAGGGAGCCAGTACAGACATGCGCGATCGGGGAGTATAGTCTCTAGCCCCACCCAACTGCTGGATACAGCTGGAGACCCCACCCAACCAGAAAGCCTGGCCAGTGACCTTGCCCAACAGTGGAGCACAGTCAGCAGTCTAAGTGATGCTGAAGCCCAGCCTGCGACCCCACCCAGCTTCAGGGCACAGTCTGCATCCTTACCCAATCTCAGAGCAAAGCCTGAGGCCTTGTCCAACCTGGACAGCCAGCCTCCAGCCCCACCTGAACACAGAATCCAGCCAGCAGCACCATCAGGTCAGGGATCACAACCTAAAAATATGGTATATGTACACAATGGAATATTATTCAGCCATTAAAAGGAAGGAAATCTTGCCATTTGCAGCACCATGGACAGAACTTGAGGGCATTATGCTAAGTGAAATAAGTCAGACAGAGAAAGACAAATATCGTATGATCTCATTTATATGTGGAATCTAAATTAAAAAAATAGATCTCATAGAAACAGAGAACACATTGGTGGTTGCCAAGGGTGGGGATGGAGGTGGGGGTAGGGCATAGAGGAAATAGGTGAAGGTGAGCAAAGGGTGTAAACTCCCAGTTAGAAGACAATTAAAGTCTGGGGATGTAATGTACAGCACAGTGACTACAGTTAACAGTACTGTGTTATATATTTGACAGTTGCTAGGAGAGTAGGCTTTAATAGTTCTCACCACAAAAGCAAAACTGTAACTATATAAGGTGAGGGATGTGTTAACTAACCTTATTGTGGTAATCATTTTGCACTATATACATATATCAAATCATTACTTCATACACCCTAAAATTATACAATGTTATATGTCATTTATATCCCAATAAGGAATATGTTTCTTCCACCCAATTTTACAACTCAAAACAACCACTCATGTGTGAAAAAGTATGCGTTTTGGCTTTAAATAATAAAGTAGTTTTGAGAAACCTAATCAAATGAACTCCCAAAACAGGAAAAGGAGACAGGTCAAAATATGCAGTCAATAATTCTTTAAGAGTAGATTCCATTCTTAATGTGGTACCTAACGTCTCTGAAAGATGTCGATCTAAATACATTTTTAAGCCATTTCTTTAAATTTCCTTCAAAGCATTTAGATGGGAGGAGGGAAGTGAGGAAAAAGTACACTCAATTACTGTTCTGATGTTGATGCTTTGCAGTCTCTCAGCCTTTTGAAATCCCATAATATTTTACTATCTCAGCAAGTTTACGAGTGTCACCTCAGATTTACATTTTCCAGAATATTTTCTGCCTCTCCTTCAGAGTTGTTATGAAATCTTTGCCGTTAGCCTGTTAATTTGAAGGTTAATTAGAGGTCACATCTTTCTAAGGACCTGGCAAAGCACACACATGTTACCAGGGCAACTAGCCCACAGATTGTTACATGTACGTATAGCTTCTTGAGGCTTTGGGGAAATAAGGAATTCAACCCCTCAGCTGCCACAGCTCCAAGCTCAGTTGAGTCTAATTTGATCTATAGAGCCCTAGATAGAGAAACACTGAAATGAAAATTCTAATAAATTAAAACTAAGATTACATAGTTTAATTACACGGTTAAGTTTGAAAATATTAATCAGAGCCTTGCAGTAATGATTGTATTATGCCTGCACGTAGTTATAAGTGCACGTGCATGTGTCCCTTGAGGATAGAGACCATGTTGAACCAATATTTGTATCCCCAAATCCCTCCCAAAGCCAGGCACACAGTCAGCACTTAACAAATACTCGTTCCGACAAGTACACAAAGGGCATCTTCTAAGTAAGGCTCATCTCTAGCAGAAGGTACAGTGAAGAAGTTAGAAAAAAGTATTAGTACAAGATGCTAACTAACTATAGGCTGTGTAAGCAGATTACCCAGCTCACAGTAACCCTCCCGGGGCCATTTCTGGAGAATGACTACCGGTCGCCTGTTTCCTTCTTCGGGGCAACACCATCTTCCCACCCTGAATTATGCAACCTGATTGGGAACTAACTTCATCTCTGTGGACACACAGTACATGGTTGAAGGGTGTCTATGACACAAATCGGAGTCCATCCCAAGGACTTTTCAAACTGGAAATGAAGGGAGGAGCTTTTTCTGGCTTCCACCTCTTTCCAGTGGAAGAGAATAAAATAAACAACTATAAAGAAACGAAAACAAAAGTTGAGAGAAAGTTAGCTTCTGGTTCCAATCATCTTCAGTTAAACTCCTGCTCTTCCAATTTTATGAACCAATAAATTCACCCCTTGGCCCAGTTAATTCAAATTGGGTTTCTATCAGCTGTGCTCAAAAGAGCCCTAACTTATAAAATGAGTGATCCCACCTACTGAGAAGATGGATCACCTGTGTCTCCCCAAGGACAGGTGTTCAGGCTGGGAGAAGGGGTGTAGTGAGGGAGGAGATTGTGTTTGTAAAGATCCCTGTTGTTGCTTGATTGGAATATGTTCTCTTTTTGATAATAAATGCCAGAAATTGTCAATATACACCCTGCCCCCCAAAAAGCACATGAATAATTTCCTCATCAGAAATGTCAGCATCTAACAAACGAGACATCTGAGTCAGCTGAAAAAGTTATCCTGCAGCCTTTCTCACCTTCCTGGGAAATAGAAGAACCCACAGGGGCAGGCCAGAATCTCTGTAGACTAAATTGGCCCAGTGATCCATCTTAGGCCTTATTGGTCATTCTCCCAAGCTAAGATACTCGTCTCATCATCAGGGCCTACTTTAGCGAGATCTGGGTTCGATTCTGCTTTCTTCAACACACAGTATTGCCCAGGCGGCCTCCACAGTGTGATTCCTCCCTCACTCTCTCTAGCCTGGCTCTTCTTCACATTCTACCATTCTTTCCCCAGAGTTAATATATTAACTCTCTGTACCTGTCAGCACCTCTCTTTTGCCCTGTCCCTCTCAGGTTACTATGTTATTTTCCAGCTAACTTTGATGATGTCAATTTGGCAGCTTTGATATACAATAAATGACTAACCCTTCAAGTTTAGAGAAAAAAAGAAGTAGCATTTTTTCCCTCATCCAGAGGCTATATGGAATACAACAACACTAAATAACTATTTCCCAAAGGCCAAATACTACTTACACACCCTGTAGAATTTCTGTCTTGTCCTCACAACAGCCTTGGAAGATAAAGATTTTAAGACCCACCGATAAGGAACCAAAAGGTCAAGTCGTTCAACAGCTATTTTGTCCAACGATTCACAGGGCCTGGCACTCTTCTTGGCACTGTACATATGTGATTACCTCGTATAATGTTTGCAACCCACCAACAAACACGGGATGATGACACCGTCTTATAAATAAGGAAACTGGGGCGTAGAGAGTCAAATACCTTGCCCAGAGTCGTGCAGCTCTTAAGCAGTGGGCCGAGATGGAGGTGCAGGTCTCTCTCACTCTGGAGCTCTCACCCTTTCCCCAGCTTCAAGCTACTACTCCATTAACTTTATTTAGTTCAACTGATACAGATGCCTTCATAAGCATGGAGGGGGAGAGGTCTATATGTCACAGACTCTTGGCTTTTAATCTTTCTTATAGGCCATAATAGTCTATTTTCAGGGGAGGAAGAAAGCCATTATTTTAAAATTTTTCATGTGGGCTTTGGGTGGTTTTATTCTAAAAGAAAGTTTTGGAAGAGGAAAGGCTGGGTGAGACATACACATATTCATTAATTTCAGAGCTATGATTCCTTAGTTAACTGGTTTGTGTTAGAATAAAATGCATGCTTTCCACATTTTAAGCTATGTAAAATTGGCATGGATCTTATCTTTTCAAAGGAAATTTGCCTAAAATCACTGAGGAATAAGTTAAAGTATTCCCAGTACATGAAACATATGTGTTTTCTTATTATCACCCTCAATTGAGGTTTTTTTGTATTACTAACAGCACAACAACTTTAATTTTAGCTTATATTTGGATCCCTAATTGTTGCTACACTGCCTTCAAAGAATTACACAGTAAAATAAAAGGTTTTGTTCAATGTAGAAGACAGTCACACACCAGGACTTGGGTTAAAGGGAGTACACATTTCTAACTCTTCTGGAATACATCATAGAACATTCAAAGGCATCATCAGGATACAAAATGCCAAAACTGATTCAGAACAATCTTTCGATTCTGAATATGAAAAAAGCTTAGTCTCGCACTTTAATAGTGATATTGAAAAAATGAAATAGGTATTGTTACTATTGGTGGTTGATTTAAAAAATCAAATATGTGTGGAAGAGGGATATAAAAATACTAACCAGTGCCTCATAGTCTTTTGCAGAAATGAAAACTATAGTTTACACCCAAAATTTCTTCCTATTCTTTGTGATATTTATAGTTTTAATTTTCTCATTTTCTTCTCTTTTCTTACTCTTTTCTGTAAGCCATATTGTTGGGTTTTACATCATAATTTAGTCCACATGGTATAGAATATGAAGACAGAATCAGGATGAAACTAGAGGAGAAACGCTGTAAGCTGAAGATACTGGACTGGAACCGGATGCAAAAACCAAAGAGAATGTGTGTCGTCTCGCTCTTGGAGAGAGGGTACATCAGGTTTTACTAGTTCAAGAGTTTGTTGCATTAGGTTAGATTGGAGCATTTGGTTGTTGCTATTGTTGACCTTGTTTGGAAGTTTAAAGAAGAGAAAAGAGGGTATATTGATGCTGCACAGCCAGGGGGAAACTTTAGTGGACATTTTTCGTACTTTGGGGTCACTAGTACTTTTCAAAGCTCTTCTCACGTTTAGAGAACTTGCCATATTCTGAGTCCGTGCCAGGAATTCATTTTCCCAGTTTCCCCTACAGTCAGGGCACAGGCGTAGAATTTGGCTCTGACACTCAGAATCACTACTGCAAATCTTCAATTCAAAGGCAATGTGAAGAGACAGGCATCTCATAGGATCTGTTCCAGTAAGGTGAGAGTGGCCACATCCAGCCGTCAGAAGTAGCACCAACACAGCTTCAGCGATAGACTTTGTGGTATCTGCGCCTGGTGGCAGCCATGGGGTCTCTAAGAAAGCAGCTCTGTGGTGTGATACCGTCGTTGTTCCTACCACGTAGTATCCAAGTCTGATTCTCTGTCTCTCCAAGATATTCTGTGAGTCAACTAATATCTTCAATAAACTATTTTTCTGCTTAAATTAGCTATGCATCCTTACACGGGATCCCAAGAATACACAGCCTAAGGCAAAAGCTGATGTACTACTAATTTATTACTGTGCCCTTATAAAATTAATATGACCGCAGCTTTTCAGATTAAAAAAGAGAGACTATAAGAAATGTTAGTAGTTTTTTTGTTTGTGTAGTGGAGCTGTGGTAAATTTGTTTCCTTAGTTTCTTCTTGCTATTCTTCAAATTATTCTACATTTCTTTGATATTAAACATGTATTTCTTTCATAATTTTAAAGATACATATTTTTAAATGTTAAGATGAAGGAAATCAAGTCCCTGAGATCTCCAAGAAGGGAAAAGCAGAACACAACCAATTGTAGAAGATAGCTCATTCTGGGGATTAACAGTAAAAGCTGCATACAATTTGCCAGCATTTGGATGAGTGAATGAATAAGAAAATGGATAAATGAATGGATGATATGGATGAATGCATGCATGCATGATGGATGAGTATTCCAATGGTGGACTTTTTTCAAAGACTTTATTATCAGAGTGAGACACATATTCCAAGCTAGGAATTCCCTTTCCAGTGAATCCCCTCTCTCATTCTTCTCCAAGTGAGGTAACTGGACTCCTCGTTGCAAGCAGCCAACATAGGGGTCATTCCCACCAAGCTTTTTCTCTACCCTCATATTGAAACCATACACACACAGCCATGACCCAGTCAGTAGCTCCCCAACCTGCAGATGCTGGGCAATAACCCCCAGTACTGAAATTCCCTTTAACAGGAGTCAATATTTCAAGTATGTTGCAGAGCCCTGAACTTGATATCGTGCCATTGCGTTCTCCTTACCCACCACTGTCACTGACCCGGCACTGAGATGAGAATTTTCCCCACCTTCTTTGTGCCCATGCCAACCATATAAATACATTTTTATAAAGGAAAGTGTTGATTAAGGTATTATTATATTGAAAATTTTAAATATTTGTAAATTTTAACTTGAAGAGTTTCTACTTCACAAAAGTATTAAACCATATAAGTAAGGAATGCTGTGGTTTGTGATACACAGGGCACAAATAAAATTCTGAACAATAGGATGTATTTCTTTCAGTTCGGAGCAGTATTTTTATTTTTTTTCCAAGGGAGACAGATTCACATGGTGTTTCTCAAGCCAAGATATTTTGAGTGGGATGGGTTCAATAAAACTTCATTTAAAATCAAATTTACAAATAAACACTCTGACTTTCTGTGGATTAACACTGGTGGAATATCAGGAAAGAGAGTTCACTGAGCCATAATTTTAAGACCCTTCAATGATGGCAGATATCAAATAACAGCATATTTAAAGGCAATTCTACTTACTTGAATCAAAGGATGAACTCAAAAATAACATAATTGCAATCTCTGGATAAAGACTTTTAAAATGCTTTGTATTTCAAAAAAGAAATACAAAGCTAATTCTATAAAACATGATCTAAATCAACACAAAACTCTTCTAAGTAGAAAAGTTAGAAAGAAGAGAAAGAGAGAATGAGGGAGAAGGAGAGAGGTGGTCTTTGGCAGCCCAAAGTCCCCCAGAACAGTCCAGGATCAGTATGGGCTCTCCAGGTATGGTTTTCTAGGCAGGTCCCTCCCAATGCAAGTTACACATGGATAGATACACACACAACACATATAAACACATCTTTCAAAGGAAAACATTAATTTTTAAAGACAGAGAACTCTAATCCCATAAGGAGGAGGAAAATGAGTTTTCTTCATTTAAAAGTGCCTCTCCCAATAGAGTTACTGATTTATATTATTGTACAGAATCATATTCATTCCTTTCACTTCTCTCTACTCTCCTTTAAAATGTGTCCTGTTGGCCTGCCAAGGGCCTCATTACTAAAAGTGACAGTCTCTAAATATGTGTCTTCTCTAATTCAAAAGGCATAACGAATACCTGGATATTATCACTTGTAAGAGCTTTTCTAAAAATCCTTTATATTCTCCAGGATGGTATATCTGGAGCTATCTGGTAGGGAAAAATCTTGTTTCTTCCGTTTTATACATATCCATATACACATATGTATGCACATCCACACACACGCACCCACACACACAGTCACACACCATTGTGAGCAGAATTTCCAAAGAAATGAAGTGAGTCAAAGATTTTGTTGGAGGTTTCAAGAGAAAGTTGAATTATTTGTGGCATAGATTTTTCCAAGAGAGTCAATCAAGCTTGACTTGAAATTTAAAGAGGCAGAGATGCAA
Organism: Equus asinus; assembly: GCF_041296235.1. NCBI lineage: Eukaryota > Metazoa > Chordata > Mammalia > Perissodactyla > Equidae > Equus > Equus asinus. The sequence goes on along the minus strand of NC_091793.1, from coordinate 120,832,641 downwards.
CATTTGGACAAGAAGAGGAAATGTTTTCATTTATATGGATGATTCCAGCAGCAGAAGTGTGAACATTTCAAAAAGTTAACATTGACAGATACATAGGATGAGGCTGTGGAACTGTGTTTTTTGTGTTTTATAAATATATTGACAAATGGTATATTGAACAAGTAGAAAGATAACTTTGAAGACAACAGGGTTGTATTTGATTTATAGAGCTATGAAGGAGAAAAAATAATAAATTATAAATTTATTGTACTATCTTTTCAGAGTCATCATGCTATGAATGTTTTAATCCAGAAATTTCTATATTTCTATTATAATTTTAATTTCAAAATCTTAAATTTTAATTTTAATTTTTTAAATTTTTAAACTTTAAAAAAAATTTTGTTTTTAAAAGTTTTTAATTAATTTTTAAAGTTATAATTTGAAGACTATTCTTTGAAAATATCAAAATTAACAAATCTCTAGTCAGATTGATCAAGAATAAAAGACACAAATTTCCAATATCAAGACTGAAAAGAGGAGTATCTCTAGAGATATTTGAGACATTAAAAGAATAATAAAGTAATATTAAAAACAACAGAGGCCAATGCATTCAACAACTTAGAGGAAGAGATTGACTGCAAAGGGGCATAGGGAACTTTTTGGGATGCTAGAAATATTCACATCATTATTGTGGTGGTTGTTACACAAGTATATCCATTTGTTAAAATTCACCAAACTGTACACTTAAAATGTGGAATTTGGGGGCCGCCCGGTGGTGCAGCGGTTAAGTGTGCACTTTCGTAAGTTCGGATCCCGGGTGCGGACATGGCACCGCTTGGCAAGCCATGCTGTGGTAGGGGTCCCACATATGAAGTAGAGGAAGATGGGCACAGATGTTAGCTCAGGGCCAGTCTTCCTCCGCAAAAAGAGGAGGAATGACAGCAATTACTCAGAGCTAATCTTCCTCAAAAAAAAAAAGAAGAAGAAGAAGATTGGCAACAGATGTTAGCTCAGGTGCCAATCTTTAAAAAAAAAAAAGTGTTGAATTTTACCTTATGCAAATTGTATCTTAATAAAGCAGATAAAAATCATATTTAGAGCTACAGTGTTATTTTTGTCAATGTTGACATTTAAACGTCTATGTTTATTTTCCATTTCTATAGTGGACAACGGTTTTTTTTATTTTCGGCACCATCCTATTCTTCTGAGAATACCATTCCAAATACCTTCTTCTAGGAACTGCCCCTTCCCCCAACACATAGACTCACATCATCCATGTAGTTTCTACGGGAGCTGTCCTGACTGTTCATCGGCCCAGGAGTGCGCAGCTGACCCGAGCTGGGTCAATGAGGCCCTTTCCAAGAGATCCAGCTCACCTCTTTGCAGTGCCTAAAGCTTTCATATACTAATTTTGGAAGCTGTCAGTAGCCGTATAAGCCAGAATGGTGAAAGGAATCCGGTTTGCTGAAAGAAAAATACAGATAAACTGAGAGGTACAGGTGGGAGATGAAAAGTTCCAACGTTTTAAGTCATGTTTTTCCTAAGGAGTTGTTGAACCCCAGTTCTTCTTTGATCATTCATTCCTTTTTGACTGTAACTCAGAATCTTTCCCCAAAAAGAACTTTTATTTTATACTGAATTAGATGCTGTCAGATGGAACGAAGAGACTTCTACCTTACACACCACCCAAATTAGTATGTTCAATATTGAGATCCCACTGTGATCCTGCTGGGGCTCTTTCCCCAAGATTTACTTAAATGTCATGCACACAGTGGACAAAATTAATTAACTGCCAATGCAGATTTTAATTCATTGGGTATTCCACATGCATTTGAATACAGGTGGATAGAGAGAAGAGGATAGATACTTGATGTGGATTTTAAATGCTGATCCCTGCCAAATATATATATATATATATATATATATATATAGTCTATCAAGCTGACATTTACATGTTACCAACTAACCTTTGGAATGTATGACAGTTGATATGGACGAATAGGATTCGTGAAATTATTTCTTGAAATATCTTTATAAGTTGGAATTTCTGCTCCTGCTTCTCTTCTGCTCATGGCTTTACCTCAATATCCAAATCAAAACCAAAATTTTATCCAGGAGTTTAAAAAATCAAAATCAAAATGCACTTTCCTGTCAGGAATCAAGACAAAGAGAATTTTGAGAAGCAAAAGTTCAGAATTGAAAAAATGTATAGATGCAGGTCTTCATTTACTGTCTATTATCACCGCAACATCTCTAACAAATATTGAAATATTTACTTTCTTTAAAAACAAAATGATCCTGAAGTTAGGCTGCCTACGTGCGACACCTGGCTCTCCCACTTCTTAATTATGTGTCTGAGCAATTTCATAACCTCTTTGCACCTCAGCTTTCCGTCTATAAGGTGGGAACATTAATAGTACCTAGCAGGACATTTAGACTAGTACCTGGCACGCCACAGATCACGCATAAAAATAAGCTGTTACTTATTGTTATTATTTTCATATATTCTTACATAATATGTAAAATAACCCTCTATAACTGGATACTCAACTCATTTATTACTATACTCTGAAAAATTCCTTCAATTAAAATGTTTGTGTGTATGTTTGTTTGAACTCACTTACTTCTTGGGGAAAATTTGAATGTTTTCTAATAGATCAGAAGTTTTTGGAACATCTAAATAGATGGGAATCCTATTTGTTAAGTATGTACTATCAGGAACAAACATTTTCATTATATAGTTCACAGAACATGCTGAATTTATCAAACCTAGTATTTTGCTGCAAATTGAAGCCCCAAGGGTTAAGAGAAGCCAGCTAATAGCAGATGTAAAGAGTAAGAATACCCCATTTTGGAGCCATTTATGCACCTATCACTCACAAATTCTCCTAAATAATTTTTTATTTATTAACAAATATTCCCTTACTTTTATGCATAATACATAATTCCTGAAAACATGCATAAAAGTCAAAAAATAGGTTTCCGTATTTCAAGGGGTTGTGCTCCCAAAGAGCTAATAAGTACGTAATTATATCTCATGTTACATATAATCTATTTGTGAATTTTGTTGTTCTGTTTATAGTTGAACATATAACCAACTGGTTAAGTCCAGTGGGCACCAAGTTGTTACAGTTTCTGCTCTTTACTCCTAATGCTTTCCACGTTAGACTCAATTGTTTATGTTTATAATACCTGAGTCTTCAACTATATCTATCAGTACCTTTAATTTTTTTTGTTTCGCTCCCTCACTCTTCCATTTTTATCCAGGAGTTTAAAAGAGGCTGATCCCACCCATGGTTTCTTTGGAGCCACCAGTTTTAAAGATCATATAAGCTTGGAGCTGTGAGGGCCCACCTTTGCCACCACATAGAAAGAGACTGACTAACAGTGAAGATAAATTGGGGAGGGAGAGTGGTACAGCAATGACAAGAGAGACTGGAGTCATCATTTGAGCTCTTGATACAGCCATACCTGAGGTCTACCCTTGGAACTTTTAGTTATGTGAGGTAAAAAAAAAAAAATGTTACTTTATTTTATTTTTATTTTAACCTTTTTATTATAAAACAAAATGTGGAAACAGAGAACCAGATAAAACACCACTTGTGAAATCACCATCCAAGTCAAGAAATCAAACCGCCAGCATTCTATTTCAGAAGCTCCTCCATGCGCCCTGTCCCTATCTCAAACCCTTCTTCATCCCACCCGAAAAAGTAACCCTTATCCTGACTTTTACAGCAATCACTTCCTCATGATCCTTTATAGTTTTGCCACCCCGATATGCATCCCAGGCCACTATAGTTCATTCTTGTTCATTAAAATTTATTGTCCTCAGCCTCTTTAATCTACATGTTCTCCCACCCCCTTGTTTCCCCTCACAATTGAGCTGTGAAGAACGTGGGGTACTCGGCCTGTCTAGTTTGCCAATCTGCAGTTTGCTGATTGCACGTTCATGGTTGCACTTCACCAGATTCCTCTGTTCCCTAATTTCCAGAAATTGGCAACTGAATCCAGAGGCTTGATCAGAATCGAGTTGAAAGACTTTGTCATTCTGGACTTGAAACATAATGTCTGGAGACATGCCATAAACAGCTATTGCGGCTCACATCTCATCTCGGAAGCAATCATTTCTCCAAAGCCATTTCTCCCTGGTTTCTTTGGGAGATGCTGTCTCAAAACCACATCTTCAGCATTAGGAATATGCATTACTACTGAGCTGGTCATTGTCTCTAGACCTCATCAGTTCTCAGTCTTGCTCTCTCCATATTCATGAGTTCATGCTGACAGTTTCGATTCAAATCCATGATTACAGAATTTTGCTTTACTTCATTTTTTACTTAATCTTTTCTATATTCCATCTGTATGACCTCTCCTCCACACACAGTATCCTGGTTTTCAAGGACATTGGACATAATAGAATTAGAATATCCCACAATTAGTCATTTACCTTATCCCAAATTGCACACACAACAGTTTTGAAATACCAAAACCACCAATAATTGTGAAGACTGTTAAGAAATTTTTTGTGTATGCTCTCCCCACTCTTCATTCATCTTTACAGGTGTGTTATCTCTACGTTGTGAGAACCTGCACCCAGGACATACTGTACTCTCTCCATTTAACTCTCATTTAGTGTTAGTTCTACACATAAACCACATGTTTAATCTTCACCACCAATCCTTATGTCAGTGTCTCTCTGTTCCTTTTGGTTTTTGAAGTAAAAATCTCCAGTAGATTCCTCAAGAAGAGCTATGAAAACGAAAAGACTCAGAGTTCTTGCGTGTTGATAATAGTTTATGTCTTTTATACTTAAAAGCCAGTTTCCCAAGCTATGAAATCCTTAGCTCACTTTTTGTTCTTGTCATCTTAAATATGTTACTCCACTTTCTCTGGCATTAAGTATTACTGTTGAAAATATGATGATAATCTAATTGTTTCCTTTATTAGCCAATTAATGTTTTTGCCTAAAAGCACAAAGATTTTGTTTTGTTTTGTCTTTTGATTTAAGGTCCAGTAATTTTACTAGAATATATTTTGGTTTTGATCACTAGGGCTCAATATTCTCAGATATCTGGGCCACTCTTTCAATATGAATACTCAAATCTTTTTTTGCTTTTTGTTTTAATTTCCAGAGAGTTTTCTAGAATTATAGTTCTTAGTAATCATTTTGTTCCCTTACTTGGTTTTCTTTTTCGAGGACTCCTTTTATCCGTATGTCAGATCATCTTTCTCCATTTTCAATATCTGTCACTTTGTCTCTTTCTTTATTTCTTTTAGATTTTTAAAATTTTCCTCCTTTATATCCCCTTAAGCCACTATCTGTTGTATTTAGTTGCTCTTGTGTTCCTTATAGTTTAATCTTCATTTCTGAAAATGAAAAATGTTCCATTTCTAATTCTTACCAAGTTCTGTCACCACATCACCTCATTTCTGAGTTTTTCAAATTCTAATTCTTCTATTCTTTCCTGTCTTATTTCTTTTCCTTAATGTCATGTTTTGAAATAGATGGTTACTGATTTACTCTGTTCCGTGGGTGTATCATTCTGATATGCTTTTATTTTTATGGAAATGTTGTTCTGCCCCTTATTCTTTTTTCTTCTAGAAACTTTGTATGAAATTTGACCTTGATACTTTTTGGTCACTCATTTTACGTGAACCTTTAGAAAGATGAAAGGTTCAGGGTAGTTTTATAAGAAAGTATAACTTTTTAAGAAAGCATTCAGTAACTGAACCTCCTCAGGGGGTTCAAAATTGACGGGCTTTATATTAAGCTATGGTACATGATAAGTTTTTAGTACAAAATATGCAGTGATTTTGAAAACTATCCCACTGGTTCTATTTTATTATATATCCCATTGGTTCTATTTTATTAAATTATCAAAGTTACTTGAAATAAAAAACTCAATTACCCTAAGGCCAAGTGTTACTGCCTAGCCTATCTCTTCTCAATGGACCCAAAATGGCTACCATTGCTATTCATAAAGAAAAACACCTTGTACAGTGAAAGTTTATAAGCCTCCATCATCTTATATTCAGGACCATCTGAATAATCTTGCTGGGTAAGAGTGAGAGCAAAGCCCTTGCAGTTGACTCAAAAGTTTTGCTTTTATTAGTGAAAAAGTTTCATACTTGCAGTAATTCAATTGCAATGATCGTGAGATTATTCCTTCACCAAATTAAGGGGCGGATTATATAATACAGAGCTTCTCATAGGCTTTAATTAAAAGGAGTTGCACGGGGATATAAGGAATGACAAGATACTGCTCAGTCTTCATCACGACAGCATACTCCAAAGGCCTCTCACAAGGCATGTGTCCCATTACATACCTCGTGCACCCTCCCAGCTTTATCCGCAGTGTTGAGACACTATATACCTTCTTGTTAACTTTGCCCTTTTCACTCAGGGCAAAGCCTCACCTTTTTAAGATCTCTGCTGAAACTACTGCAATAAATCGCTGCCTACTGGGCCATCGAATCAAGATGTCCTGCAAAAAGAAATGTTCACAGCTCTTCATTCACGTTCCATATTCGATGTGCCATATACTAGACAATTTTTATTTTTAGATCTGCCCATTAAATTAAAAGTAAAGGGATAATGATGGAGAGAAAGGATTGAAACAGTAAGACTTCATAAAATGAGTGGCTTTTTCTAATATTTAGTTATTAAAAAATCCTCTTTTAAGGAAAGTACAGAAGGAAATGGGGCTTAATAGCAAGAAAATGATGTTTTTTTAACACTTGAGTTATTTTCTACCACTTTACTGTTCTGAATGACATCAAACACCGATAGAAACCTTTTAAAAATAGTCTTCTGGTATTATTAAACGAAAATCAATTTCTGCCCTTGCATTGAGAACTGTGCTAAGCACATAGTAAGGGCTTGAGTCTAGATATTACTACCACCAATAAACTTATCTGTATGTATTTCTCTTTTTTTCTTCCTTCCCAGCTCAAGAGAAGAGGCATCCCAATCCATTTTGCATTCCACCTACTCTCACCAACTCAGGCTCTTGTGTCTTTGCCCTCTTTTCTCTACTGGCTGTTTTCTCTCTGCTATCAACCTAATTAGTTCTCTCCTAGGTCTGGCTCCTTATTTCTCTCCTATCTACCACCCTACTTTTTTATCTTCCTTTCAAAGCCAAGCTGGCTCTAATTTCTCACCACCAACTCACTGCACAGCTCATCAGAATTAACGGTTGAGCAGAGAAAGAGGAGCCAGCAGTGCTGGGCTGTGATTCTGAAGTTGGATCGCTCCCCCGCCAGATGGCAACAAGGACCCCATCTCTGGGTTAAGTGAGTACTGAAGGTTCCTGGCATGCTGCAGCATAGCAATTACCAAGGATTTCACCTGTGGTGACTTGGAATGGATTACGTGTGGAAAGGAAGTGATGGCCTCTGTGATATCATTGGCATTTGTGAGATATGGAGGAAATAGTAATTATGAGGACTAGGGGATTTATTTGGTTGTTGTTGAGTGGTATTGATGCACTGAAGAGAGAAAATGACAGGCTCAATTCAGCCAATTAGTCACTTAAGGCAAAATGTGAGAGTCACAAGTCTCCTAGGGCGGTGTTTATGATGATCCTCCTCTTCTACAGTCACGGGACCAACCATGCCAAAGACCAGGCCTGGAACCTAATTGTAAGAGCAGACAACTTCAGATAAGGCTGAAGTTCCAGCCCCAGCAAGTCTTCTACACGGTCAAGGAGGGAGTGAGACCCTTCCAAGGGGTCTTGGGATAGGGATATCTAGGTGAGTAGACTCAAAACATTGAGCTCTCAGACTCCTCAGAATCCTCTGGCCTGCAGAAGAAGCCCACTCCCTCTTATTAGAGGATGGGGGACCCCACTCCACTGCCTGCAGACCATGCAGAGGCTTCAACTGAGGCAGATGTTTCACAAGACCAGACATGCCCTCCTCAAGACTTGGCCTGTTCCTCTTTTCTAGTCAAGACCAACAGCAGAATCAAAGCTCAGCATGGCCCTGCCAAAGGAAGAAAGGGGTTATTCACCGAAAGAGCTGTGGGCCATGGCTATTCTGCACCAGGAGAATCCAGGAAAGCATCCTGGGAGTGAGGACCCAACCTAAGACAAATACAGACATACATGTGGATGACCCTACAGCAGGTGTGGGCATAATGAATAAGGAGTATACTGGGAGAATACATGAACTTAAAAATGAATGCTCAAATCTAATCTTGATTCCCACTCTTTTCTGTTCTGTTAACAAAAACAATCTGGCAAACAGTAAATACTTAATATGTGTTTGTTGAAAGAGTTAAAGACCAAAAAATAATAAACTGTACATAATTTTATAATCATAAAATATCTCCAAAATCTATCATAATGGCAATATCTATCTGTTAAATTAATATTTTTATGCTTAATTATATTACAAATCTAATACATACTAATTAATGAAAACTTAAGGAGACAATACCTCAGGCTTTTCTGACTGCAAGCTTGGTTGGCAGTAAGACTCACTCAGACTACCTCAAGGAAAGTGGATTTGTTGTAAGGAAACACACGGAAGCAGAGGAAATAGGAATCACACAGCAACCCTGCATAGCATTGAACTCAGCCTCACAGAGGATGGAATGCAGCTCATACACTGACATACGCCAACTCATTGCCAGGCCTCAGTTATCCCACTGCCTCTTCAGCAGCGAGAAGTGATATAACATGTGCTATTGACTCAGTCCTCTTCGGCCTGCTTCTGCTGCTCCCACTACTGGCCAACTTCCTCTACGTTTTTAGTATCTGCTTATTCATAACTTTGTCTCCTACCTCGGGTCTCTCTCTCAGTGTATCTTTTTGCTTCTGTCTCCACAGCCAAACGTCAACTCTCCGTATACATCTCACATTCAAACACTCAGTAAGGGAGAATCTCATTGGTGAGCATTATCTCTATTTGAGCAGAGTTTTTTGTACTAGGCACCTTACCAATGATCGGCTAGTTCTTGTGACAGATGACTACCTCCTGTCTGATTAGCCATGGAGAAGAGGATAGTTGCTTGATGGGTGGTTGATGACTAATTAGTCCATTGATGAATGTGTTGCTAGATTAATCCTAGCCACTATAACAAATATCCCCAAAATTTTAGTGGATAAACACAATAATACACAGCTTCACCTTAAATAACAGCCAAGTTTTTTTGGTCAGCCAACTTTCCTCCATGAGGGCGTGCAAGGATGCAGTATCTTTGTCTCAGGGTTCTACCATCATTCAAGCATAAGACCTTAAAGATTCTCTGAATATAGCTGGAGAAGGTGAATGAGCATGAAGAGCCTCCACTCCAACCCAAAAACGATACACATCATTTCTGCTCACACTGGTTAGAACTAGTTACATGACCACATCTGAATGCAAGAGCATCCAAGAAATAAAACTCTTGACTGGAAAGCTGACAACCAGCATAAACCATGCCATGAAAGAGGAAAATGAATTTTTAGCAAATAATTAGTCATCTCTGCCTAGTTTTCTTTAGTTTATTTATATTGTTTTTTTATTAATTTGTTTATCTGTGGTTTTTTCTTTAAGATTTTATTTTTTTCCGTTTTCTCCCCAAAGGCCCCCAGCACACAGTTGTATATTCTTCGCTGTGGGTCCCTCCAGCTGTGGCACGCGGGACGCCGCCCCAGCGCGGCCCGACGAGCAGTGCCACGTCCGCGCCCAGGACCCGAACCGACGAAACACCGGGCCGCCTGCAGCGGAGCGCGCGAACCCAACCACACGGCCACCGGGCCAGCCCCTGTTTATCTGTTTTTAAGCGAAGAAGAAGAAAGCAGAGTTTAAGTAAATTGAAGAAGATAGTTTCTATCTGGCACAAATAAGTCTTATGGAGACTCCATTAAAATGAATTGTCAGGGCAAAGCAAAATAGCTTGATGTAATTAGGAAAAGACTGGACTAAAACTGGTAGGAGCTTTTGCATTGAATGCTGGTTTTGTCTTCAACTAGTTACATGTTTTGGGGAGTGAGAGGGAATTACCTATCAGAATCATCTGGGAAAGTAGTTTATCAAACCACCCAGGTGCTCACTCGCCCCATCTCCCAGCTGCCATCACTACTATAACATGGCTGCCATGCTAGAATTCTTATGGAAGACAAGGAGGGTGTAATTGGAAAGAGCTTCAAGAATGATTTAGATCAACCCACTAGCACTCCACCACGCCCATCCTAGTTTAGAGTCATTGGAAGAGGGAATATCTCAGATACCACTTCTAGAACTTGGGAAGTAATAAGATTGTGAATATATTAAAAATTTGGGGAAGATCATTGTGAAACTTTATAAACAATTTCTATAAATCAAAAAAAAAAAGAAACTAACCAAAGTGGGCAAAGCATAGGACCAGAGCAAATATCAATAACCAATAAATACATGAGAAGATGATGAACCTCACATGTAAATAAAAATTAAAACAATGTTGAGATTCAACTATTTATGTATCACACCACAATTAAGAAGCTTCCTAATAAATAATGTCAAGGATGTGGAAAGCAATGCAGCAGCATCTATTAAACTATTAAATATGTGTAGCCAATGACTCAGCCATTTCTATTTCTCAGTACACAGCAGAAGTGTGTGTGTAAAAGGACACACACAGATTTCTATTGCAACATACCTTATAATGGTGAGTAGTTTAGAAACCATCTGAATGTCCGTCATAAGAATATGGCTGGATCTTTAAGATGCACTATTAAGTGAGGAAAGGAAATATTAAACACTGTGATACTTATTAAGTAAATATTTTTTAAGCCACAAAATACTTTATACTTCCAATATTTCAATATATCAATAAATTCAGGATGATCTCTGCGGAGTGGGGAGGACACAAGGATGGGGAGATGATCCAAAAGAACTTCATCCTTTCCCACAGAGCTTTAGCCTTTTTAAAAAGGACAATATACTCATGTAGTTTATGTGTAATTTAACTAATTTTAAAAAGAAACAGATTAAAATAAATTATTTGGAGATTCTTGCCCTGCACACACAAACTTCTCAGGGGATATGTCATACCCACAGCTCTTGCTGAAAACATTTATTCACTATTCAGCACATATTTAGTGAGCACCTGCTATATACTAAGCCTCGTTCAAGGTAGGCAGTGAGGGTACTATCATGCACAGCCGCTCCACGCTCTTCTCGGCAGACTTGCTCTTTCTGCTCCCCCATTGATTCCGCACTCCCTTGCCTCTATAGCTTTGACTTACGTGTCGTTTTGGCTTGCAACAGAACCAACTCCAGCACCAATGCCTTAGAAGGCAGCATCAGGGTGTGGCTAGGAATATAGGCTCTAGAGTCAGACCACCTGGGTTCACGTCCCAGCTCCATTACATCTGTGAGCACTTGTGCAAGTGATTTTACTTTTCAGTACCTCAGTTTCTTCATCTGTAAAATGGGGATGCCAATGACTCCTATCATATAGTCGTGAGGATGTTCTAACTCTAATGAGTTAGAACATGAAGAAAGCTTGGGACAATGGCTGATACTAAGCTCCTGACAAGCATTAGATGTTATTCTCAGTGTTTCAAGAGTCAGCCACAAACTAATTGGTGTCTCAGGTCAAATTTTTGAGACAGAATCCAATCAGCTCATTTCAATTGTGGGCTTTATTTCTCTTTGTCACTTATGGCCACAGGATTATCCCTTACAATGTCCTCAAGACCTTACATGAGGTTGCTTCAGCGAACCTCACCTAACCTCAACTAACCTCTTCAGGTTCACCTTGGACCGCTTATTAAAAATAATTTATATAAGAAAAAGAAAATAGCACTCTGACACTTGTTGTAAGACCTAGCTATTGTTCCTGTATCTTATATCCATGAGTTTCCTCTGTTTTTAAATAACCCCTTTCTCCTTGAATCATTTGAGTGGGTTTCTGTCCCTTGCAACCAAAGAACCTAGAACAGAACAGTTCCTGCAAGTAAATGGGTCACACCCCAACACCCTCATGCTCACTGCCTATGCACGAGTGCTGTACGGATGACAAGTTATACATAATCATTATGCTAAAGAGCAAAAGGCCAACATCCTTTTTCCCGTTCAAGAAAAAGGATGCTCTTGGTGATAGCAGCAGAGTGTTATTCAGATGCAAAATCCAAGCACCTTTTGTGGGAGAATCTGTTTTATTACCTTTTCAAATTCTATTCTGTATCTATTAAATTGAGCCCCGAAGGGACTCCGATTTTGCAATATTTTATTAGTTACAATGTGAACCTGAAAGTCAAAACTATATTTTGTTTTTAACTATTCTATAATTCTAATTTCTCAGCAATTTAAACTGTGTTTCTTTGCAGTCTGATAAAGTGAAGTTTTTGCCTGTTTTCCTGCGATGGTACGAATGATTTGGGCATCCCCTACCTGTTCAGACACACACGTAACCTGCTCCACGGCAACTTTGCCCACACTAAAGAAAGAAAAATACTTCTCTCTGGAGTCAGCCATCGGCAGGTTCTCTGCCTCAAGGACACTGTCTATGTCTTTTTTAACTCAATCAGCTCAGCACCACGCCAGTGCCCTGCACAGACAGATGCTTCATAAATGCTTTTGAATCGACTGAGCTAGCCAGGAAATGCGATGTCTTCCCTCCCCGCCCCACTTGCTGCCTGAAGCAGGGTGAACCAGTAGGAAGGTGTGGAGAGAGGGAAAGATTAAGGCAGAACTTAGAGGCAGAGCCTAGCATTTAAAATAATAATGAAATTTTCTCAGAAGAATATCACTAAAATCCACATGTGTTCAGATAATCCCAGTAGGAAATATTGCGGGCGATAAGTGAGCACAATTGCATTTTCCTCAGGTTCCCAGGAATGCTTCATCCATCTCAGTGTGCTAGCCAGAAATCCAAAAGGGGGTGGAGAATTAATAACTGCACATTTTTAAGGATTTAATGAAACATTTATAGACTATTTCGGGCTTGTAATAAAAGTTATTACCCTTTGGTTGGTAAGTGTGACCTCCAGGGAACAATATCATTCTATTACATCCCAAAATTCTATAAAGTCATTAGTTATCTCCTACAGGAAACCATCCTCTATTGACAAGAGATAGGATGGATAATCTAATAGCTGAAATGATTCCAGAAATTTCAACTAGAAAGCTCTGTTGGAGTCCATTATCCAAATCAGAATTTTAAAGTTTGTTATTACAGAATGGTGAAAATCATGGCTAATTATTACAGAATTCCATGGACGTGTCGAAACCGCTTCACTCTCCTCTTGCAGGACACATGATTATGGATCATAGAGGAAACTGTTGAAAAAGAAGTGGTGTACCTCCTGCTGCAACTAACGCTCCCCTCTCACGTCTTCCCTTTAGAAATGTCTTTAAACTGATAAAATGCAAGTCTGGATTAAAACCCTAACAAATGAACGTTGCTTTTCTAAAATGAAATAATGTTTAATATATTGTTTCCAAATATGTGAAAAGTTTTGAAACATATGGTTAAATTCGCATAGATAGATGGATATAGATAAACAGTCTTCAATGCCTTTTTGCACGAGCTGGAGTATAAATAAAGTAAATTGCTCCATCTGCTGGCTGTATTTGGAAACAGACTCTAATTCGAAGTTCCAAGGAAAGTAGGTAAGAATTGAGAGCTACCTCCAAATGTCAGAAAAAAGCTACATCCAGCACACAGTGAAAAACATCAGTGCTCCCCCATTCAAAGCCTTGAGGGGCCACTAAAATCGCTTGATAGTGTGGAACTGATGGTGTTCAACTGCATCTTGTCTTACCAAGTACTTCTCTGCCCTGCTACTGGCATATTGAGAGAAAACAGCAAAGCTCCTATCAGTGTCTAATCCAGACCCCAGAGCAAATACTGAACTTTGACACCTGAAAACCCAAAGGTCATTCACACAAACACACTTGCCAGGCTCACAGCATTCTCGGCTCGTACTTTGGTAAAACAAGTTCCCAAATCAGCAAATTTCTAAATCCTTTCAGCAGTCTGATGCTGAATAGCATGTAACAAAACTGACTATATTTTAACACTTTAATCAGAGAAGAATCTCAGATTTGGAAGTGGAGGGCTGTTTAGTTCTCTACCTATGAGCTGGGCTTCATAGGTACTTTTCCCAAAGATTTAATCTAGCATTCTTTAAGAAAAAAAAAAAATAGATCCATACTTACAGCTTTCAGCAATATCACCCATTTTATCATTCAAAATGTGAAAATGTCCCATATCGTCCTTGCTGACTAGTCCTCTTTCTGAGGCTGGTATTATACTTTTCTCTTTCACTATTAAATTGGGCAAGTGAGGAGTTTTGCTATCTGAAGATGCTTGAAAACAGCCCAGTATTAATATTCACTGCATACTAATTTTTCTAACTTGTTCAATAGCTGTTATATTTGAAACATTTTCTCCTTGTTCCCTTTCCTACATTAAATCACATCTTGAAAAATTCAATTACAAGTTCACGTGAATGATTTGAACTTGGGTTTCGTTGTTTACGATGCCACCAGAACTCCTCAACCATACTGCCTTCAGTGTGGGAAGCACATTACTCTTCACACAGGAACAGCATCTGCCCTAGTGGAGGATTGTGGTTTATCTGTAAAATCTTTTTCTTTCCTAGTATATTTTTCAGGTTGTGAACCTGAATCATTTTTCTATTCTGTTATGAAGTACTAAAATAACTTGTAGCTTGTTGCAAAGAAGAAAATCAACTTATCTTTTGAAGGAGTTCAGGTTTTGTATTGAATATAAACTATTCTTTGCAGTTTTCCAACTGGATGTGACAATGGAGGACAAATGTTCTTGTCAATGATTCTTTTCAAGGTGATTTAATCTTTCCCCAAAAGCAAGCTATGTTTAGTGATTACGTTGGGGGAAAGGTCATTTTCTCACTTATTTCCCTCAATGCTGACATTTTCTTACTTTTTTGTGTTTATTATTTGAAATCGCCCCATTGTTTCAACAGCTTTTTGAACACACAATTCAACCCAACAGTTCAATAAATATTAGTAGATATCTGCCTTCCAGGAACTTATCATCCAATAGACAAGAAAAATGCAAAAACAGCTGTTACAAAACAATGAGGTAAGAACAATAGTGGAGGCATCCTGAGGGCAAGGCTGTTGTTGCAGCCTTTAGCATCTGGGAAAGACGTCAGAAAGCAGGTGACCTGAGCTGAGCTGGCACTTAAAGATTAGACAGGAATTCAACCCCTGGCAAAGGAGGAATGAGGACCTACACACCACTCATCAAGCCATGCTGTGGAAGTGACCCACATACAAAATAGAGGAAGATTGGCACGGATGTTAGCACAGGGCCAATCTCCCTCACCAAAAAAAATACTAGCTTTGCTTTATACCCAAAGTAATCTGTAGGCAGGTCAGACAGCAGAGCTATAACCTTGTCAATGACTTTATTACCTACAAGACAATAGGTAATTAGATGTTCCTTTTACTTTTATCAGGATAGACACGATTGGGAATTTCTGCATTTATTGTCATGGGAAGTTTTACCTAATTCTAAGCTGTGGCACCTTATGCTATTGCAGTTGAGATTTAATGATGAAGAAATGAATAGAAACATGGGTTAAACGCTCCTGGAAATAAATGCACGCTCTTTAGTGCCACTGAGTGATTGGGAAGTTTAACAACTTAGGGCATGAGAGCCCCCACGTTTACACTGTGTGACAGATTGGCAGCACTCCATAATCATGAAATCTGAATCTCATTTCCAGCACTTTTCCCTATGAGTGTGGGGTGGAGGGCAGAAGTGTATATATTTCAAATATATATGTATTTTACTTTTTATTAGGAAAATTTCCAACATGTGGAAGAATAGAGATTATGAGCAACATGGCCAAGTTTGTTCCATCTATAACTCCACTCATTACCACCCTTACAAGATCATTTTTGAAGCAAATCCCATACATTAGATCATTTTCTTTATAAACATTTTAGTATACATCTCTAAAATATAGCTATTTATAAAATAACACCACCATATTACCAAAAGATAATTTTAAAGTATTAGAGATTACCTTTTAGAGCTAATAAGTTTTATATAATCAATAAATAATCCCAGAACATACATCTTTTATGTTTTTCATGAATTAAAAGAAACTCATTGGCTAAACAGAACTTCCATGACAAAGTATTTGCAGAGCATACATAGAGAGAGTGTATATATATATATAGGGAGAGAAAGAATAAAGTATAGTAAAATATGTGTGTGTATATGTATGCATGTGTATATATATAGTCATTACCTCTTTACTTATAATATACCCTGAATGACAAATAGTAACATGGATTACATGTATTTTTTTTAATTTTTCCAGTGGCCTTAGGATAGCTTGGCAGAGTTCTGTGGATTAATCACAGGGCAGAAATCAGAACGCCCTTCCCACAGAGCGCCAGGAGAATTGGTAGGACCTCAGATGAAAGCTGCTCCATGCTGCCTCTAAGGAGACTGGACACCAGCAGCCAGGAATCCCAACCCCAGCAAAAACTCCCCCTCTCAGCTTGGCACAAAATCTGTAGAGCCACTCTCTTTAAGGAACCAAACCAGATTGACTTGCAGAGCAAAGGATTGTTCCCCAAAAGCCTTGAACTGTGTAGGGGAACAAGATTTGCCACAGCAAAATGTGTCTCTTTGGCATGAGGATTATTTTAGGCTGATCAATTTTAAGATTAAGGAGAAAGACTCAAGAAACTGCTTTTTACTTTCTCCTTAACTCCCAAAAAGAATTTAGATAGAAGGCTTGGTCCACTGTGCTCTCACCAAAGATAGCTACAAAGAATACCGGCTAAGTGTGGTGGGGAGAGCTCAGCGGGGCGGTGCGCGGAGATCGGAGCCCTCTCCATGTCCCATTGTCTCTGCATGCATGCACATGTCTGTTTACCAAACACTTGCTTTTCCCATCTTCCTGTGAGTTGTCTTCCTCCTTTTGAAGTCCCAGAACCCTACTCCCTTCTCCTTAGCTCAGGATAGCATGTAAACTTCAATTGCCTGATTTTCAGGAACCTCCTATCTTTGGGGTTCCTGTACAAATAGAATTAAATTTGACTTTCTCCTTTAATCTGTCTCATGTCAATTTAATTCTTAGATCAGCCAGAAGAGCTTAGAAAACGAGCGGGGAAAATTTCTTCCTCTCCAACAACTGCATCCATTCAAGTACGGTGGACAAAGTTCATGCCTACTACATGTGTTTACATATTCATTGGATTAATGCTGGAATGGCTATATATGGCAGAAGGAAACTCCCTCGTCCCTTTACTGTGCCCTGCGAGTTCATGCAACAATAGGCCTAAGATATAAATTCTCCCATCCAAAAAAGTTCTAAATGTGTATGAATGACAAACTTATACATCAGAAATGCACAATGAATTAAATTGTACTTTGACAACTTTAACTTAATATTAAGTTGACTATTCTGAAAAGTGCAGTATTCTCACCTTATAAATTAATATTTTGGAGCATATGGAACTGGTGGAGTGTTAAAATAGTCCTCTCAACCCTGCTTTGTGGATGCCGGGGAGCTGTGATAGAAAGCTTACCAATCTATGAATTGCTTTTTATATAAATATAGCTTTGTACCTCCAGATCATTCAGTAGGTCTACAATGAAACCACTGTAATTGTTTGCTAAATTGTCCTATAGATCCAAAATCTTGGCAAATGCGAAAAGAAAGTGTGTGACGCTATTAAAAATAGCGTTTTATAAGAAGTAGTCTCTGAAACAATTGCTAGAGACAAGCAGGAGCCATAAATTGCAGAAGTGAGTTAAACGAATCTTGATGTGATGGGAGTCAGTGATTTGCCAGGAGGAGGCTAGCAAGGAGAGAGGGAATAGAGCTCTGTCTGCTATTAATCTCCCAAGCAGATGTCTTTGTCTCATTGGAGAGCAGATACGATGGTGTATATAACAACATATTGTGTGGCTCTTTCTCTACTTTTCTGTATTATGAATGTTATTGTGAACTTTATCTTCATGAATATAAAGATAAAAATGAAAATGCCAAAAGCGAAATTTTGAAAAGTCAACCAAAAATGCCTTGTAGTTTGGCGGAAAAGTATTAGATGAAGAACCAAGAGATCTGAGCTCCGACCTGACTCTGATTCCTCCCCTATCACAGTGAGGTTTCCCTGTGGAAGAATTTCAGGCAGCTGTCAGTGACTAGATGGAAACCTTGCGCTTTGGCCTGCCCTCCGTGCTCCGCTGAATCTCCTGCTGGGCCTTTCCATCTGCTTTTTCTATCAGCAGGGCAATACCAGATTAGCCAGTTTTATATGTTTCTGAATCTCCTCCCTGCAAAGAACCAGGTGAGCCCATTAAGGGTGCCATCTGTTTGGATCTTCATTTACTCATTCATCAATATTTACTCAATTGAGCATCTACTATGTGCCAGGAACTCCGTTAGGCTCTGGGACTGCAGTAGTAAACAAGACAGACACAGTCTCTGCATTAATGCGGATTACAGTTTAACAAGGGAAGCAATTTAGATGTGATCGTTTCTACAAAGGAAACTACAAAATGTAACAGGAGAGACAATTATAATTATAATAAGGGCTACAAAGGAAAACAATATAAAGAAAAGTATAGACCAGTGTTTTTGAAACTAAAGTTGCAAGTCATTAGTGGAGCATGAAATCGATTTAGTGAGACAAGATCAGCATGCTTTTATTTAATGGAAGGAACTGAGTTAGAAAGAAATAGAAAGGAAATAGTAGAGTTTATCACATGTAATAAGAGGAAGTATTGCTTCATGAAGTAACACATAGATGACTGCTGGGATGAAATGAAAGAAAATCTATTTCTTCCTGTGGGTCATGCTGGAAAAGTTTTAAGGCCATTGATTTAGACACATCATAGATACTGTAATAGACATGCTTATCTCTGCCTGCTCCAGCCACAGTTACCTCGAGAGAGCCTACCACACCCAAGTCTACAAGACCTTACTCCACAATTCTTGAACATGTCTGATCAGTCAGGAACGGGACCCTGAGGTAAGTCCAGCCAGTATATTACTAATAATCAATCTGACTTATCTCTAAGGATTTCGGAATTGAGGCACTGGAAGTCTGAGCCCCTCAGAGGTAGTCATTCAAGCTAAAAAATCATGTAAAGTCGATATTGAGATGGCCATACAGGTTCCTGTGCAAGATGAATTAGCTCAGGAAGCTGACTCAGAGACAGAATAATGGAGAAAACACCAACAGTGAAAGAAAGAGAGAGCAAGGAAGCTCAGTCCTTGCCCTCAGGTTTAGAAGCTCAACTCCACTTATTTACTCTTCTCAGATTCCATAAGATCTTAGGATTTTCAGTGAACGCCATCTTCCTCTTCACTTGAGCTATTTGAACAGGCCTTAAACTAAGAGTCTCCCCTAGAAAAAATTGGTATAAGGTTTATATTAACTTTTGATTTTTGTTAATGTCAGTAACAATAATGTGTCCACCAAAAACCAAGCAGAATATCATTTGTTTAAAGAGACCAGGGAAAGAAAACTAGTCCTTTAGTTAAAGAGGCTTTGCAAACAAGTCTTCAACCATTTTCTGTCCAATATCTAGGCTGAGAATTCTCAGCCTTTTAGACTGTATCCTTCCATAATAAATGGCTTTCTACACTGGTTTCTTAGTATTCTCAGCACTACAGTGATCCATTTTTAAATACGGAACAGAGAAACTGGCTCCTTTCCAGGTCACTCCTATATTAATGACACATCCACAATAATCTGAATGAACCAAACTGAGATATTCAGTGTTCGCTTGCAACAGAGTCTGTCTGTTGCCCTTATTGTGAATGGCACAATAGCTCAAAAATGAAGATGCCACTGAGAAACGACACCCTTGTGTTCATTCACTTTGAGCTTTGTTTGCCACTTGAACTTGATTACAACTGACATCCAGTGAGGAATACAAAAACATCCATTCTCCTTTTAGTGATTCAGGCACGTAATGAGTTTCAACAAAACACAGAGGAATCCAAGAATCTCCATCACCCAGAGAGTGCCCTTGAAATGAAACCTTACCTTTTATTAGAACAAAACGTTATCCACATTAAGAGGAAAGTTGTAAATTTGTATGCTGCTGTTGAGGCTTTCCTTAGATTTATCCTATTTTTCCTGTGCATATGAAATGTAAATTAAAAGACATCAAAACTGTTGAGTAAAACACAGAAATTGTTTTCTCTTAAGGGTAGGGGATGGGATGGAGTGGGGTGTGAATTCATCCCAAATTAGAAAAGACAAATTTTTCAAGTTGGCTTCAAAAATAGCTTTTTGCCTGAAAGAAATTAAGGAATGTAAGGGCATAAAATAAGGAATAGAAAACTGTAAGAAAAATGAAAAATCAATCTAGACAAAGAGTTGTGTTCTGATGGACTGGACAACTGCCTTACAGAGTCTGGCTGGGTAGACCTTGATGTTAAGGTGACCAAGGCTGGATGTCTCTCTCTCAGGTCAGTCAGTTCCCTCCACGTCCTCATACTAAATCCCAACCCATACCAACCATCTTCCAAACACATGTAGGATGCTAAAAGAGAGTAAAACCCAACACTGTCTTCAAAAACACAATGAAACCTAGCCCTCATCAATGCCTGACAGCAACGTCTTAGTGTGTAAATAACAGCTAATTATTGTTAGAGTGAAAGAAAGCTTTACAATCTTATTCAGCATTTACTAAGTACTGGGAAGAGCCTGGGAAATATATAAAACTGTCTATTATTGTGACATCCTTATTTTTTTTCTAATTCTAAAGAGACAATAGGGAAAGCAAGCGCTGCCCTGTGCAGGACAAATAACTCAGCTGGACAATGTGGTTCTACAGAGTTCAGTTCAAAGTCGGAGGAGAGGTGTTAATAGCTTGGAGTCTCTGCCAAGCAATCACGTTTCTCTTACTCCCAGGATTCATTCTAGGCCTGGTCTGAATGAATTCTATGCTACACCCAGAGAAGAATTAAAGGTCTCTGGATTCCTAGGGGATTAGAATGAACTCAGTACCCAGGATAATTATGTCTGACCCTGAATAGGAGCATACTAATGGCCATTTAACTAAGTCAGGAGGGTCCACAAAACTCAGGCCAGGGCTTTCCTTCCAGCTGTAGCTCTCTTAATTTGGGACTGCACGTCACACAAAAGCATGAGAACCAGGTATCATTTTAATATTTGTGAGGAGCTAAAAATAGGAAAAAGGAAGATTCTAAGCTTTTATCAGATTTAAATATCTTTAAATTTATTTGGAAAAGAGAATTTATATCTTGGAATCTTATTACATTAAAAAGTGAGTTTGAAGGGAAAGATACGTACATATCTTAAAAGACAAAGAAATGTAAAATCAATCAAGCTATTATCCTGATTAGAGCTTGTAGACTTCTCTGAACACACCAAAGAATTGAGCAATCTGTAAAACTCGAATCCAGGGTGACGGGCTATATGATCATCCTGCTTGAGTCACTGAGTCATTGATGTAGCAACTACAAATGTGGCTCGGTGTGTCCCATCAAGGTCTCCAACAGGAATCTTAACAGGGAGCCAACACAAATGTCTTGTCACAGGTAACCTCAATTAACTGGGATAGTAACCATCTGACTTAGGGAGTTCACGTTTCTCAACTCGAAGAAGGTTTAAAATTAATTATGGAAATGTTTAAGAAAATCAAAACCATAATATTAATATTTTGTGTTAGGAGTCTGTCTATGTTTGGTATTTTCCATACTTGTAATGTTAAAATAAATTAGGCCTATATGGGTGACAGCTTTGCAATTTCAATTTAAAAAGTATAATTGAATGATTGGTTTAGACTAATGATTTTAAGTTGATCTATTGCTAGGTTTATACAAAGCACTGAGCATCTAGGTTCATAGTATTTCTAAGTTTAATTTATTAGAGTTACAAAAAATAGTGTTTGGGGAGATTTATTAGGTCAAAGCAACACGTATATAGAAAATAAAGGATATTAAACATATAAAGGTACTTTATAATATTTGAATGTTTGACTAAATTAGACCAAATATTAATCAAAGATTCTTTAAACGTGATGAACGTTTTCTAAACTTATAAGGCAAATAATAGGATAAGTAAGCTAAATTTAAAAGCCTAACAAAGAACTAGGTGTTATGAATTTTTTAAGCCAAAAGTAAACTTCTGAATAATCTTCTCTGCACACAAAAATCACACGGAATAATACCAAAAGTTTCACATCAGTATTTTGGATTTGGGAGCTCTAAAGTGTGGACACTGAGAGATTCTCCTTAAGGAGTTATAACCTTTAGAGTTCATTATGACCCTGATTGCTATTTGTATCCTATTTTTCCTGTGCATATGAAATGTAAATTAAAAGACATCAAAACTGTTGAGTAAAACACAGAAAATGTTTGTATCAGAGTTTAAGACTGAACTTTCCATAGCACAAAATGGGCAGAGCAATCACGCACACTCGTTTAGTGTCTCACATGAAATCCATGCTCCGTCTTCATGGGGTTTCAGTCTAATATTCACAAATCAGGAGAAGTGGAGCAAAATGAAAGCACACAGGTCGTAGTGACTTCTGAGAACTCTAAGTACCTCATCAGCTAGACAACTTTAACCTCATAGTATATTTAAATACAGAGATGGGAAATCCAGGAACACAGGATTTCTTTCAGAGCTACAAGCAACCCTGGAGAGATTACATATTTCGTTTTATCAGTAGCAGAACTACCTATCTCCAGGCTAATAGCTAGTTAAATGCAGAGCCCAGATTAGAACCTATGCCTCTGTAATATGTTGCTAAATATTTTAAACTGCTAGAACAGCACAGCTTTCCCATAGAACACTTGCAAGTCTTGATGGATAGGCAAATGCAATTACAGTATCATAATTAACAAATAAAAAACAAGGGAACAGCAAATGGTGCTTGAAAAGATGTTGACGATAACTAGTTCAGTCCTCAGAGGAGATCGGAAAAGATCCCTCAGATCTGCTGAACAATAATAAGAGAGTAACCTAGACTGCAAAGAATACTTTCAATCTGGAATAATCCACATTCAGTTACTAAGCATCTCCTCCTACACAAAAGGAAGTGAGAAAGAAAATAGGAAAAGTGCTCACACCGCTTGCTGGGTTCCAGGAAATCCGGCAGAGTTGTGTTTCCAAACATTTGTCGTTCAGGTTCAACATTCACAATTTTTGCCATATCCTCATGACACTTGTGTCCTATTATTTACCTAATATTTTTCTTTGAGTTTAGCTTTTCTCCTATGCAGTAATATACTTGGAATCACAAGTTTGATGTGTTAGTTATATTTTTACTAAGACACAATAAAATGAATACATTTCTACTAATTTATCTTATTTTGTCCATGCCTCAGTTTAAATCACCACATATGTCTCTAGTGATGCATTTATACCTACTATGCGTGGGGAAACACTAGCAAGCAGGGAAATGTTGCCTTTGATCAAGAATTGCCAAATGCACAAAAGTTTTCTCTAGGCCCTAGCAGGAAAGATTTTCTGCATTTGGCCCTCCTCTGAAAGAACCGTTTATGCTAAAACCATTATGCTAAGTGTCGAGTCCAATACTGTGCCCTGGTGGTGCCAAAGACTCATCCTTGCCCTCCAGGAAGCTTAAAATGGAATGCCAAATGAACAGATTCCCTGGGGGAAAAAATACCCATCGTGTCTTAATGAACATTCCCATTATGACCAAACCTTAGCGTCTACTTCCTCCTGAGACCCATTAGGGTACCATTAAGGACAAAGCTGATCCCTGACAAAGCCTACTGAGGAACATAGAACTAAATTTTCCCAAAAAGGAGCCAGGCAGGAGCAACCCTGTATGATACATGAAGTTCTCAAACAGGTAATGAAATAATGTGTACAAAGGGAGCATAATTATACAAATATATGTATATTTACGCATAAAATAAAAGTTAGAAGAAAGTACACCAAAATATCAAAATATTAACGGTAATTATCTCTGCATGCTAGAATTAGACACGAAGTTTATCTTCCTGTAATTTTTGTACTGTTCAAATTTTCTTCAATGAGTTTATATTTTTTTAGACATCACAAATAATATCTCTTTTTATTTTTTAATTTTGATTCCCATTTACTTAAGACTTGATTAGAGAGGTTTGTTGCATTTTTTTTAATAAAGTCTGCCTCCCTTGAAAAGAAAAAAAGACAAGGTTTTCAAAAAGTTTAAGCGCTTGTTGTTCTCTGTAGCAGCCGCCCCGTTTTCTGATTCAAGTCTTTGCAGTTCGCTCTGACCTGAAGGCCTCTTCCCTCATCTCCTCATCTGATTAATTTCTATGAGGTTTTCCATGCAGCTCAAAGTTAGAAGCAATTTCTTCCTCTTCTGAAACTTTCTAACACCTCATCTGTAACTTATAACAATCACTTTCTAGCATTTTGAACACAAAAAGCAGAATCACAGAATTTTAGAACTCAAAGAGATCATAAAGAACACTGCATTCAACCTATTTTGCAAATGGGGAAACTGAGGCTCCATGAAATTATGTGACATACTCCAGTTTGCACAGTCAGTTAGATGGCGCATCAAGACCTGACCTCAGACTCCATCCAGGGGTCCTAGGTCTCTGTTCTTTCTATTTACACTGAGTTGGGCCTATTTGGAATTAGTAGTTCAATATTTTTGCTAAGTTGAATGGCACACTTTGCCCACTAAGAATCTCAAGTTACTTTTCCCGGTGAGTTAATGAAACGTGCGGTGATTATGTCTGGCAAAGCATGAGGTAGCCATGAATTAAGCAGATTTCTCTTTCTTTCTTCTCCCTCAGGCATGCCCTTTATTCTGACCCATAAAGAGAAGAAAAATAGTCCATAAAGCCAGCGACATAAATCTGGGTACCAAACAGATGAGCACCCCTTCTTGAGCAACAAGAAAGACACTTATCAAATCTGATATTTTCAGCATTGACTTTTCCTAAAGCTTCTGAGCAAAATACTTAAATCTCATCTCTACCTACCCTTTCCCAGTTATTTCATTTAAATGGTTGTATAATGGAAATAGCTCACTTTATTGGGAGCTGAACAATGCTGATTTCCACATCTAGCATAGTTCACTCAATTATCTTGTGAGACAGCAGTCTTACAGTACATCAGGGACTCACCTGGAGGAATTCTTCAACTTTCGCTCAGCCTACACTTCCCCACATTATCCTCCGAGCCCTCTGAAACACCTTCTACGTGTAGAAGCCATACTTTTAACAAATATTCAAATAAAAATTTCAAGTTAGCTAATGCGAGTGTGGCTTTTCAAACAAGAGTTCTGTTTCTTTACAATTGTGCAATCGTTGAAAGATTTTATTACATTTCCTCTCACACAGTATAGGAAATGGAAAAATAAAAATACACACAGCTCTAGTATAATTAATGCAACTGAGGGAAAAAATGGCAATCTTTAGGCATACTGAAAACAACACATCTTTAGCTTCAGACACATACTTATTGGACTTAGAGAGACCCCTGAGTATATAATTGTGAAGGAAATTAAAGAATATGTTCAAAAGGCTGAAAATATATTATCAAATATTTTCTAAAAGGCAATAGTTTATAACATTGTTTCATGTATCTGGGAAATGTAAGTCTTTCTCAGATGCCACCCAGGTTCCAGTAAATCATTTATTAATTCTCTTTGACTTTTTGTTCTTGGATAAAGGAACTTACTTCTGCATCAGCTCCCTAGGCTTTCTTTCCTTTCTAAAATATTGGTTCTTCCCCACTTTTGTTCAGAAGCCGAATGATTAGCTTCAGGCTCATGACTGATTTCCCATTGTTCCCTTCTCTTTAACCTCCCGTCATTGCGCCAAAAATCTGGACCCCAGAGGGATTTGTCACAGTTCTCCAATTCTCTTTCTCCCTTGGCACCAATTTTTTATTTGATTTTTCTTTTCCTTTACTTTTATAAAAAGAAAAATTCTCACTTTAACACTTCCTTTTAAATTGTCCTTTGGTTACCAGAGGAGGAAAGGGCCTTAACTTCTTGGAACTCATGCAACGTTGACAGGGAACACTGGTGCTCATTTCTTTTTGTTACAACCCAGCGATGTGGAAATGATGCTTTTAAAAATGGCAATGTCTTTCGATCTATATTTGAATCTATTCATCATAATGACAAACTTCAGTTTGATTCTATCATAGAAGCTATTTTTTAAGTCACCTACAACCTAAGAACAATCAACAATTACTAAAAAAAAATCTCTGGAAAGGAAGGTACAAATGACACTTTGATCTCACAGAAATGGTGTGAATTTCAGGTAACAATGTGCGTTCACTGATAGAACAAACATAGCCTTTGAAATCATTTCAAATGGGATTATTTGTTGTTATCATTATTCATAGTAGCAACAATGAAAATAACAATAGCTGCCATGTGTTGAGACCTTTCCATGATCCAGACAGTATACAGTAGAGATTATATTTAATCTGCACAACATTCTGTGACGCACACAGTTCTTGTCCTCCTTTTTCATACATGAGGAAGCAGGCTCAGCTAGGTTACTTAATGCCCAGTGTCACACAGCAGAGCCAAAATAAAAGGTGTATAACTGGAAGGCCTGGATGCAAAAAGAAAGTCAGACAAGTGAATTCTGTATTGGACTCTGTGTCATTTGAAATCTTAAAGATTTTACCAAAAACAAAAGACTAAAAAAAAAACTCACTTTATTGAAATCACAGCATCTTTTCTAGTGCAGTTTTGAGCACATAATTTGTAGGACAATACAGTAAGTGAAAATATGTACCAATAACACCCATTTTTGTGAATTATGAATACAGTCATATACAGGAACCATTCCAGAGGATAAGACAACAAAATCAAAGGTTTTAGAAGAATCGTTGGATAAAGTTAACAATACTGTTAAGAATTTTATCTTCATATTTGAAAATGTTGGCATATATCTTTTTTACCATAATTCAACCTATATAAAACAATTTTTGCTCTATTTAATTCATTCACATATATTATCATCTCATTTGAAAGATTTTTAAAATTACTTTTGTGTAAGAAAAGTATCAGATGTGGACTAAACTTACAGTAGAAATTTGAAAGTTGACCACTAGTTTCTTAGAATTCGAATTCTGACTTTCTTTACTTATACTGGCAGTAAGATGCAATAGATATGAGAGAATTCTTTTGGCAGCAATCTCGATGACTACAGGATATCTTTCCCCTATAATTCATCTCTTATTTAACATCAGAGAACACAAAGAGGGGGTGGGCATTCAAATTATTACAAATCAGTTGTGAATTATAAAATACGCAAATTCTTGTTGATTTTACCAAGAACGTTTTAAGTTCCTTCTAACGCTGTTTCCACTTATTAAGTAAGATCCTCCAACTTCAGAAAGAGCTGCATCCCCCCAAACTGAAGAATTAAGATCGTCATTTTAGAAACACAAGAAAATTACTTTTCTACAGTCTACTCCTTTCGCCTTAAAATTTCTAAGTCAAAACAGTGATGATACTACTCTCTCTCTCTCTCTCCTTGTTTATGTGCCTATAACAGCATTAGACCATTTTTGATAATAATATGGAAGTGAATCTGTCTTAAATCTCTTGATTTGGGGATGATAAAAACAACTAAATATTGAGGAATGGAGGACTTCGAAGAGCGACAGAGCCTCTTTTACTTGCCAAAACATGATTTCCTGTTACAAAATCAAATCAGGAGCCTGTAAAAGGCTTAGCTGACATCCTGGGCACCTCTGAGCTTAACAGCATAAAATTTTGATAAGGAAAGTTGTGAACAGATGAGATACATATGGATTATGTTTCCCTTGAGAGTCTCAGGGTTTTAAAATCTAACAGATAATGTGCTTTGAGTTTTGATATAATTCTCCATTCTTGTGAAATTCAATGACCCTGAACACAGAAGATTTCTCCCTCACCTAGGATTATGAATCGGTCTACAAGCAGTAGTCACATATCCCAACAGATCAGTGACTTGGGCACATAAAAGATCTGCTGCACCAAATCCACACTGTATATCCAGATTCGTAATCCAAGCCCAAGAGACATGTCAGAAAGTAAAGGGGATTAGAGAAGGTAGCAAAAGAGACAAATGGAGCAAAAATGGCACGAGAGCATTGTCAGGATTTCATTGCACTGTGAATCGACAATTCTCAATCTTACAAAATCACTGCACATTAAAACAATATGAATCAAATCTGATCAGCCTAAAAAACAATATTAAAATAGAACACTTTTTCCTTATGTTCAATGGCCACAAGCAATTCACTTAATCAAATGAAGGGGTTATATCTGTACTAGGGAAATCTTTTGAACATACTCTATTTAACAGTATTTTGCAGGAACCCATCTCAGAACTCTCATTAATTTTTCTAATATAAGTTAATCCTTAGGAGAGGAATTTTACAAACTAGTAAGCTAAAAATAAGCCAGTATCATGTCGAGCTATACACAAACTCGCTTCAGGAAGGAGGATGAATGGGCATTGAAGTCTGCTGTAATGGCATAACTATGCTGTGGGCATAGTGGCCAGGGGCCTAAAAATGCTGTAGGACTTAGTACCAGAAAAATAAACTAATGTTTTCAGAGAGTCTATTGTGTGCCAGGCAATGTATCTATACTATATATGTGATTTCTTTGTATCCTGAAAGCTCTGTAATGTGAGTATCATCATCACCATCTTTAATGTATCAGTGAAGGGCTCAGGACTCAGGGAGGTCAGGCCAGGTCATAGCTAACTCTCACAACTGTCTTGAGGATTAAAAAACACCATACAGGGGTCAGCCCAGTGGCTCAGCGGTTAAGTTTGCATGTTCTGCTTCTCGGCGGCCCTGGGTTTGCCGGTTCGAATCCGGGTGTGGATATAGCACCGCTTGGCACGCCATGCTGTGGTAGGCGTCCCACGTATAAAGTAGAGGAAGATGGGCACGGATGTTAGCTCAGGGCCAGGCTTCCTCAGCAAAAAAGAGGAGGACTGGCAGCAGTTAGCTCAGGGCTAATCTTCCTCAAAAAAAATTTAAAAAAGAAAAAACAACATGCACAAAGTTTCTGTGTAAGCCATGAATAGAAACACAAACACGATAGTTTCAAATTTTGTAGTTAATTTCTGGCTCAACATGCCATCCAAGGAAGCACACATTTTTCCCTCCCAAATTCCCTTTGAAATAACAGTAAAGTTAGATTTAAAAAAAAAAAAAAGAAGAAGAAGAAGAAATCCATGGTACTGTGGAGTCAAGAGAGGATGCTTTCTATAGATATGATATTTTGATATTTTCACAAATTTCTGGAAGATGGAAAGAGAAAGGGATTATATTTATAAACCCAGTCCTACAAAACCAAAACAGTTCGGCTTACACACAGGAGAAGGCTGTAATAAAGGATGTTGTCTTTCTGTTGGAACAGACGCACATTCAGGAGGCCTGTATCGTTCATTTGCAGCTGGAGCCCCAAGAACTGTCCACTACAAACAGTGTAAGATTGGCTTGGAGGACTACTGGCGTGAGTGTTTAGACTAGAGACATAAGCCTACAAGAACTCCAAAATACCTCGAGGGACCTGAAGGGTAAAGGAAGGATGACTTCTCCACGGAGTGAAACTCACCAAAGATCGCTTTTATGAGCTAATTGTGTCCACCCCAAATTCAGAGGTTGAAATCCTAACCCTAGTACCTCAGAATGTGACTGTATTTGGAGACAGGGTCTTTAAAGATGTGATTTAAGTGGAAATGAAGTCTCTAGGGTGGGCCTTAATCTAACATGACTGATGTCCTTCTGAGAAGAGGAGATTGGAACATAGACGCAGAGCAGGAAACTATACGAGGACAAAAAGAAAAGAATGCCATCTACAGGCCAAGGACAGAGGCCTCAGAAGAAATCAACTTTGCCAACTAATCTCAGACTTCCAGCCCCCAGAACTGGGAGAAAATAGATTTCTCTTGTTTACGTTACCAAGTGTGTGGTACTTTGTCATGGTGGCCACAGCAAACTAACACAGTCACTACCATATCACCCCAGGAAAATCTCCCTGACTTCGAAAATTGTGAGGGTTCCAAGCCAGCCTACCAATCCCCACCAGTGGAGCTTAAACATCTGGAGTCAGGCATCCCATTTGAGACAGACCTTTTGCAAAGAGATTCCGTGCCAGGTATTTACATGAATTGATATACTCCTCATTTCAAAAACATGGTTGCTCAATCAAAACTCAATGGATCTCTAATGAAAACTAACAGACTGAGATAGAGAAACTTACCCAGGACGGATTAAAAATAATACATGGCAGAGATGCAATCTTAAAAAAGAAAACTTTAATCAGTATCTTCAGAGGGTTTCAAGCTATTATGGAAATGAGGAGCCGGTCTCAGAATGGAGTGCTATCTCATTTGGGATTGCCTTCTCAGACCCGGCACACCAGCACTGCCAGCCACCTGTTTCTTTAGGCTCTGGACAGCTAGGGACAACAATCAGTAAAGGAAAGAGGAAAATGAGAAGACAAAAAGAGCAGGTTTTCCTCGGCTGCATCCCCACAATGTTTCACAATACACAGTGAGGAGGATTTGGTTAGTCCTAGGACTATAGTATATTCTAATAACATAATAGTTGAATACATGTAGATGAGTCACGAAAATGCAATTTCTTTATTTCCTCTATAGTGATCTGGCTAAGTTTCTACCTGTTAGTAAGCAAAAAATATGTACACAGATGATAATAGATAGATGATACATAGATAATAGATAGATATGATAATCTAAATGTATCTAAAATATATTTGCTAAATATTCAATCTTGTGTAAAGCTTAGTCCCATTCAGTACATTAAAACAATTCTTGACAGCTAATTCATGTGGGTGCATGAAACTGCTCTGACACAGCAGTATGTGCCTGGCCATCTCAGGTCCAGATCCCCTTTACTGGCTTTACATCCCTTCATTTCTGGCTGGCTACAGGCCCCAGATCTTCTGCCTCATCTTCCGTCTGGCTCCCAGCCCACAGGCTCACCCCACCAGGGAGGGTCTTTTGACAGCCTGGCTAGAATTCCAGAGTCCACACCCCATGAGAAATCTAAACTTCAAATCCCCACTCTATTTTATCTGATTGTGTTATCAAGTTTACTTTCACATGGCTGTGCCCCGAGTTTTACGTGGAGGGAACCCAAGAGACAGTCTTTTTATAGAGCCCTAGCAAAGAGAAGGGAAGGGGTCCAGTTCTAAGAGCCCCCTCTGCCCTTGATGCTACCCCGCAGAGCTAAAGTCCCTCTCCCTCTAGGACATCCATGTCTGGCCATCAGCATCCTCTTCCTTGCTTTCTTCCCTGAAAGGGCAGGCTCTCTCTATTTCCTCTTCCTACTTAGACTTCTTGTGGATAACACCATCTAGAGCAACCACCAGGCCTAGACCTTTATAAGCTAAAAGGAAAAATAAAGGAATTTAGAGAATCCTTTCTGAAGACAACAGCCCAGTTTTAAATACTGCAAATTCTTATTTTTGAACATGAACAGTTAAATATTAACTTTATTTTCCTTGTATTTATTCCAGTTTTTCCCAGACCAAATCTATGGATGCTCAAGGCCAAACAAGGCCACATACTGAAAAAAGAAAGGAAAGGTCCCCGCCCCACGGCTGAGCGCTTAAAGTTCTGCACTCTCCACTTCAGCAGCCCAGGTTCACTGGTTCAGGTCCTGGGCACAGACCTACCCCACTCACCAACCATGCTGTGGCAGTGTCCCACATATAAAAAAAATAGAGGAAGATTGGCATAGATGTTAGCTCACGGCTGATCTTCCTAAAGCAAAAAAAAAGAGGAGGATTGGCAATGGATATTAGCTCAGGGCCAATCTTCCTCAGCCAAACAAAAAAAAGATTTTTTTAAATGACCCCATTTATTTATAAATCTTTTTAAAACCATTAGTCATATTTCATACCAGAGATTCATTCATTGTGGTCCTTGCATGCCAACTAGAGTTTCCTTGCACCCACAGATGTAGACAAATACCACTGGAACTCTTGTTTATGGCCTATGGGATTTCCAATGCCCTCCACAAAAGTTCTACAAAGTCTCAGGGGCTTAATTTTCTTGGAGGTGCTTCTGAATCATTTCCTGCATCTGAATTCTTGTTCTCTTCTCTGCTTTCTGTAATTCCTGTAAGTCTGTTCACCAATATCAACACAAGCAAGGGACATTACCTATCTCTTTGATTTCCTCCACCTTCTCTCAATCGAACTCATATGAGTCAGCTGGCAGTGATTGGCATAAAATAGACATTTAGAGGTAATGGTGACGGGGAGGGCATAGCAACAGATCAAATCAAATGTAACATTAAAAATGTTTAAAATTAAGTATTAGACGTTTGTTTTCCAAAAAGAAAAACCATCAACTTTTCACAACTCAGATTCTAATTTTCCACTCTTTTGCTCCACCATTTCTCCTTCTATATCAGCAGGAGCACTACAGCACAACAACTGGAAAAACGTGCTCCCACTTTATTCCAGAAAGAATGCAGCTCTCTCCAGCACCTAGGTCCAAATTCGCCAACAGATGAATAGATAAATAATATGTGACACGGCCATACAATGGAATATTACTTGGCAATAAAAAGGAGTGGACTACTAATTCATGCTACAACTTGCCTGAGCCAGTCCCAGAAGATCCATATCATCTGATTCTACTGTATGGAACTTCCAGAACAGGCAACTCTTTAGAGACAAGAAGGAGCTAGTGCTTGTCTAGGCTGGTGGATTAGGGGGAAATGGGGAGTGACTACTAAATGGGTACAGAGTTTCAGTTATGGGGTAATGCAAAAGTTCTAAAATCGTGCACAGCTCTGTAAAAATGCTAAAAACCATTGAATTGTACACTTTGAATGGGTAAAATTTATGGTGTGTAAATTAAATTTGAACAAAGCTGTAATAAAATAAATAAACAAAAAGTACTTGTACCCAGCATTCCCTACTGACAAATGCAGTCAATATTTTGTGGCCAGAGGGTGTACAGCACGTAAGCAATACCCCCTACAGAAGGGTGTCTTAACCGAGTTCTTTCCTCTCCAGGAGTGTGATATGTTATCATGGCTCCCACACTGATTGATATTTGTGATCTGGCAGTATCATCAACTTTCATTTGGTGTACTGATTAGACCCTTCAATGCCACCTGTTCTCCACTCATCTCTTGCTGTGGCTCCGATTGTTCTGTTCATCCTATTATTAAATAAGTCTGTTTCATTTTAAGAGGCTGTGTTTTGGCTCATAATGCACAACAGCAAGCCCTTGGAAACTTGGCTCTTCCTGATATATTCCTGATATCATTTTAATGGACTTTGGCACACACAGGCAAACTACAGGTAGGCCATTTGCTAAAAGATTCTTTTTTTCAAAATTGATGTAGAGATATTAAAATCTCAGATAAGAGATATTTGTTAAGATTAAATGTTCTCTTTAAGCTCTTCAAAACTGTAAGATAGTGAGTACAAATACCCAGTAAAATCAAAGCTGGTAGAGCCAAAATACCTCGCCAGAGCATTAATGCGAATCATGGAAGTAACACTTGAACTAACCAATTTTTTCTTAGTCATGACAAGTATTAAATCAATACATTTTCAAATTTATGTTTCAGTGTAGGCTTAGTTTTGAGCTAATATGGGCCCCCAAGGACAAGAAGGGGGCCCAGGTCTTTGTCCCAGACCAGGGTTGCCAAAGAAATAGAAATCTGAGACCACATGAAGGTGAGCTCAGGGAATAAAGGACAATGCTAGCTTGCAGAATGGGAAAGAACTGCATCTGAGGCAAAGTGTCTGCCAAGGACAAGCAAAGCGGATGATTGGGTCCCTGAGGCAGAGCCGAGAGAGAGCCCTAAGGCAATGAGACACAGGAGGTGAGAAGTGGTGGCACGGAGCATTATAGTAGCTGCCGCAACCAGCCTGTAAACAAGAAGTGTTGTGAAGCATACTGGCATTCTGATTTTTTTTAAGCTTTATTTTTTCTTGAGTACTTAAAATGCAATAGATTCTAAGTCCATGCATATTTCTCAGAAATTAAATGAAAATTGAAAATGCAACTCCAAAACCTTCAAACCTGCAAAAGTATTTGATCTCAAAACTCATATTCATGCCACATACAACATCTTATATCTATTGCTGCCTGTGACCTTCACATCGGCTGGAGTTAGGGCAAGAGGAGACTAACATGTCCAATTTCAGTGGACTCAGGCGCAATTTACCACAAGTCCACAGATAAACATTTCACGAATTCATTTTGAGAAAGTATAGACGGGAGATATAATAGGGGAGTGCCAGGTTCAGCAGAGTGCATACATGAGTGTAGGTGCTCAATAGGTGTTTGTTGACTGAATAAAGATGACTAAATATGTGCCCAAACTGAGTCCTTACAACCACTCCCAAACTCACCATAAAACACAAAGTTTAGAAGCAGTGGCAAAAGACTCCTGAATATTAAGCGTGGCAGAAACACTGCTACAAAACCAGTCAGATTAATCTCTACAGAACTTCAGAACAAAGGCCCCAATTGAAAGTCAGGCACACTGTAATTATGTTGATCCTGGTTTTCAACAACCTCCAAAGTACTGTAATGGGCCACTTCAACCATTTACTCCATACAGTTACTCTGATGCTTCCAAAATGAATGGGCAATGAGTCATGATAATTCCATGAACACTTCATGATATTCCGCAAAAGAAAAAATTTGGGACTCTTTGTAAGATGTCAAAGAACATTTGTGTCTTTCACATTTTCTAGATAGAAATGTTCATTATGTCAGTAATTATGCATGAAATCCCAGAATAATTTATTTAGAAAAGAGTTTCAGGTACATTCAAAGAAAAAACTTATTAAGATGAGAGGAAAATTGCCTGAAGAAATAGGTAAAGTCTTAATCCTATTGACAGCGTTGACTGCTTATGCACAATTAATTATTCTCACACAATATTCATTTGTGACATTGTTCCATATTTCAAGAAATATATAAAGAATTTTTGATGGTAATCAGTTTTCATTGTGAGATCATAAATAAATTCTACTACTTTTCTAATAGGTAATTGTTAATAAGAGCCATTTGAACCATCATATATTCTGATAAATAATCATGTACTTTACAAGCTTAGTGAATAGAGGGCAGGATAGTGAGAAACAAGACAGGAAAGCTTTTAAGTAGAGAAGGAAATAGAAATGTGTAATAGTGAAGTGATTATTTCAAAATCAGGTCAATCCTTAAAATGAGGGTAATTCTAACCACAAATACAGTGGGATAATTTTTTTAATCATAGAAAAATAAATCAAGTTCAAAGTTTATAATAAATAAGAAAAAGTGGCTAAAACTCTTGAAGATGCCAATTTTTGAACTATTGACAATACAATTGACCTACAAGAGCTATTTGAACAGTTTCTGAAACTTAAAAAAAAACTCTCCAATTTTATTAGCCGCAGCTGCCAAGGAATGCATCAACTTAGAATAAAAATGTCATAGGATGTGTCCTTCAGCATAAAATCACCAAAGTGTTCTATGTTATTAACAACAAGCACCTTGATTATTCATGGAGAACTTCATCTCAGTGCCTTTGAATTAAAGGGGGTTAACTTGGTGAACAGCGTCCTCCATTTATTGCATACTTTTTCCAAAGCCCTGGACATTTCCAGCTGACAAATACAGACACAGTTTTCATTTTCAGAAACAACATTAGTTTGCTGCACCATTGGGTGAAATCCAAGCATTTAGTCAGGCTTGTTTCCCTTGCTGCCTGGCTTGACACATGTAATGAGAATTATGTCTTTCACTTCTACGCCAACTTGAATACATTAGATGCGAGAATAACAGAGTCAGCACTATATCAAGCTAGACATGCCTGCAGAAAATAATCTAATGCGTCCTTACCCAGGTGGCATTCAACTTCTCAGCCCTGGCACTAATGAACCACAAAAAACTCATGACAGACTACAGTTTTATATTAGTCTCATAAAATTTTATAATTTAAACTACTCAACCCATTTGTTCTTCTAAGCAGAATTATCTTAAGACTGCCTGATAACCTATTCAAGTATTTTCTGCAATTTTGAAAATAAGGATATAAGGAACATGGAAATATGACCAGATTTTAGTTGAATGGTTAGAAAGGCTAAGTACCACACCAAACAGAATATTATTTTCTAAAGAATAGTTAGGATCATGAAAAGTAAATCTGAATAGTTGTATTTTATTTTTTTTGGTTAGTTTTATATACAAGTTTTGGACTTTTTTTCCAATGAAGTGCTAAGTGCTAGACTATTATTTTACATGTATTTTCTGATTGAAGCCTCATAGTCAAGAATGAAATAGATACTCCATTATCCTCATTTCAAAGATGAAAAAATTTAGGCTTAGAGAAATTAAGTAACTTACTCAGATGAGCTAAAATCCAAACTTAGCTGTGCTGATTCATTTAATCACTAGACTGCATGACCTCCCCAGGAAGCTTTGTCCCTCATAAACAATGACTACATGCTTTTTCTCATTTGTATCATTTTATTTCATTTGTTATCATTTTTCACTGATTTGGTTCTGGGTACTTACAGTTTCCTTAGGGTTAGTTAACTGTCTAAAGATCCAAGTTCCTTATAGAAGTTAACATTGATAAACAGGAATTTGAACCATTTCTAGCACTCCTGAGCTAAAGCAACTCTGTTTTGATTAACATTCATTCACTCAATGAATTTTGTTGACTGCTGTGGTAGGTACTATTAGCTAGCTATCCCAATGGCCACTCCCAAGATTTTCTGCTTTGCTTACCTCTGCTATAGTGTTCAGATAGTTTGAATAATCACCTTCTAGACTCCCTTGCAGCTAGGATTGGCTATATGTCACAGTTCTAGTCAATGAGATGTAAGCAGAAGTCACATGGGGAGTTTGTGGAAACAGCTCTGCTGCCCGATAAAAGAGACAAATCTTACAGTACCACCCTTTTCCTCCTCTTTCTGCCTAGATGATAAACATAATGCCTGGAACTGAAGCAGCCATCTTATGTCGGAGAGTCACAAAACATAAGGACAAAAGAACAACACACTAAAGATGCCAGTGCAGATAGGAAAAATCTTGAAACCTCACTCCAAGCCTGTGACAGTTGACACCTAGGCTTCTTGTAAAGTATCAGTAAATGTTCTTATAGTTCTTGGCTGCATTTTCTGTAACTGAGAACCGAAACACAATTCTAACTCATGTGTGTGCTGGCTGGGTTCCAGGCACTTTCCTAGGTCCTGCAAATATGACAAAACCTCCTCATGGATCTCTCATTCTCCTGAAAAAGACATTCAACAGTAAACAAGTAAAGAATTTTAAGTGCTATGAAGAACAATAAAGCACAGTAAGGGATAGAGTGTGATAAGACATGCCCAGGGAAAATTTCTCTAAGGAGGTGACATTTGACATAAATAAAATGTGGGACAAAACCATCTTTGGAGAAAAATCATTGCATGCTGAGGAAATAGTATGTACAAAGGCCATGAGACAAGACAATACCTGATATATTCAAAGGTCCACAAATGGCTGCTATGGCTGAAGCCCAGTGAATTAGGAGGAGCAGAACATTGCCACAAAAATAAGCAATTCAGTTAATATCCATGAACTTTCATTTTAAAGCCTTTTATTTATCTGGAAACATTTCACTTCTTAAAAAGCCATCCATCTGACTTTTGGCAATTTGCTGCACTAAAAATTTTTTGTACAACATTATCCTATCTCAAATATCATTTACCCATGACAACCTTGGAAAGATTTCAAACACACACACATTCATCTGTTTTTGAGGACACTGGTGATACCGAGAAATAATGACTTTAGACATGCAAGGGATGAATAACAGTACTTGCTGGGACCATAAAACCAGGTCTCTGAACAGAGTCTGGCATATTTTTCACACTTCTTTCCCTAAGATGCTCTCAACACTAACCTACAGCACTTCTTTTTTTAACTGAGTTAGTACCTAAGAATGTAAAAAATTAAACAATTTCCTCACAACATGTTCACAAATTTTGGCATCCACATTTAACGATGAACTATGGGATTCCTTCAAGTCACCATCTGTTAGCAGAGTTGCTTTAGGAGCAGTGGTGCAAAGATGCTGGTTATTTCCCTCTATGAGAAGACAGCTGGTAGGCAAAACAGAAAAGTGATAGATGCTAATCTAACCAATTAATCTATTTTCCATATCCCTTTGTATAAGCGTTATGGCAATAAGCTAAGGATGATTGCTTTTCACCTTGCATCGTAGAGGGGAATAGTGACAGATCTACAAAAAGTTAGAACAGTTCTAAAAATAGAATCAGAGGAAAATACTACACCAAGTGGCAAGACTGGATTCTCTTTTAATGCGTATTTGAAATTCTAATATTAATGTGTAATTGAATTCATGATAAAGTGAGTCTCCAAGATTCCATCATGAGTCTAAATCTTGAATCAGAAGATAAACATAAACACATCCATAGAAACAAAAAACATCAGATTATGTTTTCTTCTACACTGCATCGAAATATTTATGAAAGTTCTATTCAGTCATAAGAGAAAGTTTTTCTTTATAGAAGAATTCCAGCTAATAAATTTCAAATGAATGGTAACAGTAGCATATCGCCATTTTGCAACCCAAATAAAATCATTGATTCAAGTATTATTCATCAGTGAACGAAATCGTTAGGTAACAGGTTGATGGTGAACTTTTCAATGGGAAGCATCAGTCTGTCCTCACCAGAAACCACTGATCAATCTCAGTCTTAGAATGAGTGGGGCAACCTGACATCGTGCCTCCAAATGTGATGCAAAAGAAAGCGTGTGGGACCACCAAAGAAACAGTCCGGCCAAAAAAAGTTGACTGTGAATCTAATCAAACCCCTAGAACAAACTTTCTTTAACAGCAAATATGTGGAAAGGAGGAACAACTGTAACATTAGAAGAAAGGAAAGAGACAAATCCAGAATATGGGCAATCTACAGGGCACTTAAACAAGCCAATGGCATGGGGGGGAAAGCTAATGAGGGGATTGCTTCAGGTGAAAAGGGGCTTAAGGGAAACAACAGCCAAATGTGTAGACTTGTTTGAATTCTTATTCTTAAAAAACCATGTATAAAGAGACTTAAAAGTTGGAGAAGTGTAATTATGACCTGTGTATTAGGTGATACCAAAGAATTATTTTTAATATTCATTGTGATAATGACACTGTGAGAAAATAGCTTCTTTTCTTTTAGAAATGAATACTGAAGTTTACAGCGGTGAATTGATGTTAGGAATTTGCCTTAAACTAAATCAGCAAAGAAACAAAGGGGGGAGAGAGGATATATGAAGTAAATATGGCAAAATCATGATAATCTGAGCGATGGGTATAGGGAGTTTATTGAACTATTTTTCCATATTTGAAAGTTTTCCTCATAATTTTAATATTTGTTAATCAGAGCTTTATTAGGCAATTTGTTTGAAAATGTCTTTTCTAGGACAAATAATATTAGCAAAGGTAATTAAAAAGAAAATACGTGGCTAATGAAAATGCAGTAATAGATAGAAGCTGTCGTATATCCAGGGTGCACCACGGGTAAAACAATTTGCATTTATAATGGCATATTTTAATTAATTACTTATGTATATTTTACCAATCTCTGCTCAATAGGAGAAATAAAATATAAAAAAATTAAAGAAGAAGAGCTCAAAACTGATCCTCAATTTATATCACTTTTTAAGAAAAAAGTCAAGTCAGAGCCTATACATGATTAAGTTTACCAGTTTAGGATTTCTCATGGTCATGTAGGCAACAACATAGGGACTTCTGTAAATTTAAATATCTGTACATTTTGTACAGCTCTGAAAGTTTACGTATTTAAAAGGGATCACTGTTGGGGCCAGCCCAGTGGCATAGTGGTTAAGTTTGTGTGCTCCGTTTCAGTGGCCCGGGGTTCACAGGCCCAGATTCCGGGTGCAGACCTAGCACTGCTCATCAGGCCACCCTGTGACAGCATCCCACTTAAAGTAGAGAAAGATTGGCACAGATGTTAGCTCAGTGGCAATCTTCCTCAAGCAAAAAGAGGAAGATTGGCAACAGATGTTGCCTGGGGGCCAATCTTCTGGGGGTGGGGGGTGGGGTGAGGATCACTGTAAATCACTGGAGTCTTTTTTCAAAGTAATGCAGCAGTATATGGTTGTCTTAGTTCAGGCTGCTATAACAGACTACCATAAATTTGGAGGTTTAAACAAACTTTTATTTCTCACAGTTCTGGAGGCTGTGAAGTCCAAGATCGAGGCACGAGCAGAGCTCGTGTCCTGGAGGGAACTCTTCCTGGTTTGCAGAGGATGATCTTTTCATAGGGCTCCTCACCTGATGGAGAGAGCAGAAAGAGAGAGGAAGAAGGCTCTCAGTGTCTCTTCTTACAAGGACACTAATCCCATCATGAGGGCTCCACCTTCCTGACCCAATTACTTCCTGAAGGCCCCATATACTAATATTACCCCCATGTGGTTTAGGGTTTCAACATATGAATTGGCGGGGGGGGGGGGGGGGGGGGGAGGCGGGGACATAAGCATGCAGTCCATAACAATGGTAACAGATTAAGATTAGTAATCCCACCCCTGAAATTAGATCCCAAGAACAAGAAATCATTCCAAAAAAATTTTAAATAGGTGTGTCACGGCCAAGTACTTACGAGAGCAAAACCTGGAAACAACATAATGTCCAACCAATAGAAATACTTAAGTGAGCCAACTCAGTGAACTACTATGGTAAATACTATGGAAATTATATAGATGTGTAGAATAGTATATACACACAATGTGAAATGAATACAAGGTGTAACCATAGATTCACTGAGTTTACAGTGATGTTGCTCTAACACTTACTAGCTATAACTTTGAACACATTATGCAACACTTCTGGAGCTTAGTTTCCTTCAGAGAGTTGTAATAAAGATCCATTGAAAGTACTCAATAGGGGCCAGCCCAGTGGCATAATGGTTGGGTCCATGCATTCCACTTGGGCAGGCTGGGGTTCGCAGGTTTGGATCCCAGGAGCAGACCTATGCACTGCTCATCAAGCCATGCTGTGGCAGTGTCCCACATACAAAATAGAGGAAGATTGGCACAGATGCTAGCTCAGGGCCAATATTCCTCAAGCACAAAGAGGAAGTTTGGCAATAGATGTTAGCTCAGGGTCAATCTTCCTGACCAAAAAAAAAGTACTCAATAAATATTAGCTATTATTATGATTATTATGATTTTTATAGTAGTATAAAAGGTAAAAAAATACAAAAAAATTGTATGCTTGAGGCAAAGGAATAATAGTTATCATTTTTGTAAATTTACTTTTCAAATCTTATATTGTTTAAAATTCAAACTTAAAAGTTAAAACTGAATTACACACTTCTCAAATTTAGGATGACTTCTTTCTCTATTTATAGGTAACTAAGTCATATTTGATTTACCAGGCAGTGTCTGCGTTTGAGATTTCATTCAATCAAAACCTGGTCATTGAACTTAAGAATACAGTTAACATGATAAATTATAATTAAAGATTTTCTGTTAACCCATTCTTAAGTTTCTGAGGGAAATATTTGTTTATGGTTTGTCTATACATTGTTAAATTTATTTCTTCTAAATTGCATTTAGAAAGTTGGTTTCATGTTCATAAATGAAATTATCCTATAATATTTCTTTCTCATATGTTTCTTTTCAGTGTTTTCAATCAAGGTGAATTACCATCATAAAGTGACTTAAAGAGCTTTAAATTTGGAAAAGTTTCTATACTTTAGGGATTATTTGCTCTGCAAAGGATTGTTAAAACTCACCTGTAAGACCATCCGGGCCTGGAGGAGTGTGTGTACGTGTGTGTGTACATTGTGGTGTTTGTGTTATATAGATTTTTAACTACTGATTCAATTTCTTTGTATATAGGGTATAGATATGTTTAGGTTTTTTATGTCTTCATAAGCCATCATTACCAAAATTCTCATTATAAAATATGATTTAATTTCAGGTAAACATTACCCTTTGTTATGCTAAACTAATATTGCTAATTTGAATTTTATTTGCTTTTGTGGTTTGATTGATATTTAATGTATAAATTTGTTACGATTTTATGGTTGTGTTAGAGCTACAAGAATGAAAAGAGTCTATCTAATATTATGTTTATATATATTTATGTAACATTATAAAAATGTAAGTAAATACTAGAGACTGGATATATTTTTTATTTAAAAAGGTTGAGAAACAGGGGCTGGCGTGGAGGCATAGTGGTTAAGTTGCAATGCTCCACTTCAGCAGCCCAGGGTTCACAGTTTTGGATCCCAGGCACAGACCTAGCGCCACTCATCAGGCCACACTGTGGCAGCATCCCACATAAAATAGAGGAAGACTGGCTCAGATCTTAGCTCAATGACAATATTCCTCAAGCAAAAAGGGGAAGATTGTCAATAGACGTTAGCTCAGGGCCAATCTTCCTCACAGAACAAAAACAAGATTGAGAAACAGAAATGCAAATACAAGAAAGTATTCTTTCCAGCTTTGTTTGCAGTTACAAAATATTGGAAACAATCTATGCCCATACAAAGGAGAGTAATATAATAAACTATAGAACATTCATGCAACGGAGTATTATGCAGCTATTAAAAATGGGGGAAGATCTCTATATGCTGATATAGATGATTTCCACGGTATGTCGTTAAGTGGAAAATGGCAAAGTACAAGATTTATAGTATGCTACTGTCTTGTAAGAAAGAAGAGGAAATAAGAACATATATGTGTATCTACTCATCTGTGCAAAACAACACACAGGAAAGGTAAACCAGGATCTAATGAGATTGCTTATCAACAAGGAGTAAATGGAAATGGGGTGAAATGGATGAAAATGGAAATAGAGTAGAAAGTATGGGGAGAATGACACTTCTCGGAGTTTATCATTTTTATGGTTTGACTTCTAGAGTCATTTTAAATGTTTTACATATCTCAATTAATAAATAATTAGAATCAACTAGTATGTGGGGAACCCAAAATTGAATACAGACAAAAACAAATGAACTTAACTGTTTTACAAATGAATAATACAACCACATAGAAGCAGAGGGACAGAAAAAAACTAACAAGTAACTTTGGAAAACAGCATATTGGCTATATACTCTAAAAACAATATACAAATATCCTTCTCTAATTATAGGTTTGTTTACACAGGGGTATGGGTTAGCAATTCAGAAACCACATTTAAGTATTCCAGGATGAAACAAATACATAAATATATTATGAATAATAAAGGCCATAGAGCTACAAATAAGGAAAGAGGGAAAACTAGAATGAAGCAAATGGGGTTAGATTGGAGTTGAAGCTATCAACATAAATTCATGGCTTTTAAGATAGATAGTTAGATAAATTTATATGCGTAGGTATGCATTCATATATTTCATAAGTCTGTCCACTTACAGGGTCTAGAAGCAATGATACCCCAGTGCCAATACACACACCTAGTGCCCAGATCTTGGTTTTGAAATACTATTCCTAAGCAAAAAGAACCTGGGCTCCTTTGAGAAGTGGCTGATTTCAGGCCTGGGTTAGTGAAAGCACAAGATTGGCCTGGAATATCTTGGGGTTCCAGAAAGTAAAGAACAATACGTACACACATACACAAAGGATAAGAACATGTCAAGACATAGAAACCAACTCCCAATGGGCAATGGGCAAATTTGAACAACATAAATAATGACAGTAATGGATTATAATCTATAGGATAAAATATGAATCCACAAGTGTGGACTGACATAAATAAACTGAGTGAATAAATAAGTAGAGTACAAGAGAAAGCTCTTCTTTGAAGTAGAATTCCCAGTTAATACTGGTACAAAGAAGATGGAAATGGAAAATCACCATTTGCAAAATACCACAGTAAAATTTTTT
The DNA here is from genome assembly GCF_041296235.1 of Equus asinus. Classification (NCBI taxonomy): domain Eukaryota; kingdom Metazoa; phylum Chordata; class Mammalia; order Perissodactyla; family Equidae; genus Equus; species Equus asinus. The sequence continues at coordinate 120,788,854 of NC_091793.1, read as the reverse complement.
CAGTCAGGAATCATCAACTGATACTAAAATTTGTGGGCAAAATTGTGGTGAGAAAGAGGATCTTTACGTAGTCCCAAAATATCCCTCAAAAAATGGAAACAAAATAGCAACTGTATGGTGGAGAAACCTGGCAGACACCACCTTAATTAGGTGACAAAAGTTGAGTTCAGGCATAATGGGACAACTTGTCATCAAGCTTCCTGATGCAATGTAAGGAGGACACAAAAACATTTCTGTAGTACTTTTGCCAAAAATGCATCACTGAATTTAATCACGAGGAAGCATCAGGACAATCCAAATTGCGTGACAATCTATAAAATAACTGGCCAGTACTTCAAAAGTGTCAAGAGCACGACAGGCAATACTATTATCTAATGATGAAATTTTAATAAATTCTTAGCTTAGATATTAGTATAATATCAATGTTAATTTCCTGATTTTTATAATTGCATCGAAGTACCATATAAAATGCTACCATTTGGAGACTCTGAAAAGATATGGGAATTCTGCATGCTATTTTTGCAACTTTTTTTAAGCATGAAATTATTTCAAACTGAAGTTGTTATTAAAAAAAGAACATGGACATTCTTCAAGCTTGAGAAAAATGACCAATCAGGTAAAATTGGCCAAGGTAGAAATAAAAATGTGCAACACCAAAACTGAGGTGAGAAAGAAAAAATCATTTCATACTCCTTGCAATATGTATCAAAATGTAAAATGCAGCAATTATTAAAATACTGAAATCCTTCTATACCAGTTGAATCATTGGCTTGAACCTTCAGGTGACCCCCTTAACTTCCCCAACCACCCCGCCCTCCCATGGGGCCCCATAGATCTCCCCATGATCAGAGACCAATGGGTTAATTCTTTGGGCCATGTTAGTTCTGACTGGTCAGTGTCCATGCCATTGCAGTTGTTAAATATTTTGACCAGCAGCACTAATAAAAGTACTTGTATTTTGAGCCGGCTATCCAAACCTACTAATAATAGTAATACCCAACAATTATTGAGTTTTTTCTACATGTCAGGATGTATTGGAGTGCTTTACACTAATTATCTCATTTGATCTTTGCAACAAGTACATGAGTTTAATACTACATTTAACTAAAAATGAAGAAGCTTACACTGTAAAATCCTGCCATAATGCAAAAACTGGCATCAAAAAAAATCAATCACATAAAATATAGGTCACATTACGGTGAGGTTAATGAAATGTATAAGCCTGTAGAGCCAGCCATCGAAGAGTTCTATTAGTCTAATTATGCGAGTTAAAATCTTCTGATCTCAGTACGCTTTGGCACCACCTGGTAGGCAGTTATAAACTCAAGCTTAAATATTAATAGGGATAATTCTGGTGTCTGGGACTTCCAGGGATTCCAGGAAGCTTCTAGTTAGTTCATGTTCATTCCATTAGCCCAATCTGGGGAGAAAACTGAGGACTCAGAGACAGCCTTCCAATTTCCCAGTCACATTTCCCACCTTGCCTCACACTCTTCCCACCTATAGTAGATGTGAAGAAAGAGGGCCAATCACCATTTGTGTTGTATCCAAACACACGTTACTGTGGGCAGGTTATTGTGACCTTTTACTTTATTGAGAGAGTTCAAGAAACTTGAGACTACCAGGTTAAATGACATGCCTAATAGTACTATTCATTGGACATCTAATCACAAAGTGCCTTGTGACATTTCTTCTATTATTTCCCTGAATTATTTTGTCTCTTTAATTAGTTTTTAAGATGCTTATGCATTTTTTTCTACAACGATATTTTAATTAACCTGAGACAAAGACTGTGTTGTTGTGCCCCAAATCTCTCTCATTGCCTTGCATAGAGAAGACACTTAAAAAACATTTAAACTGATCGAAATGTGAGTTTTTAATTTATAATAAAGCTGAGAAAATCATGTTGCAGTCAGACAGAGAGAAAAGAATGCAAAAGGATTGATCACAATCCTGAACAATAGAAATTCATTAAACGTTACTCTAACATCATCAAAGTGGAATTCAGTTTCAGATTGTCCTTTGTTAGACTTTCATCGCCTTTCAACTTTCTCAGTTGCTTTTTATAAAGGTTTCCTCACTGACTTTGCCTGAATGAAGGAGTTGAGGGTTAGTTGCCTTATAATTATTTTAGATTTTTTGTTTAACTAGACTTGCAGAGCAAATGCAACAGTATTTAAAAATAATCTCCTCAAACTCCAAAGCCTTTTGTACCTCTTCAATCCAATCACACTCTATTAAAATCCTCACTAGCCCAAAGAAGGTAACGGGTCTTCATGGCCGAAGTCCGTGGAACCCAAAACAGTACATAAGAAGTGGGCCTCCTGTCAAGCTGAGGTGGGAGCATGTAAGGGCTCTCGGCTGACCCAGATCCCTGACAAGCTCTCGGGAAACTTAAGGTCTAATACCAGAGATAGACTAAATATGCAAATAACTTCCAAAAAAGCCAGACAAACAAGAAGATGCCTTCAAAACAAAGACACAAATGTGACAATACATAGATTTAAAGAGGCCTCATCCAGCTGGCACCAGTAGGAATGGTTTGATGGAGGGAATAATTGAGAAGGATGAATACAAGAGGTTAAAGATAGAATATCTTGTGGTTACTTATAAGAACTTCAGAGACGCATTGTTTTTGATTTAAAACTTAGTTCTTTCAGTTGTGTGAACTTGGGCAAATTATTTAATCTCTAAATTTCTTCATTTCCAAAAGAAGGAAATTCATAGATTTGTTGTAAATATTAAATGAGAGATAATAACAGAAGATATTTCGTAGAGTGATGAGCTCAGTAAATGCAAATTCTATTATCATTATTCAACAGATAAACAAGATAGGTTCCACTTAATTGTCTAGAATTTGTTTCGGTTTTTGCGTTTCTTAGGATCTGTTTCGTTCTCCCAAGTGTCTTCACTGTAGTGTGGTGAAAAAATCCTTTGGAGGAAAGGACAGGAGACCTCAATCAGAGCCCTAGTTATCTACCTTTGGTCTGAACACTACTTTAGCAAGCCACTTTATCTCTCTCCTCCTGTTTCCCAGTTCCTAAAAGGGAAATAATGCCTAATTCACAGGGCTGTGCTGAAGACTAAGTGAGATGTAGAGGCGAAATAGGGTGCATCAAACAAGCAGCCACGGAGACTGGACTCGGCAAGTCTCTCCAGGCTACAGTTTCAGATCAGCACTTAAAAAGTCAATTCTCTATCCTGTGAAACTGAAATGACATTGGGTTTTGTCAAAAGCTAATTTAAAAATCCCTTTTCAATAAGTAGGGAATGAAAGTAACATGTTATGGTATAAAAATATCATATCAGACATAACCATTCAAACGCTGGTTCCACCGTTTACTAACTGTGTGACCTTGAGCAAATTAATTAACCACACTCAGCTTCAGTTTTCTCCTGTGTAAATAATAATAATACCTCAAAGATAATAATACCTCAAAGTGCTGTTGAAAAGATTAAAACAGATTTACTCTCTAAAGCACAGTGACTAACACATAATCTGTCTTAACTCAAAGTCAAGTCCCTTCTCCCACTTTCACCTTGTCCTATAGACGACAGCCAATGGACTCCCCATTTTTTAAAAAAAGTCCTTCAAGAAGATATTCGTATTCTGTAAAACTCAATTATACATGATGGCTGTTCTAGTGTCTTTAAGGAAACAGCAATGAAAATGAAATAATTATATTTTTAAAATGTCAGCCCATACCATGTCAAGTGTTCAATAAACTGTGAATTTGTCATTTGTTTGGATGACAATCAATTTTATATTTTATTATAAATGCTTAATCTATAATGTGTTTGAGTAAATATTTTATCCAAATAAAGTATTTTCCTTAGTATAAAATTGCACAAGAGTTCATTATATAATAATGATTTTTTAAGAGTTATTGAGTGAGGTTGAATTTTTAAAAGAACTAATTCAAAAAGATCCTACCCACGAAGTTAAGAAATATTAGACACTTTACATAGGACTAATCAGCCAGTTAATATTGTTCTCTAAGCATATCATATAATGGCAATGAATGAATGAATGTAGAAAGTAGACAGGTAATTCAGTCAGCAGAAACCCTAAAAGCTTGTGTTCTGAAGTGGTTCAGAACAAGCCTCCCTAAAATGTGCCACTTTAGCCTGTGGATTACTTTGAGCTGAAGTCAATCAAGGCTCAGAAAGAGCTTTTTATTCCCCCTTAACTGCCGAAGAGAAATTCAATAGAGGGCCTCCTCCAGGAAAAGAACTGTCACCAGAGACAACTACAAATAGTAGGGGCTAGGTGTGGTAAGCTGGGGAGAGCTCAGCAGGGCCTGTTTGTCCAAAGTCCTCTCTATGACCATTGTCCCTGAGTGGCATGACAAACATTTGTTTACCAAACATTTGCTTTTCCCATCTGCCTGTGAATTGTCTTCCCCGCCTCTGAAGCCCCAAATCCCAGCCCCTTCTCTTTAGCTCAGGACGGCGTATAAGCCTCAATTGCCTGACTGTCTTTGAACCTCTAACACCCATGTGAGGCTTCTGTACAAACAAAATTAAATTTGATTTTCTCTTGTTCGTCTGTCTTATATCAATTTATTTAATAGACCAGCCAAAAGAACATAGAAGTGTAGAGGCAAATTTTCCCTCTTCAGTTGAAAAAAACTTTTCCCTAATAATGGATGTGTTTTGGTCTAAAGTTACCCAGATAAAAGCCAAAGTATTTTACACCCTTGCTTTAGTTAGCTAGCTCATGTCGGCACAGCCTCACTACTTATAATCCAAGATCTTACATTTTAAAATGCCCCCAGATAAAAATTAATATCAGAAGTAAATCAGATGAAATTATTTGAAGATATATTTTTGTTGCCTAAACAATGTATTTATGGTAATATGATATAGGGTGTTCATAATTTAATTTTAATACTCACTAATGTCCCTCACATTATTATATAAATAAATTCAATAAATAAAATGCCTATTAAAATAAATATACAAGTTTGTATACATCAATAAATCAGTATTTATTAAAGGCTTATTTATACAAGGCAATGTGACACAATCAATGATTAAAATCATTTTTGATGACATTTATGATGCCTCACATTTTAGACCTAAAAATTGTTATTCAACAGTCTATGACCAGAAAGCCATAGTATATGTTATTAGTCACTAATTTTAACTTCTCTCTTCTGCTAAATAACTGAGTGAGATAATTTGATTTTCTTTTTGTCTTCCTCTCCTTGAATGTTGTGCTGGAAGGGCAAATAAATGACCACAATAAAATGACCCCTAGTCCTGGCTAATAAAAAGTTCTTCCTTTGCATACAAGAGGGTTACAAACAGAGAAGCCATGTATATTTCATAATCACCCACAATAAAACCTCATTCGAGTCATTTAGCCCCCAAAATCTAGCTCAGATTTACAAAGACAGGTTTGCACAACCAGAAGCACTAAACAGGATTTTTTTAATGCTGTATTGAAAATACAGCCCAAAAATTTTAGAAAGGAGTGCTCATTTTGGCAGCACATATACTAAAATTGGAACTAAACAGAGAAGATTAGCATGGCCCCTGCACAGGGATGACACACAAATTCGTGAAGCATTCCATATTTTTTAGACTACTAGGGGTGAGCACGATGAAGTGTATTCAGGAACTGATAAACAATGCACACTCGAAATTACACAGTTACAAATCATTATAACCCCAATAAAAGGACTTAAAAAAATTTTAGAAAGGAAAAATATTTATGTATGTACATATACACTTATAGCTTCATTTATATATAGTTATAGCTACATATTTAGTTATATAGTTTTATACTTTCTAAACTGCCCCTGATGTTAAGAAACAAGTGAGTGGAGAAATAGCAAGGGATTTTTCAAAAATATTTTGGTCTTTTATCAAAGGTTTCTTGAGAAAGAAAACAGCTTCAAGGCAAAACTTGTTACTGATTACATACATAGAAAAGACGGATTTGTGGTGAATAATTTAAAATGGGAGAAATAATAGAGGAATCACAACCATTTGAATTATTTCATAAATGTTAGTGAATCTGGAGTGAGAATAATGTTAAGTTAGCAAAGGTGGATGATGTTGCTAACTTGTTCCTCTTGTTGGAGGCCATGAGAAGTGGCAGACAGAAAAGCAGAATGGAAAATTTGACAGCTTTACGCCAAAAGAATTCAACCTAGATAAACATTAGGCAGAAGCAATAACAAAATTGTCAAAACTTCTCACTTACAATGATGGCTTCTCAAACTGCAGGATCTTCTACAGGGATTAGTAGTCATTATGTGTCCCAATCAAAGTGTTGTTTTTCAAGTACACCTAACCCTTGCTTAATGATTTTCATTAGTACTTGAAAACCGTGTTGTTAAGCAAAGAGCTTTTAAGTGAAAAAAAAAATATTTCCATTAAATTTAATGGGAAAATTGTGATGTGTTTGATCTCAACACAAGATACTTGAACAATTTTCACAGCTAGAAAAATGTATCAGTTGAATGAAAACGTGTTTATATTAGTAATAACAGCAATGTGAAAGTAAACAAATACAGCTTGTACAAAAAATGCAATGTTATTGCACTTGTCCTTTTTTCTTATTTCTGAAATATTTTCTTCTCCAATCTTTCGGATTTGGGGAAATATGATTATTTTGTGCTTAAATTTCACTTAAAAATAAAATCATATACCAGAAAAACATCTTTGGGGCAAAATATAGGCTAAGTATGGGAGGGGATAAGAGACTAAGGATTCATAGAAGATAAATCCATAAATCTTCATCCCTCTCCTTACAGTATGAACATGATGGAGTTCAGAACACGCTTCCCTAACATATGGTGACTTAGCATGTTGAATATTTTAAACTGAAGGAATTTGAGAAATAGCAGGTGCAGGAAGGACTCCCTGACCTTCCTCTCTCCCCTGAAGCAGGTCATGTAACCCTCATTGAGAGGTCCCCTCCCTGTACCCAGAGGAAAGGATCATTCTTATCTGCAAAGATGGAAGGACATGGAGAGGAATCCAAACAGGCCTTGCTAAGTTTCCCCCAGTTTACTAGTCTTAGCTCATACCTTTTGTCTTATCACATTTTTCCACAACTTTCCACTCTTCATCAAATCTAGTATAAAAACACTCAGATTTAACCATTTCTTTGGGTCTTCATTTCATTAGAAAAGTTCCCATGTCACATAAAACTCACATTAAATAAACTTGTAAGCTTTTCTCTTGTTAATCTGTCTTTTGTCAATCTAATTTATAGGATCCCATCCAGAGAACCACGAGGGTAGAGGGAAAAGATATATTTTCCTCCCCTAAGCACACAGAGCAAAATGTTTTGGATTCACCCATACATGGCAGGCAATTGAGATGTGTTCCATATGATAACCTCTGACTAGAAATTGTTACCTGAAGTAAATTGTTGAGTGTGTCTTTGCCTGAACCATAATATTGAAATCTCACTTTTTATAGTGTATTTATTTAGTGCATCTTTTGGTGTGTAAGTTGTTTTAGGAAAAAAAAAAAAAGAAGAAGAATTGTTGTCCAAAATGGTATCACTTTTCAAGAGTCATCATAGTGAAAAGTTGTTTATGGAACATTCATTATGGGGGTAAATCTGAATAGAGTTACAAATGGGAAAAAGATTATTCATTCGATAAGAATTTTTTAAACGCTTACTTAAAGCAAGTTAGATTGCTCATGTAATCTAACCCTTAGGATTTTTTAACTACCTAGTTTACCTTTTCTTGGGACTTTGCTGAAGGAAATGCCACAGGCTTAACTTCTTTAAGTTCAACTCTGGCTTTCCTTTAGGAAAGTTCTGCAAAACAAAGGTCATCATTTTGCTACCATTTAGCCTCATTTCTTAGAACAGAGTAATTGCAACTAGTACTATCAACCACACAATTCCTAGATCAATCTCATGTACCGAAAAACTATTACTTTTAGATCTTTGTCAAAACCATTGTCTTGTTTCATCTAGGAGACCTCTTTCACTGGGGAGGTCAGGAACAGCACGGGAGGAAAAGGACACCTGCCTGGCCGACCAACATCAGCCAACTCAACTCTGGCGTAACAGATCTACAGTTGATTTCTCTTTCCTCTGAACACTACATTAATAACATCTCCTCCCTCTTTTCATCTAGGACAAACAATCTCTGCTCCTTAGTGTTTTATACAGATAGTTAATATTTTACCAGTTTCATTACCTTTCAAAAGTATATGACAATTAAATATGGATTATTGGTCCATTAGCTGAGCCTTTGTGATTGTAAGTTTCATTTAGATGTGAACAAAGCAATACAGCCACCTGAACTCAATGCTGAGAAGCTGTGCTATGTCTACCTACAATTCAAGTCTTTTAGAAATAATCTAAGGCAGTGCTATCCAAGAGAACTTTCTGCAATGAAGGATGTGTTCAATATCTGCACTGTCCAATAGAGTAGCCACTAGACAAATTCTATGAATTTAAATAGCTACATGTACCATAGCAAAGAAGTGAAATACCATGCAAATGGACACCTCAGAGTCATTGCTGTCAGGCAAAAGGCTCATGTTTCTGCTGCCATCATTGAAACACATTGTAATACAAAAGATTGCAATCATATTCCACAAATATGTATTCAGAACTCACCACACACGTGATACTGTGCTGAATGCTGAAAATACATTGGTGAACAAAGCAGACAGAGCCCTTGCCCTCAGGGAGCTTACAGTTTGGAGCATAAGAAAGAAATTAAGAAAGTAAACAGTGAATAAATTTAGAATCATGAACTGGAGTGAGAACTCTGAAGGAAAAGAACTGAGTGCCACAAGAGAGAATAGCCGGGGGACGTATTTTAGCCAGGGGAGTCAAGGAAGGCCTCTCTGCAGAGGTGAGACTTGAAGTATGCAAGGGACCCAAGGAATTAAACATTAAAGAGAAATGACTCTGCAAAGGCACATTTGAGGGAACAAGAGGGCAACAGTACACAAAAGGAGACCAAAGAAGTAGGCGGGAATGAGTTTATTCAGGGTCCTGTAGTCTTGAGTGGAGCTGGGATTTTATTCTAAGTGTAGTGGAAATATTTGGAAGGATTTTGGAAAGGAAGTGACATGATCCAATTTACATTCTGTAACAGTAGTTCTGGCTGCTGTATAATAAAGAACGAAATAGAGGGAACTAGAGTGGCTGCAGGGAGACCGTTTGCGAGATTATGAAGTGCCCTTGTAATGCTACTAAATGACTGCAAATAGTGGTTCCTGCTGCAGTAAATGAATAATAGCTGTTGCATATGAACCATTTTTTGAAACCCAGAGCTCTATCAATAGGTTAAGAGGGTGGGTGCTGAAATTTCATCACAAATTAGCTTGTCTGCCTGAGATTCACTAAACTAAAGGCCATTGCCTCGTGGTCATTTAGGCATAAGTGGTGAGAACCCAGAAAAGGAGAAGAAAGAACAATCCAAAGAAATGATGAAATTATAGCCCTTGGTGACAGAAGGACCTCAGGAGATGAGAAGGAATCAAATAACTCTCCAAAGATGACATGACTCAGGCCCAAGACCACACAGCTGCTAAGCACTATCCGTCCATTTGGAGCTCTACTTTGTACTTTCCTCCCCTATAAAATGGGCATAAATCAAAGATTCCAGATCAAGGTGGTGGTGTGAGATTTAAATGGCTAATGAACATAAGCGCTTGGAATAGTGCCTCAAAAATTGTAGCTGGTTCAGGACACATGCAAACTTTGTTTAAATAAATTTAAGCAAAATGTCAGATATCCCCTATGTTTTGTTTTGACTTCAAATACTAGCAATTCCGTATGGCAATCTGGGAAAACTGAAGTTAATATTTACAACGTCTTTTCAATATAAATTTGGTTGACTTATATGATTTAGCTTCCCTGTGCCATTAACTTTTATTTTTTATTATTTTATGTACACTCAGGTACTTCCTTTAGGAATCTTGTTTATTCATTTTGTGGCTCCCTATTGAGTTTAATAAGACATTTACTCTTAATAATGTAATAACTCTAGGTAAAACAGTATGAATAGTTTTAAATTTACTTTCTAAGTTAATAACGTATTTAAACCTCTAGATAGAGTTCCCTTTGCAAGGCTAGGATCAACTTAGAAAACGGTCACTTTTGAGATGATGAGTAAAGTTCTGGAGACATCAGACAAAAAAGGAAAATGCATTCTTGTACTTTGAAACATCTTTGAGAAAGGTCAAAAAAGGAAGTATTCATATTTGAAGAATGATTCATGCTGCTCTTCCAGTGATTAGAAATATAAAAAAAAGTATTTCATTACTTTTCAGTACCTAAGTTGTGAACCAAATAGCTATTTGGGGTGATAAATATTTACAATATACAATAAATTTTTCAGTCACAAGTGCTAATAGGAATCGACATTGACACGTTTTAAAATTTTTATTATTTTTATTTTATTACACTTCTGTCTTTTTAAATGGAGGTCACATTGGTTTATTGAATTTCAGGTGTATATCATTGTATTTTGACTTCTGTATAGAATACATTGTGTTCACCACCAAAAGTCTAGTTGCCATCCGTCATCATACATATGTTCTTCTTTACCCCTTTTTGACCTCTCCCCACTCAACATTAACATTTTTATTCCTTTCCTTGTAAAATGGTTAAATGACGAATATAGTTATCACAAAAGGATTAAGGGATTGAAATTGCTTTAATTGTTACTAAATTCTAAATCCTGTTCTGAGCTTAAATTTGTTCTTAGGGAAATTTCAAAGCTTGAACCCAGTCTTCTTTTTATATAAATGCTTTTTATTTCTTGCAACTTTCTTTTAATAACTGTTTAAATTATTTAAATGGATGCAGACTTCTCACTGAATGCTGAAACTGCATGCCAGTACTAAGGGTAAAATTAAACGACTTGCTTCCTTTATGATCAAAGCCTCAAACCTTTTCTTGTTACTATGTTGTGAATTCCAGCAAATAACTCCATGGCCATTTATTGAATTTTTCTCTTTTCAGATATTCACATTCCAAGCCATTGTATAGTAAGTGAACTGGTAACTTTTTTCAATATACCTCAAAATTTCATTTTAAATGCCCTGCAGCAAAGACAATACTAGCTGCTATGTAGCAGTGGAGTGAGCCAGTTTGGCCTTTCTAGAGTTTGACATTTAAAATAAGTCCAGAAACACAGATTAAGAACATCTTAAATTAATGCTGTAGATTAACATTCAGCAAAGAACACGTTTGCCATTAACTATTTTTGAATAAATCTGCTTGAAAAAAAAATGAATGCATTTTCTTTCCTAAACAAAATATCCTCTTGCAAGTAACCTTGTAATATGATTTCCAAAGTCACAAAGCATCTTTGCTCTTTTTTCTCAAATATAACAACTCTTTTATGTCTACT